>NC_135250.1:24480732-25180401 GCF_964204865.1 Styela clava
TGCGCGCCGCAAAAGAATTCTGCTCTCTGATGTATAATTGGATATTGTTGACTGAATGAACTGCAAGCCCTTTTCATTGTCCACTTTCACTTCCTTGTTCCTTCCTTCACCATTGTTTACTTGCTATTTCTTGTAAAGAAATTATGCTATTCTAATTTATAATAAATAAAACACTCGAAATGCTGAAATTGTCGCACACTACCGAAGACTCATAAACCCTGTCATCGAATCCTGTTGAATTCCTCCTTTACTATTTCCGCATTACTAGAAGGTTAATATAAAATACAAGAGTGATCTTCGTTGAATGAAACCTTTCTAGCTCAACTCAACTCAATTGGACGAAAATACCTAATTCCGTTAATGAAGACACAATATCGGCCACAGAATTATAATATGTGCCATAATTTTCGGCTAAGCAGTATCGTATCGGTGTGTGTCAATAGTAAATGAACATAATTCACAATTTGATTCCGAATAACCAAAGTTCATCGGGCAGAGGAGAAATTCCTGACTCTTAACATTCTGATTCTTCGTATTGTACGTTCACCTCAACAAAGCCCAGGACAAACAATAAATACTGGAGTTAAAAATGTGTGATCGGTCAAATCAAATCAGAACAAATTTAGTGACTACCTACAAACTCGACAATGGGTTACTAAAAAATCTTCAAATGAAATATTAAATTAAAAGCATATGCACGACATTATAGGACCGAGCAAACCGAGGATAGCAACCCTATCGCTATAGTTTTCACCAATCACGGAGAATGTATTACGAAAGCTTAGCCGTGATAAAACGCCGGAGACCGTGGACTGAAAATCGAACACACAAGGAAACCGGCATTCTTTTATGTATAATGGGCACACAACATGAGAAGAAATAATGAAACGAGTTTCCTAAATTAGTTCAACAGCTACTTGTCACACCGCTTTGCGAGAAAATACGAAATAGGATTTACGTGTAAGAGCGCGCCGTGTTGTTACACATTCTGAAACGTGTTTTTCTCTGTTTCCAGCATGACGTCACGGACTCGAAACATTCGACCTGATGCTTTCATCTTTTACTCGAATTTGCCGAATCTGACAAATATGGAGAACTCGTGCTGGTCATTAGTGAAGTTTTCAATGTGTGATCGATAGCGCGATGGAGATGAAATTTATTTGACAACGTTGACTCGTGAATATTATTTTAGTGTGTTTTTAGATATCTTATCATATAGGTCTTGACTACTAAGTCTACTATTGAGTTCTATAAAGTACATAAAGTAGGTCTACTTCAGTGCAGGGGTGTACATCCTCTAATACAGTAGGGCAAGATACTAATAACTGGGTCAACCCGCTGGCCGCACCTTTATTCAACATAGGTTTGCTAGTAGTTGCAGGCCCAAAAATTTTGGTTTTCGATCGTATGACATGTGTTGTTCATTTTGCACTTGCTCTTGCAGCGCAGATGCATTGAAATTATTCGCACATATATACTATATTGAACTAAATTAAAAACTCATTTAAACGGCACGCCATTCAAAATTAGCACTTGTCCACTGGCCGCACAATTTTCTTCTGTGGGCCACATTTGGCCCGTGGACCGCAGATTGCGCACCCCTGATTTAGTGAATAAACAGAGTGGTGTCGACTAGATATCGAATTAGAGTTTCAAAAGTGACGACTCGATTCCGATTCAGGTTCCAAATCTCTTCCTATCCCTACATCTGAGACGCCGATACATCGACTGAGATTGGAACTGATATTGGGACTTGTTTGTGTTGACACTGATTTATTTATGAAATATTTACGAATGATCTCAAATACTGAACGCTAGTAATATCAACTAAAATTCAAGATATCTCACCCGTAATGGTTGAAACCGATGCTTGAGCTTGACACTGATCCGCCATTCAAATCAATATTTGTCATCAGATTATAGAATTATGACTGTGAAGAAAGATTGTTACATTGCTTATTATAAGTAGAATAAGGAGGATTGTAGCTACTGCCGGGCACAGGAGATTTGCCATAAAATACGTTTGCACCCATTGCACAGGAAAAACGGTTTCTAAGCTTGCTGTCACATTTTTTTAAATTGATATTTCGAAACTGAAAATTTCGTACATCAACCATCTTGCCTCTCGCATTGCTGCAAAATTATCATAGCTTTTGTGCTAGACGTTTTGTAAGCTTTTACCTTCAACCCATAATCCCTAACCCATGCCGAGCAAGCCCAAACCTTGGAAATTGTAACTACGCAATTTTAAATAACCCAACATTTATCTAATCCACTACCTGCTACAACCTAAAGTAAACACGGGCGTTGTTTCTTTCTGTGACGTAGGGGATGAGTCAAGTCATTTAAGGATATGGAGGATATGAATATGTAGGAAGCCAAGATTTACATAAAAACCAATAACGTGTATGGTGATCATGCAAATCTGAACGCACCGCGTTCAACAAATTCCTCCAAATGCCATTGATCATTTTATCCCGTGTGGGATAATTATGTGCAATAGGATTCTGGACTCGTCGCCGCCTTAGGGCGGTTCACGTAACCGCTGGTCGGCTAGTCCATGCATCCCAAACAAATAACTGGCTAACTAGTTTCATACCCGACATGAATTGGTAACCGAACGAGAGGCCGTCGTCGCCATATGACTAAACCGTCCTAACGGCCTTCTTCCCTCCGGGATAAATATGCTAATCCTATCCTATCCTAAAAGTTATCTTATCGTTAGAATTGCAGACTGCCTTAATATCGCGAATTAAATAATGAAGACAGTTGAAGGCGTTGGCGGGGCCAACTTATACTAGGGATTACCACAAGACGATAATATACACACTTTCATTAGAGTTATGCTATAGTTAAAGGACAGTGAGAAAGTTGCCGGAGAGCTTTTTTCATATAAAAAAAAATGCGCAAAACAATGGTCAAGGAGGCTCAAAGACACTTCTGATTATAACCATAAAAAATTGAAAGTGATTATTTAAATATAGATACAAAGTAAAGTGATATTTATCCCAACAACATGGCATTTCAATACCATGATAACTATCCCGCAATTAAAATACAGATATTTAAGATTGCTTATGTTTCTGAGACTTCGAAAATTCCAAGTTACGTCATAAGGGAATTCCAGATATCTCGTTTTCGTAAACAGATATATGGAACTCGAAAAGTATATCTTAAACATTCACGCAGTATACGTTTATATATTCTCATTTTTTGCCACCACAAACTTCAGACATTTCGACAAGGTTTTGTCGAAACTTACGCCCGAATCCGCCAAAATCTGTCTTGCTAACAATTCAACCGTGATTCCAAAACTCACAAATCGTCTGAAACAGAAAAACTATCCAGCTGCTGACGAAATTCCCACTGTGCGTTACTATACTACACGATCGCTGCCATCAATCATGCTGTACTGCACCCTAATATTTGCCCAAACGGAAATTGTCGGTGAAGTAATGAAATGTGATACTTTCAACAACATCTATTGTTGTATTATGCGGGTCCAGGCCAAAGCAACCGTTAATTGTTCTAAGAACTAATGAATGGCGTTACAAAAAAAAGGAAGAATGTTTTCGTATTTTCAGTCATTATCTCGGATAATAATAATTATTTTAATTTCCTCGCAAAAACGTAAATAGAACAACAACGAACATACAACAATAATAAAAATGAGTTAAAACGGGAGAACATTAAAAGTTTGGTTTGAATGGGTAGAATCCTGTGACAGTGACCTTAAGTAATGGATTCAAACATATATCGCCAAATGTACCATACATAAAACACTAATAGAAACTCACAACGGTTGCAACACTTGATTTTAGGTCAGTACGAAATGAAGGCCTTGCGCCAATTAGTTGCTCAGGATGAGTCTCCTTTCTTCTGATTGAGTACACAAAACTTTGCTCGGAGATGAGTCGTTTTTACATTTAAGTGTGGACACGTAACTCAGATCAAAGATGAGTCTCCTTTATTTCAGAGTGGCCGCTCATAATTTTACCCAAAGATGACTCTCCTTTACTTTTGAGTGAGTTCCATAATTTTGCTAAGAGGTGAATCTTTTTTACTTCTGAGTAAGTGCACAAAATTTTACTCTGAGATGAGTCTTATTCATTCCTGAGGGACTGCACAAAATTTACTCAGAGATTAATATTCTTAACATCTGAACGATTGCCCTTAATTTTAATCGTGGATGAATCTTATTTACTTTTGCGTGATTGAATAAAACTATATTCAGAGGTAAGTCTCCTTTACTTTTGAGTGACGGCAAAAAACTTTTCTCAGAAATGAGTCTTTCTTACATCTGAATTAGTGTACGTAACTTGCCTCAGAAATGATACATCTTTACTTATGAGTGAGTGCCCGGAACCTTGATTATAGATGAGTCTTCTTTACTTCGGAATGAGTGCACAGATATTTGCTCTTAGATGAGTATTATTCACATATGAGTGAGATCCCGTAACTTTGCTCAGAGGTGAGCCCCGTTTACCTATGAGTCAGCGCCCATAACTTCGCTCAGAGGTGAGTCCCTTTTACATCTGAGTGAGTCCATGTAACTTTACCTAGCAGGGAATCTCCTCTACTTCTGAATGAGTGCACAGAACTTTGCTATTCACTTCTGAGTGAGTGCACGTACTTTGCTCACAGATGAGTCTTTTTTACTTCTGAATGAGTGCACAAAACATTACTTAGATATGAGTCTTATTTACATCTGAGTGAGTGCCCGTAACTTTGCTCCGAGGTGAGTTCCCTTTACTTTTTAGTGAGTGCCGGTAACTTTGCTGAGAGATTAGTTCTATTTACTTCTGATTGAGTACCCATAACTTTACTGAGAGATGAGTCTTCTTTAATTAGGAGTGAATATCCATAACTTTTCTCATAAATGAGCCACCTTCACATATGATTGAGTGCTTTTGACTTTTTGAAGAAATGAGTCCTTCCTGTTGAGTGACCATAACTTACCTCAAAGATGAGTCTTCTTTAATTCTTAGTGACTGCTAAACTTTTTTCAGAGACGAGTCTCCTTAACATTTGAGTAAGGGTGAAAAACTTTTCTCAGAGATGAGTCTTCTTTGCTTCTAAGAGATTATTCGAAAATTTGTTCTGAGATGAGTCTGCTTTAGTTCTGAGTGAGTGTCCGTAATTGTTCTCAGAGATGAGTATCCATTTTCTACAGAGTGGGTGCCCGTAATTTGGTTCAGAGGTGACACTTCGTTACTTCTGAGTGATTGCCCGTAATTTTCTGAGTGAGTGTCCTTTATTTATATATTTGAGCCAAAAATGTATTTCAATATCAATAGCTTTAATTAAAAGTGTTGAAAACCATATATTTAAAAATAAAAGGAGTTTTTCAACCGTCTGTCGTGAGGGTGAGTGTTGAGCTGCAATGGTTGAATAAAAAATGTTAATTGTGTTTAAACTTCAAATATTCGATTACGTCTTACTGCAAACAAGTATCATAGAAAAACCGGCGCACCAGAAGTGTAACACCAACCAATAAGGAGGTAACTAATTTTGTTGGGATAATTTACAAGTTGTGTAAAGGGACTGGATCCTACGGACAGAGGGTATATTCACTTGGATAATACAGACAGTCCCCGAACTCGTAATATAACTAAAATAAGGAAAATCAGAATAAAATTATGGCCTGACCCTAACCTGGCTCACACACCACGGGAGTTTCGAATAACCTTTACAATAAACCCGGTATCCACACGCGTTCACGCACTACCAATTTAGATACAATACCTACATTTTACATAATAACTTAATGCCAGAGTTATGTTACGATACATGGGCTATCGTATGCAAGATGGGACAAATGCTATTGTTATAGTTTCCATCTTGTTTTATATCCACTAATATATTACAGGAATTGTTAGCAATATCAGAATTTCAACATATCATAGCGATATCTAATATCCTTATTGATAGCGTATTTCAGTAACTCCTAATAGTGAAGTATATAGACTTGCAACTGCTGAGGTTTATTTCATCGCGTCTCTCAGTCCAAACTTTTAGCAACGTGTACTCGTGTTTTTCTAGTTTAAGATTCATTTGTTCTGTGAACATGCGTCCCGGTTATCCCTACGATATAAATTACGTTTAGCAAGAACCCTCACAACTGAGACAAAATTGATCGACCTCAAACATTTATTATTGTGTCAAAAAAAATGGATTAATAATTTGATATTTTTCAAAAATAAAAAATCATCTGAAATTTCCCCTAATTGCACCTCACTACAATAAAAATTGACTACAAGTTGATTAAAAAAAGGGGGAGGTTGCAACTGGTAATAATATTGCATCTCTCAATCATCATATCATCAAATAATACACTAAACACGATATAATCGCAACAATTACAAAACATATTGTCGCCAATCATATTCTCATTTGTTTTTGCATTGTTTTTTGAAATCCACAATCATATTTCCAATTGTTTTTCATCATTTGTTTTGTGATATCTCCTTCAACGATTTCTCTCAGAAACGCTAGATCTGAAATTTCTTTGTTCAGAAATTGACAGAGTGGTACCAGCCATAGTTCCATAACGTTGTATAACAATAACGTTTCTTTCGGACAAGTAGATTGGACATACAAATTATGTTGGCGATACCGAGATGTGAAACACAATATATATCGACATAAATTTTTGTGAAAAAAACTCTGATTTGATGGAATGTCACCGAAGAATTGCAGATATTTTATTAATTTTCAAATTTAGTAGTTTCTTTGTGTTCTGTTTTCCATAAATTATAAATAGTTTCGTATTTCATATTTGCGACTACTATCAGTTACATCCATTTAGTTTCACGTAAATTACGCAATTATATTTATTGGTGGGCGTTAGAACTGAAGAAACATTATGGAAAATTTTCAATTTTTTCGATTTTAGTAGCATGGTCATAAAACAACTATTAGCGATAACTTAGTGATTACTGTATATTTAAACAGTAAAGTTCAGATTAATTGTAGAGTCTGAATTGGGTGAATATACATATATATATATATATAAGTGAGGCATTTCTTATCAACTTGTCCTCTATTGGCTATGAAGAGCTGGGGAATTTTGATAACTTTAAGTCATATTTCAACAAGTATAAGAAATTATGTTTACCAGACTGGGCTACATGTTTGAAGAGAAGACGTAGCATGCCTTATCAACACCCCACGCCAAAAAAACGACTCATAGATACTTTTGTAAGTTTCCAAAAATCCCAATCTTGAAATTTTATTTGAATATATTTCTACCTGACAACCGTCAACCGCTCTCGTTAAACTATTATGCTTTATAATTGCAACCAAGGCTTATATCTAGGAATGAAATAATAACCTTCTACTTACTTATTGTTGATTATAATTTATAATTGCAACTAAGGCATATATCTTAAGAAAAAAAAATTTCGACTTACTTATTGTTGTGCCACCTCCGTGGTACGGTCATGGTACTGGAGTATCATATGAATTTAATTCAAATTGAACAATAATAAGTCAATTTTAAACGAGTTGCACGATCAAACAGACCAAGTAAAGCTAGTGTTAACATAAGTATAGATGACATAAGTATAGGTACTCCCGTAGTATGTGAACCAAGATGGCGGACACCGGAACGTAGTATGTGTACCAGGTTAGGGTAAGGTCATAATTTTATTGATTTTTTCCTTATCTTAGTTCTATTACGAGTTCGGGGACTAGCCAAGTGACTCCCTTTGTATTTGTACCTGAAATTGAGGCCTAACTCTAACCTGGTACTCATACTACGTCCCGGTGTCCTCCATCTAAGTTCACATACTTCGGGAGTACCTGAACGTAAGTATATGATAGAGCGAATATTGGAGCGTAAATAATTTGGACATACAGTGCCTGTAGTCATTTTACCGGAAGGCTTGAATAAACGTCGCATAGAATAAATCCAAGTCTTTCCCTCCCCAACCGGTCGTTCATGGGCCATTTTACTTGGGTTATGTTTTTGTTAACCATAAAACCCTGAAACTTCACTCATGGCTTTTTAATGGCGTGTGCTATAGTTCTATTCAGCAATATATGTTTAAAACTCACTCCTTTAAAAATATTTTTTCTATACGCAAAAATTCCAAATTTCTATTTATCTTGCGAGATTTTGCGTCTAGTAGAGCAGTGGTTCCCAAGCTTTTTTTTATGTCGCAGCACACTATTTAGCTCTTTAAATATTCGCGGCACACTTATCACAAAACACGAACATTTTCTACTCATAAAAAGTGCGATAGTCGAACGCGAACAAGTAGTTAATAGTTACCGATATTACAACTTTTTTCTCACGTTAATGTAAACGAGGGCGTCTTCGGAGCACCTCACATTATTTTAAAAGTTGCGTAGCCGCACGGGTAATACGTGGTCTTCAAACGCACCACCGATCACGCGCTCGGTTTTGCTCAAAGTGAATATAAACCAAGTGAGGACATGCATTGGTAACGTTATAAGCGCTCGTGTGACGTCACACCAGCCATTTTGTGTTCAGAGTTCTATCGCTGTATGATCCTAACTAAGTGATTTAAACCTGCGATCGTTAAACAGCTGAATAAAAAAAAACGATGCTCAATAATTTGAATCAAGCTTTCGCAGTGGCAAAACGAATGAACATTCTTCTCAAAAATTAATTATCCACAGATGCTTCTCGGATAACTCGGCTCGGCGGTATGGTCAGCATCAGCATATATGAAGTTAAAGTCATCCAACTTCACTCGATAAATCAACACCCAATGATACCATTTTATTATAAAATTCCTGATATAAGTATCGCTACTTGCACAGAAGCTATTTTAACAAACTGACAGAACTACAATACATGTTATACTCCGCACTATTTTTTGCGGTACATGTCATGATATTAAAATATGCGTATTGCAAATTTTTAACAAGGTGTACATTGCCAAAATAATATCAAAAAATATACTACATGCATGGAATGAAGGATAACGGCGTATATCAAGTTTACAAGAACATCTAATAATCTGGAGTGTATAAGATAATATATTATCTATTTGACTTGAGCTATTGCCGCAGGTCTACTAGCATACCGTTTTTCAATAATTTTATTTGTCTCCTCTTTTGCGTGAATATTTAACCTTAAATTGAGAAAACGTTTCAAAATTTCAAAAACGATATTGTGGCAAGATGGGAAATTATATTTCAAGCAACTTTATCTGTCAGAAAAGTAACAGGCGAACATATATTATGAAAGACGTTATTATTTGCGCGAAATATAGTTTATACTTCGCGCAAAAATACGATTGCTTTTTTGGAGGGGTGGCATAAATATTGGATAAAACTATCAATTTTCAAATATTTATCAGGTGTGTAAAACCTAAAAAGAGTTAGTAACGATTGTGGGCATTAGTCGGGATTGACACTTTTCATAGAAACAAACAAACAATTTGAGCCCCGTGTCTTTATAGGGTTCTCCCGGAAACATCAAGGCTAATTTTTCACTGTTGGATATCGATAATATTACGAAAGCGTCGCTAGATTACCTAGTAAATATTTTACATTTTCCGACGCCAAAGAATCGAAATATCCTGCCAATAATAAGTTGATAAGAGCTGCAACACCAGTCGCGGAGGCTGGTTTTTAAATTTTGTACCTTATAATGTACATGCTTCGATGAAATTCATTAGGCCGCATGAGATGAGCCATGAGATTGTTTACATTCTATTAATAAAACATTTTTCCGAAAAAATTCATTTCATCAGCTTCTGGAATGATTAAAGTAAAGCGCAGGCTTTAAACTTTCGGCATGGTGTGAACAGGTATCATAATACCAGTTCAAATAGTACCTGATTTAAACGTATGCATTAGGTTAATGACGTTTCACACTTGCGTAGGAAGGCGATATGTATTTTTCATACGGAACGTTGCTACGTTGCGACGTAATTGCGTAACGAAGTAATTAGGGAACGTTGTTTTTTAACTCAAGTTGGCGCAGTGGACATGTCAAGAATTGGTGAACATTGAATGAAATAACTTATACAATTTTACTGGTGCACGACAAATTATATCTAATGTCGAAAGCTATTCTTAACCTATGCAAATGTGTCGATGTCATATTAGGTTAAAACAAGCAAATCGAAGTATTTGTTATTTAATTTAAAAGCTTTTCAAAGAAATTTCACGCTTTTCAATTTGGCCGATTTTTGTACGATAATCGCGACATTTTATCTCCATCTCATAATTATAATTATTCTCCTAGACTGTCTTTCAAACAATATAAAACTTATCTGTATAGAAGATAAGGTTCGTGAGATATGAGGTTTCAAAGTTGCATGACTCACACGGGATGATAATATAACTATCACAACTTTCACGAAACCGCACGATACCAGTATGATTCCACGAGGCAAATAGCAAAAGAAAAATAACGAATGTACCCGAATAAAATGCAAAACAGTAAAAAATCTTCAAACAAATTGACGAACGAGATCTTCTGACGAAGCTAAAACAAACCGACGCTGCCGCGTTCCCCCGATTCGCTGGACACAAAATGACGTCCGAAATGCACCATTGCACTCGGTGTCTCCACTTGGTTTATAGTCACATTGGTTTTGCTCGCCCTTCCCCGTTCCGCGTTACGCCCTTATTATTATCTCATGTATTCTCACTTGTATTCTCAATTCTTCACAACCTAATTCATTTTTGTTACAATTTAATATGTTTCTCCAATTACTAAAATCATTCAATAGTGTTATTGTCGGCACTTGCGAGAGAAATGAAAGAGGCAGACAAACTGTATTTCATTATAACAATTAATTATTATCGCTTAAACAGGTTTAAGGTTGCTATAAACAAATTTCACCGCTGGACGTATCTTTTCACGTTATGAATTTCGTGCAAGGCCCGAGCATAATTTGATGACAAAAATCATAGCATTTACTATTTCGAAACGCTTATTCGACTTTTTAGACTGCAGAAACTATCCAAAAAAGATAACCGTTTTTGTGTTTGAGATATGAAATAATCGTCAATTCCACCACGCTTTCGTGAAGTAGTGCAATTTACTCAATTTATGAAGGTTTTATTAAGTTCCATTGCATCAGTGTTTTGACTACCACGCGTTTCGCCAGATTACTGTCGTGATTACAGATCGCAAGGGTGGGCTAAATAGTATATTTTCATCGAATCGAATAATTAACGAATTGTCGAATATCGGGTTGATTCAAAATTTTATTCCGATTTTTATCTTTTGGATCGGCTTTGATCTTTCTTGTCGTCGTTTGTAAATTAACTGTCCAAAATTTAAGAATATCTTGTAAAGTGTTTGACTGTAAAACAAATAATGATTATTATGCTGTTTTATGTACAAATGAAACGAAAGGCGGAAGCCTTTATAAAAAAACGCTATCATTATCTAACTTTCTTTAGTACCACCCATAAATGACTGTTTTATGAAAATTGCGACGATCGATAGTGCGTAATATCCAGAGGAGCCACATTATCTTGTTCTCGTGGTCTCTCACTCTCTCTGCATCTACCTAGCATTGGTCATACTTGAATACGATTTTTATTGACTGGCACCCAATTACATAGTTTACCATTGACTGTTTTCTGTGTATATATTGATCACCCATATCTTGATTTCTATTAGACATATTTTAATTGATGTAAGAATCAACAGATTCCCGTTTATTTGCTGAACTTCACAAATAAAGCTTGTAATAAAAAAAATAGCATTATCGAATGCATTTGGTTTCGGTTTCAAACATCAAAAATAGTAAGGTATATATCCACCTCGTCATTTTTTAATGATTTTATTGTTATTCTTTTATCTTCAATTGTTCCCCAATTCCGACTAAAAACAGTATTATTAAATATAATATGGTAGGGTATTTTAATCACACTGACGGTTGTTATTACACGAAAAAGTTGAAAAAAAGCTGAACTACATATTCAACTTTTAAATTTCTAATAATATTAAAACATTAAGAATAATTTATTTATCATTCTGCATTAAACATTCGTTTTAATTGCATTATATAAAAATTCTACTTACACCCGCCTCTTCCGCCTTGGCATGCAACCATGCCTATTGCTTGCAACAAAATCAGCAATGAAATTATCAGAGAGAGGGACAATCCGACAGAGCCCATATTACTATAGTTATTATTCAACTACTAAATTATTATTCAACTATTAAACCAAATTGAAATAAATAATTCTGTTTATTGTTATCACAAGAACAATCTTACCTTGCATCATCCACTGAAAACCACAGTAAGCAAGCACATCATATTTAAATGATTTCCTCTATTTGGAAATATTGCTTTAAAACGGAATGTGGAAATTCCTATTAGAAAATGCTGACTGCCCGCTTCAAACGACGATTGGTGCCCGTCATTTCATATCTTGGAACACAAATATAGTTGTTTGCTTCCATAGGAAGATCACCCCTTTGTCCTAATTGCATGCACACCGTCGAGAGGAGCTAACGATGCAGATAAATTATATTATGGATAACTTTCCTCTTGATTCCAGAAACTCCCTTTCGTGCTTCCCATATATATCCACGGCTATTGTTTGATAATTACGGCGAAAGGTCAATGACAAACAATGTCACATTCTCTTGTTCTCGAAATCTCTTCCCATCTATCTTTTCTGACATTTTTCATATTTTTTCGTTTACGATCTCTTATTTAATATGTTACTGACTATTTAAGATTTTCGTGGTATTTTAATTCCGTCAATTTTGAACGTAGCCACGGTAATCCGTTAGATTCAAAAGTCCGCATTTATACAAATGTAAAATTATACAAATTAAATTCATAACCACGCGAGGTTTCTAGCATATATTGCAATATTGCAAATTGCACACAATATTTATATTATTATTTTTGACTTCCTTTTTGACTTACTTTCGGCCGTTAAATCGCGCGGGATTTTCGCCGATTTATCATAATTTTATAATATGTATCTTTTTCAGTCGCCATCAAAGTAATAAAATCCAGCGTTGAATTGTTACAAAACTGCTGAGCAGTTGAAGAAAATATGTTCCAATGTAACAGTCATTATGAATTGATTGATATTCAGTCTTATTTCTACTGACATTCAGACATATTTCGGTACATGCTCAACTGGCAACTTTCCTATAGATTAGTTCCTGCCTACCGGCTTAGTCAAACTTGAATTAAATTAATATAGGGCTGGATGAGGCTTGTACGGGACAACCAGTGGCCTATGTCCTAATTTCATTTTTGCATAAAATACAAAATTGCAGTTATATTTTATGTGACTAGTAAAATTGGTCACGTGTGAACACTTTTCACTTACGTAAATGTTATTGAGTGCACAAGATTGCGTTTTAAGCAAATACGCTTTTGGTCACCGTCTTTATTGTGAAATCATTTTCCCCAAATTTTGATTCATCTTAAAATGACCCTCAAATGTAATTGAAATTAAAAATAGGCTGACAGAATATGAGTTTTTTCGCACTGTCCGCAAAAAAGGTTATTTGGTATGTATTTTTCTTGAAATTGAGTTTTGGTCAAGATTGATGACATGGGGCGCTTGTATAGTTTAGTTATAACTGAATACGGTTTCGTAACCTGAAAGGAATGGAAGAGGATTTTACTGATATATTTGAAAACAATTTAAAAAAAATTTCTATCTTAAATAATGAATGTTAACTAGCATCTTTGCTCTTGCCTTTAAAACTGAGTGAATAAAACTAAAAATGAAATTTATATATTTTTACTAATTCTGTCAATTGGATTATAGGTTTAGTATTAAAAGTTATTCAAATGCCTAAGACCTTTTCGTTCGAGTGGAAATTTCTACATTCAGTGAAGAAGTCCGAAATTTTAATCACCAAAGACGAAAAGTTCAAAGAATTTAAAAATTCGTCTCATGTTCCAACAAAAATGTAAAAACGCCAAATTCTGTCGTGCGAGTCCGTTGACAGTATTAATATTCTCTCCTTTTCATCATTTTTCTTTTATCTCTACCTCTTTATTTTGTTTTGTAGCTAAATCGGTTTTTTCTTCTTTGTGATTTTTGTTTTCTGTCATTTTTTATTACAAATTTTTACTTCCATTTAACCATCCAATTTTATTTTAATCTAATTTCAATACTGGGTATGTTTCTTTGATTATTTCAACTCGAAATGCCTTAAATCTACCATGATTTCCCCTTCATAGTTTCATCAAATTCATTAAGTGATTTGAAGATAAATAATGGCGCTGTTAGCATAACTATCTGAATAATTTAATAATTTTAAATTGGTTTTATTGACTTTATTAGATTATTGTAACTTGTGCGAGATCCATGATCCGTTTGCTTGCGTAATTTGCGCTTCGATTAAACCTACAGAGGAAAACACGACGTGACTTTCATAAATGAGTAAGAGCAGCACCATCCAATTGATTGGGATATTTCAACTAATATGTATATACATTATTTGGCTTTAAGCAAGTATCCTAACATAATCAATTTTAACAAACAAGCCAATCGTGGCTAGGGTTCTAAATGGTGACTGTCAAAACAGCAACTGTCATAATGGTGACTTCGTAATAGCGACGTAATCAAGTGAGCGACTGTCAAAACAGCGACAAACCCTAACCCTAACGACCTTACAATTAATGTGACACGACATAGCATTACCTTCCAACGACCGACCAGGAAATTCGACTCAGTGAATTCAACTCAGTGTATGATCGTGCACACACACGCACAGTACGAATATTTTTGGTATGTTTGGTTTAATGACGTTAGAGTATAAACCTCTTCATTCTTTCACATGACTTACCAAAAATTGGTCACGCAATGTCACTTCTCCACGCAAAATTTATTGTCGTACGCAAGTATCAATACTTTTTCAGTGATTGTTTAAAGTTTATGATTATGATCACAAAATTTTGAATGAACCATCAGCCAACCATTTAGGTCATCGTATTTTAAAATTTAAATTTGAATCAAAGAAGTTGAATTTTATTGAATCAAAGTTTTTCAATTGTTCTATGTTATAGTAAATTTCAGAATGGCATAAATTCAAAAAGTTATCATCCAAATAAAATAGTAGTAGTCCAGGCTTTGCTCCAGTATTCATTATGCAAGACAGTGAAACAGTAACTAATATCTAATAATAATTAATAATATCGTTTAACAAATTATAGGATTCAATTAACAATAAAGATTTTTGCTGGATTTACAAGAAGCAATCATTCTTTCTTTTTGACACTCACTGAAAATTGTATCGCCAAATAAATACAATGAAATGATTCCCCATAATGGGGAAATCGAGATATTGGTTTGAAATCAGTGGAATACTTGATTTCCTCGGAGGAAATAACGAAAGTTCAAATGATTGAAACGTTTCATTTCCTTCTTGTCCCACGCTGGAATGTTCACATAAATCCACAATCAGAAATACCAGCCTTATTTTTTTTTTGGTCTTTTTTTATTTAAAGGTAAACGGCCGAGCAACTCAGTTTTAGCATGGTTAAACATGATCACTTAAATTTATTTTTAATTTTTCTTTTTTGTTTCCTCCGGATATCTTTACGAAAATACATTGTCAATTTCAAGTTCCATAGCACAACAAAGTTGGTGTGTTTTATTTTTAATCCAGATAAAATCTTGAAAAACTCTCCTGGTCTGCTGGCAACTCGGGAAGAGAGAGCGACGAGGCGTGACTGACAAAATCTCCTGTCCTTCTCTCTCGCGAAAACTCTTTTCCATTACTTTATTTGTAAATTTTTGTTCTAACTGAATTAAAGACTACTTCACGATTCTATGGTACTTTGAATTTCGATATTATACACATTGAAAATTGATGAAATTTGCCGGATCAATTTTTATTTCATTATTTTTTACTATACCACAGGTTGTTAGGTTGCTCTTTTTCTGTCTTGCCAACTTGCATTTATTTCGAAGCAGGAATATTTGAAATATATTATATCAAGCTTCTTTTGCACTTGACTTTTGACTTGAAGAAAGGTCACACACAAACATTTCTCAACAACTCTAATGTCATATAGTGATACAAAAGTAATTAAATCTCAAAGACTGTTTTCTGAGTATATATTGAAAATAATCAAACTGATGAAACATCGCAAATCAACTCATTTCAATGCAGGTTTATTAACTGTAATAAATTCATTAGCCTCTAACAATTTATCCTCGATAATCGTGCATCTCCAACTGTTCTTTGAATCCATCTGAAAATGCAGAATCGACATAGAGTTCATTGGGCGTTTTTGCACAGTTCACAACGAGTATTTAATTAAGCACTTTTCTGGAAATTAAGTTTCGTTTATCAAACAAGTACAGCATGAATTAAATGGTGGGTTTAGATTTTCAATTTTTGAAACTAAAATGAGAATAAGTCCGAAAACAAAACAAAAAAATTTCATAAAAATCTAGTACTGAATATCAAATAAAATGAATTGAAACGATTTTCATGTGTAACTTTAGAGCATTATATTAATTCTACTTACGACTGCCTCGTCATTTTTGACACACAACCATGAATATGGTGTGTAGTAATATCAGTATCAAATTGATGTACACGATCAATAGTTTAGCATTCACTCCGAAATGCAAATTTCGAGTATGACAAATACTATTCAATACCTAGTAATGAAGAAATTTGACAAATAACGAGAATCAAGTTGCAAAATTGAATGATTTGTATGTAAACTTCTATATGACGATCATGTACTTCGATGCAAAACAGCGCTAAACTTATTCTCATCTGATATTGACGGGAAATCGTAAACACGAGTGCTACATACATCTTGTTGTAAATTTTTGACTGTGGCAATTTTTCTGTTCAAATTTGTAAAAATCTGGGAAACTCCTCTCTTTATGGTGATCATAAAATACAATAATTCAAAAATTACAACGTTATTATGAGTATTCACCGAACACCACAACAAACAAGGACATTATAACAAAATGATTTCTTTATTTAGGGATATTGATTTGAATCCGAATGTGAAAACTTCCTGTTGGGAAATGATGTCTGGCTGCTTTTGAATTCTTGACAGGCTTCGGTTTCATATCTTCGCACAAAAATATGGTAGTTTGCTCTCATTCAAAAATGGCCGCTGTCTCTTTTTTTTTGGCACATGGTTCAATAAATGTAAATTTTATTATGGTTAAACACAACCACGGTCGAGTATTTTATATTTCCATTTTTTTCATTTTTTTGTCGAATTACCTAAAATATCTTTTCTAGAATAATTTGCCAATCATTTCATTATAAAACAAAAAAACAAAATTCCTTCGGAGTTCCCGTGCCGGCGGCACCTTGATAAATTTCAAAATCGACTGCTCGCCCAGATTTACCACAAATAACAAAATTCTTGGGACCAACAGGATTGGGTTTACCTTTGACGAATCGCTTAGCAGGTACTCTACCAGTGAAATGAATCATTTGCTCATCAACTGCATTAAATTCTTCACGAGGCAACTGGATGCAACGATTTCGAACTGCATTAATAACTGGTTGCACCTTCCAAAACTTGCTTTTTTATCCAGTAGGAGGTTGTCTAGCGCATTCATGTGTAAGCTATTTTGCAGCAGGAAGTATCTATTAACGGGCATGGATTCAGCAATTCTGTCAACACGGTTCACTTTTTGCCAATACATCCGAAGTCGTGGGAAACCCAAGTTTGCCATCACATTCGACGCCCCAAAAAAGCGACAGATTTCGACTGAATCGGTTCCAATAATTCTACCCTTTGCTTGCAAGTGATAAATATTTGTTTGATCCGCAAAAAATTGAAATAGTTCTGGTTGGAAGTAGTTGAAGAAATATTTTGCAGGCGTATCTAGAGCAGGGTGGTTCAAACCCTGGCCCGCCGCTTCATTATCTGTGGCCCGCCTCGCATTTGCGCGAGGGTAAACCAAAAATCGCATTTGGTGTTGTTTCGTAATACAAATAACCAGAAAAATCTTCTGACATATTGTTACATCACTAATAAATGTCACTGAATTGACTGGTGTTAAGGCTAGTTGAGAAACTTGAGGTAACTAGCAAAGTTGAATAATGTGTTTGGCTAGTCTAAATTGTTAACTAGTATTCTATTTTTTGGTCGGGAATATATGCTAACAAAATAGGCTTAATTAATAATAGGCTTAATTAATGGAAAACTAAAAACCGAATGAGGAATCTATTTAATTAGCCTAGGTTGGCTATGCCTGATGCCTATATATTAATGTAACGGCGGAACAACATAATTCTTGGCGGGTGTTTTTTTTGTCAACCAGCCTAAACAGTAAAAAATGCTGCCTATATGTCAGAAAAGTTAGTATTTACTCTCTCAAATTTGGTAAAAGTAGGTAATCAATCAATCTGCAGTTATTTTGTAAACATGTCTTCAAGTTGTAAACGTGACATTCTAAAACGACATTTTCTTCGTTATGAAGAGTTTGGAATCCCACACTAAATGTAGATATAGTAAGATTTTTGCACGTTTTTGTGAGTTTCTGGTGGTTTTGGCATGTTTTAGCTTGATA
The DNA here is from genome assembly GCF_964204865.1 of Styela clava. Taxonomy (NCBI): domain Eukaryota; kingdom Metazoa; phylum Chordata; class Ascidiacea; order Stolidobranchia; family Styelidae; genus Styela; species Styela clava. Next base: position 24,499,219 of record NC_135250.1, read on the forward strand.
AATAACAAATAATGATCAATGTGTTTATGAAATAAAAGTGTTCGTTTTGTATTGCAATGTTCACCTATTCTTGGCACTATTTTGGCCCGGGAACAATACAAAAATAATACTGTGGCCCGCGAGGCCGTCAACCTCGGACCACCCTGATCTAGAGGATCAGCAGCAATTGGCTTTTCTTGCCAGGTCAGAAATCCAGGCTGAAATGGATTTCTATCTGGGGAATGCCACTGTATTTTGATCATTTTCTTCTGTTGCTTATTACTGTTTACAGTATCAGCTGGCTCCTCACTCTCTTTCACGCCTTCATTGCTGGTCGAAACTACCAGCCTGTTATTGATACTGCAAAAATTTGGATCGTAGTCTTCTTCCATATAATCTTCGAATCCAGAAAGGTCAATGTCTGACTCATCTAGTCGATCTAACACCTCTTTTGCATTCAATATCTCATGCCTCACTAAAACAAAACATAATTTATTGCCAGGGTTGGTATAACACTTGCTATTTTACAGCCTGGAAAAATATTTTAGCTTCAGTTCTATAAAAGTATACCTTTAAAAATTAAAGCTTTTTCTATTACCATATACGTTTATTATCTCCTAATCACTGTTCTATAAAACTAAGACCTTGATTTACATTACCTCAAGCTGTACTGCGCTACCATAAAAATACCAAGTTAGGCTACAGTTTGGGATAATTTTAACATGAAATTTTCTGCTATAATCAATATAACAGAGAGGCATTTGGTAACAGAACTTTCAATAACACTGCAACACATGATTATAAACTTTCCTGGTAAAATTTATAGTCCTAGAAACATATAAAACAAAGTGATTTATTTTATGAAAGTCTGTGCTTTTTCTCATGTTTTTCACGAAAGGTACCATTGTACACACCAATTTTTAAAAAATTATACCATCTACATATTAGCTCAATCGAAACCAAAAACTGGATAAACGTCACCCCAAGTAGTCCTAATTGCAGTCTAAGCCTAATTTATTAGCTCTACACACAAGAAAATGGTAAAAAAAATACACCAACTTACCGCTTGTTGAGCATGCTTCAGCCATCGCAATTTCCACGCTGCAAGAGGACTCACCACTAGGCGGAGACATAAAACCAAACTCATAGAGCGATAGAACCGAGAAAGCTCAATTGAACAAACCGTGACTAATTTCGGTTAGGTGTATCACGTGAGCTATAGCGACCGCAGAAAGTCGCTGGTACAATTATACACGTTGTGACCGAAGGGAATAAATTGAAATTGCCCATATTGATACAAATCATAAGTCAATTTATTTTAACTCAGCTTTTATATATCGCTCATCAGATACATTTCAAATAATGTTATACACATCATATTTTCATGTATATTCTGAACCTTATGTAAAACACCTGGAATATAAAAATATATAATGAGCAAATATGCAAATATGAGTAGTTTAAACTTGAATATATGATCACCTCATTATTCTTCGGGGATTTCATCCTCCAACTGTTCCACGTAGCCTGATGAAACAAACAAAATTGACTCAAGAGTTCAAGGGAGGTTTTCATTTGGGTTGGCAAACACGATATTCAATTCAATCAATGATATTCGAGAGGGTTTAAATTTTCAGTTTGACCAACAAAGATTTAAACTCTGGCAACAACCTAACTACCCACCCACTCCATCCACAATGGTTTAATTTCTTCTTTTATATCTTTCATATGCCGCGTTACTGGAATGTTTTCAAAGATTTCATACGTTTTACTATCCTATACTATTCACAATCAAGCTGAATTTGGCATATTCCCCCAATTTCATAACTTCAGCATTAAAAACTTTACTCACCCCCTGCGAATTCTCCTCTTGGATAAACTCCTCCTTGACATGCAACCATATTTACAGCTTGCAAAAGCATCAGTAATGAAATAACCAGCAAGAACAATAGTCGGGCATGATCACCAAAATTCATATTCCGAGTCTGGGAGAAAACTAAGTTTGTATGTGATGGAACTATTTATGAAAACAATATAATACAAAAAAAAAGAAATTCGTTATTTCGTGTAAAAAAGTGATTGCATTGTCAATGGTTTCACACAAATGTCCCACTACCGCCTTGAGAAAATAACACTTCCATTACAAGTGGCAAAATTGTTTTCTGGCGAGAGGCTTTCTGTAGCAAGGTTGAAGGATTCTGTCAGAATGGCAGTAAATAATTTTGGGTGCTCCTGAAGTATGCACACCAAGATGTCGCATAACCTGAACCCTAACCTGGTACACAACCTGAGTTCAGGTTGTGCGCCATCTTGGTGCGCATACTTCAGGAGGTCCTAATTTTGTTTATTATTATGCTAAGATATAAGGAATTCCACATTACATGTTTTTATGCTTGATACCAGGATCACAATACGTAACAAAACAATAAACTCAGTTTTACCAGTCGTCGCCAAGATGATGCCTCAGTGAAAGATCAAAAGAGCAACAAAAGTGTTTGGACCTGTAATTTTCTGTTTTAAACAGTCTTTTAAACAGTCTAGCTACATAAATTTGAAATAGAACAAGAACTACATGAATTTTAGAAAATATACAAATTAATTGATTATTTTTGAAAAATAGCATTTTTATATAAAAGATCTGTTTAGATAAATGATTCAATATGAAGCTAATGCATGTCTATCCTAAACATCAGTATGCATATTCTCAAGCTCATACGTAAAAGCAAATTAATCTTGCAAAGCCCGTCATTACAGTTTCTGCTCAACGATATTTTACTTTTTAAACATTTTACAGCTTTTCTCTTGTGTTTTTGAGTATAAACAAAAAATCTAGACCAGGGTGGTCCATGGTTGTCGGCTCCAGGGGCCATAAAATTATTTTTGCATTGTTTGCGGGCCACAATATTACGAAGAATAGGTAAACAGTGAAATACAAAACAAACTCCTATTGTGCAAACACATTGATCAGAATCTGTCATTTATCAAGCTAACCAATGCAAAAACCGCCAAAAAACTTACTAAAACCTGCAAAAGTTTATCTATATCTACATATAATGTGAAAACTTCCCATAACGGAAAAAGTGCTTCCGCAAATGTAAGTGCTTTCAAACATCGATAAGATTTTCAAAGCAAAATCCGATTTTTGAAAAACGCTCATTGCTCACAACATTCTAAAATGCCTTTAAACTTCAATACTTTTGTCACCAACACAACTTGCCGACATATCAAGCAAGCATTGTGGTATATTTCCTTCCACATCCAGTTTAAAAAATATGTTTGAATTCGTCAGCTTTCTTTTCAAACTCGTGTTAACAAAATAACTGCAGATTAATTGATTATCAAATATGAGGTACAGATGGGTAATTAATAAATTTTATGACATGATAGGTAGCATTTTTTGTAATACTGTTTAGACCAGGGGTGTGCAACAGGTGGACCGCGGGCCACAACCCGGCCCGCCAAGACATTTAGTGTGGCCCTTGTCAATACTCTGATTTTTACCCATCAAGCATAAAATCCCAATCCGACAGTTTAATTAGACCTGGCGATTAAGACCTCGTGTATCTTTTTAGTAGCTTAGATAGAAACAGTAATTTGATTATGACAGTACGTGACGTGAGCATTCTTTGGATTTGTGGTTTAGACTCGTTCAGTTATAAGCTCTGTCTAGCAGATTAAGTTTTTAGATAAAATGTGTTATCTTACTAGCCAGGAATTGTTGTTAACCGTCATTGCCTTTTCACTTGATTCGCTTGTTTACAACAGTACATTGTGATGTAATAATCCCTCATAGTGATTGCTAGACACTTTCCAGTTACTAGCTTTCAAGAATTTGAAGCAGTTCAGTAGCCTATTTTGCTAGTTTCGTGAGGGTAATATTTTTTTGATGATTTCAGGGCTAGTAAAATGTCGGCAGCTAAGAAGCAAACAATTGATGAAGAAGGAAGGGTATTCAACAGTCAATGGTGTACAAAATATTTCGTTGTCCCACACAACCAAGGTGCTGTCTGCCTCGTTTGTCAAAGTACTATTGCAGTTATCAAAGAGTATAATGTTAAACGTCATTACATAACTAAGCACTCCTCCCAGTTTGATAAAATTCTCGGCCAGGCACAAGTAGACAAAATGGAACATTTAGAAAAATCCATTGAAAAACAACAAAGTGTTTTTACCAATTACAAAAAGGAGTCAAAACTGGTGACAAAGTTGAGTTTTGAATTTTGTGAATGTATGGCAGAAAAGGGAAAGCCTTTCAGTGACGGAGAATTTATTAAAAACTGTTTGACAATATTTACAGAATATGCATGCCCAGAGAAAAAACATTTGGTGGAGCAAACCAGCCTTTCCCGCTTTACTGTTTCACGCCGAACAAATGATCTTTCAGATAATATCAAAGAAACCTCGAAAAAGAGGTTGAAATCGTGTGAAGCTTTCAGTCTGGCATTGGATGGGAGCACTGATATCAGTGACACAAGTTTGCGTTCAACTCACTATTTCTGCAAGAAACCCTAATATTGCCGTAAGATAACTAGCAAAAATAAACAATTTCTGTACCAGTAATTACGAGAAAGTCCATATTAAATAAAGGTGCGGCCCGCGGCTTCACCCAGTTACTTGAATTTGGCCCGCCGGTGAAAAAGGTTGCACACCCCTGGTTTAGACTGATTGTGAAAAATATCTATGCATGAGGTATATTGTTAGGCCATAACATCAATATTTGGTTATCAGGCATAGTCTAGCCAACCTAGGATAATAGCATCCGCATTTGATTTTTAGCTTTCTATGATGCCAAGATTATTAGCGTATGTTCCCGACCAAAACGATAGAAAGCCAGATAACAATATAGACTTTGCTCGTTGTATAAGCTAGCCATAACACTAGTCAATTGGGTGACATTAGTGATGTAACAATATGTGAAAAGATTTTTCTTGTTCATTTCAAGACTAAACAACACGAAATGCAATAAGTTGTTATAAAATCCTTTTTATTTTCAGAAAATTCTGATATCAACCAAACTCTTAATATATATCTTTTATATCTTCAAATAAAAACAAAACAGCCCACGAGGCTTTCACAAAAAATTTTTTTTTCAGTCTATTCTATAGGTATTTTATTTTTAATAATTTTATCGGCTTTTATTTTCTCACGGCATGAGGAACGGCAAACTTTGGCCCACAACTGTATGCGAAACTATTAATATCCAGTAATGTATATTATAGCTTGGGCGTGTTGGCTGGTGTTGTTTAATGGTATTATAAGCCCTACGTCATTTTTTTTTGTTTATTAGCGAATCCTTATTCATAGCTCTAGGCGTATTTTCTTAATATTGTTTGTTACATTTTCGAGTTTACGTTCCGACTTTCTGCTTTAAACAAGGATTTGTTGTTTCAAAACTCCCAAATATCTATTTCACATCACCAAGCGTATACATATTTAGGAGAAACTTTAAACTGCTGCTTACAGTCATCCTCACAACTGTGTGCGATGCAATCAATATCTAGTAAGGACGGAACTGAACAAATCATGGAGATATAATTCTGTCTATCGTTATCACAGAAAACAACAAACCATACATTACATGTTTCTTACTAGCAGTTTGCATTAGTCAGTTTTACCAGTCGTCGCCAAGATGATGCTTCAGTGAAAGGTCAAAAATGGTAACAAAAGTGTTTGAACCTGCAAGTTTACTGTCTCAAGTGATTTGTGAACAAAACTAAGCACACCCGCTTTGAAACAGTCACGTATTTTACTTAGCAACAATAAGGCTTGAACAGTTCTCACAGTCGCGCTATTATGCGACTACATGAATTTTAGATAAAATATATATTAATTGAATGTTTTTGAACAATAGCATTTTGAATGAATTAAACATTCCATAGTGTATAATAGGAAAAATATTTCTTCCTTGGGCATTGCAAAACCTATGAAGCTATAACGAAATATTATGATAAACATCACTATGCTCATTCTTTGGCTCATCCTTAATTAAAGAACAAATTAATCTTGTAAGGCCTATCCTATCGATTTTTGCTCAACGATATTTTACATCTCAAACATTTTACACCTTTTTTCTATGAAATTGAGTTTAAACAAAAAATCTAGATATTTCATTCATAAAAGTCTAACTAAGCTAGTTTTATAACACCGTTTATGTACGATTGTTATATTTAATAACAATGTAGTCATATTTCATAGCTTTAGGCGTGTATTCAGTTCTAAATTTTATTTTCGGCTTAATCTCATTTTTAGTTTTCATCGTAGTAAATTATAATACTTCGTAGCCTATGACGTGTCCGCTTAATATGGTTTATCAAATTCCAAGCGACACAAGTTAGCTTCAAACAAATTAATACTTTCAGTTTTCAGAAAATATCAGTTATCAACCAAATCCTTCCATATATCTCTTTCAAATATCCGAGCAAAAAGGCAGTTCACGGTGCGTTTTACAAAATATAGTTTTTTAACAAACAATCCATACATGTCATTCATAGAATAAAGTTGAGTTAAGCATATTGTATAAAGCATCTAATGTACAATTGATGTAATCAACAAAGTAATCATATTTCATAGCTTGAAGCGTGTAAGTTCAAAATTTCAATTCTAAATTTTATTTTTGTTTCAGCGTCCATTTTGTTTTGTTTTTCCTTAGTGAATTATAATACTTCGTAGCTTTAGACGTGCCCGCTCAATATAATATATTATATTTTAGGCGCCACCATTTAGCTTCAAATAAACTTTAACACTTATTATTTTCAGAAAATTTTGATATCAACCAAACCCTTCCATATAACTCTTTCACAACTCTAAAACAAAACAAACAAAAAACAGCCAATGATGCGTTTTACAAAAAACAGTTTGTGTTTTAGTCCATTTTATAGGTATTTTTTTATTCTTATTATTATTCTCGACTTATTGTCTCACGGCATGAGAAACAGCAAACTTTGGCACACAGTCAAGCCCACAACTGTTTTCGAAGCAATTAATATTCAGTAATGTAATGTTATATTATAGCTTGGGCGTGTTGGCTGGTGCTATTTTAAGGTATTATAAGCCCTACGTCATTTTTCTTTGTTTATCAGGGAATCCTTATTCATATTTTTAAGTTTAACGTTCCTAGTTTCTGCTTCAAACAAGGTCTTGTTGTTTCAAACTCTCAAATAGCCATTTCACATCACCAATCTTATACATATTTATGATAAACTTCAAACTACAGGTCGTTTTTCTCAATATATCTTTGTTGGGTACTGACACCAAGCCTTGCCTACATTGAGCAAAATCTCTGTTTCTTTAAGTACTACTTATCCTCCCCATTTATCATATTTTTTTCTCTCTTTCTATTTTATTTTATAGCTAAAACTTTTTCTCTCCTTCTTGATTTGTGTTTTTTGCGATTTCTACCTCAGATGTTTACTTCCATTATACCCTCCAAATTTTTTTTCAACTAATTAGGCAAATGGAAACTTCAATACCAGGTATTTTCTCGTGATTGTATCAACTTGAAATGCTTAGAATCTGTCGTGAATTTCACTGCAATATCTTGATTGAATTCACTAAGTAAATCAAAGATGAATAATAGCGTTTTTAGCATAACTATCTGAAATAAATATAAACGGTTTCATTCAGTTTATTATGTTATTGTAAATCCTGCGTGATCTATATTCGCTTACTTGTTTAATTCGCGTTTTATTAAATCTACCAAGAAAAACACACTACGTGACTTTCATAAATACGTAAAAGCCGCTTCATTCAATTGATTGGTATATTTCAACTAATATTTATATTCTAAAAAAACTCTCTGTTTTAAAAATATTTATATTCTGAATAAACTCTTTGTTTTAAAAAACAAGCAATCGTCAATAATGAAATAGTGAATAATCACTAAAGTAGACAGCGGCCAAGTTGAATGATTTGCATTCAAAACTAACATCAATCCATTAAACAACATTCTGATATTTTACAAAATATACCTTGCGTTGATCAGACTAAAACACCTCTCACAAATTCCCATTCGTTGTGGCTCAAGAGTATTGAATTTCTCATATTGATAAAATCAAAAGTTGATTTCTTACAATTCAGTTTTTATTTTCAAGCTTTATTTTTATAAGATATGATATAGATAAATGTTAGACCTAGTTTATATAATATGAATAGCATTCGATATAGTAGGATTCCTTGTATATTCAGAAATCCGCGGAAAATACCTGAAAATTAATGAAGATAATGTCAATTAAGTACCGATTGCATACACCAAAATAGACAATTTAAAATTCAAATTCACCTCATTATTTACCATATACCAAAATAGACAATAATTTACATTCATCTCATTATTTTTTGAAACTGCTCCCAATATTCTTTCATCTCCAACTGTTCCTCGAATCCCACTGAAAATACGAAATAAGCAAGATCATGCGATGTTTTCACACTGTTCGTTAAAGATTATGAATTACTTGAATTAATTGTTCGATTAACTATGATTTCAACTTAGGCAACGATCTAACTATACACCCATTCGCAAATTTAAAATGATTTCGGTTTGATCTTATATATATCTTTTTATGAATTGGATTGGATTTACATATTTATCCCGGGGAGAGGAAAGTGTCAAGACGGCTTAATTTATAGCAAACCACGACCTCTCTTCTGGCTATTAGACCATGTCGGGTATGGAATCAGTTAGCCAGTTCTTTTGTTTACAGAAGTATGGCCTTGATGGTGGCGGAAGTCGACCCTCTGTTACGTCAACCACCCTACGGCGGTGAGGAATCAAGCAACCCTCTCGCACATAATAATCTCCCACGGGATTTGAACTTGCAAATCCACGCATGATAATAAGAGGTGCTGTGGCAAGCGTATTCCTAACGTTTATACGCCACAACGCCAAGTCTTTCACGTTAGTGAAACGTTTTCAAAGTTTTGACATATCTGCCAGTTGCAGACTCCAGCATTAACTCCACTTAATTCCTCCATTTTGTCTTTGGCATGCAACCTTATCTATAGCTTGCAACAGCATCAGCAATGAAATTAGCAACAAGAACAATAGTCGGGCATTAGGACCAAAATGCATATTTTCAGTCTGTGCTATACTAAATTAATTTTTAATAGTGATGGAACTAAACGAAATATAAGAATAAAATAAAGCTAAAGTGAAAGAATTTAGAATAATCCATTCTTTTTTTATAGATCTGCCTGGGACACTAATAACAGCATAAAAGGGTAAAACCAGTACAAATGGACAAAAATTCTTGTTATAAATTATTGGCTGTGCCTTGTTAAAGGCGAAGACGAAGTTGCAAAAATCGAACAAGCTTGCAGTACATTTGTTCGCTCTATCTAAAGAGAGAATAAATTATACATCATAACCTTATTTTTATCATCAAGTCATTGCATGCCTTAGCAAATAAGAAATTGGAATGAAACGTAATTCTCCTCCTAAGCAATCAAGGTATTGATTTTAAATTTGAATGGCTCAGCTTCCTGTGGCGAAATGACTTATATCTGCTTCTGAGTCTCTCAGTTTTCTTTGTTCCATGCATAATAACAGTTTAGGGGCTTGCACAACATTATCAGTCTTATTTTATTTTATCCATATAACAAATATTCAGACTCTTGGAGATGTAAAATAATATTTAGAAATAACAAAATGTAACTAATGCCTTGAAATGACACGAAAAATATATACTATGTCCGTCCTACTATTTTCACTTCTCACTTCTCAAAACAAATTTCTGAACCCGTTCAAGAAAAAGATTGCATTTTTAATTTTAAAAAAATTCCCCAGCAGCACAGAGCCTTCATAAAAATGATGATGTAAAATTCTATCAAATAAGGCAGTACGTACACCAACACATATTACGGAAAAATTGAATATTAAACAATGCACTATCTTATGAAATATTTACTGCGCTCAGCTCAATCTGAAAAATAGAATGAGGAGTAAATTTTTCCTTTGGGAGTTCCAGACATAACTTTCTGTGACGAAATGTTGTATGTTCGCTGTTGGAAGACTTTGCGTGCTATGTATATTTACTTGGTGCACAGAAATGACAGTTCACTTTCATGCACAGGACCACTCTATTGATATTTTACTTTACTCTTATTCTACTCTTATCTGCTCGGCTTTTACTTTTTTACATCACATACATATTTATGAGAAACTGCAAACTTTAGCTCACAGTCATCTTCACAACTGTTTGAGAAGCAATTAATGTCTAGTAATGAAGGAACTGAACAAACAATGGACATATAATACCATCTATCGTTATCCTAGAAAACAATAAACCATAAATAACATCTATACATGTTACAATATCAGCATTGGATTTACCAGCGAAAAGAACAGTATTATAGCATTTGCTCCAGGATTCACATTTCGAAGTTAAGAAACGCTAAATTAATAAACTAGAGGATTTTTCACGAAGAAAGCCGTCTTTTGTAAATCATTCCATGTGAAGATCAGAAGCTTCTATAAAGGGTAAAAGCCTTCCAAACAAAGCATTCTAATAACAAGCGTTTTATAAACTTTTCTTCTTTTTCACTGTACTACAACGAAAAATCTAGAAATTTCATTCAGTAAATGAAGTTAAGCCTTATTAACAGATTGTACGAAACATCTAATACACGGATGTTCTCAATCAACATCAATTTGATGTTATAATGTAGCTTTGGGCGTGTTAGCTGGTGTTATTCAATTGTATCTTAGTCCTACGTCATTTTTTTTGTTTATTAGCGAATCATTATTCATTTTAGCTTGAGGCTTATTTTCTTGATATTGTTTGTTACATTTTTGATTTCAACGTTTCGATTTTCTTTTTCAAACAAGGCCTTGTTGTTTCAAAGCTTCCATATATCTATTCCACTTCCTCAATTGAAATGAACCAGCTCGATGCTTTATAAAGTTTATTTATCACAATTCCTCCCTGATTGTGAATTTGAGATATTGGTGTCAAATCAGGATGTGATTTTTTGAAAAAAATCCTGTCTGTCAGGAAGTGAAATGCTTGAAGTGAAGCCTTCCCTCAAAAAATAAGTAGCTTGCTCCTTTTTGTTAATCTTTCTCGCAACGATATGAAGTGAGTTGGTCTTGTGATAACTATAGATTATTTTGCTTATATTATATTAGAATTTTACAAAAGCCTGTAGTCATGAAATCACAAGTACTCGTTTGTACTAGAGGAGTTTAACATTTTATATTGATATCATAAAATAACTTTATTGTTATTAGAAATAGAAGAGCATCATATGGACGCATTCCAATAAAAATGAGTGAACTTGGATAATTTCTATTAGGTTTAAGTCACGTGTTTCAACAATTTGCAAAAACGCTGAATAATGACATTATTTTTCTGGTTGAAAAGTCGTGCGCGCGCTCTACGTCGTGGCTATGTATTAACAACAAGCATTGCTAACTCAGTGTGAGAGTTCTCTCGTTTCTTAAGTGCCCTAATTCTCTCCTTTTCATCAATTTTCTTTTCTCTCTTTTTCGAAAACCTTTTTCATAGCCAAAATGAATTCATTTCCTTCTTTTTTGATTTAGTGTTTTCTACCATTTCTTTCTTGAATGTGTCTTGCCATTCCACCTCCTTTTGTAAATATGCTCTATAGAAAAACCACTAATAAGTACGTATTTTCTGATTGTATCCGCTATGGGGTTTTGCTAGAATAATTTGATTAGCGATTTGATTTAAACCACATTGCAAATAAAAGATAATCTAGAATTCGGTTGGAAACCGAAGACTTATCGATCGAAGGTTAGGGGATCCCCCAAAACAGTGGGCTTACTCCTTAGTGACACCGTGTGTCCCGTCACTAATTGATTAATAACTCGCTAATTATACATAATCCATTTAAAATCAATAGGCTTCTGATCCGAGCTAAGATGAATGCACATGCAAAATTTGAAGCAGATTGAACCTTGCTTTCGTGAGATATCGCGTGCATCTAACACACAGACATACATACATACATACAAATACCTATCAACATACTTACCGATCAAGATCGATAAGTAATAATAGCGCTCACGCATAACCATCATAAATGAGAAAAAAAGCTCCAATCAAGGGGTTGGGTTATTCCAACTAATATGTATGATCTTTAAAAACAAATTTTGTTTTAACAAACAAACCAATCGTCAAAGTGATATCATAGTGAATGAACAAATGAACCAAATTTACTTTCGATTTTTATTGACGAGAATGTTTTTGTATGACGGAATGAGATTTTTCTAGTTCAGTTTGATGCTTTTGATTCCCAAATTAAACATTAATCCGGAAAAAGTGTAAGAATGGACAGAATCACAACATATCATACACAAGATTGAGTTTTTCTGTTATTTTCGGTTATATATTAGTTAATATGATTCAAATTGCCAAAACAGTTTTATAGTAAAGTATGTTTGTAATTTGTTCCAATTATTAACCAATTTTTTATCAAAATAAAAACGATATTTTATCTAAAAATTTGTGATTGATAAAGCGATAATTATGAATCTTTGTGGAACTCTTCTGAAACTGACATTACTTACAGATTAATTAAATTTTCTGTTTTAATATTCTGTTTTCTAAACATATTTATTACTGGAATACCAAGAGTAAAGATAAATAAATGTAACAGAAATTATAGTAAGATGTCTTAAGAATTTGGAGAACTTTCTTTTTAAAAAAATTAATTTTTTAAACACGTTTTGATAACAACTGCAAATATGACCATAAATCACGTAATAGGATGAGCTGTGAATAGTTGTGAGTTATTTGGGTTCTTGATATAAAACTAATAGTTGAAATAGGCTAATCAGTAAAATGAAATTTATCGATTTTTTATCAAAAAATGTATTTAATTTACAAGAGAGGAAAAGTTCATTAAAACAAGGTTGTAAACAATGGTTGCATGTTCAATTTTAAACAAAAACCCAAGGTCCAATACAAAAATTCTATAATAATTGAATCATTACTTTTATCCATCTCGGGGTATACAGCATTGCAATTTTATATTCGCGTCGTCATTAGCGATGTAACAATGCTTGGCGTGATTGATAATTATTAGATTTACAAAAAGTGAAATAAGTTAAGCGGATGAGAGTTGTTTACGAGATTTCATGCAATTGGAAGTAGTCATATCTGACTTAAAAAGCTAACTGTATTTCATAAAGCATATTTTAGGACGAAAACATAAAAGCAACAGAAAGAAATTATAAATTTTTGGTAAACAGATTAGTAATACAGACAAAATATTTCTATAAATAAATTAAAACTTTCTAAATTATTTGAAACTCATCAGCTCTTCATAAAAATATATATTTCAAAAAACAAAAGTGACTACTTGCACTCTCGTGATTTGTGGACGAATTGAAAAGAGAGAAACCACATTTTTTATATGTGCTCAGAAGTGTATATATATAAGACAGTGATTATGCCCAATACAGCACAATTAAATTATTTCTGTATAAATTGGTTTTCTCCACACTGATCTTCAATTTCTGAACTATGTTGAAAAACCAAAACCTTAATCGATTGAATTATTGAATTCAATTCTTACAAACAAGATGGAATATTCCGCGTCAAAAGCTGTTTTCATAACTTTGATTTCATTTGCAATTGTTGGGTGTAATAACGCCAGTTGTACCTACGAGATATCCCAGACACACTTCAACTACTCCTACAAGTAGATTCACGGATTATTATGAAGTTGGTGAAGTGTGGAACGATGGACCATGTGTTGAATGTCGATGCCATCCCGTAACTTACAGAGTATGTATTAATAATCATTGACTAGTATTGGAAAAAAGTTCATAACTACGCCCTATAGAGCGTTTTGTTATTATGGTATTGTTGTTAGTGTTCTTGTTGTTGTAGTTGTAAAAAATAGCTATTCTCTTCAACTACAGGACCAAATGCTCGGAAATTTTGGGGGGTTAAAGATCGTTGTAGTCGCTAGAATGCTATTACTTTTATATTGTGTGGGCTCTATGGGCTTCGTTTTTCAATCTGAAGTTATGTATGATAACATCCTCAAAATTAAAAAGTGCCATGCGTTGGTTTCTTGTTCGCATCTCAGCGATCTGGTGGTCAGCGAAGTAGGAGGGACAACTATTAAAGATTTGATACTATTTCGTCTTGACTTTCGTGTTCTTAAATTTGGGAAATGTTCTCTTTTTTCTTTTTTCTTTTTTTTTTGAGAAAGAGTAAAACTTTAAAATTCCATTTTTTAACATTTATACAGACTCATCTAAACTGTTCGCTACTCGTAGAAGATGGAAGGACTGGACCTGCTGAAGTTGAAACTTACTTTATAAATCTTGGCAACGTCTATCCAACATCATGTCCGTTCGCCTTCACCCAAGTTACTGACTTCAATAAACATCTCGCATCTCGACCGTTCTTAGTTTATCGATTTGCTAACACGGTTGCCACATCTTGCTGTAACAGGTGAGTACGGTAATTATACAATCTGATTTTCAACATTTTTGGTGAAGCGGAATCGCAGTGGAACATCCCAGGGGGGCCATCTGTGCAAGAATTCTAAGGTTGTAAAAAGAATTATATAAACTATAAATATACATGAAAGCAGACAGAATACTAGCAAACAAAAAGTGTCTAGTGTACAAGTTTAATAAACGTGGCAAACTTAATAGGTATTTGATTACAGTTAAACAATATATATACAAGAACATAAAGTCTCAGAATTTGAAAGTAAACTTGCGCAACCTCTGAACCTGGTTGAATACCACTGATGAGTAAGGGGATATAAGAACAAAAGGGGATCTTCGGCTGTTTAAAATAACAAACCGACATTAAGTTGTTTTGTCTCCAAGTTCATGAATATTGACTTTGGCCTCCAGCGGAAATTCTGATTCATACCTTGATGTCCTAACACCGCCTACGACGAGATTGTAATACGTCTCCGATTCCTATAGCAATATTCGAAAAGTGTTCAATAATGCCATTATGGAAATAGGACAAAGTCAATATATCTATCACAGAGTGACAATATAGTTTGACCAATTGCTACGCCATTCGCTCACATCTGTTTCATGAGAGGCAAGAAACGAAAAGTTTGATTCTTGTGAAACGACCTCTCAAACGTAATTAATATGCGTTGGGTTTGAAGAACAGCTGCGAGCAGGCAAGAACGATCCAAGTACTGTACGTGGAATGACCTAACGCAAATTTGGCATGTAAAACAAAGTAGCTTAGTAAAATAGGAGCACACGTTTATAAAGTTTTTCCAATCCTGTTTTGTCGATACCTCCTAAAATATATTATTTATATATTTACAGCATGCAACCTGTCGTCGTACCAGACGAGTGTGAAGCAATACCTGACAATTCCGATCAATGCACATTCAAAATTGTTCTCAAATCTAACAGTAATTTAGCGTGCAATGGACTTATACTCACTTAAATTAAAGGAGACGGATCTCTGAGCGAAGAGTTGCGGGCGAACACTGAATTGGTTTTATATTTATTCAGTTGAAATTTTAATAAATATATTTGTGTGTAACGATATTTATTTGTTCTAATATTGATATATATATGTATATATAGTGCATGTGCTCTCTAACATTGTATCTTTGTGATAACCAAGATTTTGAAACAATTTTTTATCAGTGAGTTAAATATCGGAATAAAATGAAATTGAATTAACATTGATTTTATTTTTCAATATAGGGAATTTATATTTTAGTGTAGGATGGGAGTCATTAAACGCCTTAAGCCGAGGCACGAGCCATCCTAATCTCGAACCAGGTTCAAGTCTTAGCAAGTTTCGAGTCACAAGTCCAATCACTGAATTCACAAGTTGCGTCCGTAACCAAAGCATATTTCATAAACAACTTTGAAAAGGTTTAATATGAGTCCTATTTACACTACGGCAGTGGATCCCGAACCGCGGCCCGCGGGACAATTACGGCCCGAACCGGTATCCGGTATTAGAATTACACACGGAAGTATTCTAGTTATAAGTTAGTTATCTCCCGGCCCGCGAATATCCTTCCGCTTCTAATTTTTGTCCCCGATGAATCAACTTTGGGAACCACTGCACGAAGGCATGAAACGTCCCCTCTCTTGTCAGCCAACGTTATTTCGTTAAATTGAAGTGTATTTGACAACATTTACACCGGTATTATATGTCCGATCACTAGTTATAGCCGCAACAAGCTAGGGACTTTTCGACAATCTTCAAACGACATTTATCGACGGGGTAGATCGTACTTTACCAGTATTTTTATCAAATGCCGCCCTAAATTTTTTCCAAGTTTTAAGTCACGTCTCTCTGGTGGTAGATTGACACAAATCTTTTTACAATTAAAAAAAAATTCAAATGATTATCAGGACTTTTGGACATCCGGACCCTGTATATATATAGGAAAGGGGACCGAATAGTAAAGACATATCATGACACTTTTTAATTTTCAAAATATCTCATACCAACATAAGATATAATCGCTATTATTAGAAAAACCAGTGTTCCCAAAAAGATTTTAAATCGTCTGTGTAAATCCTCCATCAAGCCGCAATCGTGTTCCCATTTGTTGGCCAACAGTTTGTGAGTCATGTTAGCTTTAATGTTTTTCCTCGGGAAAGGTTTGTCCGGGATTTCTTGATTTAGAAAGTTGCACAATGGTTCCCAGCCATCTTTAACGTTATAGATTAAGAGTTTGTTGCTCGGGCATGTTGACTTAACATATAAATTGTGCTGTCGATATCTGGACCTGAGGATAAATATGGTATTTGTTAAACTTACGTGACAAAGTCGAAACAAATGGATCTAGAAAACGTTTCATCCATTCAACACGAACCTGCTCATAAAGAGCTTTTTCGTGTTAAATGGATGAAACGTTTTGTATAGTCAGACGCAATATTTAGACATTATAAGAAATGAAATTGATTGCCTGATTTCCAATTTCATGCTCGAATATATGGACAGAAACGTTACACGTCAGTACTGGTACGTTAAAGATTGAGAGCCGAGTTTGATGAAAAGAACAACGGACAAGCAATGGTCATCATGCATTATGTAATGACAAAATGTTCACCCACAATTGAATTAAAAAACCTAAATTTTCATTGAAATATCGGGTACTCCCGAAGTATGTGAACCAAGATGGCGGAACGTAGTATGTGTACTAGGTTTGGGTTAGGCCATAATTTCAAGTACAAATACTACGGGAGTCACTTGGATAGTCCCCGAACTCGTAATAGAACTGAAAAGAGAAAAAATGAAATAAAATTACGGCCCAACCCTAAACTGATACACATACTACGTTCCGTGTCCGCCATCTTGGTTCACATACTTCGGGAGTACCGAATATCGGGTCTAAAATATTTAGAAGACATCTGAGAATAAACTAAAAGTAATACCTTCAATCTACAACCATTTTACACATAATTGTGATCGGTATTAAAATGTTATGCTAAAATCCCCTTCGGGGACATAATTTTTTTTATATCTCTCTGTTTAGGAATAAAGCAGCGAAAACCAACCTCAAGAAAGCTTCAATTGGTGTTCCATAAAAACGTTGAACTCCAAGACAAGCAATGAGAAATACGGAAGTTTGTTTTTCGAATCTGCGAAACACCGATCCCACGAGCAACTGATAGATTTTCATGAGTAATTCACTTTTTCTAAAAAAATAAATTAAATGTATCTCTCATTTCATCCCGCCTTGCTCACATTCTTTTTTTTCGACTCATACTCTCGCTGAGTATTCTCTTCATTTTTTCTCTCGTTTAACTTTTTTTTTATTTCTATCTATTCTCTCTTTTTTCTTATTCTATTAATAGTCTTGTTTTTCTTTTCTCTAGGTCCGATCCATCTTTCGTCATGAAGATTGTCTACCCAGTGTAATACACCCTAAGTAATGTGGTGTGGATGTTTGAACCCAAAATTTGAACCTGCGATCTCATTTTAGTTGGGCCAAACGCTCTCAACAACTATGCCCTAGCGACTGTTTCAGTTTGCTCGGCAACACTTACTCGTTGCATTAAAAAAAATAAAAAATAAAAGAATCAGAAATTATTCACGGTGCGTATTGGTTTCCAACTTCATACTGGTTTTTGACGCTTTCATACCATTCGTCTTCGCTGGATCGAATCGTCAAAATCACCTGTTAAAAATATAGTTCTGTAATTTCGTTTTTAAATAGGTCAACAAGCTTCATATATACCGAAAAAGTCTCAAACGCTTTTCTCCTTAATAGCACTCTGAAATCAATTCATGAAACGGCTAATGATAATTATTTTTGCGATCTTTTATCGATAGACATAAGTACACAAATATTTTTCGCCAACACTATGAAGCTCCATTAAGGGTTTTCCTATTAATCTCGGGGAGAAGAAAGTCGATAAGACGTCTTCTAATGCTGTCATTTCGGTATGTATTTAATCTCATAAATACATTCTCATGGAATTCAGTACCTAGCCCTAACCCTGTTATTGTTGGGTTAGGTTAATACTAAAATCACTGAGATCAAACAACAATCCAACCCTCATTTTGCTCACGTTTCAGTACCTACTTTAGCATCAGGAAATGCCTCCATGATTTGTTCCCACACTGCAACTGCTGGCCAGTCCATCACTGCATCAACATCTTCTAGACTTTGTTGATAATCTTCTGTCGTAACTTTGTTGTTGAGAATCTGGTCAACAAATATTAGCAATGCTGGGATTCAAAAGTTTTATAACTGTTTGTATACCTCTTGTATCGAACGAACTCTTGTATCGAATTCAATTCCTAACAACCGATGAAATCGCATACCAAAATGGCACCTGTAAATGCTATTTTTCTTTTCTAGCTGTACACTTACCTTGTCCCACAATTCCTTTTCGTAAAAAAATTGCTCGTACACATCATGCACATTATAACCAAGTATTCTTAACGCCTCAGCAATAGACTTTGTACCAGTTTTTTGAAGACCAGCGCATATAATCTTCATTGTGAAACTTAGATCAAAAACGCATTTACAGCAGACAACAAAACAAGTCACTACATTTGATTAGCTGAAACAAAGCTATATTTATTGATTACGAACAGTGAATCATCGCACGGTTAACGCAATGCGAACTTTCAAACGAACTGGTCAGTCCACGCTTACTCACGCCGATGCCCGCAGCTAGGTATCAAAATATTATGCACACGTGATCTATTGATCTATTTAACTTGTGCAGCTACGGTCATTTTTCAGCGTAGTATTCTTGACAGCCGCGAGCATGGTATTAATTGTAAATCCTTCACAATCTCGAGCCCCCAGTTAAAATGGTTGAATATAGGTTTCTGTTTTGCGCCCTTTGATACACTTCATGACACTTCTATAGCTATGGCTTGATTAAATGGTGAACCTAGGCCTCTCCTGTTACCAAGTCAGGCATTGGGTTACAACTTACAATATCTAGTCATTTGTTTTATTTAAATAGACTTGATAGCGGTAGAATCCGTAACCAACAAGTGGTTATGTGAGCCACCCTATGTCGTTCGATTACACTCGAAGCTGCGTTCTGACAATTTCTTGACTTTAATAATTCTGAAATTCTTATAAATAAATTTGTCTACTCATTCACTCTTCTCTGTGTGTGTGCGCAAGCGTGTTTGTGTGTGTGCGCGCGACTTAAATAAAAATATATATAATTTATGTCATATCTATCTTGAGAGGTTTTTGTGTAGTGTATATTATTATATGCAATATATGGCAATCTCCTGCACTTTGTTCTTTGCAATATCGTACAACCTTCTATCCGTTAACCCTGAATTAAAAAACACGAAATGGACTGACCGGTCTCTGGACTAGTTATTACACTCAAGTATTGTCTAAATTGTCACAAAGTGTATTTTACCGGCAATGGTACTTTTGTGCACATGTATATATGATAAATTTCTATCTTGTTATACATATACCATGTTTCCCCGAAAATATGACAGGGTCTTATTTCAATTATCTTTCGAAAAATAACGCTGGAGCTTATTTTGGGGGGATGTCTTTTATTTTCGTTTATCAAAAACAATATTACAACGTACAGAATAAGAGATTTACAAATGTACAAAATACGAAAACCGATAACCATTTACTTATAAATAACACGTTTTCTTCTCTCCTACGTTTTATATTTAATCATTCAAAACGCGTAGTGAGATTTCTCGCTATCGAATAGGTCAAAAAAATTTCGCGCTTACGAATCATTCTTAAAATTCAGGCTAGATCTTATTTTCGAGGAAACACGGTACTATATTAGGTGAGGTCATAGTTGTGTAAAACTTCATTTATGTAAGTCCACTGATTCACTTCAAGAAGCGAGTACTTTACGCGAGCTCTATTTACGTATAAATATACTGAACGCTTTTAGACTCACATTTATACTATACAGTTGTTTTACAATTTACATAAAGGTCTGATCTCATTTAAACAAATCAGAACACATAAAGGAATAAACAAGTATTTTATTAAAAGGCATTAATTATATAACACAGAAGTAGAAATCACTAGGTGATAAATTGATTTTTCATATTTATAATATAATAATTGCATTGAATTTGCATGAATAACAAATTGCATTGATAAGCACAACAGGTAGATTGTCGGTTTTTTCAGTAAATTTTGTAATGTTGTTTTTGACGGCGACCAATGAGTATCTAAACATTATCATATAAAAGGTTGAGATATAAATTTCCATACGTGGGAAAGCCAAGGAAAAATAATTCCACAATGATTCTAAGTCTAGAAATAATAATGAGTAATAACGGTTACTATCGATTAAACAGAGTGGTTGCTAGAAAAGCAGAAAATTTGTCAAACAGCTATCTATTTTTACAAAGAAAAACTTTTACAAAGTCATTTAAAAGCATAGGTTATGTTACACTGAACATTACATAAATCCAATAGAACCTAAACGGTATCGACTTAAGCCTAGAACTTAAAAGAAATTAAAACGTATTTAAAAAAGATGAGTAAGCATGCATTTTATTTAAGATCTCGTGTATAAGACTTGTGCTACTGAACACGAAGTGGACTAATGAATCGTTTTGTTAAATTGTTGTTGTAAGCATTCTTCTTGTTTTAGATGTAGTGAAAAAGTTGCTCCCTCTTTAACTACTGAACCAATTTCTTTGAAATTCTCAGTAGTTGAAGTATTGTTGCCGGTTGAATGATTTATTTATTTCATTTATTTCTGTGGTCTCAATGGGATCTGTTGAAGTACTGGACTGTAACCGTACTGTAAAATATTTGACACTACTTTGCCTTCGTGTCCATATATTTGAGCATTGCTCTCCTGTATTTTTAAGGCACACTTCATTTGAGTTACAAACCGAGGTTGCATATATACTTTGCATAAAACTTTTTTGGAATTTGGGTAAGATATCACAAAACTTTAATTAAGTTGTTAACATCATCTTCATCTAAAATCAACATTTTATTGAAATGATCTAAGTAGTTTTTGGAAGAGAACATTCAAGTATTGACATGATAATTACTATGCATGAAATTGGGTCAGTAAAATATTAATGACATTGATTGTAAAAATGGTGATCACAGTATTCTTTTCAAATACATAAAAAAATTAGCGTGGTTCAAATAACAATTAGAGTTGTAACGAACTTTGAGGGTCCACATCAACACGTGAGAGCCCCAAACAAAATATTGAACTTTAAATAAAATAGTAGTAGTTTTGTTAATGAGCAATGATTTGTCCATTTGAAAAGGTACTCCCAAAGTATGTCAACCAAGATGGCGGACACCTGTACGTAGTATGCGTAACAGGTTAGGGTTAGGCCATAACTTTATATTCAAATTTTTCTTATTTTAGTTTTATTACGACTTCGGGGACTAGCCGAGTGACTCACGTAGTATTTGTACCTGAAATTATGGCCTAACTAACTTTTTACACATACTACGTTCCGGTGTCCGCCATCTTGGTGCACATACTTTGGGAGTGCCCATTAAAATACTCAATTACAGGAAGATACAATATATAAAGTATGCTAAAAACACAAACGACACGGCTAAAAATGATCCTACTCTTATGTAGGTTTGCTTCAACATAACGGATCGAAATCCACAATCGTATTTCCATCGTTCCTTAACCACCTGTCTCGTCATTTCTGCTTGTACATTTACAACTGGGAAAGACCTGTCTGGTATTTCTTTGTTTAAAAACGTACATAGTGGTTTCCAACCATCCTTAACGTTGTATATCAGTAACTTTTCCTTCGGACAAATAGACTTCACGTAACTATTGTGTTGGCGATACCGAGACCTAGGAAATTTTTTACCGGCAATGTGATAAAATCAGCGCTGTGTAGTCGGAGATAATCGACAATCGACACCAAGTGCCGACTTCGGGCTGAAAAACAAATTGTTCGACTCCGGGTTGTGAGAAAATCGACTCCAACTTCAGGTCCAAACTCCAAAAAATTCAAATTTTGATGACAAAAAATACATACAAGCCTTTTTTCATTAAAAGACTGTTTAAGGAGGTTTGATAAAATTGATGATGTTTTAGTCGAAAGTTTTGACTATTTTATCACCAGGTCTGTAATTCTGACTCCGACCGGGGAATTCACAATTTGGGCTTCACTTCGAAGTTTAAAACACGACTCCATGCTATGACCCCAGTGATAAAATGATGACACGACTCTCGACTTCCCAGCCTTAAGCACAACCTAAAAATCGCCAAAACATATCATGGAAACATAGCTACAATCTATCTAAGTTTAACTAAACAATTATCTATTTTGCAGGTCATAGAATTTTGCAGTTGGTTTCATTTGAATCGGTGTTTATTTGAGTTTCACTTCAATTCATACGCCTACTGAGACATTAAAGTTTTTCACCTAATTCAATACTCGCCTATTATATACCGCCATAGTTGTACATTGTTTGCTTAAAATAAAAATTAGTTTTTCACCTCAGAAATGACTCCGGTAATGTTTGTCCATACATTCTCGATACCCCAATAGAAGCATTTGTAAATGCTGTTTCGATGTTATAAAACTGCAATGATAGAGGCCCAGTAACAAATTGAAACTGAAGTTGTCTAAGGAAATCGTTCTTCCTGGAAAAATCAAGTTCGAATTTAAACATTCAGATTTCAAAATGAAATTTAAAGTTAACCTAAAGGGTATCTAATTCGTTATTCTTTGATGATGAGGGGTAGACATTGTTGCTTAATACAACTAAAGAATTCAAATAAATAATTATCAGTAGAAACAAATTTGTGCTTTATGTAAGCCGGTCGTAGAAAATCCTAGAAAAAGCTCATTCATACATTGACTTCAAAAATACACATTTACAAACTTTTACACTCTTCTATTTTTCATTTCATCAAGACATGCATAAATTTACGGCAGTATAATGTGATCTTTTTCACCTGTATTTATTAGAAAACATCTGCATTGCGTAATTTATAACCGCGAGGTGATGCTGAAGAGCATTGATTCTCCAGCGCCATCAAGCGGATCTATTTTTAGTTCATAATACTTCATTACTTCACCTTGCAAATTAAACAAGCTTGAAAGGCGCGAATGTATGTTTATTCGCCTTGTAATGGTAATAAATATGGACATGAAATGGCAATCATTACTGTTGAAGATGTGATTCATGCGCAACACCTTAATTTCCTAAAACACAAATGTGAGCATACATGTATTGCATACAATTTGCAAGCAAATATGCGGCATATGTCTCCGCCAGTATTCAAATGCGTCGCTGCTTAACCTCTTGAACCCTGCTGTCCGGTTTACCGGCCAGTTTAACGCGTGAAAATCAATCCACTTTATTCCCTCATATCTTAAGAACCACAATATATATTTAAGTAAGTCTTATACTGTATGAAAGCTGGTCATTAGAACTATCTACACTTTAAATATTGCTGCTATATTTTCCAATTATCTGGGGATAATTAGCAAAAAAAGAGTGTATAAATTTATTTGATGAAAACAAAAATTAAATGTCAAAAATTGACTATTTTCTGCCTAAATAACCTAATATACAATCGACAACATATCTAGAGAATTTAAATAGCTTTTTAAAGACTTATCCAAAACGATTTTACGATAAGCCATTCAAATTTCATGGCCAAATATGTTTGATTTTCTGTAGATTTAACAGCGACGCTGTGTCAAAATGACGTTCTCATTGAAGCGAGGCTACGTCTCGTCACGCACAACTTTACGTATGTTACGGAAATGCAACAAAGCGTGACGATGTCCGCAATAACGTTACGTCGAGATGTTATTATTTAAATGACCGCAGAAAGTAATCAATTAACCCGATTTTACGCATTCAAAATTCGCACTACGCGTTGACTGCCCGCTCAAGCCCTTATTACGTTGTGGTAATTTTTAAATTGAATATTGCACTTCGTTGTGCTCGGAACAATGAAGAACATGAAAATATTATGCAGATAAAAGACACATTCTAAATCCAATATTGCACTTTGTTGTGCCACTCATACCGATGGTTGTTTGTTTCGTTACCTATGCATAGGTACTCTTTACAGTATTTGCATTTATATACTGTCTTGCATCGTTTCGGCAAGTCTTTGTCTTTAGCAGCTGGATTGGCTTTTTTGGCAATACTGTGAATTTTGCTGCATACGACGTATCTATTATTAGAACTGGCGTTTCGCGGTTTATATATGTCGTGTCGTACGTTTAGTTGCAGTTTTTTTATTATCTGTTAAATCTTCTTGTGGTTGCACAATCTTGCATTTTTTCGTCAACATCTTGCCTTTTCCAGCGGGATCTTCAAATAGTTGTTCTAGAAAATTGGGGATTGTGAATACTGAATACCCTTTTTGCTCTCATATTGTGAGGTTTGACAAAATTCATTAGGACGTAGGAATTGTACGTCGCCCACATGAAAAACTTCATGACTAAACGTCTTGGCCATTTATAATGCCTCCTGCACTTTTGTAAGTGTGTCAACTGGTCGTTTTTATCACTACCTCCCACGAATGAATTATAATAAGCTTTCACTGCTGCTGGGCATGTTATTTCGTGTGTTTCGTCGGTGCTTCAATCCATACGGGGTTAATATCATATCGAAACTCGGCGACCGATGTCCCGCTGAGAACGTCGTCGTGAAAGTTATCTTGCGCATTTTGCCACGCAATACGTTTCGAACGTACGTATCAACATCTTCATGACCTTAGTCACGTGATCGGCTTTTGCGTAGCTGCGTAATCAGTGCGTCATGGCCGCTTATCGAAGTTGTCCACCAGGCACACTGATACACAATTGGATATTTAAATATAAAATTGGTTATACGGCAGCCACAATAATAATTCCAATATCAACAAAAAGCTTATGGGGAAATCTTTAAGAACATCAATTATTAGCAGTAAATTTTGTACCAAAATAACAAAATTTGGAGCCATAACTCACTTACATGCAAAAAAGTCACTGTTAGATTAGAGTCAATTTTATTAATTTTGACAAAATATATTTCGAAATGGAGAATACATTCTGAATGCACGATAAAATTTCCTTTCGATTGAAATGTCACACAACGTGCTACCTATAATTGGTAAAAAGTTATAAGCGTGCCAAATAGCCAGTATTTAGACCTATTTTATTGTTCTACAAATATCGCACCGCGAATCTTCAGGGTGAGCGAGTAACTTCGCTCAGAGCCGTCAGAGTTCAAAGAGTTAAGGTCAGTTAACTTGACAAATCCATTAGGATTGAAATATATTCAATAATCTTACACTTACACAACATATTCATTTGCAACCTCTCTCTGTTTGAAAACACTTCTAACCCATTCGTCTTCACTAGACCTGACCATCAATATTATCTGAAAAGTAAAAAGTATAGCAAATTGATTATAATGAGCACTAAGAGTTCGGTTGCTTCAACAGTACGAATGTTGGAATTGGAGATGTACTCCAATCGTGTACTTGAAGAACATTTGCAATCACCTTTGAGTTGAAAAATTATGACTCGGGGTTGCAAAAAATGTCCCCTTCGACTCCGCGTTCGTAACAAGCACGTTATTGTTTGAGGACGTCTAGTACACTTGATGTACTTTCATTTTTATTTAAATATTTTGCTCCCTTTTATTTATTATTGGAAGCCTGAAACTATGGCTCCCAAGAATTCAGAATTCCCCGACTCAGGGAAATTTGAAAATACGATCCCGGATCCATTGAAAACATGTCAAACTACAAATCCCGACTCTACCATCTTGGTCGAAATTCGATCCGTTTCTGCTTACCTTTGCATCGGGGAAAGCTTCATATATCTGTTCCCAGACTGCTATTGCAGGAAAGTCAGTCATTGCATCGACATTTTCTAAGATTCGTTGATAGTCTTGTACGGTAACAGTGTTGTCCAGGATCTGGAAAAGTTGAAGATAAAATGACTTAAAAAATTTTGATCGAAAGTTTATATTATTTAGACTCGATCTTGGGTTGTTTCCTATACCCGAGAAGTATGTAACAATCATACTTGCTACGATATTATTCACATTCTCAGTCATGCCGTGTCCCACTCTTCACACTAAACATACTTGTCGCAATAGTATGTATCGAATTTCGTATGGCTACTCTAGCCTTATGCCAAAGTATTTGGTATATTCTAATTCTTAACCAAGAACCAAGCACGAATACCAATTCAAGTTCTCTCTTTTCCTCACAATATAAATATATCTTAACTCAGAACAGCGGAGTAAGTGTAGCAAATGGGCCCAGAGGGCTAAAGAAAGTGAAACCGCCATAATGGTCTGGATTTTGGGCAAAATAAGAGAGATTGATAAAACTAGCTATATATTTGCCAATACTACCATGTTTCCCCTAAAAATAAGACAGTATCTTATTTCAATTTTCTTCTGAAAAATAACACTACGGGATGTTTTTTAATTTTATTTATCAAAAACAAAAGTACAAAATAGAGAATTACGAGATTTTCAAATATACAAAATATGAAACCGATATCTCCCATTTACTTATAAATACCACGTTTTTATTTGAATAACTGCATAACATAGATAAAACATTAATCAAAACGAATAGAAAAGTTTTCTTGCTATAGACTGGTTCAAAAAAATATTTTTGCGCTATTGACTAGGTCTTATCAGGGAGATGGCGTATATTTTAAATCGTTTTTAAAATTCCGGCTAGGTCCTATTTTTGCTCTGGGTTTTATTTTCGGGAAACACAGTACATGTATATCTCAAGAAAACAAAATTTTCGATAACTACTTCATGCATATTTACGTTTTTTTTTATTTGAATTTGAATTGGTTGATGTGCAATAAATGGAATGAAATATAAGCCTTCAACAAATCGAAAAACCAAAACAAAAAACGCTTTTATTACCCCCATTCTCTGATTGTTTATTACTTACAAAAACTAAATATAAGAAACTTACTTTATTCCAGAGTTCTTTTTCGTGATGAAACTGTTCAAATACATCATGTACATTATATCCAAGTATTCTCAGTGCTTCTGCGATAGATTTTGTGCCGGTTTTCTGTAGTCCTGCACATATTATCTTCATACCGGTAAATATTTTTTATAATATACTGTATATTTGAATCTAAGGGGTTATATAATAAGATACGTATGTTTTTAGTAACAGTTTATACTTGGATTATGAGCTAAAGATTTATCATGCTTCGCTGATTTTTTTTTTATACAAAACGTTTCCTCAATGGTGGATTTGATTATATTTTAGCATTTCAACTTCACCAAAGTCGAGAAAAATAAGATCAAATTTTTGTTTGAGTTTGGGTGTCATGAGTGATAAAATATTAGATAAAAATACTCAATCATGCGACAAAAGTGGACCAATGCATCGTTTTCCTAATTGATGTTGTTATTGTTGGATGGAAATCACTAACTTTACAAATAATGACCCAATTGACTTCAAAACTCAATACTTGTAGGCGGTTGCTAGAAGATTATCACCTTTATTTTTCATCCAATTATTTCATAGGGAACACTTTTTATGTTCAATGGGAACATTTCATTTTTGTCGCACTTTTCCGCTATTCTTTTCATCAAACTTAATACTCATCTAAGGCTAAAAGATAAAAATGGGTCATTTCACCCTGAATACCAGAAATGTCGAATTGATTTCCGAGACGCGAAGAGCTCGTACGCGCTTCAAGCAGTACTGTGATCTGCAGGAACGAACTGCTTGTAACAGCAATGAGCTATAATGAGATATGAAGTTACAGTCGGGGTCGGGGTGGACAATTATTTCTTTGTTCAAACATCTGTTTGTCTCGCCTGTCCATACAAATGTAATTTAGCGCGGTACCTTACGAAGTGTTATATCAGGTCACTGAGCAGCGTTGCTGACTCACCCATCTCTCGAAGGTGAAAGTAAATTATATTCGCTTGTTGCTTGGTCGGCCATGCAGGCTGAATGATCATGCTTGAAATGGGTGAATGCCCAAGGACATCATTCCAGGCTGCTGACCTATGGCCGATATCCGTGTTAAACCGTACCACGTATTGTTCATAATATCCAATGCATTTTTTACTCATCCAGAACTTTTCAAGGCATTTACTTTTTTGTTTTGTTTTGTGAGCAAAAATAAAATAGAAAGCAGAATGCCATGGGTTTATCTTGTAACAATACCACAATCTCTTTTTATCGGCATTCAAAAACAGTGGCATATTGCGCAATCGATCTTTAACGCATCCGCCATCGTAGAAACACTAATCAGTTGCAAGGGGACACCTTTTAGTTCGCATTAGTTTAGCATAATGTTATGAAGTTTTCTAATATTAACAGTAGAGAAGGTAAAAACGTGGGTACTCCTGAAGTCTGCGTACCATGATGGTGGACACCGGAACGCAGTATGTGTACCAGGTTAGGGTTAGGCCATAATTTTATTCCAATTTACCTTATTTTAGATCTATTAGGAGTTCGGAGACTAGCCAAGTGACTCCCGTAGTAATTATATCTAAAATTATGGCCTAACCTTAACATAGCCAGCGTAGGCTGAGTTATGTGATAACGTTGTCCTGACCTAGATAATCGTTTGTTCACTAATTTTCTATTCACGGTAGTGTGGGACCTGCAACCCTTAATTTAACGAAACTGAAATATATTCCAAGGAGTAAAATTGTAACACGTCTCTCTAAATTTTACTGGTATGATATATTAGTTAATTTACTGCTATTGATCCGTAATTCTGAAAAGACTAGGACTTCGGAATTCGAATATCACAGTTGCATCGAAAATTTTCACTACATTGTGTACCGGTAGATTTTAGGACCTGAACAAACAATTTCCGCACCTTACTTTGAGCAGTTGTTGTGCCTAACGTCTGGATCAGATTTCCGTTTGTATTGTTTCCGCTGGCGAACCTATAAAGGATCTGTGTTAACTGTACATGACTGCATCCAGGCAAAGTTGATTTGAACTTGCTATCACAATTAATATACTCATTCCTTGCGTTGAACCAAAGCTAACTAACACCAACAGTGTAACTCAGAAACACTTAAAATTCCCCTTATATTTCATATCAGAACATACTTTCAACAATAGACTCATATACAATAACCGCTCAAAGAGATGTTCGCTACCATGGCAACGTCTCCCTAATGATAATAAACAATAACATTCAGACAAACAAAATCTATCACTTACGACAAAGAATATTTTCTCCAAAACGCTCTGTGTTGACATATTTAGTCTCGTTGATTTACCTTTTTTCAAAGATATACAAGACACATAAAAATAAAAAGCGTTTGGTTCTCACCCCCGCCATGATCAGACGTGATTTAGAGAGCTTAAATATGGCGACGTTATCAGCATGTGTTCCCAACTAAACTTATTTGATTCAAAACAATTCATAGATATCGCTTAGTTTCTAGATTGATAAAATTGTCAAATTGAAAAAAAAACTTTTCATACGATTGGAATAAATAACACAGTTGAAAATAACTGGCCTAATTTCTCGCTTGCTTGCTACAACAAACGCTGTATAGTCACTGATCATAGGACACTAATTTTAATAAATTAGGGACGTTTCACCCAACTTTTCATTTGCAAATTCAATAAATCCATTGATATATTAAATTATAAATAAAAAAATATCAATTTAATTGCAGATTATTAAAATTCTCAAGCGCAAAACTAAAATACAAACTACAAGAAATGTGTATCTAAATTCAAAAATGCAAAATATAAATTACCATAAACATATACATACACGCTATATAATAATTGCTTGGACATAAGGCGCATCGAGTATAACTCAGGCATTAAACAAATAAAAAAAACTCAAATTTTGGACATGGAGTAGACTCCTGGATCCTTTTGTTATTATGCCCTTGTTATATATTATCGTTATTGCTTTTCTCTTTGATTACTAGACCAATGGCTTTGACATTTTCAGTGGTTAAAGATATTTTTCGCTAGTAGGCTAATACTTTTATTTATTTCAAATATTTGTGTGGATGTATAGGCTTCGTTTTTTTTGTGAGCTATGACGTCATCAAAATTTGCGCACTTTGTGGCACGCGAACGCATATCAGCGGATCTCGTGCTCAGCGAACGTCGGCGGATTTCGTGCTTATCGAAAGTGGGAAGTTTTTTATGGAGAATGGTAGACTGCGGTACCTCTTCTGGTAATACAGCGGTGAATGGTATTTCAATTCACGTTGAAACTGATCCATGAAGAATGAATGGATCATCTTCACAGGACATGGAAAAGCTAAGACAGGACCTGTACCATTATCGGTACCATGGGTAGCCGAGTTGTCTGTGATAAATTGTCCGTGCAGTCGAGTTTTCCGCCGCGCGAAACGACCACTGGTGAGCTACCGGCTTACCGCATATGATTTACGGGGAATCGATGATAAAATATTAAGATTTTCCCTCCTTGTCCACATCATTGACCATATCTCTCTTATTATTATGGTTACTCGGAGAAAAAGTAAACGGCGATTTGTTCATAAAACAATACGGTACTCCTGAAGTATGCGAACCAAGATGGCGGACACCGGAACTTAGCGTATACCAGGTTAGGGTTAGGGCATAATTTAATTCAAATTTTCCCTATTTTAGTTCTATTACGAGTTCGGGGACTAGCCAATTGACTCCCGTAGCATTTGTATCTGAAATTAGGGCCTAACCTGGTACACATACTACGTTCCGATGTCCGCCATCTTGGTTCGCATACTACTGAAATACCAACAACGGTACAGGTACTGGTTTTAAGTTTGGCCGTTAAAGCACTAACTTCCCCACACATTATGTATATCATCGTCATTGATCTTCAAGAAAAAAAAAGAATTTAAAATGAGCCTTATGGTCCATCAAATATGGTATATGGATTATTTTTTGTTGTATGTCTGTGCTTCAGTAAATTAGTTCGTTTTCAAAAATCTCAGAGGTATTTAGTCATTTTTATTGAACTAGCGAGGTAAAAATATGTATGAGGTATGCTATAAACGCAACACAAATGGATAGTAATATCCCAACCCTGATATAAGTTTGTTTCAACACTATCTTTTGGAATCCACAATCGTATTTCCACCGGTTACAAATAACTTGACGTGTCATTTCTCCGCGTACGTTCACAACTGGGAATGATTTTTCTGGAACATCTTTGTCCAGAAATTTGCACAGTGGCTCCCAGCCGTCTTTCACGTTGTATATCAACAGTTTCTCTTTCGGGCAAATTGATTTAACGTAGGAATTGTGCTGACGATACCGTGACCTTAAACAATGAACAATGTTATTTAAAAACAGATAAAATAAACAAACATTATAAATCTACCGTTTGAAGCGGTGTTTTGAGATATTTCTTCGTAAGAATAGGAAAGGTTATGCAAGATATATATATGGTAATGAATATAATATGGTCCCAATGGTTATTTTCATGATCTCATCCAAAGATGGAATTCACAATTTTAAGAACCGGTTCCCTTTGTATCGAACTCTCCTAACAACGGGTTCCCTCATTTCAGTAAACCATGCCCAACATACAGCCCAGTACGTTATATTCACTCATGTATGTTACTACGCAAGTTACATCAATATGACACGCTTCAAATAAATCTAATATCCAACTTCCAAAACTCCAAATAGAACGCTATTCAGAACGGGTTCGCTGTTTTAAAGAGCCTACTGATTCCCACTACTTGTCTCACTCATAAAGGACTGTGACAATGTCAAAAAGACGGTGAGTTTGTTACATTGGCATCGATTTGAAAATAGAATACCAGATCTATTGAGATTTCCAGGACGTTATAATTACTGAAATCGTTTCTATTCGAAATGACGTATTTTTTTCTGTGTGTCTTTCTGATATCAACATTGATAAAATGACAAATATCGATTTGCGGTAACTATATACATATCAGTGCGTTTCTAAATCATACTTTGATTTAAGGCTCGTGAGTCAGGAAAAATTTACAATCCACTCCCGAATTAAGACAAAGAAAAGTTTTGACTCCGACTCCGGGTTGTAAAATATTCCAACTCCAAGATGGCGCACAACCTGAACATAGTATGTGTACCAGGTTAGGTTTCAGGTTTTGCGCCATCTTGTTGCACATACCTCTGGTGCACTAAAATTTTAGCGCATGAAGCCTTCTTGGACACACTATTAAGAAGACTTAGTAAATTTGAATCTTTTTGGGTAACTACAGAAAATTTTGAAATTTTCATCAAAATTGAAAGTCTGAAATTCTGACTGCGGAATCCGAAGAATTTAGAATTTCATGCTCCAGTGAAACCCAGTCAAACTTCGACCGCCGAGTACAGCGGTTTCCGTTAGGCGGCGCCACAGCGCAGTGATTTTATTAGTATCTTAAATTAAAGGAAAATCAGGCAAAGACGGGAAATAAGTGTTCTACTTTTGAGTATAACACCGCTTTGATAAGATGTGTTCAGAACAGCAGGCATACACCTCTTATAATATGAAGTGCCTTTATTCTTTAGGCATACAAATTTTAGAACAAAATACAAATTAACGATCACAAAATTTAGTTTTGTTTAAAGGCAACAATTTTTTTTTCGTGTAGGTGCGACGAGATTTTTTCCTTTGATAATTTACCACCACACGAACAAAAATTTTGGCAACTGCTGCCCTAGCGCTACTTTCACTATCCATATTCTAAAAATATAAAACGGCATTTTACCTCAAAAATGCTTCTGGTAATGGTTTTCCATGCATTCTTGGAACTCCCAGAGAAGCTATCGTAAACGCAGTTTCTATTTTATGAAACGCAAAGGCTAGTGGTCCTGTGATAAAATGCATTCGGAAGTGCCGGAACAAATCGTTCTGTCTGAAAACAATATACAAGGAATTTCGAATTAAAATTCCGAGGAATATTTTGAGAACAAGAGAAATAAAAACGATGAAATTAGAAAGCAATACAATTTGGTTACAAATACTCATTCAGGCCTCAAAACGTGGGGAATTGTGAATCAATTTTTGCGCGGATTCCATGAAATGTGACCATTATGTACAATTTATATTTGCCAAAAGCGGGTTCATGGCCATTAAATGCGAACACGATATTTTTGGATATTGTCTACTCGCGGTATTTGCGGTCATTGTGTTTTTATTAGGCATCCGAACCAAAGATTCCCGTTCCTCTTGTACAGCTAAAGCGCGTTTTATCTAGCAATAATTTTGCCAAGAATTACTTGCAAACGAGCATATTTGAATAACCTTACATGATCAGGTATTCATTTGCAACTTCTCTCTGTTTCAATACACTTTTCACCCATTCATCTTCACTCGATCTGACCATCAAAATAACCTGATTGAAAACAAAGAGTTTTTTTTATACATTTGATCGAACTACTAAACACTAAAAACTGAAGAGAACTTCTACAGCCGATTTGAGTCAAGTTAAGTTTATTTTTTCAACCTACAAAATATCAATCACACAAAATCTTTGAGAAAAAAAAAATCACAAAACTTTACTGGGGAAAAAAAGTCGCGGGGGGACTGAAGCTGGTTGTCGAGCATCGACACCCAAGGTTCTAATATTTATTAAAAACATAGAGAATTTTATTTAAGAAACTGCTTACTTTTGCATCTGGGAAAGCTTCATATATCTGTTCCCAGACTCCTATCGCAGGAAAGTCAGTCATTGCATCGACATTTTCTAAGATTCGTTGATAGTCTTTTACGGTAACAGTGTTATTTAGGATCTAGAAAAATTACGGCGGAGATAGATAAAGAAAATTTCATCATAACAGGCACAGAGTGATCGAATTCAAAAACATTGACTTCATTGACCAGGTCTCATCCTAACCAAATTCGTGCATCTGAAACAAATGATAACTGGCCAACATGGAACGGTAACAATATGGACTGAGCCGTCTTAATCGGTTTTCTTCTGCCCCGGAATAAATAGGTAAATCCAGGATAAAAACCGCGAGCTGCTAATTTGCGAGATAATATTTCACAAAAATAGCCTCTCCGGAAAAAGAGTGAAGTACAGTTTTACGCCAATGGACTTTGGTGAGAATGTAGCTTTGCGAGAATGAAATTCGGCGGGGACTTTTTTGAGAGCGGTTTTTCGCGTAAATGTAATTTTACGAATGGTATTTTGCGATTTAAGTTCAAAAAAAAGTTTAGAATAAAATTTTATCCGTAAGAATTAGGATTGCACGGAAGCTTTGGTTTAAAATCGGGGCTCAGGAATAACAAGACAACTTTTATAATATGAGTTGGAATTAATACATTCTGCTTAATTAAACCACATTCTTAAATGTACCTTCTTACAAAGTTAAATTTTCGAAAAAGATTATTTTTGTTGAAGTACATGCTCGCAAAGTGCTTCTCAAAACCCGTATTTGCAAACTCCATTGTAACAACAACGGTCTCGTAATAAATGATTCTCGTAAAACTATATTCTTGCAAAACCACTTGAGCACGCGAGAGCCATTCTCATTCAAAAAACTTTCTTTCATGTATATATATGATTCTCTCTATCTTGTATGATGTAACCTATAGTGGGGGGAACACATATCAAATCACACTGTGTATATCAGGTGTTTATCAGTGTACACCTTTCTTTATTTTATAAAATCGAATATTCTTAATATCTAAAACCAATTCAGAAAATGGTAAGCATAAGCAGTAATAAAGAATTATGTCAAGTATATAACTGATGTATGATCACGTTAGTGGTCATCCTATATTAGAAACATTTTACTTGAAATTTTGGTGCCCCGAAGTATGTGCACCAAGATACAAACTGAACATAGTATTGTACCAGGTTAGGGTTATCAGGTTGTGCACCATCTTGTTGCACATACATCTGGAGCGCCGAATTTTTTTTAATGATTAAACTCATTAAAAACATTTACCTTGTCCCAGAGTTCTTTCTCGTGATAAAACTGTTCGAATACGTCATGTACATTATATCCAAGTATTCTTAAAGCTTCTGCGATGGTTTTTGTACCCGTTTTCTGTAGTCCTGCACATATTATCTTCATACCGTTACCGAACAGATTGAATAATCACTCAACGACGACGCAAATAGGTATAACACGATGTCGATTATTATTCTTCCAATTTTCCAACACTCACTTTTTGGCATATGAACCAATCGACAGTCGTCTTCATTTGAAAATGTTTCTACGTTGTGCGTCGCGTCATCCTTGTTATATTCAGTTAATATGTAACTATAAATTCCCTTCTATTTTCAATTTTATCGATTGCGGGACTCCATATTAATCACTTTCTTTTTATATAGTTGTGGTAAGAGTAGGAAGATAAGAGATCACTGGAGAGTGAAAACCAAAAGTAAACTCGAATTCTATCTGTAATTGGGGATGTTTACTTTGAATGCCAATGGCTTTGTCAAGTCTGTCGGACACTGTCTACTCTTTTTAAGTCCCTCATTTTAAGCAGCAGATCGCACACAGCATAAGTTGTAATTATGTGTATCTATTCGGCAAGACAACAACTTAGACCATGTGCTTGAAATAAGCATCTCATCATTGTTGCATTAATGCATTCAGCTTGTTAAAATTACCGTAATTTCATCTTCGATTCTTGATATAAGCGACATTAATTCATATTTACATATCACGTGGTATCTCGAAAGTAATCTAATTTTGGTGCCTTGAGTGTGCGAATCCAGCGGTGCATAAACAGTGCTATTTCAGGTCATTGCCCTACAATGCAAAACAACCATTCGGCTTTCCAGCCATATCTATACGTTCGCTTAGTCGGTTTTGCATTGAAAGGGACAGGGTTTAGTTTGCCAACAAATTATATATACACGGCCATCTCCTGGCAAAACAGTGTGTATTGCGCAAGTTTATATAATACTATAAATGGTATATTTACTTACTATACTGCACGGGCGAATGCACTAGTTAAAAACCATATTTGTATTATATATATTTTTTTTTGTTTACATTGCTTTGTAAACCGAAAGTCAATAACATTTTTGAAACGTAATACTCAACGCAAACATGATTTCATCTCGTTATCGTAAGGGAAATCCTGTCTTCCATAGCGTCATACTTTTTCAAATACTTTCAATAATTTTGCTGGCCCGTGAATACGCATTTGTCAAACTGTTATAAATTTGAAACTTTATCGATAAAAATAGGAAAGTTGTGATTTTATTTATTTATAAACAGCACTTATTGCCGATGCCTAAACTATCAAAATTGCAGTGGAATGCAGTAACATCTTATAGTGTTTATTTGAGTGTTTCTGTTGTTTTGACATTGCGGTTTTTTACACGGCTTGACATGAAGCCATAGCTGTCAGGGATATCATTAGCGGTTAGAAATCAGAATCAGGCTCGTATCTGTATAATAGCAGAAGAAATAGTTTTAAAATTCAATTTCAACGATTTTTATTTTGCAATGTACATACGTTCATGCACTTGGAATTTATTTCAACAAGCTTGGCGACCTGAGCTGGTAACTTTGTAAGAGATCGAGTTCGACTCCTCATCAAACGTTTTATTCAGTTTTATCGTCATTTTCATAAATTCTCGGAAATTGTATCATAGACCTAGTTATTCTATAAAGCAGCGGTTTCAACCGGGGACAGATGGCCCACCAAGGGGGCCATGGAGCAGTTGGAGGGGGTCGCAGTGCTAGGCGCCAAACTAATTTTAATTTTCAACTTGCAAGAAATTTCTCCGTTTTCCTAGTTCCTTTTTTTGATTAGGGTATTTCACGTGGCATTTTCACGTTGTTGCATGAATTGTTTGAACATATTAGGACTTGGAAAGTCACACTCTAAATAACACTGGATGATAAACAGGGAGGGGGGGTGCTAAAATCACATGAGAGCCACGAGCCATAAAATGTTGGGAACTGCTGCACTTAAACTTTATTTTGTGTGATTAGTATAGCAATGGGCATATGTATTTGATTATATGTGAAACATGTAAAACGTTATAAGACGTCGTATATCTGCGTGTGTGATTGTATACCCAGGTGACCGCGAATCATCATGAATGACCTATTCTCTCTATGCCTTGTGTTGTATTACGTTACTGACCGACAAAGCATACGTTGATGGGCAAAGTATTCTATTCCATTTTATTGATATTTTTCTCAGGCTAATGCTAGATATTGATAAAACAAGATATATTCTTGCCTGGCCATACGAATTGCAACATAGTTTTCTATAAATCACCAAAATGATAAATTATTAACCTTTGGGCGTTTCACGAGTGTATTTATTCAATGTGCCGATTAAATTTATAGCAAATATACATGCGAGAAGGCACTCATTTTGCGTTGTTGAGAACTTACGTCATAGGTGATTAGCCGGTGGGAGCCATCCAGAGCAAACACTGTAATCACCCCTGAATGTAGACTGTATAAAACGGTCCCTTATCACAATTTCGAGTCATCTTTTGACCTACTGCGCTTGCTGGACCCGATACTGTTTGTGTTGAGCTCATAGCGGTCCAAAAATGAAGATTATATGTGCCGGAATCCCCAAAACGGGAACAAAAACAATGGCCGAAGCGTTAAGGATTCTTGGATATAACGTTCATGACGTTTTTCAACAATTTTTCTACCAAAAGGAGCTGTGGTCAAAGGTTAGTTGTACGTCATTGAGTAGTTGCCAGATTTCCTGTGTTGGCTAGTAACTAGTTAGCTAATATAACATTGTTTTTGAGCCAATTTGTACGATAGTTTATACTATAACGCTGAACAGATAACCAATCACAGGCAAGTTTTATATTGGAATTCAGTTCATGTAATTCCATATACGATCTTCCAATTACAATATTGGTGAGGACAAAAGTTTGGTGGCGGATTGAGTCACAAATGTAGGTTTTGATTCGCTCCATTGAAAATAAAAAACTCGCATAGCAGAGAGCCCTTGTCACGGGGATGGAAATTATATTTCATATTAGCTCACGCTGGCATTGCATGACTCGGCTAAAATTTTGTTGGGTGAATGATTGGCGCAATCAACAGCAATTTTATTTCAATTTCACACTAGACTTACAAAACCAAGCAAGTCAGGTCAATGTTATCTTATTCTCCACTTAAAACATTATCGTTCCGTTTGTTCCTATCGCTACGGTATTTCCTGCCGTAACGCTCAATTTAACTGAACTCGTATATCATGACTGAATCTGGAATCTTCAATATTATCTGATTCAAGATTTCTGGAAATTGTTAAAAGGTTTATGTAACCACGCTTGTTCGCCTCGACCGGCGGTAATGAAAAAGTTACCCGAATAAACACAACTCGATCACGTGCTTTGGAAATGGCTATATAGAGCAGGGGTTCTCAAACTTTTGGTGTTGCGGAGCCCCTGAAAAGGTTGACCATTATTCGCGGAGCCCCAAAAGAAATGTTAAAATTGTAGCTTTCCGATAAATATTCCTGAGTAAGTTAAAAGTACTTAACTTAATTTAAAGGCTAAACCTTTTTTTAATGGGGTTAATGCAAGTCATAAATAAATCAAAATTTCAAAGATAAATTATATATACTCTTACTAAAGCTGTAAATTTGACGCTTGACAAACATATTAATAAACTAGGGGTCGAATCTTTTCCCTTTTGACATTTTCGGAAGACTTAAAACTAAAAGGCTGCTAATAACGTGCGCGATTGCATTTTGTTACAATCACCGATAGTTTTCGTCAGCATGGCATGTTAAACATCTTTACGCCAGTGTTTATCCTCCCTAAATCAAAAATTTTCTTCGGCTTATAGACGTATTGTTCCACAATGACGACGATAATTGCTTTTTTGTTCTCGTGGGGAATTATGAGTTCAATGTGAAAAACATGTTACCATATATAGTCATCGGCGACGAAATGCTAAAAATAATAATTAATAATAAAGAGGTAAATCCGCAACTCAAATTTCTTGATTGAAAAACGGCATTCCAAAATATTAAATTTCAAAATAAAAGATCACACTATAAGTTTGGTTTTAGCAGACTCACGTCAGATTAAAAACGCTTTTATAGGCATTGTAAATCACAAAATTTGGTGTAATGTTAGGTTTTCTTTGGTTATTCGTAGTACAGTAACTGAGAAATCGAAACACAGTCAATTGTGTGCGCGATTTATCTTTTTTTTATTCTGAAACTACCGACGGAGCCGCATGCATTAAAATAAATTTCAATCGTATTTTGCCCAGATCTTGTGATTTTTTTAACGGCGATATCTTGCTTAATAATAATCTCGAGTGCAAAAGAACAAATCAAGTTTGACAAATTCCAAGATCGCAAAAATACGACTCCAATTTATTCATAGGTGGCAGTTTATCACGTATTTTATGTTATTTTAGAATAGTATTCCTTCATTTTAGTAATCCTAATAGTAATCTCGAATGAAACTTGAGTAACTATGAGTACAATTGAATTATTACGACGAGACACTTTAAATGCTCGCATCGACCATACATTGAATATTTTACGCAACAGAAATCTCGTTATCCGTTTTTTATAATCGCAAAGAATGTTGCGCGGAAATTTCCGATTCAAATCCCCACCTCTTGAGAATCCTGGCTGCGCTCCAGCTTATAAATAATGTCATTTTTCGATTCCGCCTCTTTGCCATATTTCGAGGCTATAATGTTGTCAAATTTTATCAAAGCTGTTATTGTTTCTTTGAACAGTTACAAAACTAGTCATTATTTTAAAAATTAATCGGATAGCTCACGGAGCCCCTAGGTTTCTCTCGCGGAGCCCTGGGGCTCCGTACGGAGCACTTTGAGAACCTATGATATAGAGTATAAAATGATCTTTTGTACTCCCGCGACAAAAAACCACCTCGCCACTGCTCAAAAAATTAGTAATTATTTATTGTCACAGTTTTAGATATTGTTACTGTGTTTAATCGAATTAGGGGTCTGCATAATAGTGTATAAACATAATATATATATATATATATATATATATATTTATACAGAACATGAAAACGGACACTATGGTCCGTGGCGCCAGTTACATTTTTATTCATTGATGGAATTCAGCGATATCGGGGTTAGTGAACGCGCAGTTATCTAAACGTGTCGAGCGCAATCTTCAGTAACGTGGTGGGGGCGTAATACATTCAAATTTCACTCAATATATTTACCAAGACAAAAGGAGACCGCGGAAAGTATGAGTTGTATTCCTAATTTCATTAAGTCAAACATTTGATCCAAATAGCAATATAAGTTGAGCTACTTCCACTATTAGAGAAATACGTTATTATCAGTAGGTAATGACACAAAACTTGTAACGATAGTGTATAGCAAGCTTTATTGATACACTCTCATTTCCTAATATTTTAGATTCTTGCCAACAAAGCCACAATTAAAGATTATCAGAGAGTTCTCGCAGATGTCGATGCAGTAACTGATGTTCCTGCTTGCGGTTTGTGGGAACAAATATCAGAAGCTTTCCCAGATGCAAAGGTAAATATTGTGAACAATTGGTTTCTAACAAGCCTAAGCAAACACATTATAAGGTTGCTAGTAGTCACAAAAATGGAGCGTGTTAAATTATTGTCTGACTGCAGTAATAGGGAATTTTTGATTCTCGCATCAAAACCAATAGTGATGTCATAGCCATAAGCTTGATAAGGTTATGAGGAGGTGAAAGATTGGCCACAAAATATCAGAGACGTACGTGAGGTAAGGTACTAATGGTTAAAATTATGTACAATATTTTCAATTTTCCAAATAAATGAATAAACTGATGTGAACGGTCAATGAGACGAAAATTCTAGCAATCCTCTCGATCGTCATCAGACTAACTATAGCCATATACCGTCGCATATCCCAGCGTTTGAGATCAATTGGGACAACGCCGCAAAAATATTCTTACATTTGATCTAATCAACTATACGTGACTCTAAAATTTGTGCATTCTTAGGTGATTCTCATGGTCCGGTCCTCTGAAGATGAATGGTACCAGAGTATAAAATACCACTTCAAGCATATGTCCAATTTAAAGTAAGTAGACGACGGGTATGTTTCTAGCAGTGTGTGTGAGCTGTTAATAAATAATAAAATGGTAATACCGTATCGGAAATTTGATAGTATCTGATCAATTTTAATTTTGAAGTTGCTAGAAGCAAAATTATAAAGGTGAAACGTCGCCGAGGTCCGGACAGCTTAGAAGCCCAACCTTTGTCGCTCTGAAATATCGGTATCGAGCCCCCCTGCTTACCACCTCACATTAGTGGCGCTCAATAATAGAGTAGACAATCTTCCAGTATTTCCACAAATTCATGGGCAGATGTTTGCACAACCCGTCAGAAGCGAAGTGTGAATCTTCCCATGAGAGCGGGACATCGAGTTTGGGCCTCGATTTATGCTATAACTATGGCATTTTCTCCGCAACATTCCCCCTTTTATCTCTGGACAATGCTGGTACGCACGTACGCACCTGAAGGAGGATGCACGAACCCGAACGCCAACATTATTAGGTCCGATTCTCCTCTCTCAGTCGTTCTCCACTAGTTCAGTTCACTTGTCAAATTTGTTATTCGCAGTCACATTTTCTTCTCTGGTTTAAAACTGTAATTTCTCTTTTATTACCAGCTACAACATTCTTCTCTACCCTGTCTTCAATTTGATTCTGGGACCGTTACACAGAGAGTTCCTATACTATCTTTCCTCGTTTCTTCCGGGATCTCTAGGAACTATTTATACGTGGGGTCAAGAGGTCGAAGTACTACTCAGGTAACATACATTTTTATGTAATGTCATTTCTATATAAAACTTCTACATTATATATATGTATGGATTACATAAATTCCAGAAAATTTGTAATTATTTTTGGACAAAAAAATTGCTATTATTGTTTGTCACAATGTTTTTATGAATCATCATAATCGTATATATTGCCGTATATCCAGGCCTATGATTTTGAATATTTTTGTCATCACAAACCATTGAAACTAATTGAGCCTTTAAATAAATAAATAAAAGAATCCTATTTAAGCTGTAGCTAATCTAATTATATAGATATATGTATTTATTGCGAAATACACTAATTCAGTAATTATTTCGCATTTTGTCTACATATTGATCGTTAATGTCTGACGTATAGACATTAAGCGAACGTTTTGACATTTTTTTAATCAAATTCGCATTACCCATTTGCTTTATTTTTAGTATTCTGTTTATCAACACTTGACAATGCACATGCATCTGTTTTAAATTAACTTTAACCTTTGAACTTTCACATACAGGTCACGATATCGACAACATAACATGTACGTTAAAGCAACTTGCCCAAAAGAAAAACTCCTCGTTTTCAATGTGAAAGAAGGGTGGAAGCCTTTATGTGAGTTCCTGGGAGTCGAAAAGCCAAACGTGCCTTTTCCTATTGAAAACGTTAAAACTAAAATCGTTGATGACGTAGCAAAAGGCCAATTTGAACACGACTGTGGGTATCACAGAACAGTCGTTCGCCAGGTTTTCACGAGAGTTGTTTTCCTTGTAGGAATCCTACTTGCACTTTTGTTTTTTCTCATATTTTAACAATTTACTATGCCAACCCTAAAAAGTGCTCGAGATTATTTCAACACTATGAAAATTTATGACGGCTCTAACTATCTATCTATCTATATTTATCAATATTATTTATTTGGGCTAATTTGTTATTTCGCTCTCAAAACAAGGTGTCATAAACTGAGGCTTATGTACGATGTCATAGGCAGATGTTCACTTCGTAATTATTAGACCTACGGGTTATGATGGATGGTGCAATGCCACATGAACCCAGTGGTTGAAAATGTGCTCTATATCCCAGTGTTAAGTATAAGTTCCTGAACCCCGAGTCACAAGTAATATCGAGGCAAAAATTATAGGAGTTTCGAGTCGATTCAATTACTGAGTTGAGTTTCACAGATGGTTAGTTAAGTCCAAGTCATTTCATTCAGATAACCTGAGTCATCTCGAGTCTTTGATAATGATGACTCAATTCCAGTCGAGGCAATGACTTGGGCATCCCAGCACTGTTATATTATCTTCCTGTTATATGTATTGTACTCTGCAAAACTATCGAATTATTATATCCTAATATATGAGTACGTACTACTTGTATTTTTAACCTTTACAATTTGGCTTCAAAGTTTGTACAAATCCGTATAGGGGGGCAAGCCTGTTTTGATTCTTGTTGACTGCTTGCTGACACGATGAGCGGGCTGAATTTCTGACGGTTATTAATATTTTTCGTCTTTATCAA
This sequence comes from Styela clava, assembly GCF_964204865.1. Taxonomy (NCBI): domain Eukaryota; kingdom Metazoa; phylum Chordata; class Ascidiacea; order Stolidobranchia; family Styelidae; genus Styela; species Styela clava. Next base: position 24,542,805 of record NC_135250.1, read on the forward strand.
ATCATGATAAACAAGGCTCCGATTAAAATCTTTTAACCCTAAAGCACCTAAAAAACATTTGTTTATTTTTATTCAAACTTTTGTCGAATTCGAATCACAGTAAACTCAGGGTTGATGCACTTTGAAATTCGACCACGATGCACATAAGTGAACGATAGATTGAAGCTATTTCAACTATTAAGTCAAAATATTTCTGATGTGCGTAAGTGTTATGAAAGCCGTGACATGTACTTTAAATTTATTTTTTCTAAAATTTACCAATTTCGACGAGCTCACAGTGATGAAGCAGGTAGCTTGTGATATTATGCCGTTTCAATGCAAGTGAATTTTGTTATTTTTTACATAGTGAAAATGTGCAAAACTAAATGAATATGAAAAGAATGAATTTTTGCTTCAAGCAATATTTCGGAAAACGGGGAAGCCAAGTACGACATTTTTGATCGATCTGGTATATCGACGTGACTGTGGAATATTTAGCTATTGTGATTATTATATATGTAAAACTGACAATTATTCTTATTTTTTGTGTAATAATAATAAATAAAGAGTATGCAATTATCTGAGAGTGTTTTCAACCAGATAAGTGGGAAAGGCAAGAAAGATAACCAGCCGCTCCCAATCCAAATATTGCTATTTGATTGTCTGAATCGCTATAACGAGTGTTTACTTGGCAAACGAATGGAACGAACTAATCATAAATCTTACAGTTTTATGAATCATGTCATGAGTTACTACGTAGAAAAGTGTTCCCTTGAAAAATGAAATTCACAAACTAAAAAGATAACTACGAGGACAAATTGGAGATTTATTTCATTCATTTGAGAGTTGACATTTATTTAAATTTTCAGAGGTCAAAAATATGCCAACAGGAAGAGATCTCTAAATTTATTCATAAATTAGTTGATATGTTAACCATTCCCAGTACCTTATTGAGAACGCTTAAAATAGCTTACTTTAGAATTTGCTAAATAGTAATCTAGGACTTGAATTTTGAATCCGACTAAGTGTCGGATCAAAATCGAAACTTTTATTTAACTGCAATAAATTAAGTAGCAAACTACAAGGTTTTTGTATTCAAAATTTTCGTATTTCGGAATCGGGAGCTGAAGCCGAGTTTTTTGTCAATCCTCCGGTACCGGAATTAGTTCATCACAAAAGTCATTTGATTACTACAGCTCAATTTTGGGTACTCCGGTAGTGTGTGTACCAGGTTAGGGTTTGGCTATAATTGTATTCCAATTTTCCATATTTAAGCTCTATTACGAGTTCGGGGACTGTCTGTGTTAGCCAAGTAATTATACCCTCTGCCTATAGGTTTCCGTCGTTTTACGCAACTTGATGTAAAATAGGCGAACAAAGTTAGTTATATCCATGTTGGTACACATACTTCTGGAGAGCCCAGTTTTCTACGCTTAGTCAGTGTTCCCAGTCACGCTACACGCTTAAAGGTCAAAACATGATTCTCGTATTACAAGACTATAACCAGTATTTGTCTATTTTTACCCATTATTATTGAATCCCAGACACGTAGAAATGACTTTAATGCTTGATAGTTTTCAATTTGACTGTTGTTTGCAGATGCTTCTAAAGTATAGAGCGAATCCGAACATACAAACATTTCCAAAACATCAGTTTATTTCAATATCGCTTAAAAAATACAATCAATACAAGCAGAACACTGTCAGTCACAGTCATATTCCTAGAGTAATATTCAAAAAAAAATTTCGTACACATTGATATGTGGTAGGACTGAAAATTAATTGCAGTTTTTAGCATTTCATAGTCAAGTTAGAATTAATTTCGTTTTAAGTAACATGGAAGTAGACTACTGTTTTCTGTGAACTACTAAAAAGTTGAAAGAGATTAGTTCATTAATTTACAAAATAGATGATTTGTGCTACCTACAAAAACAATTTGGCCAAAAGATCCATTATAGTGTCTAAAATTTAAAGTTAGTTTATAATAGTCAATTTTATGTATTCTACTCTGCAAATACTATCAAAACTATGAAATTGAACAAAAACATATTATTTTACAATCACAACTACTGAATACTACAAGTTAATAATACTAAAATTTCACTACCTTTACATATACGTAACTATAAAATGTTGACCAATAAATGTAAGGATGCACAAAGCAATAAAAAAAATTAGAGCGAATTTTGATGTCATGATTTTGGGAAACTCGATCAAACTTAGTATCATATTGTAAAGTTGTTCACACATTGGGTTAATCATGATGAATATAACAGCTAAAGCTGTTGAATGAAAAAAAGCATAAGACGACTTTAAAAAAAACGTCATGAATGAATTTGGACCAATATTTTTTAAACAGACGCTATTAAAAGGCTCAAATATTTGTACAATTTGGTATTGGATAGAGAGACAAAATACAGACAGCTAAGACGACACAAAATAGCAAATGTTACTCAAGGAATAAAAATCAGTGCGTTTTGACTTTAATAACACGACTAGAGTCGCAATGAAGGCACTAGGCTAGATAAATTTCCAGACACTAATTTTAGCCAAACCCGGCCCATAACTGATTTCCGCATACATTGACTAATTAGAGGGCTATTCCAACATATATCAAGCATTAACAAAGAATTCCACGGCTAGATCCATATTCTAGTTAACACACTAAAATCAATTGAAAACCTAATAAATCAGCTACTAAAAAGCACATATTCCTAACAGTATGCAGTCCAAAAGAGTCTAATGTTTTCGGAGAATAATCCAGTTACATTCTAATCGCCATCCCAACAACAGCAACAACAACATTTACAGCAAGCAACACAGCAGGCGACTTCAGCGCAACATGGGCAACACGCGAAGAAAGCTGTTCCACAGCAGCAGCAACAGACACCCTTGAAGCACTGAAATAAAATAGGAATAGAATTAATTGAATATGTAGGAAATATGTGGATTGCAGGATCAATGGCTTTCAAATTTTAAGTAGTCGGAGATACAAAATGTATCTTTCTTTTCCTGTGAATCCCGTTTTTGGGAACGTATTGTACATATATATGTGAATGTTTTGAATGTTTTCGTTGTTTGGGTTAAATTTGCTGTTGTTGGAAAAGGGTTTTTTCTCCGCAAATGTCATACCAAGCGATTTCAAAGGTTCAGTACCTGGAGACGAAAGTAGTTGCTAGGAACATTACTTTTATTATTTTCAATTTTTTTTTTTTTTTTTGAGTCGTATGAGACCCAATATTTCACCGCCTGCACAATCGCCGATCTCTTCAGAAAACTTGGTGCCTATCAAGTACATGCACCAACGCGCGAGATTCGTGTTAATGGATTTGATCATTGCTCATTTTTACCCAAATTTTGCTTATAATTCGTTGCAATCGTGCTTACCAAACTGCGAATGGAGAAAAACTTTCTCTTTCCTATATTTATTAAATTCTTTACCAATTGCTGTATCTTTAAAGATTGTTGTGAATGATGCCAAATACATAACTTTTGTTGAAGCATACAAAATTGGGTATTTCATAAATATATCTAAATTTTACAATTAATAAATTTATTAATTATTCATGATCGGAATTTTAATCAATCATTGTGTACATTTTATAATTATTACCAGTAAACGTAAGTGCAGTGCTTTTTTATGCAATTGACCTGAGATATCCTCGATTTGATATCTGTGTTGGTACAACCTTGTATTAAACAAACTTTAATCGTTTATTTAAGATGGGTGAAATGCGGTCGTTTGCATTTCATATCCCAAAGGATGTGTATAAATATGACATCAACGGTTTTGTAAATTTTTCCGTTAGCCTTTAACGGTACAAAGTACACCCAGCCTTGTTAAATATTTGGTTACTGTAAGGTTACATTAGAGTAGAGAGAGTGTATTATCGGGCAGAATCGCATATGTTTGTTTTGTATATTGACGTCAATGTAACTGCGACTTTTTCGATTTCAGAGAATGTTGATAAAAGCGACAAATGTTTCAAACAACTATTTTAATACGCAGTCGACCTGTGAATGGTTTTACTAATTTGTTGTTGTATGGTTGTCGGTAACAACATCAATTTTAAAAAAAGTTTCCAATTTTTTTTAAACTGTGTTTTACCCCCGAACTATTATTCTAGAATTTAGAATCTAGATAAACAAAGCTTAATTAATGCGATGTTTGACGCTGAAGGAGACAAAAATTAAAAAGGCCTAATGAGGTACCAAAATGAACAAAATATAGATTATTTTGCCGAATTGTTGTTGTTACTTTTATTTTATTATTCAGTCAATCCCTACGGGGCCCGATGTTTTACGTAAAATTGTTTTGTTTTTCTTATAATTTACGGACACGTTTTCATATGTCATTCGTTGATAATTATGAATTTTTCTGACTGCGGTGGTTATAATATTAATTTGGCCTTCTCGTGCATTTTTGAGAGCATATCTCATGCGATTGCATAATATGACTGTGCAGTCGGTGTGCGGTGTTTATCTCCCTGTCGAAGTAAAAGTTAAAAGCTTTCCAAAGTTGTGATGTGGACTTAGATTTTATGCCCAAAAGAATCAAAATTTCAGAAGATGAATTTTTTAACTGAAACGAGACAAAGCTTTTTATTCTTAAAGTCTCGTTGAAACTTGTCGAAAGTTGGATGAGATTTATAAATAAGCCGGAGTTTGGAGTGCATTTGGGATAGAAATAGCTTCGACTCCACATCTCCTAGTTGCGTAAACGGATAAATTGAACCAATAAGCAGAATAAAAGTTTCAGTCCGAGTCGAGTTGCTAGATTATGAAAGGAAGATATTATCTTAAACCACTAAAGACCGCAATGAAATACCATTTTTATTTTTGAAAGTTGAAGCGAAAGACGACGGTGTTGAAGACGAAATATGTGACGTTTAGTTTTTGCAGTTGACTGACGTCATAGTTGTAACGTAATTAAGATCTTATTTGAAAATAAGGTTATCAAATTTGTGAATAAGCATTAGGCGCCATTTTTCAATACTACTTATGGAAAAATTATGAAGTGCCTTTGATTAATGGCAAAAATGTAGGCTGGGTGCTTCACCGATGGTGATGTCGAAATCTCGATTATTGATGAATATAAAAATCGAAATCGGAGCGCCACCTACCGACACCAAGTTGTGATAGGGTCGACGATCGGTGGTTCGCGAGCACCAACTAGTGACCGCAATTTTTTTGTTAATCTCATGGGAGACTTGTTATATTATGTGGGAGATAAATGGAGAGATAGAAGAAATTTAATCCTCATTTTCGAAATAGAAAAGGTTCTAGGGCGCATGATGTCGTTTTTAGTGATATTATATTTATGAAAATAAGATGTTCAGTAATGTCATGTTCCAATAAAATAAATCGTTATTTTACTTATCAAATAAAGTCGATATGAAACACATCTTAAATCAAAAACTAGTTTTTTTAGTCGCCAATACTTACCCCCCAAATGGCTGAAAATATGAAACACATTTTGCCGTAGTTGTGTAATCAGAAAACTTCGTCAGTAGCATTGATGGTGTAACTAAGTATATAAAGAAAACAAAATTCTGTAAAACAAGTAAAATGTTATTCATCCCAATGATGATGGGATAAGATTCTTCATATTTATCCCCGGAAGAGGAAAGACTGTTTAAATATATGGCGAACCACGGTCTCTCGTCCGGTTACCATTACAGGTATTATTTACAGATGACTTGAGAGTCAAATGTCACACCTAGGTCGGGTCCAAAAGCGTAGCCAGTCCAATCTTTCATGGATGTAGGCTCTCTTTTTTCTAGCACGATGCTTATTCACTCTTTTGATCGGGTACCGGGCCATATAGTACCACTCATCGGGAATACCACGGCCTCTCATCTGGGCAGTGGTGAGCTGTAGCCGGAACGCATATGCATTTTATTGCATTTGCGTTCCTGTTGCTGAAATAAAATTATGGTACAAAAAGTCTAGTTTCTCTGGTAAACTTAGTTATTAATTTATGTTTTGTTTCATCATAATTCGTAATTTTATTACATCACATCAGACAAATAATTAGTACATCAGCAACGGGTAAAAGATGTTTTCACGATCTATGACTCATGGAAATTCATTCTATGCCTTCCAAATAACAACATTTGTATTTAACTGCTATGAATATTTGTGTAATTTTACACCGACGTATTTCAGATAATTTCTTCATATTTCATCGCAGTTCTTCGACCCCATCCTAGGACAGACAAAACTTTCCGTAAACATCGGCGTTGTGCAAATTAGGTGCGTTCCGGTTGTTACAATTTTTCCAGCTCATCACTGGGTAACTGATCATAAAATCATTCTCGCGCTTCCTCAACTAACAATATTGTAAGGTTCGCAACCAAAACATCGACTTGAGTAATGTAACTACGGCCAACCGTTAAAATGCCAGAAGGTTGACAACTCAATTGGTTGCCGGTCGTGCTCATGTCATCCGACACCGTAAAATGTCTTTCTGTTATCATACCCGTCTTAGAATGATGCACGAGAGACTGCGACTGTTAATATAATTGGGCAGTCTTAACAGGGTTTTTCCTTGGCGAGTGCAGGAAAATAAGACGTTATGCCACAACGGTATTTTCTGGGGATGGGGCAACATTCGGATCCGGACTCGTATTCGAGTCGAATCCACATATTTTTAGGAATCGGATTCGATATCGAGTTTACGGCATTTTACCGAATCCCTAATCGATTCCGATTTTATATTATATTATTCACCTATAAAACGGCTAGAACAAACAATATATAGTTGAAATTATATACATGAATCGGTGCTTCCGAAGTATGCGAACCAAGATGGCGGACATCGGAACGTAACATGGGTACAGGTTAGGGTTAGGCGATAATTTTTTTTCCAATTTTCCTTATTTTAGTCCTATTATCAGTTCGAAGACTAGCCAAGAGCCTTCCGTAGTATTTATACCTAAAATTATGGCCTAACCCTAACCTAGTACACATATATATTACATTCCGATGTCCGCCATCTTGGTTCGAATACTTCGGGAGCCCCCATGAACCTTCAATAACATGTAGGCAGGTTCTTATTACGAAAATTTTATCTCTCCGTCGCTAATGAAAAACTTCATCAAACTTTTAATTTGATATTCTATATATATCTCTATATTACATACTCGTACATTGTGTCAATAAACATCAGCGCTTCTCGGTACATGAATCCAAAAATAAATTTATATATATATATATATATGTATATGTGTCGCACTGTATATTACGACTTTCGCGTTCGCGCAGAAATAAAACAATTTCTACCATGAGTAAATGTCCGCTTGTGCCTGATTAATGGAATAAGTTGGCACTTTTATATCATTATGAAACAAATATTGGATCGACTCAAGAAGTCATTTTATAAATCGATTTTTCAAATCGAGTTCATAAAGTGCAACTTTTCTCCTGAATGGACAATAAATTTTGTTCAGGTGAAAGCTCATCGTCAACTTCAGAATTAGTGATTTTAGAATTTTTGCATTAACTACTGTGGTAATAGCGGCTGTACTATATTTTGAGAAACAGTGCCAACTAAACCATTCGCAAAAGTGACATCGTACGACCACCGCTAAACTGTTTGAGTTTTGGCATTCCGAAATTTCTTGTTTCAGACGGCAACGTCAGATCAGCTACCCCGCTTTCAAGCTGACGACCAGCGTTCCCTCTAAGAAAATGTTACACTGAGCAAATGTTTGTTTTACTGGCAAGAATATTTTGACGCTGAGCAGAGTCCTAAATGATTTACAAAATTTGTGAAATATTAGCAGAATGCGAACAATATACACATTTACCTCAAAAAAAAATGATTGTAATGCGACACCGACCAGCGCTGTAGACTCGACTAAAATAGCCCTTCCCAGATGATTCCAGAGAAATTAAGGTACGTGAACGTAACATACACGTGTGTGACATCACAATTAACAGTGGCAATCACACGTCAAACATTGAACGGGCATTCTAGCTAGGCCACCGGTTCTCAACCCGTGGGCAATGGCCCACTACTGGGCCACACAAACATTTACAAGGGGGCCACAGATCTATTAAAAATTGCTAGAGTTGTTGATAAATTTAGTTAAATTTGATGGAAGTAGCAATGAATGATGATGCTGCTTTTGTTACAGGTGGCAATTTTCTCCTAAATATTATCAAAGTGAAAGTGTCTATTTTTGCAGAAAAAATTGATTATTTTTCTTTTAGTTTTTCCTTTGGGTGGAAAAGTTAATGGGCCACAGGATTTTTGTGCAACGAAAATGGGCCACGAAAGAAAAAAGAAAAAATATGACGAGCCACGCTTCGAAAACATAATGATGCAAGTGCGCGAGAATGAGATTTTCATACGCAAATCGCCCAGCGCACCTTAGAGGGAACTTTGCTGACGACTAGCGTCTTACGTATTAGATTTATTTGAAGAGTGTCATGTCAAATGTAGCCTACGTAGTAACATACATTAGTAAATATTACGTACATATATATATACGGCTATGAGCTAGGCATTAGTCTTAGTCTTTTTCAACACTATTTTTCTCTAGTCGCGATCGATTCACTGATAATGCAACGTTTTTTTGTTTTATTATATATATCTATCATTCTTCCAAATGAACCAACCGAGATATATGAAACTGCGCTCTTGTATAGCTTGGATAACTCTGACATCGAGGTAAGTCTATGGAGGCTTCATTCAAGGTATTGTTATATATCAGTGACTGATTTACCTGGCCTTTTTTGGACAAAGGGTACGACTTGGCCTTGCAAGCTTATTACAACTAATTATAGTGAGGCAAATTCTACATAAAACCATGCGGAAAATCGCAGCAGTTCCTTTATGCATATAACTCCAGAGATCATACCCACTGTGCAGTCGGCACATGTTTTCACCGGTATAATTGTCTACTAATTTTATTATATATTAAGTCTTCTAATAACTGTAAAACCTACTCATAACAGTAAATATAAAAAAATTGAATTTGATAACCCCACGTGGTCGTGCTGCTTCTTGCAACATATGCCAAAAAGCATTGTGTCTGTTATAAAATTTTTATTTCCGTTGGTGACTAGTAATGGGTTTCAAAATTTTTAGGACTGTGTTCTCTAACAACGGGTTCTGACATTTCAGAAAATGTATGTGTGTCACTATGTAAACTACAATACCATGAAACGCTTTACATGAATCTAATACATAACTTTCGATTTGCCGAATATAACGCTGGTCAACAGTTGAAATATATATATATGTGTTACATGTTCGCTGCGATCTTTCAGTATTATTATTATAAGTTATGGCGCTTTTAATTACCAGGATTATGCGTGCCAGACTGAAAATAATTTTCTAGACAAAACAGGTCCACATAAGTCGAACATACTAATGGAACATTCTACCCCGATCAATTGCAGTATAAAATAGCCTTAAAATAGTTACGGAATTTATGTAAAACACAAGCCACGTGGAGAAAAAAAAACTTAATTACAAAGGGAATAACTTTTGGGCCAGAGAGTAAATATTTAATTCGAAATGGAATATTTAAACTATGTGCATAATTTATCAAAGTATTTCTCTCATTAATATACTTTGAACAAAATAATGAAAAATATAACTTCTAAAACTGAAACCATTTCGCTATTTATCACGACTTTTCAAGAACGGGTTCGCGCGAACCCACGATTCCCACCACTGGACAACAGTAGTAATTGTTTTAGCATTCGGGAAAGAAATTAAAATATTCATAATTCATTTGCATCTCACTGCTTGGCGAATCAACGAATATATTTATCTTACTGTTATACTCAGCTATCCTATACCTGAATTGCTACACAAATCCGCTTCGAAACAATTTAATCATTACTTGCTATTGTCGTTCTGTGTCATGGGCGTCTTATCGCGGAGTCTAAACATCTAGTCCTCTTCAATACTGTTTGTAGAAGTCATGGAAACTCAACGTAAAGTAATCAATGCGGCACAAGTAGTCGCGCCTTCTCGACGATATCCTACGACCTACGTTATTCGTTAATTTCGTAGTTAATGATTTAACCAATTTCCAATAAATCGAAACAAGCGTTGTGGTTTGAAAGCAGACTATGTCATGTTGTCTATAAATCTTGATTTAGTAAATTAAAATAAATAAAAAAAAATTGTCACTGAGACGCACTTGATGGGCGTTGCTGGTTGAAGAAGTTTGTAACAGGACATTTTTCGTTGTTCGGGTCGATTCGAATTTCCAATACTTTCGCCTCAAGAGGTGACGTTAGTCTCAGTCGTACGAGAATCTCGTCTGGCCAGAATAGTTAACCATTTGATTGTACCAGATGCACGGATCAGGGCGGTGAAAGAAGTATAACGCCCTGCGGTTAATGATGTAATGGGAATCAATAGTCCGGCAGAATCGGGCCTTAACATTGTTTTGGGACATAAAGTTTTTTTTATTGTTTAGATATAATGTATATGACATATATAATGATACCCAGGTGGGTGTGGAGTATATAATGTTGAGCAATTTTTTTTAAGTGGATTTAAAGTATTCGGCCCAAGATGACGCACATCCTGAACCCTAACTTGGTAAACATACAATGTTCAGGTTGTGCGCCATCTTGGTACGAATACTTCAGGAGCGCCTTTTTGTTAAAAACAATTATTTCATAACTACATGGTTTAGTTTTGCATACATGGCAACATTGAATCTCCTTACAATGTCAGAAATTTAATTTTAGTAGAATAAATAGTAGTTTATTTCACTAATACAAGCCAAGATCCATCGACAGCATCTAGCCACTTTCTATTGCGCTCTTCAAACTACATTTGCGTTGCCGCGCGCATTTCGTTTTCCTAGTTTAAGCTTAGGGACTTGGGAAATATTTTATTAGTTGAATTGGATTGGAATATTTGACCTCGTCTTTCACTCAGAACAAGGCCATGTAAAACCATCCACTGGTATCTAAAGATGTGTAACGAGTTTTCTTTTGGAAGAACCGCAACCTTTCAGTGCTGCATTGACTTTGGCAAAATTAATATATTCTTGTGGAGATAGAAGGTATGCGTATGCGAAACCGAGATGTGCACCTGTTATGCCAACATAGTTGAGTCAAAGTTTTGAATACTAGTACATCACACACATCTTCCTGCGTGCTTCGGTTGTACGTAGTAACGCGCACATTTTTGCGCACATGTATCAAATTCCACTTGATTATTGAGCTATAGGTTTTTGACGAGCTTTTGTGTATGATTTCATTCCATAGAATTTGTATGCTGTTCTAAAGAATACTAGTTTCAGCTTTCTCATTCATTCAAACCTCGTGTTAAAAGTAAGTTTTGTAATATTGCGTGTTGGTTTCCAATATTCTTAAATCGGTGATGCCAGTAAATCTTAAATACAAAAAGATCAGTAACATCTGCAATAAAAACAGCAGTACCCTCTCAAATGACAGCTGGGGGATGGATACTCTTAGTATCTGCTCCATCGCGTGCCTCTTACAGTCTTACCAGTTTACATGAGTGTCAATTGGTATCTAAGCTCAGCCAGAGACAAAAAGTATCGGACTGCAGTTGGCGTGACGAAATGTTTTTAAATATATATTCTACAATAAGATTATTTGATTGTATACTACTGAAAGTTCCGCCTTATATGTCTTTTCCCATTGCACTATTCCTTTACTGATATTCGATAATATGAAGCTCACTGACATAGTTCTTAAAGTGTGTAGATGGGTATAATCTTTTCCACGCTGTTCAGGTGGGAATGCGCGAATATATATAAGAATTGCTAATATTGGTTTGCAATGCGATGAAATCCCATCTTGGCATTTCTGCCTCTCGCAATTGCTGCGTATACTTATCGGGGAAGTTCTGTGGCGTGGTTATCAAATGAAAAAAAAAAAAAAATGGGAGTATTTTTTCTACTTCTCTACTACTATCAAACCTTGACATTTTGTGAAAACTTTTTTCCATGCAACCTTTTTATAAAACATCCCCAACAACCACAATTAATTCTGTTATTAAACTTCCGAAACAAACACATCATCAACAGATGCATATATCACCAAGCAGATATTGCTGAATTGATCTTTATTTTACCATTTTTCATGTAATTCTTTTTGGTAAACCTATTATCTATCGTAAATACAGCACATTTGACAATGTTGTAGTGTGCCACTGCTTTTTTTGGCCTCACATATTTGATATTTGTAGTTAGAGCTCTTGGGGCTCTGTCAAACAAAGTTACATACAAAATATTAGTTGTAAATTGCAAAACATGATCATGTTGTTGGAATAACTTGGCATTTTACCACCCGTATATCATTCATTGTTGAGAATATTAATCATAAAATTTAAAAATCCGTTCTTGTGAAATTTTTGTTGTAGCTAAATTCCAGGGACAGCATGACAACAGGCAAGAGAAGCACGGTCGCCTCTTTTAGTTTATGACAGGGTTTCTTGAAAGGGGACCCCGTCCTCCTTGGAGGCCGCTGCTCGGTTATCTGGGAGCATGAACAAACAGATGGAAATGCGAATATACAATTACAATGTATTTTTATAGAAGAGAAGAAGCAAAAGTGTTGAGAGTCTTTGGTAGTTTGAAAAGCATTGGCATGGAACATAAGAATGAACTACATTCTTTCCCAGGGATATACTATGAAATGTAGCAATTTTCTCATGCTTGTTCTCGTGATATCATTATCTTTCACTGTGTCGTCGTGATCATCCCGCTGCCTAACAATTCTCGCTAACAAATAATTGACTGTTTTCCACTGGGTGTATATCCACTTGAACCACTGGCATTAGCAGGCTTGTATTGTTAATTGCAACAAAAACGGGTATTTTGAAATAGTACTCTTTATTTTACGCGCATGTTTCGACAGTATTTCCATATACTTAATATGGGTCGCGACCCAAACTGGGCTCAACAAATACCTAAAAGTGATTGATTTTATTTCCTAGTAAATTTGGTGCTTGCGTAGTTTGTGCACCAAGATTGCGCACAACCTGAACATAGTATTGTAACAGGTTATGGTTCAGGCTGTGCGTCATTATGATGCACAGGTTTGACGAAAAACACTAGTACAAATATCGAGCCGTAAAAAAAATTGCTCAAGGCTGCAAACTCCACACCCATGTACAAATGATGGGCAATGACCCCAAGATGAATAATCACAAATAAAAAAAACTTTATGTCTGAAATCAAACTTGGGCCAAAAAGGTCCCCTTATCTGCCGGACTACAATCCCAAGAGTTGCCCAGCGATCCTTTCGCCCGTAATCGTCACCGAACGTGATTCCAGCCTGTGATGGGTAAACAAGGGAGCGATGCAGATGTTTTAACGCCGATTCACCCACCGTTTAATAGACCAATTTTTATAATCACAATTAATACCAGTCATGTTTTTCTGAACCTTCAGAAGTATGTGGCCCAAGACGGCGCACAACCTGAAAATAGTATGTGCACCAGGTCAGGGTTCAGGTTGGGCGTCAATACTTCGGGAGCGCCGTTTTTCTTTGAAGATGCCCCTCGAGTCTCTCACCACTAGGGCGTAGCATTTCTTCGGCGGTGTGGCTCATCGTGCTAAGCGTTAGGAATACGCTTGTCGCCACACCTCTAATTACTCTGCGTGGGTTCGCAGGTTCGAATCCCATGCGGGATGGTTATGTGCGAGAGGATTGCTGGACTCCTCGCCGCCGTAGGGTGGTTCACGTAACCGCTGGTCGGTTACGGCTTCCTCCACCATCAAGTCCATGCTTCCGAAAAGCAAGTAACTAATCCCATACCCGACATGGAATGGTAGCCTGACGAGAGGCCGTGGTTCGCCATACGTATAAGCCGTCTTATCGGCTTTCCTCTCCCCCTGGATATATATATATATATGTAAATCCTACCTTATCCAATACTATATAGTTGAACTTCCTCGTCCAATTTCAGTCTAGACTAGGTCGCCTGTTTGTGAGACAAGGCCAAGCGCAACCAGCGAATAGAATCGGGAGAGCACAATGCAGTTAAAATGACTCAAAACAGAAATTATAGTATTTCATTGAAATGAAGAAACTGTTCAGAGATAATTTGCATGCAAAAAGCATGTACACCAGCACCATTACCCCGCCGACCATTCAGAATTTGTGTGTAGCAAAACTACAGACTACATCAGGGTGGTCCAAACCCAGGCCCGCGGGCCACATGCGGCCCGCCACATCACTATCTGTGGCCCGCGTCGCATTCGAAGAGGAATCAAAATATCGCATTTCGTGTTGTTTTGTCATAAAATTAACCAAAAAATCTTTTGACATATCGTTGCATCACTAATGTCACTGAATTGACTAGTGTTATGGCTTGCTGAGGCAACCAGCGAAGTTAAACGAGCAAGTTCTTGACACTATTGTGGCCCGCGAACAATGCAAAAGTAATTTTGTGTCCCGCTGAGCTGCCAATCTTAGACTACATCAACCGCCTGCCTTCCAAATCTAATTAGTCTTCTGCAATGGTAGTCATAAAGTACGTACATTCGCTGGCTTTGGAATAAATATTTCCTTTCTGGTTTGTCATGCACCAACCCATATACTGGAGGGATCAGAGTTCGGGTTAAGTATCTGGACGCAACAGCACTCTGGCAAATTTTCTAACCAACAACTACAAGTCGGCAAGTTACTAAACAAAACTGCAGTCTGCTTAAAGAATTTTCTCCGTTCTGGCTGACCCGCTCATAGATCTAATAAATGAAGTCTTTCAAAATCTTGAGGTTGGCTAATTTAGTAAACTGACTCGCATTTTTATTTTTGTAATAAACAAGCAACAATTTCCACACGTCAGTTTCACCAGACGACGAAATTCAAACAAATGCCAACATTTTAGTAATAAAACCAATAACGATGTATCAAAATATTACAGAAATGCATGAAATGGAATTTTGACTACAAGCGCAAAAATCAGCACACCTCGTTTTCACCATTCCTAAAAAATTCCAGATTTTGAATATCTTAAAGATATTTGAAATCTTTGAAAGTATATTTTCACATTGGCAGCTTTCCACTAAAGAATCCCTGACAAAATTCGCCAAAATAGCCTTCTTATTGAGAACCAGTAAACAGGCAGTAAGTATTCTTAATAATATGGCTCTGGATGGACATCCCTGCATGATCTTCTCATCCTGTTCCAAGTTGCTGCAGCCGACAGTCAGCATTAAATTCATTCTCTGTGCTCAGTCTTGCATGTCTTCGTACATCTGCTGTCCAATCTAAATAAATCAATATGTAAGGTCCCAAGCCTTAAACTAAAATTAGAAAGTTACTGATAGAAGTGTAGAAGCACCACAGACACCGAGGGAGAGTAGCATATCGAGAAAATTCTTGGAAAAAATTCAGCAGAGAACCTTCTTTTTTTTTAGCTCGGCGCAATAAAATTTATTCCACTCTTGAGGTACATAGAGTTCAAACACAAAATTTTTCTGGTATTTCCGTAGTGTGTGTACCCGGTTAGGATCAGGCCATAATTTTATTCAGATTTTCCTCATTTCAGTTGAATTACGAGTTCGGGGACTGTCTGTGCTAATCAAGTGAATATACCACCTGCCCATAAGCTTCCGATCCTTTACACAACTTGATGTAGATTAAATTGACGAAAAAAATTGTTACCTCCATATTGGTACACACACTTCTGGAGCGCCATTTTTTTCTTTAATAAAACATAAAATATTGCATACCCATACCTCAATATAAGCAGCTTTCTCAACAGAAGTCATGAGTTGAACAAGTTGTTGGCCTTTTTGAGCAACTTCGCTGTAGCTATATGGTTTCCCGGCAACCATTATTACAGGGTCATTGTCATCAACTTCTTCAAAATCGTCATCATCATCGTCCTCTTCATCGCCATGACGATTTCGAGCAGTATCTTCACCATCAGATTCGCTTGTGTCAGATCTGTATTTATCAGTGAATAGGTTTCAGTCAATTCGTTTTCAAATTGCTCACAGTTTGAAGTGATTCCGAGGCCAATTAAATAATTGTCATTCATTACACTGGGGCAAATGTACAGAGATAAGGAAATTTTAATATACCAACACTACCTCTCTGAACAAAGTTCTAGATAAGTAGCCAGCGAGCAAAGTTAGGAAATAAAAATAGCTGAATCTTTCCAGTTTGTAATATTCTACCCAGACAATAAGCCCCTGTTGAGGTGGTAGAAGTCTGGAGAGAACTTGATATCATCCTTGATATATAAGACGAAAAGCTTGGTGACGAGAAAGACAAATCGACACTTCTACAATAAACTCTATAACTCTGTAAAATAAAACAAAACACTTACTTTCCACCATCATTGTATCTTCCAGACGATGACTGACCGTGTGTTGTATTATTTCTTCTTTCTTGCATCATAAGCATCTTGAAATACAATCGATAGATTTTCTTAGAAAATGATACACTCTCGCATTCAGTATTCAGCCTAACTAATTTGCTAAACAATGAGAATGGTAATAACCTGTGAACTCAATTTTTAATATTTTAAATAGAGCTGAGGATTCTTGTGTCAGAGTAAGAGTCGTGTTTAGGTAAATCGTATTTACGAACGCTCCAAAGCACAAGTCCCAGTGTCAGGAATCAAATCAAATTTTTTTATTTAAACTCAAAACAACAAAGTCGGATAAGCGTTTTTATCAGTCTATTAAAGAAGCCTTTCATAAGCCATAGTTTTTGTTAGAAAAATTCGATTTCCTTGGGAGTCTGAAGTTCAGTCAAAAAGTTTTTTCAGCCCAAGCCCGAATTAGCGGTACATATAATGGTAACCCAACGAAATGATCATGCAATCTTTTTACATTCGATAAAATTCTATCCAAGTGGAAATATATGGAAACAGACAATAATTATTGTCTTAAAAAACTTACAGCCAGAACTTCATCGTTTTCATTAGTATTGTTTCCACGAGTTGGAGATTTTAATCGATCTTGAACACTCGATGTCCCTCCTGATATTGACGATATTGCCGCTGATGTTGCATCAACATTTTTATTAATTGTGCTTTCTTGGATCCAGATAGGTACCTGCAGAAAGATGAGACAAAAAGAAGATTGTTTCAATATCTGGGAGCCAAAGAACAATTGAGTATACAATTGACATTGGGATAGAGAATACAAAACTCTTATTTTCAGTTGTCAGAATACTTGGAAAACATACACCAGGAACGTACAAGAAACAAAACTATGTACAGACAAGCAAAAAGACAAAGTCAGTATTTATGCAACTCGCAAGTCAAGACAAGAGTAAATTTTCAAATAAAATTAGGATATTTTCATTATCAAATCAAAATTTTTGCCAGAGTCGGAGCTGCTTTGGGGGTCAATAGCGGAAGTTCTTGGGTTCATTTTACAAATGCCTTGTGGTTCACTGGCCCTAATAAAAAGAGGTTTTGGGAGCATATTATGTCAAAGTTTCTTTTTATATCCTTTACTGTAGTTTTGAAAAGACTACCACAAGTTATAATAACTCAAATATCCAAAACCTTGCTCTACCAGCATGAAAAATAATGTAAAAACAATAAAATGGGTAAATGCTGAACTAGATTGATAGCAGCCTTTTATATAACATATAACACTTTTAATATCTGTTGGTACTTTTTGGGAGTATTGTTCAGATCAGTGAGAAACAATCTATCAAACAAATAACACAGAATTTGATCATCCGCCTATAACTTTAACTTCAATTGTGTATAAGTGGGAGAAATAGGATCCCAATCTTACCGAATAGGGTCGCATGGTTAACTAAAATATTTTAGCTATAAGATAAGTTCGCAAAAAATCAACCTTAAATTTATCTCACTTAATGAAATTAATCATCAAATTGAAAACACCAATAAAAATAACAAATATTCACACTCTGAACAATGCTATACACAAGCAACACTTAAAGCCCAGAAACATATTGAAAAAAACTGAAATATTTCAGGTTTAGCTACCGGTTCAAGTTATCCTGACTAATAATATTTTATGATTTGGATGAGTTAGAAAAACAGGGTAGATGTTCATTTATTCCAAATGGGGACACTGAAATAAAAGTTAAACAATTTACCTCTTTAGCTTGTGTAGTGTCTTCTTTAGGATTATCACCAATATCAATAATAACATCTTGATGATAATCCAATCCTCCACTTTTAACATCAGTCCAATGACCAGATCCACTTTTATCAGCGTTCCCTCGCTGTCGAGCTTGGGATGGTTTTGCACTGTGAAGAGAAAAGAAAAGGAGTGAATAGCAAGTTCGTAAATTTCCATTTTCATGTATGTGTATCAATATGGAGGTAACTAATTTTGTTAGCCTACTTTAAATCTAGTTGTGTAAAGGGACTGAAACCTATGGGCAGGGGGTATATTCACTTGGCTAACACAGACAGTCTCAAACTTGTAGAACTAAAATAAGGAAAATCGGAATGAAATTATAGTCTAATTAACCAGAACCTGGCAACTCACATAAAACATACGATTTCATCATTCAGTGGATAAAAAGTGCAGTTTTAAATTGTAGCAGCCCAGGCATATTCAAGACCAATTAAGTCAATAAATATATAGAAATTAAACAGTAAGTTCAAATTATAACATATATTAAGAAAACACCAACTAGAATTTCATGCACCTCGCATAAATATTAAAATCATCTTTCATTTGAAAATAATTCTGTACACAATCAAAATAATCAAGTAGTCAACATACTTGGGATGAAGGTGAGGTATAATTGTAGGTTCTGGTTCCAACACTTCTATCGATAAATTAACATTTTCTGTTTCTCGAAGTAATTTATAAATTGGTTCCATCTGTTCATTGAATTTAGCCTGAAAAAAAGTTTAGAGTGCTGTGAGGCAGAAGTACACAATATGAAGGATTTTTAGATTTATCCGGGAGTAGAGAACAGTCTATAGCAGTGGTTCCCAAACTTTTTTGACCATCGCCCCCCTAAAGTAGTTTATACAACTTCATCGCCCCCCTGTACTACAAAAAAAGTAAAGTCAGAAACGAATATATTACACACCAAATAAGAAGACAAATCATAGTTTATAGTGTTTTTTAATGAGATAGATGAGCTTGGTGTTCTTCAGCGAGTTTTTTATTATATCTAAAATTACCCCGTTTACTGATGGAAAGGTGATTTCGTTGTTTTAATAGCAATAGTAGCACGGCTGAAAACCCCCTTTTTACCATATAATAGGTCGGGAATGAAAGAATCCAGGGTTCTACCTCCTCAAAAACCGCCGTGTACTCTTGCCTTATAGCATTTCACTTCCTAAATTGCGCTATTGAACCCCTGCACTCAGCATCAACTTTTCTGCGTGTTTCCATTTGTCTAATTATAAGTAAATTGTAGGCTCGTCAAACGAGTGGCTGTTCACTAAATTGTTAGGATATAGTATAATTCAGTATAAACGTGTCTCACGATAAATTCTGTTACGTAAAGAAATGTAATTTACTCCTCGAGCGTAGATTATAAATAAAAAAATTTCATCGTCAAAACCGCCGTTTGGATATTTCCCCGAGCATAGACTTCCTTGTTTACTTCGTGACATTGGCCAATCAGCAAGATGCAAAAAACGTAACAATGCCCCCCTTCCCATCCGCTCAGACACTCTCACTCAGACAGATTTTCAGGCGTGGTCGTGAACACTACCTCATTTTCGCGTTTTTGAATTATATTCGTTAGTTTTTAGTTGTTTTTCGGAAATTTGAATATAAATCAAATATGTCAATGATTACTTTGTCTTTCTATGAGTTTCAGTTCAAATACAGCAATCAAAAATTAGTGTAGAAATAGCTGTGATAAACTAGGCTAAAATTCTTTATCGGTACTTTTAAAAAACAGATTGTTAAATGGTGTGTATCAGAATGATAGTTTGAAACAAATACTCCATTTTACAAGCAACAACTCGCGAAACCACTCTTGAAATAAGCACCGAAAATTTTAAAATAGTAAAGTATGGGAAGAATTTTCCGCGGTCAAAGGTCGGAGAAAGGTCCATTCGGTGAATCGTCCCGGGCCAGATTTTTTTATTCCGGCCATATTTTGCCGACCACTGGGATACGCAAACTACCTTGCCTTACTGCGAAGACGAGACCAGAAATCCTTTCGCGTGTGATAATCGCCCACGTGATTCAAGCCTGCGCATGCACACAACACAGAGTACAGAATTAAGTGCGCCGAACATAAAACAGGTTTCGCAAAATCGCCCCCCTATCGCCCCCTTAGACTTTTTCGCCCCCCTCTGTATCGTTTTCGCCCACTGGGGGGTGATATCGCCCACTTTGGGAATCACTGGTCTATAGTTCAATCACAGGGAAAACCACAACCTACAAATCGGATACTAGTCTATGTCATGTATGAGAATAGTTACATAAAAAATAGTTATTTCAGATGCATGGACTTTACAGTAGAGGAAACACTCAGCAGTTCAATAACACATAATTATGCCCGCCAAGAATTGAAGCTGCGAACCCATAATAATGGGTGATTACCGGAGCGGTAAAAAGCGTGTTCCTATCGCTTCGCACATTTATCAAGCAGCAAGGCGAGTTTACAAGATGATTTGTTAACAAAAAAAGAAGATAATTTCAAATTTGATGATTGGAGCATGCCAAGTGCTAAAATTGTTCTTGCCACCACTGCATTACTTCGCAGAATTAAAACCAACAGGGGATAATTATATGTGCAAGCATAGCTTAGGTCCCAAATACACTAATAGTTTTTCTTCATCATATAATATATACAAGCATCTGCCTAGATCACCCTACTTAACAGTGGCTGCACAACCGGATCATTGCTTGAAACGAACACTTTAATCACCTCACAAAAACATTTAGGATATTTATTTAAGACTAAGAGATTCTAAATCTACAAAAACCAATTAAATAATTTCAAACTCAAATCCAACCTGTAATGTTCTTGAATCTTGTGCTGCCTCTGCTGAAACATCTTCTTCTACTTCAGATTTACAATAAGTACAATTTAACGTCCCTAATTGGATAAAATAAACCATGTATAAGTATTTATAGTATATATTGAAAAAAATAAAGTATGAAACTGGAAACTTGACAAATCCAAACTTGAACCAACTACGATGCCACCCTAACTGAGCTAACATGTTTTAATTTATAAGCACATTTAATAATCAATGCGAGATGTTTTGGGTACTCCCGTAGTGTGTGTACCAGGTTAGGGTCAGGCCATAATTTTAATCCGTTTTTCTTTATTTTAGGGATATTACGAGTTCGTGGACTGCCTGTGTTAGCCAGGTGAATATACTCCCTGCCCATTGGTTTCAGTCCCTTTATACAACTTAATGTAAAATAAGCGAACAAAATTAGTTACTAAAAAATATTGGTACACACTACACACACTTCTAGAACTCCTGGTTTTGTGCTATCAAATGATCCTAACATGACTGAACACGCATATCATCAGTTGTATTTCACAATCAGTGACATATGTAACACTTCGTTGATGGGGTGCATTTCAAAATTGAAAAGTTGTGACTTGTAAGTGGTAAGGTCATATTTTTTGCATAAACCACTAAACAATCTAATGTGATGTCATATTGAATTACCATTGAACAAATTATTACACCATATAATAATTCCCCGTTCAAATTATGCATGAACTTACGAAACTGAAACAATAATCAAGCATAATTGGTAACAGGTGATTCAAAAACAAGTTTAAGAGCTAAAATGATAATTGTCATGAAAATGTGATGTCATTATAAGTTTCTAGTCACGAGGGGAGCCTGGCCCACCTGCCTCGCTTCTCAGTATACTAGCGTACACAACACTAAGTTCGTTTAAGTACTTACCTAGAAATGGGTCGATGAGAAGTTTAATATCGAGATCAGAATAAGTGTTTTGACAAGTTGGACATCGAAATGATGAACGATTTGTTGAATCTCGTTCTTGTGTCTCAATTTTCTTATGAATGTGATGAAGCTAGAAAAAGCATTAGATTATTACCCTACCATACATAAAGCGAGTCAAGTCGAGTCAATCACTTGAAGTATAACTGGTGATTAGTTGAGTACGATGTCTGTGTCATTTGAGTATTTGATAAATGGTGACCAGGGTCCAACCAGAGTCGAGTTAATGAATCGAGACCCTCCCCCCCCCCCCCGAGTGGTGAAACAAGCTACGTCCGATTGACTTTCTTCTTCTTTCATTAACATGTATGCTTTCAGCATACAAATGACAGCTTACCTACATCCTTACTAAGAACAGGAGAACAAAAACAACTATTCCAAATTAAAATATTCAGTCTTTTTTTTTTTTTTTTTTTTCATATGATTTTAATAATAGACGCTAGAATAGACTTGAAAAAAGCCAAAAAAACGCCAAAAAGCCAAACGGAAATTCTGACGCCAAACGCGTTTGAAAAAAGCCAAAAATGGCAAATTTGGCGTTAAAAAAGCCAATATGGCAACCCTTTTTTATTTTTTTTTATTTTTTTTATTTATAAAAACAGTCAATATTATCAATACTAGTCAATCTTAAAAATGTACTATCAAAAGCTATGACATTACCGACTTTTCTAACAAGTTTTCAATTCTTCCATCCTCCAAAAAGCTATTTTTCATATTTGATGCCATATTTTTCAGCATCCCTCTAATTTTACATTTAAAACTTATTCTCATAACTGATTGGAAATTATCCAAATCTTCAAATATTATATGATTCCTGAATTCCCAAATAGCTGCCTTTCCACATGCAACTATCATAATAACTGACAGGTCACATGTATTTTGTGCAATAATGGTATCAATATTATTTTCACTAAAATGCAACTCGCACCAATCCCAAAATACTTTAACATAATAGCATTCAAAAAATAAATGATTACAGTCTTCAATGATATTAATATTGCACAACACACAGTGACCATCATCATATTCTGTCCAATGCCTTGTTCTATTTCCAGTAGGTAATGCCATATGAATTATTTTCCAACATAAAACTTGTACAATTTTAGATATTCCATGAACCCAAATGTTATTCCAATCAATATCAAATTCCAGTCCATAATATTCCTTAATTGATAAACCTTTTTGTTTTGTCACTTCCATTATCTTTTTACTTATAATTTGATTATACATATATTTCGTGGTTGGAAGTTTTTCAAATGAATATATTGAACTGGAATCTGTTTGAACATTACTTTGACTATTCAACACATTAGCCCATCCTGATGGTATGGCTTTTAAAATTTGTACAGAATCTTTTACTACTTTCCTATAACAATCAAGTTTTTTTTTTCACGCATACTACTCCATTTGTTTATGCCCCAAATTTTGATTGCTATTTCAAGACAGTCATATTGGAACAGATGGCCAAATGTTAAAATGTTTCCTCTTATCCAATTAGTTATAAATTCTGGTTGATTCAACCATGTTAAGGCTGGATTCCACCATATGTATTGATCATATATTTGTTGTTTAGTGGTAATTTGTTTCGTTTTTACATCAAGTTCCTTGAATATGTTGACCGAATTTATATAAAACTTAGGAATGTTATTATTCCTTAAAATTTTCAAAGAGAGATGTAGTATTTCTAAATTTGTCACTGTTATTTTAGGATGGTATCTATTTATAAATTGTTTCGCTCTCTTTGCCCAAGGAGCCTCATCACTTTTTAATAATTTCCAAATCCATCTAACTTGTTGACTTTTAATCTGACTACACAGATCCATGGCCTTCAGACCTCCTTCAACTTTCCTTGCACAGCAGACTCTCCTCTCTACCGTGGGTTGTTTGTTGTTCCATACAAAATCCCATACTAGGGTCTCAATTGTTTTAATGATATCATTTGGAATTGTTATTACAGCTGCAAGATACCACAATTTAGATAATAATAGACTTTTAGTAATCAGTATTCTCCCTTGCATGCTCATAGTTCGAGCTTTCCATATATTCACTACTCTTTTGATTTTTTCTATAATTGGATTCCAGTTTTGTTGCGTCGTGTCATTGTTGCCGATCCAGACACCAAGGACACATAAACTATCCCTTTTTAATGCTATACCTTGAAACTGTGTTTCATTTATCTTAAGACAATCTCCACATAACAATATTTGAGATTTTTCCTTATTTATCCTGGTACCTACAGCTATTTCAAATTTTTCGACTATTTTCAATGCCTCTCCAACTGATTTTAAATCTCTAACTGTTAATGTTGCATCATCCGCAAACCCTTTGTATTTTTCTTCATTCCCTGAAATGTTCTTAAAACCTATTATGTTGCTATTTACTCTAATATTAGTTGCAAAAACCTCCGCAACCATAGTGTATAAAAATGGGGACAGAGGACAGCCTTGTTTTAATCCACGTGTCATTTCAAAACTCTCTCCTACATATCCATTTGTTAATATTTTTGCTTTTGTATTAGTATATAAAATTCTTATATAATTGATAAAATTTGGACCTAAATTAAACTTCTTCATAACTTTAAAAAGGAATTCTCTATCAACAGTATCATAGGCTTTGGCCCAGTCTATTGAAAACACTACTAATTCTTTTCCAAATCTGTTAGCATAAAATATGTCGTCTCTAATACATGAGATGTTTTCATGTATAGAACGACCCTGAATAAAACCAGTCTGGTCACAGTGAATTATTTTTGGAAGTAAGTTTCTAATTCTGTTAGCTAAAATTTTTGCCAAAAGCTTATAATCAAAGTTTAACAGCGATATAGGTCGCCAATTATTCAGGTCATTTTTATTTCCTTTTTTATACAATAGGGTGATAATAGCTGTTTTCATTGACTCTGACATATGTCCTGATATTACTATTTTGTCAAAAACAATTTTCAATATACTTCCAAATATTTTCCAGAATTTCGCATAAAAATTTTTTGTAATACCATCTGAGCCCGGCGCTTTGTTTAATTTCATACCTTTGAATGCGTTTTCTAATTCTTCAAATTTAATTGGTTGTTCTATGTCCTCCTTATCTAATCTATCAACTTCTTTATTTAATTTCAAAATCAAATCATCTTGGGAATTTTCATCTAGATTTGGTGTTTTTGAGTATAATTTTTGGTAAAAAGATTGTTGTACTTTTTGTATGTTTCTCAAACCTCTAACAATCTCTCCACTTTCGTTTTTAATTTCTTGTATCAATTTCAATTTCCCTCGATACTTCTCCAAATTGAAGAAATACTTTGATGAGATTTCTCCCGATTCTGCCCACTGTATGCGTGCCCTTATAGCGTTTCCTTTTACTTGATTCGTTTGAAAATCTTTCAAATTTTGTTTTGCCTGCATTAACTTGTGACTTTTTTCTATATCGTATTGATCTTCCTCATATTTGAACAATGCTTCTTCATAAGTTTTTATTAATTGTTTTTCTATATTCCTATTTTCCTTAGCTAACTTTTCTCCGCTATATATAGACCACTCC
This sequence comes from Styela clava, assembly GCF_964204865.1. NCBI lineage: Eukaryota > Metazoa > Chordata > Ascidiacea > Stolidobranchia > Styelidae > Styela > Styela clava. The sequence goes on from NC_135250.1 coordinate 24,568,185, forward strand.
TTAATTTTTCTTTTACAATTTTCCCAAAATTTAAGAACATCAATTTCATGTCCTTCATTTAATTGCTTTAGCCATTTCTTTAATATAACTTCTACCCCTGTGACAAATAAATCATAATTTAATAAGTTGCTATTAAATTTCCAATAACCTTTCCCACGTTTGATATTCTCGCCTATATCTGTCCACATAAAGACAGGTAAGTGATCCGATAATGCTGCTGCAATTATTTCAACTTTTTCTACATTGACAGTATATAATCGCGAAAGATACCATCTGTCTATTCTGCTTTTGGATTGTTTTTGCCCGTTTCTGGTTGCTGGGCGATGAAATGAAAATTGTAAAAGGGATGAGTGCCTTTCACGCCAAATATCAATCAAATCCAATTTAGTAACAATATTTTGGAGCATTTTTTCACTTTTGGAATTATTATTTCTTCTACATTTGACGGAATCCCTATCCCTATCTTCCAAAATACAATTAAAATCACCACCACATATAAAATTGCATGTGTATGCATAATTTGAAGCTTTCAGGGTTTCTAGTTTTTCATATATAAGTTTGAACAACTTGACCCTTTGAGAATCAAGGTTTGGAGCATAAACGTTCACTACTATTGTTAAAAAACTATCGTATTCAAATGAACATATAATATATTGGCCATTTTCATCTATATCTATATTGCCTAAAGATATATCTAAATTTGAAGAAATCAAGATCAAGATCCCTACCCCATTGCAGGTATTGGAATATTCAGTCCATAAACATTGACTACCCCACTCTTTTGACCATGATTCATTTTCAATTTTACCAGAACAGTGAGTCTCTTGCAGAAACACTATATTAGCTCCCCGTTTTTTCAAAAAAGTAAATATCGCCTCCCTTTTCGTCAAATCCCTTAGTCTTAGTACTTCAGTCTTAGTACCAACACATATTTAACATTATATTAAAAAAAATTTTCAACGAAAAGACCAGAAAGAAACAATTCACTTGCTAAAAATTACATAATGATACTTTTGCTAGTCTGAAATAACATGTATAATAACACATAAAGTAATCTAAAATAAATGAAATTGAGAATATTTACCTTATATTTAATAATGTTGCAAATGCTTCTATAATTTATATAATAATAATTGTGACGAAGTACATTCCCATCTGGCTGTAAAACAAAGATTTACAAAAATAATTTTATGTTTACACAACAGTTAGATGATTAACTCGATTTGTATTGCACAATGGCCTAGTGTTGGGTTCTCAAACATCCCCGGATGCGGCTGCATAAATTATAATAAAATAAGTGTAATTATTTAATCCTTTTTAGTGGAATGCAACCATTTTTTGCATTCGTTCATTGACCCCTGACCAAGGCTGAAGCATTGGAATGAATGAACTATGCCTGCATCACAGGTTCAAGATCTCAGTGTAATCCCGTACCCAACACCTCACATTGGGTGTATTAAATTGGGTAGGCGGGTTGTCAAATGACTGCCAAAAATATATCCTGCCTATGGTTTGTGAATTTCATTTTGATTTTGTGTTAATTCGGACTATTTTAAGTATGCGATATCACCCCTTCAGGTTTTTCCCCCATAAGAAGCAATATTGCGCACGTTGTTAAGCACTGCTCTACGCGATATATTCTAAGCAAATGATTTTTAAGTTACCTACTATGGAAAGGTATATAATCTCACTATATCACACTTTAACCTATAATAACAAGATTGCTATTTATCATCTTTACTTGAGTTTCAACGCAAAGTCTTGCTTTCAAAATTTTATCATTCTTCAGAAAAACCAACATTGCTCGTAGTTGTTTCTTGTCCATTTTCAAAAGTTCCTGAAAGAAAAATAATCACTTTTCAAACACAGTATACAAATTTTGATGACCCCGATAGCTTAATCTAAAATCTAAAAAAAAAATTTCTAATTGTAAAATTCAGAGTTGTCAGTAAAAAGCCCAAAAAAACTTTGTTCACCGACACAAATATCACATTAATGGAATATATAACGATTTATGCACTACTTAGTATATTTTGACCAATCAAGTGTGCAACTAATGAAAATCCGAAAAATTTATCAATAAGGACAAAAGGATTAGCCTATATATGAGAGTGCCAAATTGAGTTGCCATAAAAACAATCTTTTTTTCTATTGATGAATGCTGATGGCTCAACTTTCGATGAATCATCATTATTGTTCAGAATACCTTCACAAATACACTGACGGGTCGAAAGTGGCAAGTTTGAACCCACTCCCCCCCTCTTCCGTAAGAGTAAAAAAAAAACTGGACCTCATGAAATTAGAAAGTCTCTAGTCCTTACATCTATATTCTTTCTATATAGGATTAATTAAAAACAAAAGTATGTAACTCGTAAAAAACATGACCAACTTGGATGTCATCTTCCTTCACACATGCGTTTCGAACAAGTACGTCGATAACTAGGCCGTGTTCAAGTCCATAGAATCCTCTTGCAACATATCTGAAGACAAAATATATAAGATCATGAAGCTGAAGGTATAGCTCTGAGAAATAAATAATGTGTCCCACTTTTCCACACTTGAAAATAGTTTGAATTCCATGAGTCTAGATGTAGACTAACACAAATGTAACATTTTTACATTCGTGTTAGTGTACAGCAAGACTCCAGAGCAGCTTTGCATTATGAATCCACTTACGCAAAGGTATAGCGTAAGAAAAAGTAGATATTCTTGTGTAACGCAACTGATAATTGAAAAAGTTAAGTAATATTAACCTGATAAGTCTCTGCAAAGCATCGGGTACTTCTCGTAAAACTTCAGATTCATTTTCTAATGTGTTGGACATTTTACTTAAAATCAGACTTCAAGAAAAGAATTCTAATTTGGAATATAAATATTATCCTATATTACATAGTGTGAGCACCCCCTGAAAAGCAAAAAGTAAAAATATTAAAATTTTGCTGGTTGTGTGACATCAAATAAGATGGAAATTCACATTCATTCTGAAGGAGAGAAAACATACAACATTGCACATTAAATATTACCAGTTACCAGTCAGAATTACCACCAGAGCACTGTGATGGAAAAAATGATAACATGTGAAAAAGTGGCTCTTCATTTGAAGCCTTGTTTAATGCAAACACACAAATAATCTCAAAACACAACCCAAGTAAAACCATAACCGGTGGACTATGCCAGAACAATGAAGAAAATTTTTCAACTCCCAGCTATCGTGAACAATTGTCCACATCCTTGTTTAAAAATAAGATAAAATGTTATTATTAGAAAACAGTCCCAATTTATATTTGCTACTCTTCTTGAAAACAACAAAAAGATACAAATAACATTGGGCGTTCACAATTAAATGTACAAAGTGTGAGTGGTATCAAAATTGATTCAATATCAAAAAATTTGTACATTATAATAGTGGTGATCGTTTTCAGTAAATATTATAACCTGTGTTTTAGAAATGTAACCATTTTTATATAAAAACAAGAAGGAATTTTGAAATGGAATTTAGCGCTTAAATCAACGATGCAAAAAGTGGGTGCGACGCAGGTTTTAGGTCATTTTTATGTGACCCGAGTTGAGAATTATGATAATAGAGTACTCTTCAGAAATCAAAAAACAATGACATTCAACAGAAATTTTTACTTCGCTTGATTGATATTGAGTTATTTTTTCCACATATTCGATTCAACCATGGATGCAAAAAGTGGGTGCGATATAAGGTGTGTACCGAGCCACAGGATTTTGATAACAGAGTTCTCTTTAGAAATCAGAAGTCCATAACAATCAACAAAAACGTTTTTATTGCTTGACTGATATCGAGGAGGTTTTCTCACATATATTCTATGCACCTAATATAGAACTCTCAATCTAAAATTGATTTGAAGTATAGCATGCATGAAAGTATTTTAGAAAGCAGTCCTAGGATTGCAAAATATTTTAGTTGAAATTACTAGATTTTGAGTACTACTGATGAAAAATACTACCGGTATGTAAAGCAATGGAGATAAATTATACTTGCAGAATATACCATGATTCCAAATGTTTAATTGTACATAGAGGAAAGGATAATTACCGATTTGTCACAAAAACAATATAGCACAAAAGATATTATTTCAAAAAGCAGGATTAGGGTTGTAAAAAAATTTAGGTGAAATTTAGAGATTTTGAGTATGACTGATGAAAAATATGATGTAAAGCAATGAATATAAGAGTTATACAAATATAGTTAACTGTGATCCAAACCCATGACAAGGATTAAGAGAATGAGATGAAAATATCTAAACTCCTACAATGTTTTTCGACTGTATTTAAATAATTACCTGAAAAATACGGGATTGATTCAGTAATAAATTTTAGTGGCAAAATACCAAGTGATGGAAATTAATTTCCTTAACATGTACATCAGAGTTAGAGTAGATTCAAATCATAATATATTCAATTTTTTATAATATCTTCCATATAGTTTTGACCGTTCCTATAAGAAAAATTTTATAAACCTCAGGCAAATGTCATAAGCTTTTGTGTCAACGTAAATGATTCAGCATATAATTTTTTTTAATATATTTATACGCAGAATTACTGAATCTTGAAAATGTCAATTCTTGGAATCAGTGACTTTCTTTTGGGTGATCTGCTTACTGAACATAACATGAAACCATGGTGGGAAAAAATCAGAGGATATTTTTATGCAGGCAGTGTGGCAACCACCCTTTTTATGTTTTATTTGACACAAACTATAAAAATAAAATGTGTTCCGACGGTACAAAATGGCACCTCTCTTGATGCTGCTATAATGAACAACTATTGTATGAACCAGATACCATGGTTTGTGACTTATTCTGGTTTTCTCGGCCTGTCTTCCATCTTGCTGGTTTTGATTGCTTCTGCCTATTGGCTTCAGATACCTGGAGTTATAAATTCATTCAACACTTTCAAAAAAGCAGAACAGCTAATTGAAGGATTATCCGATGAAAATGACAAACTGCAATCCTCTGTTGAAGAACCTTTATCCAGAATGTCTGACTGCATCGTGAGAGAGGCTTGGCCCTTATTACTCTTATATGAATGCGATATTTTTATCAAACATGTTTATTACAAAAGAAATAGGATTCTTCTTGCCGCTATCGTCTTATCAATAGGTATATCAGGATTACTAGTATGTTTCTTGGCTAAAGATGGCAACACATTTCACTGCAATCCGTTTCAATTAGACTATTTGGAAATGACTGGTGAAGGGAGTCCGGTACCTTATTTTTGCTCACACAATACTGCAAAACAACTTATTCCTTATTGGGTGGGGTTTTAAGCATCTACCATGCTACAACTCGTGTTTGTTATAGTGGGAATGTGCAAAATGAGATATTTACATAAGGCAGTCCCTAGATTTGACCAAAACAGCTATTTTCTAGAACCCCTCACAATAGAAGAAACTACAGCTGGGAATGCTGAACATGACAGCCCCGAGAATTACTTTAAAAATATACAAATTTTAAGAACTTATGCAAAGAAAGCATTCCCCTTTATAACATTTATGATTCGCTTCTGGGAATCTTGGACGCTCTGGAAAATTTTGTGAGATCGTTAAACTCTGGTTTTCTGACGAATCATTGAAAGAATCGGCTAGACACTATACAGATGCCATAACACTTGACAAAAAGAAAAATATTGAATTGTTTTCCATCACGAACGATCTTGAAGACTGGAAAATATTGGAAAAAGTAGAACAAAAATTAAGCGAAAGAAAGATAACAGCAAACACTGCAGAGAAATATCTTCAAAATATAAAATTGAAAATTACTAATCCACATACTAAAAAACTAATGAATATTGCAAAAATAAACAGAGATGGCTTTTTAACAGTTGTCATTATAAATCAATTCGAAGAGACAGATGAATGTGAAAATTTTGTGAAAGATCTAAATCTGGATTTATTGGATAACGATGGCAGATCAATTTTGTACTATGCTTTATCTGATCAAAAATATTTCAAAGCGGCTAAGATTATACTGAAAAGCATGAAAGATGGAAGAACGAAATATATTCATTGCGACTCTAAGTACAAGTACTCCTTTCCTCCTATTATTGGTTTAGACAATAAAACCATCAGAGCAGCAGAGTATGTAGAGTGAGTTTACAACAAAATGTGGACCCGTAATGAGGATTATGAATCGCTGAAAGTTCTAATTCTTAAAAGCGAAGAAGGGGGTCCTGTGCCAAGTAAAAGTCAAGAAGCACTGAAGGAACTTTTAAGTAAGTTTAGTATCAATGAGGAAGTACATGAAAAAGCGAGTCTACAAATGCAGAATGAAGTAGATATAAAAAAAGTATTAAAGCCATTGGAACCTCTCCTATGTGTATTAGCATGCACAATGCTCGAACGGGAATTTTCAACTCTCTTATTTACTCACTGGGATGAAACAGCAAAAAAAATTGCAAGATTTGCATATGACAATAAGCTCTGGGATATATTTGTAACATTACTAAATTCATACATTGTAACTGAAGAAAATGAAATTGAGGAAGGACTGCGTGAAGTAGGATGTGGTGTCAGGAAATTTGATATTGGAGAAAACCCTGAAATTCTCGTTACTGCATGTGTCAACAGTCTCCGAGGGACAACTGCCCTAGAGCATATACTTGCATGCACTCTTCCTCAGCAAAAGGATCGAAATCATCCTGGCCTGCAGATAATTGATCATACTATTCTTGAAGTTGGAATAAAAGAAAAGATAAAAAAAAAATGGCACACAGTATGAAAGAAAGATTCGGACAAAGTACAACAAATGAAACAAGAATAAATCTGGAAGAAAATGCTGGACCATCAACATCAAATCGAGAGAGGCAACATAATGTACAAGATAATGAAACAGAGAATGAAGAAGACATCATCGATTCTACACCACTGTACAAAACCTCCCCGGTGTAAGACATTAATTGAAAGCTATCATGTTGATATTTGGGAAACATTATCCAAAGTCAACTAATTTTTTTGATTTGTTGTAAATGCTTTGGCTAATAGATTAGGCCTTCTAATTGAAATAGAAATTCATATGTATCTATATGATTTGATTCAAGATTGTGAAATTGAAGATTGGTATGTTTTCCTTAATATTGGAGTCATAGCCAAAAATGTATTTTAATTTTAAACTCTTTAATAAAGTAAGAGATGAAGTCAAAATTTCTGACAAAAAATAAAAAAGCTCATCATACTTATCATCATAATAGAAGCATTGTAAATATCAAAAGTTTTTGAAGACACACAGTTTTCCCAAGATTGGAGACTGATATCAGTGTAAAATTTTTGTGATTTAAGAATCGAAAATTGGTATCGTTTACCAAATTTCTCAAACTTTAGTGTAAATGTTCCTGGAATTCATAGGAGCTGTTGTCCTCACAACAGTTTAATATGATGACCATTATTGGATGAATTACTTCAAATAAACAAATCAATTTGCCCCATCTTTTACTGATATAAAGTTACTTAGATGTTTTTTTTTATCCGTAGAATCACATATTCTGTACTCTGTAGTGTAGATTACTAGACTAAATATAAAACTTGTTTGAAAATAGTTATAAAGATTGTTGTCTTTATTTATAAGATTTCAAGGGATGAAGTCTGCTAGTTGCGTTCCTATGCCTACAACCTAAATTCTGATAACATTAAAAATATCGAAAATATACTAAAATGAGCACCAGAAAGCAAACAAAGGTTTGGTTTATTTGAAGCTCGAAATATGGGTGTGGTGCTCGAAAAAGATTTTTTGAAGTTCCATCCCAAATAATGGTTCGAGGAGAAAAGCAAATAGACTAATGTTTGTGATTTTTAAGCTCAATAACAATATACAGGAGCTTCTATATTATACAAAAAAAAACTTTTATATTTACAATTTAAAATGGGAATTCATTATCTTAGGATGAGTGGAAAACCAATTTTGCAGTAAAATCACTTGGTAAACCCGCCCTTCACAAGCTGACTAGTTAAGTTGGGATGTGGGATTAGGTAACTAGTTTATCTTTCCGAAGGCATAGATTTGTATGTGTGGAGCCGCAATTAGCCCCCGCGAGTTTGAGACCCCTGTTTTGGAGTTCTGGACCTGCATGATTCCAGTGTATGTGATGCATTATAATTTATAACAGTGGTGAACAAATAGTCAAATACTATCCTGTGCGGGATAGTTAACAAAAAAGACTTGGTTACTGGGCCGGTGGCTCAAAACTCAATATGAAAACAGTTTATTTGCAACAGCTAGGCTAACATTTATATAATAAGCACAATGTAACAAACGTCATTACGACGTTATTTTCATCGGTAATTTCAATAGAAATGCATTATAATATTCAATCCAACTATTCAAACAGGACATACAACTTAATATAGATCTCTAAGCACACAAAATATTCATAAAAGTATAATTTCAAGTGATAAGAAAACCCATTTTATGCCAAGTATTACCACAGCTGGGGATCTGGTTTGAAATTACTATAGCTTCGACTCCATTGACATAAAATGTGAAAAAATGATTACTTGGTTAGGAGCTGGAACAATTGAAGGTTCTGGTAGATCAGGCTCCATCTATTATGGTAAGTTTGGCTTCAGCTCAAACAACATATTATCACCAAGAGCTTACCAATGGCTCCGCAGCTTTGGATGTTACAGATATTACCAATAAGTCCTTTCCGATCCTCGAGATTTGATTGACACATTCCCAAACGATCACTAATCGATCTTATATCTTATTCATAGATATATCTAGGCAACTATTTTGTTATATTATTTACAATGAAATCTTAACAACAAATTCCATATTTTTGTTTTGAACTTCTGGCACAATTGGTACCAACACATATCAACAGGGATGGACAAAAAAATTCATTCTGTAAACAGTCAAATGGAATAAATTATAAACTTCATGAAACAATATCTGATACAAATAATATTCTCAAACTTGAAGACAAAATAAACGAACTTCACAAAGCCATAAAACATACATCATATCTCAATCCGTGAGATATGAACTCATTTTCTAATACATACAGTATCCATCCGAACATTATATAGTCATAAGAATAATTGATTTTGTATATAAATACATATATTTCCATACATAAATTGTGCATCAATCAATTTACAAATTCTAAATGGGTTACAAAACCACAAAAACACATAATAATCCTAAATTCATCGCACATGTTTGCAAACTGACAATTGGGTACTATATCAGCGGTGGGATTCAAAATTTGAATAAAAATGGTTTTTTCTTATTGAACTCAGTACCAACAGGTTACATTTCAGAAAATGCAAGAAAGCTGCATTGATATTACGCGCTTTTCATATAAATATGAAACACAATGTTTAAAAAGCCAAATACAATGCTAGTCATATGCTTTATGCATTTGCTGCAGCCGGTGAACCTGCCTAAAACATGAAAGAAACACACACAGGGTCGCTGTGTCGCTGAGTATAACGACATCGAAAAACAGGTCCACCTAGCGAATACCCTGAATCCTACCATTGGACACAGTAATAACTGTTTAGCATTCGGGCAAAGAAATTGAAAATTGACATATTCAGAATTTCTTTAAAACACAGATTAACTTGGATTTAAATAATCTTTTAAACAAAAAATTTTTTACATTTCAACATTCATTAGGAAATTACAAATAACTATGGAAACTGAACCAAAGAATAGGAATATCTAAACTAAACTGTCCAAAACTAAAATTAATGAGAAAAATGCATTGGTATGCTTCATGGAAGTGATTGAACTACATAGCAATTTTTCAGAAAGCATAACTTTAGCAGCAGCTTGAGACCTAAATTTCAGAGGGTATGGGCAAGTAAGATTCAGCATTAGATTCCAAAATTATGTCATGTTACAAAGTCATTTACCAATTATTGTGGTAAGAGTGATGCTGGTATATAATATCACCCACACTTCCTAAACTACACCCACAGCGCCACAGAGCAGTTCTCTTGGAAATGTATTCAAAGCAAAACTGGGTATTGTGTATAAGAGCAGTGGCCCACAAATGGAAAGAGGATAAATTACAAAATGGAATTTATTGTCTATAACAATGATGCAAAAAGTAGGTGGGACACAAAGTTCTTATTTCTTTTGATTAGTGCCGAGACAAAGGATTTCCACAACAGGGTCTCCATAGAAATCAAAAGTTCATAACAATCAACAAAGAATATTTACTTCGCTAGACCTTACACAGAACTTCATGTATATCAATTTAAAGTATAGCACACAAGAAAGTTCTTTGTTCAAGATTTGTTTGGGCTGTAGAAAATTTTGGTGATAAAAATGATGAAAAATATGATGTAAAACAATGAAGAGAAACAACTCAAAAACAATTTCAATATTATGGCAAGATCATGAGAGTATGTTAAAGAAGAAAACTCGACTTCGAAAACATTATGAAAATAAATAGATATAGAACTTATTGCCATGTCTCATAGAGATGAGGTCTTATCAGAAACTTGTGGCATTCTGACTAATGAACATTAACAGATAGTTGACTACACCCCATGACAAATGTTAAGAGAATGAAATGAAGATAATTGAACCTATAATGATACAAGGACATTTAGCTGAATTTATATAATTACCTGGAAAATGTGTGTTATCGGGATTAGATGAGGAATGATGAATTAACATATTTTAAGTTACAAATTTAGACTCAAAGACATCGTTCCTGACGTAGAATCAAATCAGAAACTATTTGAAAAATATTCTTTTATATAGTTTTCACGACGCTTATAGAATTATTTAGTGAATTGAACTATCGGGAAAGGTTGTCGGCTTCTGTATTACTGTAAATTATTTTATGTATAGTATTAATTCTTATTATATCTTCATGCAGAGTTAATGAATCTTAAAAATGTCGATTCTTGGAATCGGTGACTTCATTTTGGGTGATGTGCTCACTGAACATGATATAAAACCATGGTGGGAAAAGATCAGAGGATATTTTTATGCAAGCAGTGTGGCAATGACCCTCTTTATGTTTTATCTGACACAGACCTTGAAAATAGAATGCGTTCCGATGGTACAAAAGGACACTTCTGTTGATGCTGCTATAATGAACAACTATTGTATCAACCAGATACCATGGTTTGTGACTTATTCTGGTTTTCTCGGCCTGTCTTCCATCTCGTTGATTTTGATTGCTTCTGCCTATTGGCTCCAGATACCTGGAGTTAGAAATTCATTCAACACTTTCAAAAAAGCAGAACAGCTAATTGAAGAATTATCCAATGAAAATGACAAACTGCAATCCTCTGTTGAAGAACCTTTATCCAGAATGTCTGACTGCAGAATTAGAGAGGCTTGGCGCTTATTACTCTTATATGACTGCGACATTCTTATCCATTCTACTTATTTGAAAAGAAATAAAGCTCTCATGACCGTTATAGCATTATCATTAGTTATGTCAATAACACTAGTATGTTTCTTGCCTATAAAGGGCAACAATTTCCACTGCAAACTGTCGCAATTAGACCATTCAAAAATAAACAGCAAAGAGAGTCCAGAAACTTATTTTTGTTCATACAGTACTGCAAAACAACTTCTTCCTTTTTGGGTGGGATATATGGCATCTACGATGTTACAACTAGTGTTTGTTATAGTGGGAATGTGCAAAATGAGATATTTACACGAGGAAGCCCGTCCATTTGCCCAAAACGGTCGTCGGGAACTCCTAACAATAAACGAAACTACAGCTGGGAATGCTGAACATGACAGCTTCGGGAATTACATTAAAAATATACAAATTTTAAAAACTTGTGCAAAGAAAGCGTTACCCTTTATAACATTTATGATTCGCTTCTGGGAATCTTCAAATCCTGGACGATCTGGGAAATTTTGTGAGATCGTTAAAATCTGGTTTTCTGATGAATCATTGGAAGAATCGACTAGACACTATACAGATGCCATAACACTTGACAAAAAGAAAAATATTGAATTGTTTTCCATCACGAAGGATCTTGAAGACTGGAAAATATTGGAAAAAGTAGAACAAAAACTAAGCAAAGGAAAGATAACAGCAATGGCTGCAGAGAAATTTCTTCAAAATAAAGAATTGACAATGACTAATCCATACACTAAAAAACTAATGGATATTGCAAAAAAAATCAGAGATGGCTTTTTAACAGTTGTCATTATAAATCAACTCAAAGAGACAGATGAATGTGAAAATTTTGTGAAAAATCTTGATCTAAATGTGGATTCACTTGATATTCGTGGCAGATCAATTTTGTACTATGCTTTATCCAATCAAAAATATTTTAAAGCGGCTAGGACTATACTGAAAAGCATAAAAGATGGAAGAACGAAATATGTTCATTGCGACTATAGGTACTCCTCACCTGATATTGATTCAGGCATTAAAACCACCAGAGCAGCAGAGTATGTAGGACAAGTTCTCAACAACATGGAAGGACAAGACCGTAATGAGGATTATGAATCGCTGAAAGTTCTAATTCGGAGAAGCGAAGTAGGGGGTCCTGTACCTAGTAAAAGTCAAGAAGCACTGAAGAAACTTTTAGGTGAGTTGAAAGACTTTAAAAGTTTCTCCGCATCCACAACCCTTGAAAAGGTTTCAACTCTCTTATTCACTCACTGGGATTATACAGCAAGAGAATTAGCAAGATATACAAATGAACACAGCTTGTGGGATTTATTTGTGACCTTACTAAATTCATACATTGTAATTGAAGAAATTGAAGGATTGCGTGAAGTAGAATGTGGTGTCAATGAATTCGATAATTCCGAGGTTCTTGAGACTGCATGTAACCTTGTCAACGATGGCCAAGGGACAACTGCCTTAGAGCATATACTTGCATGCACTGTTCCTCAGCAAAAAGACCAAATTCATCCTGGTCTGCAGATAATTGATCATCTTATTGAAAAAGTTGGGATAAAAGAAAAGATAAAAAGAAAAATAGCACACAGTATGAAAGAAAGATTCGGACAAAGTACAACAAATGAAACAAGAATAAATCTGGAAGAAAATGCTGGACCATCAACATCAAATCAAGAGAGGCAACATAATGTAGAAGATAATGAAACAGAGAATAAAGAAGACGTCAACGATTCTACACCACTGTACAAAACCTCCCCGGTGTAAGACATTAATTGGAAGCTATCATGTTGATATTTGGGAAACATTATCCAAAGTCAACTAATTTTTTTGATTTGTTGTAAATGCTTTGGCTAATAGATTAGGCCTTCTAATTGAAATTTAGAGCTCGACCGATATATCGGCCAACCGATATATCGGGCCGATATTTCGTGTTTGCCGATATATCATATCGGCCCAACCGGCCGATATATCTGGCCGATATATATCAGTGTTAGTCGCTTTTCCACGTTCTAAAAAATGAGTATTTTTGCCCGGGAAATATCTGCGGTCGAGCGTTTTCTTTTTTTCGCTTCTCTCATTTTGCCTTTCAGTGAACAGAGTTCTCTTCTATATTTCTCTCTCTCTTTTATCTCTTCGTGCGGCGCAAAATCCTCGCCTTCGAATATCTTGCGTCCCAACTAGGCTTGCACGTAATCGACAAAAATCAATACTGTAATTACGGCAAAATTGATTACGTAATGACCCCGTAATTGCGATATTTTTTCACACATTTAAACCTCTCATAACAACCATTTGAATCCACTTCTTTTCCGAACGGGACATCGAAATTGGTTTTCATATTACCGACAGTACTACACGCCGGCGACAGATGTTAAAGACAAATACCAGGGAGTGAATTCAAATTAAATTTATTCTGATTTTTATCTTTTGTGTTGGCTGTGATTTTCCTTTATCATCTTCGCAAATTGACCGTCCCAATTTTATGCGATCAATTTTATCATTACCGACACTGGTATACGGATATTTATGAAACGATAGTTGGCTTTTTTAAAATCGACTTTCGTATTGAATAAAAATTTCGGGTTTCTAAGTTATTAATCAACGACAAGCGCATTCTCTCGTTTGATTACACCTGCGCTTGCCTCGCGACGAAGACTTGTTATTGCTACGTTTTTTACATTATCCGACTTTGCTACCTAGTTAGCATTTTATAATAATTATTGATGCTGAATTATTGACGATATTCCGATTACCAAGCTTCATTTTATATCAAATTATTTCGCGGCCTAAATGTTATAACATTATTTGCGATAAATTTAGATCAAATATTAATTATTTAGCCGGCGATAAATTCTTACCCGTAACTCGTTGTAAATTAATGCTAATAAATTCTATTTTGTTTTTTAATGCGCCGTGATTTGTATTAATAAAAGTGATTGAGTCGGGAAAAGAAAGTAGCCTTCTCTCCTTTTGAGGGCCCATAGCGGCGGTAAAATTCGTTTCATGTCTGTTTCACGGAGAGAAAGAAAAATACGCCTTCCGGAATTACAATCAACTATCACACATTCTTATTTATCATTATCAGCGCCGAATAAAAAAGATACCAAATCGTGAAGACAAAAAAGCCTGTCGGTGTCAATTGCGTTACGGTGATAACGTTCATAATAATATCGTTTTGACCGTGAAACCAAACGCTCAAACGGGGTGGCAACGCGTCATGCCTTCCCTCACCTGCGTAACAAGAGAAAGAAAAACGGAGCGAATACCGTAACTGTAACTTCTTCTACTTGTAAAACTTTCATTTTTACAATCGACGGAATTGACTGCTTTGAAGGAGTACGTTTCAAACGCGAAAGCGCTCGACCAATAATTACGACTTTACGTAATTTGTAACTCGAAATAATTACTTAATTCCGTAAATTACGTGCAAGCCTACTCCCACCTACTACTGGATGGATCAAAATGGACTTCCAGAACCTTTTTACTGACTGCCTTTTTTCTTTTGTGCTTGGTTTTTTCAAACATTGCCTTCTGTGTGTGTTCTTATTATTTGCTGTGAAACTTTTATCAAAGATGCAAGCACTGTGTAGGACTGCTTTATTTTTCAACATAAACTTTTGATTGACTGAAACTGAATTTTTCTTACTAGTATTTACTGCGCGTTCAGGTTGTAGATATCGGTATGTCGATATCGGTTATCGGTCACTAGTTGGCCGATATATCGTTATCGGTATCGGTGCCAAAAAGTGATATCGGTCGAGCTCTAAATTGAAATTCATATCTATCTATATGATTTGATTCAAGATTGTGAAATTGAAGATTGGTATGTTTTCCTTAATATTGGAGTCATAGCCAAAAATGTATTTTAATTTTAAACTCTTTAAAGTAAGAGATGAAGTCAAAATTTCTGACAAAAAATAAAAAAGCTCATCATAATAAAAGCATTGTAAATATCAAAAGTTTTTGAAGACACACAGTTTTCCCAAGATTGGAGACTGATATCAGTGTAAAAATTTTGTGATTTAATAGGAATCGAAAATTGGTATCGTTTACCAAATGGCTTAAACTTTAGTGTAAATGTTCCTGGAATTCATGGGAGCTGTTGTCCTCCCAACAGTTTGATATGATGACCATTATTGGATGAATTACTTCAAATAAACAAATCAATTTGCCCCATCAAAAACAATCTTCTTTTACTGATACAAAGTTACTTAGATTTTTTTTATACGTAGAATCACATAATATGTACTCTGTAGTGTAGATTACTAGACTAAATATATAACTAGTTTAAAGATTGTTGTTTTTATTTAAAAGATTTCAAGGGATGAAGTCTGCTAGTTGCGTTGCAATGCCTACAACCTAAATTCTAGTAACATTAAAACGAGAATATCGGTCGGAGACCGGAGACTTATCGATCGGAGGTTAGGGGATCCCCCAAAACAGCGCTCTTACTCCATAATGACACCGTGTGTCCCATCACTAATTAATTAATAACTCGCTAAATATACGACATAATTCATCGAAAATCAATAGGCTTCTGTTCCGAACTATGATGAATGCACATGCAAAATTTGGAGCAGATTCAACCTCGCTTTCGTGAGATATCGCGTGTATCTAACAGACAAACAAACAGACAAATACCTATCAACATACTTACCGATCTTAAGATCGATAAGTAAAAAACATCGAAAATTTACTAAAATGAGCACCAGAAAGCTAACAAAGGTTTGGTTTATTTGAAGCTCGCAAAGTGGGTGTGGTGCTCGAAAAAGATTTTTTGAAGTTCTATCCCAAATAATGGTTCGAAGAAAAAAGCAAATAGACTAATGTTTGTGATTTTTAAGCTCAATAAAAATATACAGGAGCTCCTATATTGTAAGAAAAAACTTTTATTTTCAAAATTTAAAATGGGAATTCATTATCTTAGGATGAGTGGAAAACCAATTTTGCAGTAAAATCACTTGGTAAACCCGCCCTTCACAAGCTGACTAGTTAAGTTGGGATGTGGGATTAGGTAACTAGTTTATCTTTCCGAATGCATAGATTTGTATGAGTGGAGCCGCAATTGGCCCCCGGGCCGCGAGTTTGAGACCCCTGTTTCAGAGTTCTGGACCTGCATGATTCCGGTGTATGTGATGCATTATTATAACAGTGATAGGCAATTACTATCCTGTGCGGAATAGTTACCAAAAAGACTTACTGGTTACTGGGCCGGTGGCTCAAAACTAAATATGAAAAACTTTGAATAAAAAAACAGCTAATTTAACAGCTAGGCTAACATTCATATAATAAGCACAAAAACGTTATTTTCATCGATGATTTCAACGAACATTTGCCCACCCATGCACTACATATAACCACAATACATATAACTTGATATAAATCTCTAAGCACACAAAATAATGATAAAAGTATTATTCCAAGCCATTACATTACATGTCAAGTGTTACCACATCTGCAGAGCTGGAACCGATAAAATTTCTGGTAGTTCAGGCTCCATCTACTATGGTAAGCTTCAGATCAACAACAAAACATCAAGAGTTTACCCATGGCTCCGCAGCTTTGAATGTTACCTATAAGTCTTTTCCAATCCTCAAGATTTGATTGACATATTCCCAAATGATCACTAATCTATCTTCATCATAGATATATCTAGGCAACTATTTTGTTATATAATATAAAAAAAAATCTAAACAACAAAATTCATATTTTTATTTTGAACTTCTGGCACAATTGGTACCAAAACATATCAACAGGGACGGACAAAACTGACAAAAAATTCCATCTGCAAAAATTCGAAATACAACAAGCCATAAACTTCATGAAACAGTATCTGATATAAATAATATTTTTGAACTTGAATGCAAAATGAAAGAACTTCACAAAGCCAAAAACATACATCAAATTTGTTTTCAACTTTTTTAAGCGAAAATGGCGAAAAAACGTAAGATATGAAATGAACACATTTTCCAAATACACATCCATCCACACATTATGTAGACATAAGAATAAATGAATTTGTATATGAATTTCCAAAAATTAATTTTACACCAATCAATTTAGATATTCTGAATGGGTTACAAAATTACACACAAAAACAAAATCACATGATAATCTTCAATTTATCACACATGTTTGAAAACTAACAATTGGATACTACAGCAGTGATGGGATTCAAAATTTTAAGAAAGGGTTTTCTTTCGTATCAACCCATTAACAACGGATTCCCTAATTTCAGAAAATATATGTATGTCGCTGCATTGATGAGACATTTTTACATAACCTAATAGATAACTATTGAAATAATGAATATAACACCAATTTGGTGTTTTTTTTTAACGCCTAAAACAGAACAAGTTTGCTTATTACCACAACAGTGCAAGAATTTGTGAAAGCCACCTGTATCCCACCCCTGTACTACAGTAATAATTGTTTTCGCATCCAAACGAAGAAATCAAAATATTCAGAATTTTTTCGAAACACAGACTATTAACAAATTTAATTGTTTTTATTTATATTCAACATTGATTAGAAGATAACAAAAAACTGCAGAAACAGAATCATGGAAAAAGAATATCCAACTAAACTGGTCAAAAACTTGAACAAGGAATAACGTAGTTGTATGTTTTTAAAATTCAAGTGATTGTACCATCAATCAATTTGTTTTCAGAAAGCATAACTTGAACAGCAGCACAAGACAAAGTGTCTGCATAAGATTACAAAATTATGCCAGGTTGCAATTGTACAGGGTGACCCGAAAAACAGAACCCAGGAACATAACTTTTGTGTGAAACGTCCTAGAATACAGAAATTTTTAGGTACAGTCATACATAAACTGAAGTTCAAGCGTAACGTGATAAACATATGGTTTTCGTGAAATAAATTAACGAATTTATAGGTTCTGTTACTATGAGAAGAGTTAATTGATCATTGTGTTTATAAGTGATACCGTATATAATATAGATACATCAATCCAATTTGTAGATAATAAAACTGGAGCACACAAGTTTCTGAGGCAATGAAACAAAAGTTTAGGGTACTCCCTTCCTAAATAAAATAGAAAATCTATGTGAAATATTTGTCACACTTCACATGCTTTTCGAAGGACAAATACAAACATGTCAGAAAATTTTTTTCTATGAACAATATATTGCGAATTTTGGGGAAAAAAACTATGGCTCCTTAAATTAATAGAACTTGTATCGAAATACAAAGACATAGTAACTGGGTTAGAAGAGTGGCGATGAATTCTAGCCCGTCCAAGAAATGTTGAAAATCTGGAAAATAATTGCATCTTGAAAATCAATATGAGCAACAAAGTAATTGCGTCTAATTATCATTACCGTATATTCCCAATAAGACGCTCTGCGTAAACTCAGCAAAAAACACTGAGTGAAAATTTTCCAACAATAATGAATTATAATATTGAGCATCGTGAAAACACATCATTCTGACAAAACAATGGCAGAATTTGTTGGGCAGTTTCCACACATATTCAATTATTGCAAAATATTCAAAACTAATTGACTTCGGAAATGAATAGAAAATGTAACATTGCGTTACTATTGCTTTTTATACTTGTAAAAAATCCTACAATAAATAAAAAATTTGTTTTGGATATTAGCTCAAAGCAAGTGATAATATGGAACTGAAAGCTAAGGCCATTTGGTGTGGCCCTTGTCAATACTCAGATTTTTCCCCTATCAAGAATAAAATCCTAATCCGTGTTCGAAAAGTTGCTCACAGTCTAACAAGAACTCGAAATTTCAAGTGTCCCACTAAAATGTTGAATAAATAAAATTTTACATTGCGAGAATTTGTTAATTCGTTTTGGACATGAAAAACAAAATTTTTTGTGGGGCCCAGCTAGACGTTTGAAGTTGGTTACATGGCCCACCGACAAAAAACGTTGCACACCCCTGATTTAGATGATTTTATGACATTTTCAGTATTAGGTAAATAAAGAGAAACTGAAGTCCAACTCAATTTCAGTGACCTCCCCAATACTGGGGGCGTGACAATAGTGGCACAATTTGAATTTGATAACGTATTTTACGACGAATAAGTTGCCTTTCTAGACCCAAATTTTTGGACTAATTTCGGGGGGGAGGGGGGGGCCTTATTGGCCGCCTATGATAATTTATATTTTTTTCCAAGGTCAGCTTATTATTCAAGAATATCAATGCTGCAAATATGCAACGTTGCAATTATAATCAAATATGCAAAAAAAAAACGTTCTTGGGATTAAAAACAGACCTCGTCTTATTTGACGGGTAGACTTATTCGCCGGGAAATACAGAAATATGGATTATTGAATGTTCATTTAACCTGAATAGACTATTTTGATTCCAATTCAGATGGGAGCAGTTCATCAGAAAAGCATTGCAGACAGATACAGAATATTCACACCCGAAAATTCTGCATATGGAATTAGCTGAAAACAGCCCGAAACAAATTCTTGTAAGATGGTATTTGGGGGTTTTTAGACGAAAGAGCAATTTTGAAATTTCAAAAAAGTTTCATTATAAAATATTACAAAGAAATCTGTGCCATTTAAGCTGGTATAAAATCATTTTTTGAAACAATATTCTCAAAAATCAAAAATGCACGTTAGGAACCCACAATTTACATTACACCTTCGTCAATTTATTTTCTAAGTATATCAACATAAGGTTATTTGATTTTTTAATCTTGTTTTATTCTGTGATAGTAGAAAAAGACAGAACATAGAATTTTGAACATTTGCAAGTTTATCAACTAAGATTTTGTCATTTGGCCGGTTAACCAGACATGGGAAATTGTCTAAATTTAAAATAACTTCATTTTAGGAAGAAATAGGATTCACTTATGAAAAATTACGTTGATTCGTGTAAATTGAATATAACCCAATTTAAAAAATATTCTAGTTTTACAACCGAGAATATCTTTTAATTATTAAATTAATATATCACTAAACGGTAAATTACTCAAGTTTGGACATCCTTTGACCTGGTACTGTCAAAGAAAAATCAAAGATATAATATACAAAAACATCAACGCATATGGTATAAATTTTTCAAATCCCAAAACAAGCACAAACATAACAGCTTTAATCGTTGCGAATGTTTTCGAATGCCAAAACGAACACATTTTCCAGATAGCAATAACCATAGCTTTGTAATCTATCACCTTTACATCATTTTAACCTTCATTTGTTTGCTTTTGAACATTTTTTTATCCTTTCGTTTCAATTCTCGACGGTGTTGTATTTCTTCTAATTTCCTCTGCTTTTCAGGGTCTTCCTCATTCATGATTCTTTCCTTCATCGCTTTGTCTTTTTCTTCTTTCTTTATTTGAGCTTCTTCTTGTCGTTTCGCGTGAGTAAGCTTGAGATATGCCATTTCGACTTTTTGACGATTTTTATCTGCTTTTGCTTTGGATTCTTTGCTCAGACGGAATCTGCGAATTTTGTCAGCTAAGTATAACGTCATTTTCATCAGCGGCAGCATTTTTACAATATCCGCTTGTAATGGGTTGCGGCCTTCACAGTGCATATTAAGAACCACAGTAAGTTGCTTAGTTGTTTTTGGCTTATCTGGCTGCTCCTCTTGGTCCATAGGCTTAGGACCAGAAAATTGATCAGAAATGTGTAAATAATCGAAAAACTGCTCGTTTTCTTTGATAATTTTCCTCACTTTGACGTCAAGAATATTTGCAACTTCGCCCCAAAGTTCAGACGCGATACACATATTATCTGGTAGATCATATTTATCTGCAGGACGCATTTTATCGATGCAGTAATACACAACATCCTGCATATTTTTTTGTAAATTCGCAATGCTCTTTTTATTTCCAACAACTAATACAAACGGGTCCATATCTTCTAAAGTTATACTAATCGACACTTGATCTTTTCCCGGCTTCATTTTATCAGCTATGATTGATACTAAATCTTGACGTTTTAGAAGTCTTAACTCCACAAGCATTCCTTCCACACATACTCTTCCAGAGCACCACAAAGTAAAAATATGCTCAGATTCCTTGACGAGTTGTAGAGTACTGACTGCGTTTTTATTTTGAACATCATCCCCAACGAGTTCAAATTGTGATTCTAGAAATTCCTTGTGTATTTTGAACCACCCAGAAGCGATTGTTGAATTCATATATTTCCCCATAAAGAAGTTCAAAATGTAAACACCTATTCCGAAACACATTAGAATTTCTATGTAAAATTTATCCCAACTTCTCACGTGTAAAGGTACGTTAGCGATTTTCAACTCTGGTTTTGCTCCTTTTTTGATTTTACGATCGTTTTCCCAGATAGTATCGTCTCCCTCTAATCCTTCAAATTCCTCCGGATCATAAGTTTCAAATTCAGTTTCACCTTCTACTTCTACAGTTGCGCCGTCATCGTCAAATTCTTTCGCGAATTCATCTGCCTGTTGTTTCTTTTTTTGCGACTCTGATTCCTGTTTCAATTTTGGTTCATCTTGTTTTTTAGTTGGTGTTTCTGTAACAGGCGGAGGTTGTGATACAGTATCTTGCTCGGTGCCTTCGTCGAAATCTTCAAATTCCGCGAATTCATTATCTTCCAAATCAGCTCCGTGTTGGTTTTCAGTTTTCCCGAACGATATCAGGAAACAAAAAATGACCAAAAATCCAAAATATTTATTACATGACATGTTTATTATCTTATCATACGGAGATAATTAACTGAAAATGAAATATGTGAAAGATTGAATGTATGTAGGCTACATTAAAATAAAAACTGTGATAACAACAGAAGACCAGGGACATTCAAAATCGAATAATTAACTATTCTGAATACATTCTGAAATCATATTTTCAAATAGCTCAACAGATACACTCGCGTGAATTATGGCATATTTGAAGAAACTGAAATTGGCAATGCAAAATTGTTTAGATGAATATTTGTCAAACCGTAATTTACCGTAAATGGCTGTCAAAAATTTTTCAAACAAAATTATTCAATTTACTTCTTAAATTATACATTCACTAAATTGAATATCATCACAAGTTTGAATGTATTCGAATACTCAATTCGTCTTCGACATCCCTGAACATGCCCCAAATCAGAAGTAAACTGGTATAAAAACATCATTTGAAAATTACAAGAACCACCATTTTTATTAGCAGCAGTGGAAAAACAGGAGACCATAGAAATTTCGGACCTCCAGAAGTGTGCGCACTAAGATGGCGCACAACCTGAACACAGTATTGTGTACTGGTTAGGATTCGGGTTGTGCGACATCTTGGTGCGCATACTTCTGGAGCACCGAAATTTCGATACTACTTTGGTATGCGATCTCAAAAGTTGTGGGACTCACTGATTTATTTAAGGTTAGGAACTGAACTGAGATTAAATGTAATCAGTGCCTATTTGTTATGCGATTTGACATCACTATAAGTGAGATCCCCTACTGAAGAGGGAAAGAAATTTCAATTAATCTGAAAATATTCCATAAAAAATTTATCTCTACTTTATATTACTCAAACACGTTCATGTGTCCTCGTCCAAAATTGGACATATTAATACCAAATGAATTACAATCACACTTGATAAAAAAAATTGGGCGCTACTTTGGTTTGCAATCTCAGTGATTTTAATTAGGGAAAGAGTTGGAAACTAGATTTTATGAGAATGTTTTTATGAGATCAAACACATACCAAAGTGGCATCTTGAGATGGGACTGAGATTGTGTTGAGCAAGTTTTCTAGTCTCTATACTTGAAAAAAAAAGAAAATAGCACTTTTACAATTTTCTCAATCAAAGAATTTTCATTTTACCATTGAACAAAATTATATTTCATTCCAGAACTACATTTCTGTGACTGGAAGACCCAAAATGATTCTTCTGATGTCCAGACTACCTAATTAAAATATTTCAATATTCAAAATATATTTATGACATAGTTTATTTTTTTATATTAGACTTAATTTTAGAATTTTTGATTTATCATCCTGAGAAAAAATTACTTAAATATAGACAACACTAAAAATAAAACAAAAATTTCATTTAAAAAATCAAAAACCATCAATTGATAATAAAATCACGCCAAATACATGTTTTAAGCTTTTAAATATGATTGAATTTTGAATTAACTTTAGAGTTTGCATTTTTAAAGCCGATACCTTGGTGTTAAATTATTAGATTTTAGTCAGCACTGATTCAAATGAAATCCAAACCCTTTTTAATATATTATTATGGCACAGAATATAGTACAAAACTACAAAACATTAACATTGAAAAATAAAAGTATGTTCATTATACAAAGTTACAAAATGAGTCTTAAAATTTAAATCATTGCTGGTAATTAACAACGAATTAAACTCCTGAGAATTGTGTAGATTGGGATGAGTAGATTTTTCAAGCACGTTCTCCACGGATTCTACGAGCTAACTGGATATCTTTAGGCATGATGGTGACTCTTTTTGCGTGAATCGCACAGAGATTAGTATCTTCAAACAGACCAACAAGGTAAGCTTCACTTGCTTCCTGTAAAGCTCCAATAGCAGCACTCTGGAATCTCAAGTCGGTTTTGAAATCTTGGGCAATTTCTCGAACAAGTCGTTGAAAAGGTAGTTTTCTGATAAGGAGCTCGGTAGACTTTTGATAACGCCTTATTTCTCTCAAAGCAACAGTTCCCGGTCGGTATCTGTGTGGCTTCTTTACTCCTCCAGTAGAAGGGGCACTCTTACGAGCAGCCTTTGTTGCCAGTTGCTTTCTTGGTGCTTTGCCACCTGTCGATTTTCTCGCTGTTTGCTTTGTACGAGCCATTTTTCAATTTTATTTTGGTCCTTAATTTATCTGTACCTAATTTCTGAATTTATACATTTGTCATATTTTCATTAACAATTTCCAAATTAATAATATCAAAGAAACAGAGTGCTCAACTAGAATGTCTTTCATAAAAGCGGTATAAGATTATACTCAGAAGCTACACAAGCGCAGCCAAAGGAGTAGTTATACTGACACTGCAGCACTGAGTATCGGTACCGGTAACATGCCAATAACTGAACAAGTTTTTACTTGGACAGGCTCGTATGGCAGTTTGGTGCATCGTGCTGAGCGTTTGCAATAGATTCCCCCTGTCATCCAGTCATCGCACCTTTGATTAGCTTCGTATCATGTCAGCATGTGGTGGGGCTAATTAGGTGCAAGACAGGGCTGCCACTTTTGTCTGATTAAAAACATCTAGATTGACCTCACAATAAATCTGAAAATATTTAGACTGGAAAACAAAACACCCAAAAAATACATCTAAATATGAAGTTACTAAATTTAATAAAAATAAACAAAACAAAAGGTTACAAATAGTTCATTATAATACATTATAGTAGATTTTGAAGAATATTTGAAGTGGATGTTGCTACAGTTGCTTCGCACTGTCACATGGATTTTTATGTTCCTGCTGGACATATTTTTTGATACTGAAACAGGTTCCTTATGTCAGTACCGCTACCGGTACCGGTATGTGACGTGCAACATTGTTAATTCAGTAATTTGAAATTGGGTTAAATTTCAGAATTTAATGATGGCTAGTATTTCAGTGAACTTGTCTTTCTACTGTTTCTTATTTTTTTCACAACTTATTGCAATAAATTTTTTTCAACATCAGCATTTAAATGACGTAGTAACATTGCTGTTGCCCCACTTTTGACATCGCTTTTTTATTTTTATACAGAATAATATCTGGAACGTTGAAAAAAATATATCTAGATTTTATAGCTGACATCTAGGCTCTAAATTTGACATCTGGATCTTGAACATAACACCTGGATCTGCCTATAAAACATCTGAAGTGCGAGAGGATTTCTTGAACCTAGGTAAAGCTAGCGGCCACTTACAGCGGACAGTTACCAATTTTTCCAAATTTGAACCCGCCATGTTCCACGACAGTTGTCGCGAATTCACTTAATTGCGCCTACATGGATGCAAAAAATTAGGCGATTCTCCCTTTTAGAAACTGACGACAGACCTGAAACATAATAAAAAACAAAAATGATTGAAACAACACATTTTTTCCTCGATAAAATGAATTATTGCTCAGAAGCTCATTTATCCACAACATCTAAAAATTAACTGAGTTGAAGCGTAATTTATGCAAGAAATAATTTTTTCTCATCCAATTCATTAATACAGTGAATTTGATGAAGATATATAAAACATATATTAAATTTTAAAACAATTCCACTATGCGGAAAGTTGGGAAATACCCCCCAATTAAAGGAAAATTTTTAAGAAATTGTCAATATAACTCAGTTAAAGCGTAATTTATGCAGGAAATAATATTCCTCATCCAATTCATTAATACAGTGTATTTGGTGGACAAATATAAAATACATATTAAAATTTAAAAAATCCACCGTGCGGAAAGTAGAAAAATTCCCCCCAGTTTAAGAAAAAAATATAGGAAATCTCCAATTTAACTCAGTTTAAGCGTAATTTAGGTAAGAAGGAATTTTTTCTCATCCAATTCATTAATGCAATGTGTTTGGTGGACAAATATAAAATAGATATCAAAATTTAAAAAAAATCCACGGTGCGGAAAGTGGGGAAATTCCCCTCAATTTAATGAAAATATTTAAGAAATCGTCTATCCAACTCAGTTAAAGCATAATTTATGCAAGAAAGAATATTTTCTCATCCAATTCATTAATACAATGTATTTGGTGGACAGATATAAAATACATATTAAAATTTAAAAAAAATCCACCGTGCGGAAAGTAGGGAAATTCCCCCCAATTTAATGGAAATATTCAAGAAATCGTCTATCCAACTCAGTTGAAGCATAATTTATGCAAGAAAGAATATTTTCTCATCCAATTCATTAATACAATGTATTTGGTGGACAAATATAAAATACATATCAAAATTTAAAAAAAATCCACCGTGCGGAAAGTAGGGAAATTCCCCCCAATTTGATGAGAATATTTGAGAAATCGTTTATTTAACTCAGTTAAAGCGTAATTTATTTAAGAAAGAATATTTTCTCATCCAATTCATTGATACAGTGTATTTGGTGGACAAATATAAAATACATATTAAAATTTAAAAAAAATCCACCGTGCGGAAAGTAGGGGAAATTCCCCTCAATTGAAGAGAAAAATATAAGAAATCGTCAATTTGACTTAGTTAAAGCGTAATTTAGGTAAGAAGGAGTTTTTTCTCATCCAATTCATTAATGCAATGTTTTTGGTGTACAAATATAAAATACATATTGAAATTTAAAAAAAATCCATCGTGCGGAAAGTAGGGAAATTCCCCCCAATTTGATGAAAATATTTGAGAAATCGTCTATTTAACTCAGTTAAAGCGTAATTTATCCAAGAAAGAATATTTTCTCATCCAATTCATTAATACAGTGTATTTGGTGGACGAATATAAAATACATATCAAAATTTAAAAAAAATCCACCGTGCGGAAAGTAGGGAAATTCCCCCCAATTTGATGAAAATATTTGAGAAATCGTCTATTTAACTCAGTTAAAGCGTAATTTATCCAAGAAAGAATATTTTCTCATCCAATTCATTAATACAGTGTATTTGGTGGACAAATATAAAACACATATTAAAATTTAAAAAAATCCACTGTGCGGAAAGTAGGGAAATTCCCCTCAATTGAAGAAAAAAATATAAGAAATTGTCAATTTGACTCAGTTAAAGCGTAATTTAGGTAAGAAGGAATTTTTTCTCATCCAATTCATCAATGCAGTGTGTTTGGTGGACAAATATAAAATACATATCAAAATTTTAAAAAAATCCACCTTGCGGAAAGTAGGGAAATTCCCCCCAATTTGATGAAAATATTTGAGATATCGTCTATTTAACTCAGTTAAAGCGTAATTTATCCAAGAAAGAATATTTTCTCATCCAATTCATTAATACGGTGTATTTGGTGGACAAATATAAAATACATATCAAAATTTAAAAAAAATCCACCGTGCGGAAAGTAGGGAAATTCCCCTCAATTTAATGAAAATATTTAAGAAATCGTCTATCCAACTCAGTTAAAAAATAATTTATGCAAGAAAGAATATTTTCTCATCCAGTTCAATAATACAGTGTATTTGGTGGACAAATATAAAATACATATTAATATTTAAAAAAAATCCACCGTGCGGAAAGTAGGGAAATTCCCCTCAATTGAAGAAAAAAATATAAGAAATCGTCAATTTGACTCAGTTAAAGCGTAATTTAGGTAAGAAGGAGTTTTTTCTCATCCAATTCATTAATGCAGTGTTTTTGGTGGACAAATATAAAATACATATTAAAATTTAAAAAAAATCCACCGTGCGGAAAGTAGGGAAATTCCCCCCAATTGAAGAAAAAAATATAAGAAATCGTCAATTTAACTCAATTAAAGCGTAATTTAGGTAAGAAGGAATTTTTTCTCATCCAATTCATTAATGCAGTGTGTTTGGTGGACAAATATAAAATACATATTAAAATTTAAAAAAAATCCACCGTGCGGAAAGTAGGGAATTCCCCCTCAATTAAAAAATATATATAAGAAATCGTCAATTTGACTCAGTTAAAGTGTAATTTAGGTAAGAAGGAATTTTTTCTCATCCAATTCATTAATGCAGTGTGTTTGGTGGACAAATATAAAATACATATTAAAAGTTAAAAAAAATCCACCATGCGGAAAGTAGGGAAATTCGGTACTCTCGAAATATGGACACAAAGATGACGCAAAACCTGAATATAAAAGGTGTACCAGGATAGGTTCAGATTTAGAATCTAGATTGTACGCTTTGGGGAGCGCAGGGAATAATCCATTTATGCAGAAAATAATTTTTTCTCATCCAATTTATTAATACAGTGTATTTGGTGGACGAATATAAAATACATATTAAAATTTAAAAAAAAACCACCGTGCGGAAAGTAGGGGAAATTCCCCTCAATTGAAGAAAAAAATATAAGAAATCGTCAATTTGACTCGGTTAAAGCGTAATTTAGGTAAGAAGGAGTTTTTTCTCATCCAATTCATCAATGCAGTGTGTTTGGTGGACAAATATAAAATACATATTAAAAGTTAAAAAAAATCCACCATGCGGAAAGTAGGGAAATTCGGTACTCTCGAAATATGGACACAAAGATGACGCAAAACCTGAATATAAAAGGTGTACCAGGATAGGTTCAGATTTAGAATCTAGATTGTACGCTTTGGGGAGCGCAGGGAATAATCCATTTATGCAGAAAATAATTTTTTCTCATCCAATTTATTAATACAGTGTATTTGGTGGACGAATATAAAATACATATTGAAATTTAAAAAAAACCCACCGTGCGGAAAGTAGGGGAAATTCCCCTCAATTGAAGAAAAAAATATGAGAAATCGTCAATTTGACTCGGTTAAAGCGTAATTTAGGTAAGAAGGAGTTTTTTCTCATCCAATTCATTAATGAAGTGTTTTTGGTGGACAAATATAAAATACATATTAAAATTTAAAAAAAATCCACCGTGCGGAAAGTAGGGAAATTCCCCCCAATTGAAGAAAAAAATAAAAGAAATCGTTAATTTAACTCAATTAAAGCGTAATTTAGGTAAGAAGGAATTTTTTCTCATCAAATTCATTAATACAGTGTATTTGGTGAACGAATATAAAATACATATTAAAATTTAAAAAAAATCCACCGTGCGGAAAGTAGGGAAATTCCCCCCAATTTGATGAAAATATTTGAGAAATCGTCTATTTGACTCAGTTAAAGCGTAATTTATCCAAGAAAGAATATTTTCTCATCCAATTCATCAATACAGTGTATTTGGTGGACAAATATAAAATACATATTAAAATTTAAAAAAAATCCACCGTGCGGAAAGTAGGGAAATTCCCCTCAATTGAAGAAAAAAATATAAGAAATTGTCAATTTGACTCAATTAAAGCGTAATTTAGGTAAGAAGGAATTTTTTCTCATCCAATTCATTAATGCAGTGTGTTTGGTGGACAAATATAAAATACATAATAGAAGTTAAAAAAAATCCACCGTGCGGAAAGTAGGGAAATTCCCCCCAATTTGATGAAAATATTTGAGAAATCGTCTATTTAAAATTATCTTCTTTACAGTTATCCAGTCCTTTATTTTTAATATTCTATTTCTCTTGTTGAAAGTATTCGGCTGTTTTCGTAAAAGCGTGTCCTGTTCTTACAAATAATATATGAACTACATAATCACATTGTACCAGTAACAAACTGTATTTACAATTGGAATGACATTGACAATTGTGAATGACATTGAAATTGAATGAAAAGTATTGATTTTAAAAAATGAAGTTACATGAAAAGTGTATTAGTAAAACTTAATTTACACACGTTACAACACACAGAAACTGGATGAATTTACGAAAAGAATGCGAAAACTGGACACCAACGGTTACTGAACATCCCATTCAGAGGGATGGATCCAGTTGTGGAATTTACGTGATAAAGGTATATAGGAAGTCATACAAATTTAATTATCCATACATCAGTATATGTTCTTTGTCAATTTATTCACAAGAAATTGTCCCATAAGAATTGATTAATTTATTTTCATATACCACACAACATTCTCATGATTTTCTTCACACTATTTTGCGTTATTTTGAAACAACTTATTTTGTCTATTGGTTCTTTGGCATATATTCGATTGCAGTTCGCTTGGATGATGCTGGAAACTAAAAGCATCCATGTTGTTTCACCAATCGATGAAAGGGCGAAAATTGCCAGTTGGGTGATTCAGAATTCCTGTATGACGAAATGAATATTTGATATTTAGATAATTATCTAAACATTACGCAGTTAAAAAATACATTTTTGACAGACTGCGTGGAGACGTACTACAGTTTTTGTGGGGAGACGGGAGAAGGAGAATGGGTAAGTAACCTAATAGGTGTTCAATAAACATGCAATATATAATTTTATATTCATGTTATTTTGACTTTTTTTAAAGATTGGCTGTGATGTGTGTCCACGCTGGTTTCATGCTGGATACTACAACGGAGATATTGCGGAGATATTGGACGTACTTTGGAAATGTCCAGCATACGAGGCCGGTTGGCATTAAAACGCATTTGATGTAAAAATAAGTTTCAAAGGGTTGCCACTTGACACTAACAAGTAGATCAAATGGCCATTTCCCGTTAACCTGTCCATTGAGTACAGAGCCATGAATATACAGTAGAAGCGCTACCCACGAAATTAATTCGTTCCGAAGACCCTAGGTATTACATAAGGCGTTTTACCTGTAAATGCCCTAATCCGTTTTAAGTCCACGTAAAACTCGGACATCATTTTCGTATAAATTATATTAATGCTTAAAATCCAACAACTACATGTTAGAATTAGATTACAGCATAATAAATAAACAAAGAACATACGGAAAGAAGGAAGAACACAGTAATAAACGAATAAAAACTAAGAACGGTATGCTTATGTACCTTTGTTTACCATCGTCATAATCAAATGATTGATTCCCAAATTACCGTCCGCCACTGATGGAGAATTAAGACCAGAAAACTTGTTTTATTTTTTAAGTCGGTTTTTACTTGATTTGAGTCGGCGCTAATCTTTCATGTCTGGTGTTATTATTTTAATTTTGCCCATTGATATCGCCAACTTAAAGTGAACGATATTGTCATCAACGACGTCGGGATAATGATGAAATCCGCGTTAGATATTAAATAACATTTAAAGGTCATTTTATAAACTCTTAATTGCAAGAAATGAGAAAAATTCCCGTTATGTTCGGTCACTATCGAAATTGAGGGTGAAAACAATTAATTGCGACACAATTTGCTTTCAGATTTATTGGAATAGACGATAATAATTGTGGATATTGTGTAATAATTGTAATTGCGCTTTTTGAATTTCTTTCATGCTGGCCATAAGTTAGTGCCACGACGCGCACGGCTGATTTCAATTGCGATAAAAAATAGAATAGCTGTGAATATTTTTTTTTAAATCGAAAGTTTGACGGCGCTAGGAAATGTGCGTCATATTCGGTATTCTCAAAAACACCAAAAAACGATATTCGAAGGTCGCAATATTCAAATATTAGGTTTGTATTGAACATCCCTGCATTAAATTAATCTAAAATGAACAAATATCACTATGCAAGTTTTCGGAAAAGAATTGTTGGATTTTTCGTATCCAGAGCCTTTCGTACGTAGAGTTTCTACTGTATACAAATTTTTCGTGATATTTATTGCTTCCATTTTTTTGTGGTTGGCGAATAAAAAACGATTTGTTGATTGATTCATGTGGTATCTTCATTTGGGAATTGAAAGTTTCTTCATACGTTTACAGTGATCGTAGCGGCTGCTATCGATCGTATCGTCGTTTCTTCCAACGTCTTAGTACGGTGTGCCATACTTCCTTTAGCTCTTTAATACAGTTTCACAGTCTTCTAAATTCTGAGATATTTTTTAACAACAGCATTAAACGGTTCGGCGACATACATATTCGACATAACAAATGAAGCGCCATAAGTGTCAAATCGTTACTAATCTTGATGACGCCACCTCATCTGTTAAGGTTGACAATACTATTCTGATTTAGGCTGCTGATGTACTGGGTTAAGGCTGCACGTTCACCGAAGGTGACCCAAAGATACCAGCATAAGTTACTACTGAGGTTTTACGGAAGGTAGTGCTATATGGAGTGAGCGGGGGTGTTACGAGGTTGTAGTGTAAACCAATAAAATGAAATAAGAACTTGATAAAACTTCAAAAATAATATTTAGTTATGGAGGCAAATGGGAATGATCAATAAATATGACAAGATTTCGCTTTAATTTATATAAATTTACGATTCCGTTGATTTTAACATAAGTTAGGGGAATTTCCCAACTTTCCGCACGGTGGAATATTTTTAAAATTTAATATTCGTTTTATATATCACCATCAAATACACTGTATTAATGAACTGGATGAGAAAATATTATTTCTTGGATAAATTACGCTTTAACTGAGTTAAATAGACGATTTCTCAAATATTTTCATCAAATTGGGGGGAATTTCTCTACTTTCCGCAGAGTGGATTTTTTTTAAATTTTAATATGTATTTTATATTCGTCCACCAAATACACTGTATTAATGAATTGAATGAGAAAATATTCTTTCTTGCATAAATTATGCTTTAACTGAGTTGGATAGACGATTTCTCGAATATTTTCATTAAATTGAGGGGAATTTCCCTACTTTCCGCACGGTGGATTTTTTTTAAATTTTAATATCTATTTTATATTCGTCCACCAAACACACTGCAGTAATGAATTGGATGAGAAAAATTTCCTTCTTACCTAAATTACGCTTTAACTGAGTTAAATTGACCATTTCTTATATTTTTTTCTTCAATTGAGGGGAATTTCCCTACTTTCCGCACGGTGGATTTTTTTTAAATTTCAATATGTATTTTATATCTGTCCACCAAATACATTGTATTAATGAATTGGATGAGAAAAAATTCTTTCTTGCATAAATTATGCTTTAACTGAGTTGGATAGATGATTTCTTAAATATTTCCATTAAATTGAGGGGAATTTCCCTACTTTCCGCACGGTGGATTTTTTTCAAATTTTAATATCTATTTTATATTCGTCCACCAAACACACTGCAGTAATGAATTGGATGAGAAAAATTTCCTTCTTACCTAAATTACGCTTTAACTGAGTCAAATTGACAATTTCTTATATTTTTTTCTTCAATTGAGGGGAATTTCCCTACTTTCCGCATGGTGGATTTTTTTTTAATTTTAATATGTATTTTATATTTGTCCACCAAACACACTGCATTAATGAATTGGATGAGAAAAAACTCCTTCTTACCTAAATTACGCTTTAACTGAGTCAAATTGACGATTTCTTATATATATTTTTTAATTGAGGGGGAATTCCCTACTTTCCGCACTGTGGATTTTTTTCAAATTTTAATATGTATTTTATATTTGTCCACCAAACACACTGCATTAATGAATTGGATGAGAAAAAACTCCTTCTTACTTAAATTACATTTAATTGAGTTAAATTGACGATTTCTTATATTTTTTTCTTCAATTGGGGGGAATTTCCCTACTTTCCGCACGGTGGATTTTTTTAAATTTTAATATGTATTTTATATTTGTCCAACAAAAACACTGCATTTTTGAATTGGATGAGAAAAAACTCCTTCTTACCTAAATTACGCTTTAACTGAGTCAAATCGACGATTTCTTATATTTTTTTCTTCAATTGAGGGGAATTTCCCTACTTTCCGCACGGTGGATTTTTTTTAAATTTTAATATATATTTTATATATATCCATCAAATACACTGTATTAATAAATTGAATGAGAAAAAATTATTTTTTGCATAAATTGGTTATTCCCTGCGCTCCCCAAAGCGTACAATCTAGATTCTAAATCTGAACCTATCCTGGTACACCTTTTATATTCAGGTTGTGCGTCATCTTTGTGTCCATATTTCGAGAGTACCGAATTTCCCTACTTTCCGCATGGTGGATTTTTTTTAACTTTTAATATGTATTTTATATTTGTCCACCAAACACACTGCAATAATGAATTGGATGAGAAAAAATTCCTTCTCACCTAAATTACGCATTAACTGAGTCAAATTGACGATTTCTTATATATATTTTTTAATTGAGGGGGAATTCCCTACTTTCCGCACGGTGGATTTTTTTTAAATTTGAATATGTTGTTTTATATTTGTCCACCAAACACACTGGATTAATGAATTGGATGAGAAAAAATTCCTTCTTACCTAAATTACGCTTTAATTGTGTTAAATTTACGATTTCTTTTATTTTTTTCTTCAATTGGGGGGAATTTCCCTACTTTCCGCACGGTGGATATTTTTCAAATTTTGATATGTATTTTATATTTGTCCAACAAAAACACTGCATCAATGAATTGGATGAGAAAAAATTCCTTCTTACCTAAATTACGCTTTAACTCAGTCAAATTGACG
Source organism: Styela clava (assembly GCF_964204865.1). Taxonomy (NCBI): domain Eukaryota; kingdom Metazoa; phylum Chordata; class Ascidiacea; order Stolidobranchia; family Styelidae; genus Styela; species Styela clava. The sequence continues at coordinate 24,602,492 of NC_135250.1, forward strand.
ATTTCTTATATTTTTTTCTTCAATTAAGGGGAATTTCCCTACTTTCCGCACGGTGGATTTCTTTTAAATTTTAATATGTATTTTATATTTGTCCACCAAATACACCATATTAATGAATTGGATGAGAAAATATTCTTTCTTGCATAAATTATTTTTTAACTGAGTTGGATAGACGATTTCCTAAATATTTTCATTAAATTGAGGGGAATTTCCCTACTTTCCTCACGGTGGATTTTTTTTAAATTTCAATATGTATTTTATATTTGTCCACCAAATACACCATATTAATGAATTGGATGAGAAAATATTCTTTCTTGCATAAATTATTTTTTAACTGAGTTGGATAGACGATTTCTCAAATATTTTCATCAAATTGGGGGGAATTTCCCTACTTTCCGCACGGGGGATTTTTTTCAAATTTTAATATGTATTTTATATTCGTTCATCAAATACACTGTATTAATGAATTGGATGAGAAAATATTCTTTCTTGCATAAACTATTTTTTAACTGAGTTGGATAGACGATTTCCTAAATATTTCCATTAAATTGGGGGGAATTTCCCTACTTTCCGCACGGTGGATTTTTTTTAAATTTTAAAATGTATTTTATATCTGTCCACCAAATACACCGTATTAATGAATTGGATGAGAAAATATTCTTTCTTGCATAAATTATGCTTTAACTGAGTTAAATTAACAATTTCCTATATTTTTTTCTCCAATTGGGGGAATTTCCCTACTTTCCGCACGGTGGATTTTTTTTAACTTTTAATATGTTTTTATATTTGTCCAACAAAAACACTGCATTAATGAATTGGATGAGAAAAAACTCCTTCTTACCTAAATTACGCTTTAACTGAGTCAAATCAACGATTTCTTATATTTTTTTCTTCAATTGAGGGAAATTTCCCTACCTTCCGCACGGGGGATTTTTTTTAAATTTTAATATATATTTTATATATATCCATCAAATACACTGTATTAATAAATTGGATGAGAAAAAATTATTTTTTGCATAAATGGGTTATTCCCTGCGCTCCCAAAAGCGTACAATCTAGATTCTAAATCTGAACCTATCCTGGTACACCTTTTATATTCAGGTTGTGCGTCATCTTTGTGTCCATATTTCGAGAGTACCGAATTTCCCTACTTTCCGCATGGTGGATTTTTTTAACTTTTAATATGTATTTTATATTTGTCCACCAAACACACTGCATTAATGAATTGGATGAGAAAAAATTCCTTCTTACCTAAATTACGCTTTAACTGAGTCAAATTGACGATTTCTTATATATATTTTTTAATTGAGGGGGAATTCCCTACTTTCCGCACGATGGATTTTTTTTAAATTTTAATATGTATTTTATATTTGTCCACCAAACACACTGCATTCATGAATTGGATGAGAAAAAATTCCTTCTTACCTAAATTACGCTCTAATTGAGTTAAGTTGACGATTTCTTATATTTTTTTCTTCAATTGGGGGGAATTTCCCTACTTTCCGCACGGTGGATTTTTTTTAAATTTTAATATGTATTTTATATTTGTCCAATAAAAATACTGCATTAATGAATTGGATGAGAAAAAACTCCTTCTTACCTAAATTACGCATTAACTGAGTCAAATTGACGATTTCTTATATTTTTTTCTTCAATTGAGGGGAATTTCCCTACTTTCCGCACGGTGGATTTTTTTTAAGTTTCAATATGTATTTTATATCTGTCCACCAAATACATTGTATTATTGAATTGGATGAGAAAATATTCTTTCTTGCATAAATTATGCTTTAACTGAGTTGGATAGACGATTTCTTAAATATTTTCATTGAATTGAGGGGAATTTCCCTACTTTCCGCACAGTGGATTTTTTTTAAATTTTGATATCTATTTTATATTTGTCCACCAAACGCATTGCATTGATGAATTGGATGAGAAAAAATTCCTTCTTACCTAAATTACGCTTTAACTGAGTCAAATCGACGATTTCTTATATTTTTTTCTTCAATTGAGGGGAATTTCCCTACTTTCCGCACGGTGGATTTTTTTTAAATTTTAATATATATTTTATATATATCCATCAAATACACTGTATTAATAAATTGAATGAGAAAAAATTATTTTTTGCATAAATTGGTTATTCCCTGCGCTCCCCAAAGCGTACAATCTAGATTCTAAATCTGAACCTATCCTGGTACACCTTTTATATTCAGGTTGTGCGTCATCTTTGTGTCCATATTTCGAGAGTACCGAATTTCCCTACTTTCCGCATGGTGGATTTTTTTTAACTTTTAATATGTATTTTATATTTGTCCACCAAACACACTGCAATAATGAATTGGATGAGAAAAAATTCCTTCTCACCTAAATTACGCATTAACTGAGTCAAATTGACGATTTCTTATATATATTTTTTAATTGAGGGGGAATTCCCTACTTTCCGCACGGTGGATTTTTTTTAAATTTGAATATGTTGTTTTATATTTGTCCACCAAACACACTGGATTAATGAATTGGATGAGAAAAAATTCCTTCTTACCTAAATTACGCTTTAATTGTGTTAAATTTACGATTTCTTTTATTTTTTTCTCCAATTGGGGGAATTTCCCTACTTTCCGCACGGTGGATTTTTTTTAACTTTTAATATGTTTTTATATTTGTCCAAGAAAAACACTGCATTAATGAATTGGATGAGAAAAAACTCCTTCTTACCTAAATTACGCTTTAACTGAGTCAAATCAACGATTTCTTATATTTTTTTCTTCAATTGAGGGAAATTTCCCTACTTTCCGCACGGGGGATTTTTTTTAAATTTTAATATATATTTTATATATATCCATCAAATACACTGTATTAATAAATTGGATGAGAAAAAATTATTTTTTGCATAAATGGGTTATTCCCTGCGCTCCCAAAAGCGTACAATCTAGATTCTAAATCTGAACCTATCCTGGTACACCTTTTATATTCAGGTTGTGCGTCATCTTTGTGTCCATATTTCGAGAGTACCGAATTTCCCTACTTTCCGCATGGTGGATTTTTTCAACTTTTAATATGTATTTTATATTTGTCCACCAAACACACTGCATTAATGAATTGGATGAGAAAAAATTCCTTCTTACCTAAATTACGCTTTAACTGAGTCAAATTGACGATTTCTTATATATATTTTTTAATTGAGGGGGAATTCCCTACTTTCCGCACGATGGATTTTTTTTAAATTTTAATATGTATTTTATATTTGTCCACCAAACACACTGCATTCATGAATTGGATGAGAAAAAATTCCTTCTTACCTAAATTACGCTCTAATTGAGTTAAGTTGACGATTTCTTATATTTTTTTCTTCAATTGGGGGGAATTTCCCTACTTTCCGCACGGTGGATTTTTTTTAAATTTTAATATGTATTTTATATTTGTCCAATAAAAATACTGCATTAATGAATTGGATGAGAAAAAACTCCTTCTTACCTAAATTACGCATTAACTGAGTCAAATTGACGATTTCTTATATTTTTTTCTTCAATTGAGGGGAATTTCCCTACTTTCCGCACGGTGGATTTTTTTTAAGTTTCAATATGTATTTTATATCTGTCCACCAAATACATTGTATTATTGAATTGGATGAGAAAATATTCTTTCTTGCATAAATTATGCTTTAACTGAGTTGGATAGACGATTTCTTAAATATTTTCATTGAATTGAGGGGAATTTCCCTACTTTCCGCACAGTGGATTTTTTTTAAATTTTGATATCTATTTTATATTTGTCCACCAAACGCATTGCATTGATGGATTGGATGAGAAAAAATTCCTTCTTACCTAAATTACGCTTTAACTGAGTTAAATTGGAGATTTTCTATATTTTTTTCTTAAACTGGGGGGAATTTTTCTACTTTCCGCACGGTGGATTTTTTTTAAATTTCAATATGTATTTTATATTTGTCCACCAAATACACTGTATTAATGAATTGGATGAGAAAATATTATTTCCTGCATAAATCACGCTTTTACTGAGTTATATTGACAATTTCTTAAAAATTTTCCTTTAATTGGGGGGTATTTCCCAACTTTCCGCATGGTGGAATTGTTTTAAAATTTGATATATGTTTTATATATCTTCATCAAATTCACTGTATTAATAAATTGGTTGAGAAAAAATTATTTCTTGCATAAATTACGCTGCAATTTTAGATTTTGTCGATAAATGAGTTTCTGAGCAATAATTCATTTTATCGAGGAAAAAATGTGTTGTTTCAATCATTTTTGTTTTTTATTATGTTTCAGGTCTGTCGTCAGTTTCTAAAAGGGAGAATCGCCTAATTTTTTGCATCCATGTAGGCGCAATTAAGTGAATTCGCGACAACTGTCGTGGAACATGGCGGGTTCAAATTTGGAAAAATTGGTAACTGTCCGCTGGAAGTGGCCGCTAGCTTTACCTAGGTATTTCTTGACCCCTCGCCATCCTAGGGCAGTAGGGTGGTCGTCTGAAAACTAGTAACTTCAGTAATCTGCAGAGCCGAGGCTATTTTTAATACAAATGAGGCAGACGGGCAGATTTATGGAAAACTTCACCGTACACTAAATTTAACCGCGTCGTTTTGCAGGTATCGCCGCGTGAAGCTTATCGATAAATTATTAACATATCTAATCTATCAAACGTAAATGCAAATCACCACAGGACGCCGCCTGACCCGCTTGACCGTCAGTTGCGCGTGTTTTATAAGTTTACGGGGCCCGCTGCCTATCTTTCAGCATAAGCATACGGTAACTAATATATTCAGCTTGGCGAAATCTTTTTTATTATTACTTATCGATCTTAAGATCGGTAAGTATGTTGATAGGTATTTGTCTTTTTTTTTTTTTTTTTTTTTTTTGCCAAATAAATTCCAATACCAAACGGAATTTTCGTATATTAATTTTGTTGTCGAATTAGTATATTGTTTGTTGGACATTTTTATTGGACACGTTTAGTGGCCATAACGATCGTTTCAAAATTTTGTTGTTATTGTTATTTTCTTTCGTCAATATCATTAAAAAATCGCTTTTCTCTTCGAAAACTGGACCAATTGCTTTGAAATTTTCAGTGGTTAAAGATAAAATTTTTCTCCAGAAGGCTATTACTTTTTTTTCGCTATGACGTCATCAAAATTATTGCCATTGGGTGGCGCTACGTGTCCATATATTTGAGCATAGCTCTCTTGTTTGTCTGTTAGATACACGCGATATCTCACGAAAGCAAGGATGAATCCGCTCCAAATTTTGCATATTTCGCTGTTTTGGGATCCCCTAACTTTCGATCGATAAGTCTTCGGTCTCTGACCGATATTCTCGTTTCTTCATTATTGCTGTTTATTAAGAACGTGAATTTAGCAATGTTATTAAAATTAGTTCGGGTATTAGTTTCTCAAAGTGTGAAATGCTTGTGATGATACAGCCTTGAGTGAAGAATCAACGTCCATATTTTTCACATGAGCACTGTTGTTTTCTTTTTCGCAAAATTCCTTGCAAAACTTACCGTACCCAAGAGACATATTTCCATAAAACCGCTGAACGCTCCACTGAAATCCATGCTACTAATTGTGGACGCTAAAAAAGACATTCTTTTTGCCCGTATGTTTTTGGCCCTTTCTATCTGCACAAATTAGTAGCTCAATAGATTAATGGTGCTCCCTATCACGTACCCAACTAGTGACTATTTTTTTCAGCACATTTGATATTGACATAAAGTCCAACAACTCATACTAGATACATTTTAGCAAGTCATTTATGAGGTGGTTAACAGCTTGCTTTATTTATAAGGTGTGGCAATCGTCTTAGTTTGCAACTTCCTTCTAACTAATATGCTTTCATATATGCATGACAAATGCAACTGATGAATAATTACCTATTCCAGCGAACATGAACCACTCAGACACTACTGGCTTTTATTATGCTGTTCATTATGGGAGTTAATACATTCTAATATTACTCCCTAAAACAAGTTCAGCATAATCATGGCATGAACTGAAAAAACATCTGTCAAACTCGATATCCGAAAAGAGCATGAAAAAAGTCTGGTTCTTGTTTTTAGTGTATATTTTGCATTATTGCAAACAAATTATGATGAAACAATGGTTAATCAAAGAGACCGAATCCCATGTCATCATCGGATTCCTCTTCAGATTCTTCTTTCTTTTCTTCCTTTTTCTCTTCTGCAAAACCAATGGGAAATTAAAAGAATTTTGGTGATGGTTCTATCTGGTGCATAAGTTAATTGACAAAAAGACACACCACCTAGGAAGAACGAGATAGTTCGAACAAAAGATACTTGAGCAATCCGAGTATTCACGACTTAGCCTTGCATCAGGTGCGCAATTTTTTTGATTCTATGACGTCACCGCGAACAAAAAACGAATTCCATTAAGCTTACATAAATTCTCTAAATAATTAAAAGTAATAGCCTTCTAGCAAAAAAACATTCTTTAACTTCAACCACTGAAAATTTTTAAGCAATTGGTCAGTAACTAAAGAGAAAAGAGATTTTTTCACAACAACAAGAGGAATACTAACAAGAACGACAACATAACAAAATGAGCCATCCACTTTGTGTCCGATAATGCCCATCTCGTTATCACATTAATATTTTTGCCCAGGCTGTGCTATTTAGTGCAATTTCCAGCACCCATGTTTCATTTTATGATATCTGTGGCTTTACGTCCACGCAGGCCACACACTGAATAGTAATGGCTAGTGGTAAGCGTTATAGAGCCAGGTGTTCAATGTACCTCCAGGTAAATACAGCAAGTGTTTGTGAGATCGACACATGCTGGGTAAGTCAAGGAGGATGTGGCAACTTGGCCATAATAGAGTATCTTTACAATTTTAAATACAATATATATAAAAACCAGGACATATCATAGCAGGGGTGTGCAACATTTTTCGCCAACTTCAGACATCTAGCTGGCCGTAAAATCTAGCTGGCGTAAAATTCAGCGGAAAGGCAAGAGAAGAAAATGCAGCTATTGGCCTGTCGCTGGGCCTTCCAGACTGTTACAGTAATGAATGCATCAGGCAAAAGATAAACACAGCGACAAGAGCAAAAAAACATTATTTATTTTTATCCATGTGAAATCCTTTTCAAACAAACTGTTGGATCAGGATTTTTTCAAACATAAACTGTCGGATCAGGATTTTTTCAAAAAAAATGTCTGAGTGTTGACAAGTACCACACTAAATGGCTTGACAGGCAGTCTGTCGCACACCCCTGTATTATAACATCTTTACACCCTAATGGACAAATAAAATCCAAAAAACATTTCTATATATTTATTTGAATCTATCATATGAAGCCAATCGCATCACTGTCCAAGAGGGACGGAAACCTGGTCAAAATCTTTCACAATTGGGAAACCAACTCAAAACTTGCCATTTACAAATAACTTTTGGCTATCATTCTAAGACTCCAGGGCATTTAAATCATAAATCCCTAATAGGCAATTACACTCCAAATAGCCACCAATAGCGTTGAGGTAGCAGTTATTAGTTACTACAAATACTTTTCGGATATATCAATAAAAAAATTATGTAGAAATGTAAGATGACGTACCTTCAGCGGCACCGCCGCCTCCACCACCAGATGCTGCTACAGCACCACCACCACCAGATGGCACACTTGCCAACTTTTCATTTCCTGCAAATAAAAAAGGGAACAAACGTGAGATCTTTCAAGTTTCAATGCGCGCGAACAGTGCAAGAATCTGTACTTACAAGTAACAGAATAAAAATTTTAATCTCATACAGATGTAAAAATAAAAGCTGTACATGACTTTATTTTCAATTGAGATAGACGCAAAATAATTCATGTTCGATTTTCAAAACTGAACCTGATATTCAGTTCGAAATTTAACAAAAACCAAGTATAGTGCTTGCCATTTGTCATAGTTTGCAAATACTGCATTTTTAATTTTATTTGCCTGTGTCTGCCTCAGAAATTATAAAATCAGCATTTCTTAATCAGTCGAAAGATGGTGATATGTTTTTCTTCATTGGCAAACAACTGTGGCATTCTATAAAAATGTGTTGTTAAAAAGGAGTGCCACTGCTCAAACCAGTATTGGTTTTTTTCGAGTCTCCCTTCACCCTGAAATGGTATTCTTATGGCTTCCAGAAGTACCGTACTGCCGTATGTGTACCAATATGAAGGTAACCAATTTTGTTCGCCTACTTTACATCAAGTTGTATAAAGGGAATGAAAGCTATTACTGTCTGACTGCATAAACTCTGTTGACAAAACATAGGTACCAATAATGAATTTGCGCAACTCAGGACTGAATAGATGCATAGAAATTCACCTCAACCCTACTGACAAATCATCTACATACCTGCTGCGATCAGTTCTTCCAGATTTTTTCCTTCTAATTCTTTCATCACAAGTCCTAGTTTTTCATCATCAACGTCAATTCCGACGCTGCTCAGAATATCTTTGATGTCACTCTTTTTTGGGGAGGTATTTCCACCAAGAGCTGCCAAAAGATACGCGGCCACGTAACGCATTCTGGAAAATAATTCAAAATTGATTTACAACTCTTCGCAATAACATCAGAATAAACAAATGCAGAAATGAGCAACATGTGGGTACTTGTCTCTTACTACCCCACCATTAATTTTCTGATGTTTTCTTTGATTATGTGTATCTTAGGCTAGGACAACTTAGGTTAGGTCAACAGACCGCAAACAATTTTAGACGTATTGTTGTACCGAATCGAATAAGTCGCCTGTTATATGGGCTAAAACTGAGACGGATGGTCAAGTTGTCCGAATATATTGTGAAATTTAGAGAACGAACTATCTTTCACATTGAATCTGGCCACAAACACAACGTTGCACCATTTTTTCCTTTGACTATAGCGACACACCGATTTGACATTGCAAAATGCCTTCTAGCACAATTTGGAGCAGAGCAGTTGGGCTTTATGGTGCTTGACAGACGAAAACAGCCCCGGAAGCGAAGTAGAATCGGCTGGTAATTTTATCGAACAGAGACCACTTTCCATCTGTAACATCATAAGGAACGCCATTGCCAAAAGGTCAATAAGATGACTGAAAAAGTCAAAATTATTTCTGATGCAACTAAGGTATAGTCAAAGTCAATTTGTTGCACTATAAATGTGATTTGGCAAACATAGGATATCACCTTGTTCCGTTGAGATTTTACTTAAAAACAATTCAATAACAAAATTCGAAGCCACTTCAGATATTTATGAAAACATCACAATATTCAGTCGAAAGATGGTGATATTCATTTTCATCATAAGTGGCAAAACCAATCACACTGAGCTGTTACTTCTGTGCAGTTTCAGAGTTTGCTACGGCTCCTTCTGCCAATCTGCGTCAATCAGTCAATACAGATTTCTGTTAACCAGCTGTTGCAGTGATGGAGGTTTAGAGAAGTGTTTTTGGCAATCACTACGGCAGGACACCATTCTCGATCGTTGAATAAAAACGCTTACCTTCCAAACAGTGTTTAATGGTGTCGCAGTTTGAAAGTACGGATGGCTGTTGGTGGCATGGCTGTATGACAAGCACCGTTTCAGAGTAAAATATTTGCTTTAGAAGCTAACTTCAACGCGACAACGAGGCAAGTATCATCTTTAACGCATTCAAACATTAAATCACACAATTCCTACGTAAAATAACCATATTTACTCACTTTAAGTCTGCTTAGACACGAAACGAAAACGCACGTACGAGTAGAAATTCACAGAAAGGGAAGATTAGCCAGAAAAAGATATCACGTGTATAATTTTTTGACTCTTTAGCGAGCCCGCGTGGCCAGTAGAGAAATGTGGGAAAATGAGGGGTATCAATGTGCGATAGTTGGGATGGTTTACGATTTTCATATTTATCCCGGGAAGAAGAGAGCCGATAGACGGCTTAATTATATAGCATAGACGGCCTTCCGTTTAGTTATCATTCCATGTTGAGTATGGAATAAGTTAACCGCTAATGCAAATCTACTCAGTCTAATAGGATTCACATATCCCGGGGGAAGGAAAACCGATAATACCGTTTATTAATATGACAAACCATGACCTCTTGTCCAGTGCATGTCGGGTTAGCGGTTAGATAGCAGACAGTTATTTGTTTTCAGACACATGAACTTAATGGTAGAGGAAGCCGTAACCGACCAGCGGTTAAGTGAACAACCCTACGGCGAGAAGTTCAGTTATCCTCTCGCACATAATTTACCCCGCATGGGATTCGAAACCTGCAAACCCACGCAGGGTAATCAGAGGTGCGGTGGCGGGCGTATTCCTAACACTTAGCACGATGCGCCAAACCGTCGAGACGATTTGACATTTTATTTTTATCCCGGGAAAGATAAGATGAGACGACCCAATTATGCGGAAAATCGAAGTTCTTTTTTATTTACCAGGTTTAGAAAATAATATTTGCTGACAATACGTCCAGATGAACTGGGATGTTGGAAAACTCGATTGATCAGTGTTTACGGGAATCGGAAAGCTAGCATATCCTTCTCTCTCAAAACCCAACCATAAACAAATACAGTAATCGAATTTGCAAACCAATGAAGGTAATCATGAAACAATCTATGACAAGCGTATTGACTGAAGGAATGAAACTCTGGCTAGGCGAACCCATTAGGATATATATCATTGGCTGAACATACCGTATGTACTCAAAAAGTAAACGATGCACTTTTTATGCAAAGAAAAAGAGAGACTTGTTCACGGTTTCTATGATTTACCGTTGAGGTTATTTCAATATTATTGCAAAAACATATATTTTAGCGCTAAGATACTGATGCATTGCAATAATCTAACATTAAAACTGTAAACGTAAACGATAACATTCTCACGGATAAGGCTCTGACTACGGAGTCGTTCTCTACCCTGATATCAGTAGCATCTATCTTACTGTAGAACTATGAGTCTGAGTTCCTGACACATGTGACATACTGGTTGATTAAGCGAGTGCGATGAAGGTCTTCAAAAATGTTGTGCCTCGTTCTATTTTACACATCTTTCGATTAATAAAGTATTTTCCCTGGCTGATAACGTTACGAACGGCCCAAGAGTTCGACATACAAATTTTATTTTTATATTTAGCTCTTAATTAAAACAAATACAATAACTCATCAACAACACATCATTCAAATTCAATGATAATAATATTAATAACTTTACTTAGTACAGAGAAAATGCATAGAACGATAAATAATAAAATTTGAACAATATTTAGTTTCTTCCAATTTAATATAGTCACGGGTAAATACGTTTTCTCTTTCTCCCTCTTGTCTTTTTAAAGATTCTTTCGTTTTATTTTTCACTAATAAGCTGGGAAATAAATACGGGAAGGAATGCTCAGTATCAACTCACATTTGAATACTAATAACATAGATCAATCTTCTCCTAGCATATCAGTGGTGCCTGCAACACTTTTAGGAAAAACTTCTCCACTTTAATGTGCATTCAGGTCCATGTTATAGGCAAGCATACACTAAAAATAAAAATGACTGAAAAAGTGACTGAAATTGTATATATTTTAACGGCAACAAATATTTGAATGAAAAAGCGGACAAGCGGAACCGAACAGGTATTGTTGAATAAGTTATTCATTCCTACGTATATTAGTAAATAGTGGCTGCTTCTTTACAGTAATTTTTTATATATATTAAAATCTCGATGAAATATTCGCGCGGAGAAACAAACAAATCGAGACCTGATAACAGTCGAATTTCGTAATAATCGTTAGGACGATTAAATCGTTAAAAAAATATAACAATATATTGGTTGTTTAAAACTTAAAATTGATTAGAACACCACCTTTCAAATATAAACATAAATATTGTTTTGTTTTCATAACCTCTTACTTGATTTATATTCATTTTACCATAACATTCTGGAAATTCTAGATTTCCACTTTTACCGAACATCTTAACACTTAAATATTCTGCTAGAATATTGCAAATATTACACACGAAATAAATTAATGAACGAAATAAAAATTAGAAAAACAGTTTAAACAATCTGCTATTGGATATTTCATAATTGAGTGGATAAAGGCATACAAATTTCAAGAAACTTTAGTGTAAAATTGTGTCTTGTATGCGTACGGTCAATGCCGCATTCATATCAGTATACAATTTTAAAATATAATAACGAAATATCAACGTAAGCGTAATAGAAGTAAAAGAAACGAAATAAAAAAAATCACCGCATAACATCCCTGCATATTCAAGGGAAAACCCGATCTAAAAAGCCTTTATGGTGAAAATTATATTACTAGATAGAAATGAGTAATCACATAATGAATTTAATTTAGGTATTCAATTTCAATAATTCAATTTAGGTATTTTATTTCAGCCTATCTCAGTTGCTTATCGAAGTTTTATCTGGTCTAATCTATTTCTTTTATTGTGTGTGTGTGTCAATTTTTGGAATCAGTCCACCTATGTTTCTTTTTTAAATAATTTTCGTTCCAATTAAAGTGTTATTCTGTAGGCATTATTGCTCATTTGCAATCTTCCTGGTATAAAGAACGGTAGTATCTGTGAATCATTACAGGATCGGTCCGCAATATTTATCTTAAGTACATAAGACATTGTTTCCGACACACATATCGAAAACTGACTTGAAGTTCGATGGCTTATGCTAAGTAATAAACAATCGACGCAGATTTAAAACTGAAGTCTATAGCTGGATTCTTCGCGATTCCATTTGAAGTTTAGAAGCATATATAATTATTTTGCGATTGCACATTGAAGAAAGCTTTATAATATTAATATGTTTGAATGGCCTACAGCAAGTTTTTCACAACTTGAGTAATTTACCAATTCAAAATAGTTCAGTTGATTGAAGAATATAAAATCAGTTTTAAACAATCTATACTGAAAAGGAAGTCGTTTCTTTCCGGATCACCCAAAAACTTTATAATTCTTCATATACATCTTCATCAGCTGAAAAAAAATAATTTCAATTTAATTCTAAATACTGGATCTAACTAAAAAGCAAATGATGATAATATTACGTGAAAAAGGATTATGCTTTTCTTATTCATCTTTATAATACTATCTCATTCAAGCATCATTGTGGCAACGGACACATACGAGTCTAAAGTAGAAAGTAGACAGAAAGAAGGGACTATGGTACTACGTAAAAGCAAATGTTTTGGCACAATACTGGTTTTCAGTTTTTATCATACATCTTGGCACTTCGGTAGAAACATTTCAGTGGACTTTTCATCATAACAAAATCGAAATTAGACAAAAACCTAACGTTCGTAGGACAGTTGTTGCATTGTTCCGAGTGTTAGAAACTTGCTTGGGTTTACATATATATACTTGACTTCCATAGCATACCAGGTCAAAAACAAATCAATACTACTATAGCGTTGGATCTACCGCCATATGTCGCTTACTCCGGTGCAATATGCGGTTCACAACGTCACCCAGAACATGTTATCTATTTAATTAATTAACGGAATATGTACAAATTGAGTATTTATGGTCAGATAAAATATATAGAATTATGCATTACGTTGTTGGTGACGTCACGTTGTCTTAGCGACGCAGAATAACACAGAAGACTACAGAATAATATGAACATATTTGCCTATGAAATTTGAATGGCCCAAAGTAATATCAATGTGAAAGTGCCAATAGAAAGGTATTCATAATCTCTAAATATAGTGTTGATTGCAAATTGGTTATTTTTAAAAAAAAATTTGGTATATATTTCAAATCTGCTTTCACACAATATACACACTCGAATTAGTCAATTTTCAAGACATTCGAAAACCGGCTTACAGGGTTTAAGCGGTTAAGGATGGAAAATGCAACTGTATTCCTCTAGCTTAAGTTAGAGTTGTAGTCACGTAATGGCGTGGTGGACTCCACGCTGTAGTAGCACCGACAAAACTTACCAGTCGTATCGTATATGACTTCGTCGTCATCGTCCATGGTAGGTATAATGGCAGGTACAGGTGGCCCTCCGACCATACCCGAAGGAGCGCGACTTCCAACGCCGAATTGATTACGCAATTGGTCAATATTGATTGTTACTTTGTCCGAATCGACGTATCCATCTTAAAAAGGTTTTTGAAATAAGTTTTTTTTGTTATTTATTTTTGGTTAAAATGGTGATTTAAAGCCGTTAACGACACCCAGCTATCTAATTATATTGGTATCATTTGACTGATCATCTTCACAGGCATATGAGCCACTTTCTGAATATACAAATACATTTTTATTCACGTCGAGAATTACAGTATGATGCCACACCTGAAAATGGGGGGGGGGGGGAATTTTGGGGGAGTGTTCACAAACGTCATGCCCACCACCTCACATAAAGTGTAATATTAATCAAGATTTTGGTCGGTTCATCAAACATAGTAACTCTTCAAATATCAGTGGATTCTTGCCTAAAGAAATAAATGGAGAGGTGTGAAATACCAAGAAACAATTCTGGTGAAGGTTTTTTTGGTGGTCGCTGCAAAGTAAGTTAGATTCTAGCCAAATGTTCAAATAATTATTACGTATGTTGTCGGGGACTTATAAAAACTAGCCTAATTTGGGATGTAATATCGGTCGCTGCAGGACTCGGGAAACAATTGGTACATTAAACGGCACTTCAGAAGTGTGTGTACCAAATTGAAGGTAGCTAATTTTATTTGCCTCCTTCACACCAAGTTGTGTAAAGAGACTGAAACCTATGGGCAGGGGATATATGCACTTGGCTAACACAGACAGCCCCGAACTCGTAATAAAACTAACGTAAGAAAAATCGGAACAAAATTATGGCCTAACCCTAACCTGGTACACATACTACCGGAGTACCCATTATACAGCCCATCTTTCAGATATTCGAACAATTCCATAAATTTGACACTCACAATCCCCTTGTGCGTTTCTTATCAGCCATTTTCCCTTTGAGTTGTTTTCCATCCTGATGACGTCAATATTTTCTCCCGCAGTCACTCCGAGATTTTTCCCAGAACCTTTGCAATTTACTTTCACGACGCCGTAGCCTTCAGGTACGATATCGCCTTCAATCTGTTAAGTTTTAATTGGAAGTAAGTATACGAGGACAATGCTAAAATATTTGGACATCAGAGTGTCCCGAATGTCATACAAAAACCCAATAATTAAACCAAGTTTTAGGTGAAATATCGGGTTACACAGGAGTTAATATACAAGGATAATGCTAGAATATATAGACACAAAAGTGTACCGAATGACATATAAAAGTGTTCCCACTACTTAAAATAAAATTTTGGGTGAAATACCGGGTCACATAGAATTCGAAGGGTATTTAAAACACTAGCCTCCCAATGGCTTCAAACATCCTCATGTACAAACATTTGAATTGAATCGATTCCTTATAATTAATCATAAAATTTGTCAGCTTACAATAGAGTAATATGATTTTGTAATATATTCATACTTTGAATTTTTTCCTGATCTCCTTTTCTTTCTTTTCCGCTTCTTTTTTCTTCCTTTCTTTTTCTTTTTTCTCTTTTGCATCGTTTGAAGTAATACTGGAAAGAAAAGGGGACATGCAGAAAAGTTCGGATACAGAAAAAAATGGTGTGTGTAGTTTTGTATTTCAAGTACTGCCAGTGGGCGTAGCCTAACAATTTTTGCATATGTTAATCCTAAACCACCCACCCCCCCCCCCCCCCCCAATGACTGCGCCATCCAAATCGTTGCGACAAGAAAACGAGAGAGATAGCTTGTTCGATTTCGGGTGATTGTCTGCGCGTCTTGGATGACAGTTCGTATAATTTGAAAGTCTTTATTACGTTACGTAGTGACGTGAGTCAGGTGGAGGTTGGGATTGACATATGCAAAAATCGTTATGCTACGCCCACTAGAAGTACCTGAGGTACGAAACCACACTAGACCGCAAATGGTACGAACATGAAAACGGGCAGACAATACGCGAGATAATACCCGTTTTCAGAAGTTGTCATTATCGGTCCCTTTGTTTTTGAAGATAATTAGTATTACTTTACCTCCCATTAGCCGATCTTCTTTTTTGTTCTTCTTTTTGTAATTTCAATTTCATATATTCGTCTAAATCTTCGTACATATCCTCACCATCGTCCTAAGATGAAAAAAACATTGATGGAATACTTAATGATATAAATTTACAGAATTATATATAGTTAATTCGACGGCTATGTCTTGTAGGGTTGGAACCCAAGTTTTTGGAAAAAAAGACGCTAACATTGCATTGAAAAATGGTACTCAACTTATACGTAGATACGTGAGATGAATTTCATAAAAAAATACTAAATTTTTGTCCGCGTTTACAACTTGCCAAAAAAAGATTCAAATGTTGAGAGAGTAGTATCACTGGGTATATCACTAAACATTCATTCAGGTATGTATGTCTAAGTATAGTCTATGTACAAAAATATGCCGACGTATCGCATTAATTAAGTGTTCCCATATTTAAAAAAAATTCTTCGTCATAATTTAATAATGGTAATATAATCAAGTCGTATATCCAAGGTACAAAGATTCGTACTAAAGAACGTAAACGCTTCCTGAATTTGGAAAGTTGAATAATTTGTGACCATTTACAACATTAATACAACCAAATACTCTTCAAAATAAATATCAATAAAACATGAAATATTTTAAATATTAAGAATAATACGAGAATATCGGTCAGAGACCGAAGACTTATCGATCGAAAGTTAGGGGATCCCCCAAAACAGCGCTCTTACTCCATAGTGACACCTTGTGTCCCATCACTAATTAATTGATAACTCGCTAATTATACGACATAATTCGCCCAAAATCAATAGGCTTCTGGTCCGAGATAAGATGAATGCACATGCAAAATCTGGAGCAGATTCAATCTCGCTTTCGTGAGATATCGCGTGCATCTAACAGACATACAAACAGACAAATACCTATCAACATACTTACCGATTAAAATCGATAAGTAATAAGCTATAATGTGGGCACACATACATACCGCTGGTATTTGTTGACTTCCAGGCATTGGGAATCCAGCTGAAATTGTACAGTAAGTTGTAAAAAAGAATATAAACCGAGTGTCAACAAGACTTAAGTACCAAGTAGTTAGGTTGTTTGCCACAAAAAAGAACTTTCCCTAAGATATATTTTAAAGTTTGGTTTTAAACTTGTTTTTGTGGTAATTAAGGTATAAATTGAATAGCTCAGCTGTCAATATGTATTTGAAGGTCTGTCAGTTTAGCTGCAAGAATCTCAAAGCGCCCGGAGAATGATTATTAACCAGAGGCCAAAATGAGGGGTCAGTGCTTGAGAGTTGCTGCTGCATAATTTGAGACAGAATGGTGACTTTGAAATGATCAAATTTGTTTGCACAAGACAAATAGCAGAAATACTCCTAAAATACAGCAAAGTACAGGATGGCCCGTCGGTAACCGCCATTACTGTTCACAATTGTGAACGAACTGGTGCTTTATTGTTACCTGGAGGTAGAGCGGGCGGTGGAGGTTCGTCCGGAGTTTCGTCATAAATTGCTTCTTCTTCATCATTCCAAGTAGGTCTGCGATAATGAATAAAAGGGTGAACACTGAATTTACCCGGATGGGATTTTTGACATCGACCAATAAACAAAAAAATGAATACTTTGGAAATACTGAAACCGATGTGAAATGTAATACAAAGTAAGGCAGAACGGTGTCTCAAAAATTACTTGTGCCACACTTTTCCCGCCTGTACCACACTTATACCACTAGTTCCAGTTGTACCTTCGTTAGGATAGATATAAAATCCAGGACAAATGGTTGAGGTAAGCATATAAAGTAGGATTCATACAACTTCAATCAATATTACAAGTGGAACAATACTAATAAAATAAAAAATAAGAGTGGAACAAATGTGGTAGAAATTGGACTAGTTGCGGTACAAATGGTTCAAGTATGAGACAAATGCTGTGCAACTGAGACAAGTGTGATGTACGAGAAACAAGTGACGGCAATGTGATGCAAATGTGACACAAATTTATTGAGACACCCGGACAGATAACATCAAAATACTCACATTAATCCTGACGATTCTTTCTTCAATAGCGGAGGTGGATTTGAAGTAATAGGTGGCCTGAATCCGGGTGGCAGTGGTGGAGCTCCAGACATAGACAGTGGTGGTGGTAAAGGTGGACCCTGGTTTGGATCATCGTAAACTTCATCTTGTATGGGTTCCGGTGGTGGTGCAGGGAGAGGTGACGCTCTCATATCTGTAATTTGTAACAGTTGAATATAGGAAATGTTTTAATTTGCTATTATTGGTTATTTAAGTAAGCAAAATATTGTCACGAAGTGGAAAGCTTAATTGTTGTTGTTAGTCTAATTAAACAAGTAATTAAAGCATTATTGAACATGGAGATGACCTATGGGCTAAACTTCAAGCTAAACTGTTGTTGGCTGTAGACGCTTTCACCAAAAAGAATACCAGCAGTTTAAAAT
Source organism: Styela clava (assembly GCF_964204865.1). Lineage (NCBI taxonomy): Eukaryota > Metazoa > Chordata > Ascidiacea > Stolidobranchia > Styelidae > Styela > Styela clava. The sequence goes on from NC_135250.1 coordinate 24,620,956, forward strand.
ATTCTGTACTCAAAAACAGTTAGCCTATATATATTTAATTTTATCACAGAGTCTTGCAAGGTTCGTTTATTCGCCCTTAGGTTTTCTTTTCTTTCATAATTCGCAGGTACACCTTTACTTGACATTCGGTAAAATTATTTTACATTTCATATGACATTCAGGTGGCCATATTAGTCATCTCACTCTCGTGTCAATATATTTGAGCATTGCTCTGTTGAAGTTAACATTAAATTTCTTTCCTACAGTCTCTTACTTGCATTGGGTGGAGGTAGTGGCCTCGATGGTAAATCTAGCATTGGACGAGCGGGAAGGCTTGGTCCCGAATTCGACGGAAAATCTCTTGAGCCAGTTGGTGGAGGTGGAGCCGGGAAACCAGCAGGCACAGGTGACGGCAAAGGCCGTGATGACATGGGCGGTGGTGGTAAAGGACTTGACTTTCTTTTACCTGATAAATGAGGAACATGTAAAAATTCTGCCAGAATCTAAATACTTACATAGCAGGGGTTCTCTGGTATAACCCTTGGAAAATTTAAACATTTACAGCTCAAATTTTTTTTCTATAATTTCAATTTTACAAACACCTTGAGTTATTATCAATCAGCACTAACTAAAAGACATAACATATTGAAGATATCCTAAAAACGCTTGAACGTCTGTTGGTGTTAAATTGTGTTTATGCGATGACGCACAAATAATGTAGTTTTGACCTCAGAACCGTGATGTTCTTGACCGTGAGACGACCTTCCTTGTTCTAAGCAGAGGTTATAACACGCATTTAAAAAAATTCAAATTATGGGATGGAGGATACGACCCCGTAACCATTTGACTGATGGCAAAACGGGTTTTGGGAGAGGGAATTTAATTGTGGAATATAAAATCGATTGTGTTCATGTTCACATAACTACAATTGAAGCGATAGAAAATGCTAAGTCATATGAAACAAACGAAGTAATATAATATCTATAACACAACAGAATCTCGATAATACTGCAATATATTATGTGGGCAACAGCAGCATACAACCATGAATTGGAAGCGGTGATCTTTTTCTAATGGTAGGAAGGCAAAAGGTGGATTTCATGCTTCAAACCCAAGGGGAAAACATACCCCCTAATGAGAACTCCAGTTACATGGCTTCCGGTAGCTAGATGAGTGAGTACTTACCTTTATTGGGTAGAACGACATGAGGAGGTTTGGACGTCTTTATTGGTGGCGGTCTTGAGAATATATCTCTTGGTAAAGGAAGCTTTATTGGCGGACCGCTTGACCTTTTTGGTTTTGCATTCGTTGGAGGCGGCGGTGGCGTCGGACTGGACGGTGGAGGCTCTGAATTGAAAAAATATATAAATTCTAAGTATATAAGGGCAAGTAAGTATGAAAATTGTAAAATTAAAATTACTAGAACAGGGATTGGTATAATATATAGCAAAAACGATTGACGTAATTGTGAACAGCCGAATGCATTACATTCATGCTGTTGAATATGGCTGGTTATTATATTAAGTAATAGACGTGCAGTCTAGCTACAGGGTTATGTAAAATATTTAAGACACGATGGACGTGTTTTATTTTGTTTAGTACGTTAGACTGTATTGGCAATGTTGGTTTAATAAAATCTCTGGTAGAAACCATGTAAAATCTCCCCACGGGTACAATAATAATGAGTATACAAAGAAGCAAATGGAAATTAAAATAATCTGACACTTCAGACACATGGTAGAATTTGACACTATTGGGTCTGCTTGTCTATAACCTTTTTCAGAACAAAAGTAGCATGACAAAAAAGTCAAAGATTATCACTATTAAATAGACAGCAAAATGAAGACGCGACGACTCATATAGACATACGGTTAAGAATAAGCAGTGACAACAAAGCACATCTTCTATATGAGCAACTCAACTCAGCAACGGAAATGAGTCTGATGCGTTGTTCAAAAAATACCCATTGTAACCGACTCATCATTATTTATATCACAATAGATAAAGGTGATAGGAGATTGAGATAACCTATTAATATGAAGGTTTTGATGGATTATCGTAATGTTTTTTTTCATTATAGGACATTATTACCATACAGGCTTCCTCAAAGCAAGGTTTCGAGCTCTCAAGTTTTGCTCTATACATAGGTAAATCCATGGTATCTACAACGATTCGCGCGAACCCGTTCTGAGATGGTGTACCATTAGCGAACCCGTTCTCGTTGTAGAAAGTTATATAGAAGACATTTAACGCTCGTATTCGAGGAGTAGGAATCGAAATATTTAGCTAAAATAAAAAATAAATTGCAAACGTCAAAGTTTTGGTACTCAAAATTATGTTGGTCGAAAATCGAATTTTTTTAACCCTGGCGAGAATCAAAATCAATGTCGACCCGAAGTTTTTTGTGCATTGCACAACCCTTGTTTATCCTATACTTGCCTGGGTAATTCATTGAGCCAGGTGGTTTCGGTGGTGCTGGCTTTGTGTGAAGAAAAGATGACACACGGTGCTTTGGAGAGTCCGGAACTAAAAACAATTTAAAACATTAATCAGATATGACCGCTCTGTACAAGAAAATTATGGGCTGACAAGATGAAAAAATTTTCCAAATATTTGACATTTATTTCGCGGGAGGTTTTCAGTGTACCCTCAAAAGAATGCATTACACAAGCAACCATTATTTGTGTGGTTTGAGAGCCGTCATGTTTTAAAAAACCCTAATCTTTTTCAGTTCAATTTCTAACACAAGAAATGAAATTTCACAAATTTAGAGCGTCATTAGGCTAACTTCGCAATATAACCTGTTGTATATTTTCCATATTAGAGAAAATTTACAAACGACTACAAGTTGAAACAAATTTGCATACTTCAGCTCCCAAATCCGAGAAAATCAAGTTGGAAAACAAAAACGTCGGTATATTTTTAATAGACTGTTGAGAAAACGGAGCTCTCGAAGTATGTGCATCAAGATGGCGCACAACCTGAAGAACATGGTATGTGTACCAGGTTAGGGTTCAGGTTGTGCGCCTTAGTGCACATACTTCGGGAGCGCCGAAAAAACTTGTCGAATACCAAACTTACCTGGAGGGACATATTCTTTCCTTGCTGTTTTGGGTGATGTTGAACTCCCAAAAGAACCTGAAGATTTTTCGATGGTTGGTTTAGGCGGCATTGTGTTATAAGAAAATGATTTATTTTGGGGAGTTGCTCTCCTCGCTGCGAGAGTGTTTGAGTCTGCGAAAGAATTACGAGGGGATTCGTCCTGAGGGGGCGGTGGGGGAGGAAAATCTGTCTCAGCATTATTGCTATTTGTAAATTTATTTCTTTCGCTCCACGGGGTCGTAGGTTTAGGTTTGTTGGTAACTGGAGGTTTAAAAGGGGGTGGGCCCTTGTTGGGCAAATTAGGCCTATTTGGTGGATTTGAAGATGGCTTCCCCCAAGGTGGATTTGGCTTGCTTATGTTGGATTCCTCGTTATTCGATTCTTGGTTCCGATTAAGCCAAGATGAAGTTGGCTTAGGTGTAGAAGTAGCTCCCGGTGGTTTCCAAGATGGCGGTTTTGGCTTGTCGTTGCCAGGTTTGGTGCGTTCTAAATCAATTTTCCATTGTGGTTTGTTTTCCTGTCCTGCGTGGCTTACGTTTTCGTTTCCATATGAATTCTTCTTCCAGCCATTTTCTTGTTTAGGGGCTTCGTCGGTGATACTAGGACCCGACCCTTTACGTTTCTGTAGGTCTAGTTTCCACTGAGGAATATTTCCATCTGATGACGGCGTGTTTTCATTACTGTGAAATGGCCTGGGAGCGGTACTTGGTCTACCACCCTGCTGATTGCCTAAAAAAGGTTTAGGTTTTGGAGTCATAGGTGGTGGTTTGTTCCCAGCGCTTGGTGTAGCCACAGGAGGCCATCTTCGACCCTAAAATAAATGACATAAAAAAAATTAAAACAAAAGTTTTACCAGAGTTAGCTTTAAGCCACTACATACGCGCTTACTCAGAATGAGTCAAAATGACGTAATTATTGACTCGACTTGGGTTGGCCAATCATCCAGGACTCGAAATGATTCAAGTCGTCTAAATCCGATTCGTCATTCTCTAACAGTCAGAAAGATTTAAATCAGTGATTGGGACTCAAAACTCAGATGACTTGGGACTCGACTTGACTCGCGACCCGGGGTTTAGAGACTTCTACCTAACACTTTGAATGTACTGAAGAATGACCGCCAGTATTCGCTGCTGTTTCCAAACTGGACACATTGAAAAGGTTAGAAGAATAAAATTCAACCTCCGGATTAAAAACTCGGATTGAATATAGTTTGCCTTCAATCACATGACAAATAGATTCAATTATGACGTCACAAATTATACTCACTTCGCCAGTTGCACCTGATCCGGGTTTCGATTGTGAATGAGAATACATTCTGACCATATCAGATACGATCTGTTTAAATCAATAAAAAATAGATTTTTTAAGAAGTCTTCTTACATTTTTACCAGGCTCTGTGCGCCAATCAGTCATTTGTACCTATTGTTGTTTTGGGTTGAAAACTTCAAAACACTCTGGAACCTGGGTTACCGTACGAGTTACGTGAATCTGACTTTATCTGAATACTCTAACCTTCTGCCAGAGTATAATAAGCCCCTAACACAGTCTGATTTTCACTTCATGTGCTTACTGAAACTACTTGCGCCACAATATATATATATTTAAACCTGGAATGTGGGAATGTGGAAACTGTAGCAAAATAGGACAACTGTGCTAAAATGTGGCAAGTAGGGAACAACATTTTTTGAGACGCAGCTATAATCGCATGCCCAATTGTAATCAAATTATCGTATCTCCGGATCCGGATATAGTATGTCTTAGACTTGAAAATACAGGTATCGCGATTTCTCTATTTCATAGATTCCATTAATCCTTTCAACCTCCTCAATCTTGAATAACGAAATAACCTTAAACTATCAACATTGGCATTTCAAGTTCAAACTATCCTGTAGATGTCAATATATTATTGATTACTCACAAGATCGTGTGTAAGGTACAACACGCCTAAAATCCTAACACTATTAAAAAGAATGTGTTATATAAACTGTGATATTACGTCAACGTCACAATCAATTGGAAAATTGGTACAGATAAAATTATCGAACAATTGGTAATAGTCGTTTTTTAGTTTTATAAAGTAAAACAGCCATTACATTTCTAGAACGTTGAATCTATACAACAAAAGATCATAGAAGTCATTTTATTTCCTCAGTTTTTAGGCTCGCTACTCAAGCCCCAACATATTCGGCAAATTTTAACTCAATTCTTCGCATCCCACCAAAAAACTTTCTCATTTTAATTTATATAACCGTATTTTTTGTAATTAAGTTTCTTAAATATTATATCGCACGCTGTCTCACATTCAATTATCGAAAATGTTATTCATGCTTACTCAAATGCTATAAAGCCTGGTATATTTAGCAATACGCGGATCTATTTAAAAATTGTTAATTGATTGATTTTACAATAGTACAGTTCAAAAAACATTTCCATCAAGTATACTTACAGAAAAATTATTTTACGTTTAATTTTAACAGTGAAGTAACTACCTGATATTGATTAGCAGACTAATATTTTCATTTTAGCGTGACGTAATTGCGTAGGTATTGTGCGTAAATCTTAAACTTTCGAAAGATGAATGACGACGGAACAAAACATGTTATTCGGAAGAATACGTAGCAATTTGCAAACGTTTTATATAACTAAATAATCGTAATACCAATAAATTCCGACCAAATTTATTAGATGGGCGAGGCGGTGTATATGGAGCTTGGTGACATCTGTAACCTGCCTTGCCAACATTGTTTAATTCAACGCTCTAACCCTAATATGGGTAACGTACGGCTCGCAGGCCAAATCCGGCCAGTTGAGGCCGGAAGGCCCATTCCCCCTGATTCTGCCACAACCAAACTAAAACCAATTTTGATGTTTAAGCAAAAAATATAGCTCAAGGAATTTGTTGAAATTGCGATTAAATTCAGTTTTGTCACGATGCTCATTGTTTTCCACGTTTGCTTTTGTAATACTGTAAATATCGTTCATGAAATGTAACTTTAAGTCACACTCACATGGCCCGCCAGTCCAGGTGGGCAAAATTTTTGGTTCATTGTCCAAAAACCCTGTCCACCCTTTCAACCACTATAGGCCAACGCGCCGCGCCCACTTCAACTGACAGTTCTCAAAATAACAACAGTGGCGATAAAATGCAATCGTTTGAAACGATTCGGTTCTGAAGTTTTGTATTCCTTGTATTTATTGAGTCGCTTTCGTGCAAATATATTTTTACGGGATTTGTGACCATTTCACGCAGTTTAGTTTCTGATACTTTAAATACAAGTTGCTTGGATGACCGAAAGAAATAGGACACAAAATGTCTTACAACTCAATTTCTAAGCTGTTTTCTTTCATTGTGTTTAGTTAAGGTTAAGTTAGGATGAGTTAGAAGGTATGGGGCGATGACCAAACCTAAACTAACTTGTCCAAAGCTTAATATAAGATAAACATAATCAAAGGAAACAGATCGTAAAATTATTAGTCGGGTAACAACAGGACACCCCAAAACTATGTTCAAAACATAAATCCCCATCATTGTTGAAAAATTGTAACGCTTCCAAACACGATATAAGCTATTTAATCGAGTTACGTCGGCTTCATGAAGCTAACTTCGAAGATTTAAGTAATTAGTTTTTCTGGTAGCTTTGATTTCAAAAAATAAAGCTGTCTTACAAATTTACAATGAATGAACTCATTTATCAGACGTCTATTCATTTTATAAACAATCTGGGTCTGGAAATAATTTCGAGTGCGTCGCGAAATATTCGCCCAATTCTTGAAAATATTGACTTGTTATCGTTAATACCTAAGAAATACAATATTTGAAAAGTACGTAAAATGATCAGAAATTTAAAGTAAAAGAGCGACCAAGTCGTTTGAGGATTATGAACAAAGAAAAATGTTAGTCACGCCGTACAAAATAAAACATTCAGCCGCTTTATAATCATTTATGCGCACAGTAACAAGTTCGCCTATCGCATTAATTAAATTTACATTTATTATAATTCATTGTTAATGAAGTCACATTTGTGAATATGTCGTGACTTGGAAAAGTCTGAAATCCTCTGTATTAATTTATGATTTTTAATTGATCTTAAAAATAAAAAAATTATCGTTAACTATTAAAAATATTCAACATATCACGACTAATTTGTCTTGCATTCCAATTGTCGGGACTTTTCGCACTCAAGTCTCAAACGTGACTGAAATTTAGCCTGAAATTCAATATTAAACCTAACAACTGATGTCGAAAGTTGGAAAACTTGAAGATTGAATGTTTATTTCCGAGCTATTGATTAAAATTGAATTTTTAACCTAAGAGCTCTAAATGTTATTTCAATACAACAAATTTGAACTTGAATTTCTAAAACTGAAATTCGACTAATTTGACATAAAATGACACTATCAAGTCTGATATGTACCTTAATGTAAACTATATGATGAAAAAGCAATATACTTCTACATAGGGATCTACTATGCTAATTTTAAGACAATAAGCTGATGGTTTTGATGTAAATTTACTGGCATTATTACGCAATGTGGATGATGTGTTGGGCAAGGGGTGTGAGACTAAAACACGACGCCAGCATTATATGGCGGCTGAACCCACCACAACAATTTCGGGTACTCCCGTAGTGTATGTACAAGGCCATAATTGTATTCCGATTTTCCTTATTTTAGTTCTAAAACGAGTTCGGGGACTGTCTGTTTTAGACAAGTGAATATACCCCCTGCCCATAGGTTTCAGTCCGTTTACACAACTTGATGTAAAGTAGGCTAACAAAATTAGTTACCTCCATATTGGTATACACACACTTCTGGAGCGCCCAATTTCATACCAAAAATATCAAATTTTAAAAGGCCTCCTTATTTCGTATTCTTGTAGAGTTAGATGCAGACCAGCGATTATTCAAAATCGTTTTTGTTATAACCATTCTTTGCGTCATAGCTCGTCAAAATATAAAGATATATCTCTCATACAATTATAAATCTAACAATTATCAAAATCTGATCTATGTCAGATAATTAGAAAACAAGCTCCCTACAAAAAACGACCGATCCTACTAACAATACATAAAACAATCACCCCTGTCCTTTTTATTGACGCATTATCGACGTCTGTATGTCATGGTATTGCCATATCACATTTGGTATAATGATAAGTTGACAGCCTTATATGCCTGTATTTAAACGACTAGTACCGGTATAATACGACAAAAAAATTCACTATTGCTAAACTTTTACAATAACTAGCTATAAAAGCCAATTAAACAAATCACAAATTTACCACAAAAAAAAAAAGTCAATTCACATTCTTCGTATTCACTTATCTCAGCTAAATAATCACTAAGCTATTCAAACTACTGCACCGACTGGCTGTAAGAACGCGGAAGCGATGTCGCATATTGTTTCGAACGAGTCATACAGCCTATTTTAATATAGCAAGCAGCAACTAACGATACAAGGTAAAAATTTAACGTCTAGCAAGTTACACACGGTTATGACCACGTAATGCATTTGCCTGTAATGGACGATGTCTTAGTAATCATCATTTGAACAGCTGAAGTACAATGCGGGCATATGCGATAATTTTAACATAATTTTTCAGTCTATATTCTCATTATACAGCCGTTTTCTTGAAGTATTGCAATGAGGTACTTTCGCTTTAAAATTAGCCGAAACTAACATATAGGCTTGTATTCCTATAAAAAGTCATGTAGACATAAATAAACGCACGGATACTTTTGAAGTATGTGGACCAAGATGGCGGACACCGGAACGTAGTACGTGTACCAGGTTAGGGTTAGGCCATAATTTTATTCCAATTTTCCTTATTTTAGTTTTATTACGAGTTCGGAGACTAGCCAAGTGACTCCCGTAGTATTTGTACCTGAAATTATGGCCTAACCCTGACCTGGTACACATACTACGTTCCAGTATCCGCCATCCTGGTCCACATACTTCGGGTACCAACGCACACAATGCAAGTGTTGATACTTTGCAAAGTAAGTGGCGTACCTTTATTGTAATAATATAATAAATCCCGAGCTTTGATAATTTTCAACATAACAATATCTATTATCGTAGCGCAAACACTAGTGCACCAATTTTCTACAGAAAATCTAGTTATACCGAGGTTGAATTTGTTTTATTTAGATAATAATTAATAAACGCTGTTGATAATCCGTAAAATCAACATAAAATACTTCGTAATCGTATTGATATAAAACCAAGTATAACGATACAATGCAGTTAAACACTTCGGGCTTTTTTAACACTATTCCAATTCCCCGTTGACTCAAGAGGTCTTGTCCCTTTCGCTTCTTGCGCTTGCATATTTGCCATGAATTTGCCAATCAAAATATAACCGTAATCATGATATGGCGGTGGTGTGATTTTAATAAACGTTTTTTTATATTTGTCATCAAAATTAATCATTTATTATATATACGTGCATCTCGTATACGTCATTATCTTTAAAGTTACGTTTTAACAAGCGCAGTTTGTTAATTCTCAATCATGCTTTATCAGTATATCTGTATCATAAAACACTGTTAGTAAATACGTGAAAATTGTTGAAATTTCGAAACTTCATATGAGTACACAAAATATTTTGTTCGAAATACTACCCCACGACATTAATTCCGTACAACACACCATGCACACTGACAAAAATGGCCATTATTTCGTTAACAATAGAGCAATGCTGAAATAGAAGGACAGGGAGGTCTATGGTGGCCCATCGTTGTCACGCTTAAAATTGAAAATAAAAATAAAAAATAAAATAAAAAACCGATAATAAAATTTTTTTTGTAAAAAAACATAAAAATAATTAAAAAAAAAATGAAAAAAAAAAAATTAAAATTAAAAAAAAAATAAATAAATAAAAACGAAAAAAAAAAAAAAAAAAAAAATTAAAAAAAAAAAAATTAAAAAAAAAAAATTAAATAAAAAGAAAATAAAAAGGTTGACAACGATGGTCCGCCTCGTGGCCCATCGTTGTCACGCGTTTTTATTTTTAGAAAATTTGCTTCTGCTTGGGACCAACGTTGTCAGGCATAATCCTACGCGCACAAATGTGTTCCCTGGGTTTCAAACTCACTACTGATTTTCTTGAGCAATATTCAATATGAAAATGTTCTATAAATTCTCCATGCTACAAGTTCAACAAGAAGTAATATATTTATAATAATGACAAGAGAATATAGAATTGAATACGAAAATTCGTAAAATTTGTTTTTACGTGTATAAGGTAATTTAATTGGAGAATGCTGCTTAACTACTCAGTTGTCTGGACACTCGCGATGCCGGTACCGTACCGTCTTACCAAATACCGGTAGTCGGTTATAGTCGCTTTGCGTCTGACCGTACCGGTAGCCATACAATCACTCATCATCTCCCATTCTTTCACGAGTGATTGCATGGGTACCGGTACGGTCAGACGATACCGTACCGGCATCGCACGAGTGTCTGAGCAGTTAAGCAGCATTTTCCAATTAAATTACCTTCTACACGTAAAAACAAATTTTCATATCCAATTCTATATTCTCTTATCCTTATTATAAATATATTGCTTGTGGTTGAACTTGTAGCATGGAGAATTTGTAGAACATTTTCATGTTGAATTTATTGGATATTGGTCATGAAAATCAGTAGTGAGTTAGAAACACATTTGTGCGTGTAGGATTAAGTCTGACAACGTTGGTCCCAAGCAGCATCAAATTTTCTAAAAATAAAAACGCGTGACAACGATGGGCCACGAGGCGGACCATCGTTGTCAACCTTTTTATTTTCTTTTTATCCAATTTTTTTTTCAAATTTTTTTTTTTTTTTTTTAATTTTAATTTTTTTTTTAATTTTTTTGTTTGTTTTATTTTTCAATTTTTTTTTTAATTTAAATTTATTTTTATTTTTATTTTTTCAATTATTTTCATGTTTTTTCACAACTATTTTTTTATTTTCGCTTTTTCATTTTATTTTTTCATTTTTTTTTTAAATTTTACACGTGACAACGATGGGCCACCATAGAGGTCAAATGAATACCACATTGTCAGCAAAATTTCGGACTAACGATTGAGGAATAGCACCAGATGTCATTTTAGGATGCAATACAGATGTCGTGGATTAAAAAAACAGCAATTTTTGGGGACATATCGTGCCCATAGGACTAGCAAAAACTTCAAAACAAAATATCAAAGCAATATCATCCAGCGACATTTTAAATACAGAAAATTTTAAATTTATTGGGAAATTTGCGGAGAAATGAAACTTTAACACAACAACAATAATTTAGCAAAACAATCCACATGCCTACTTCGCACATTGGGCCTAATATTATACTTCAATATTAATTTTTAAGTTTTGAAACCTTGTGGAATTCTAACCACCTATTTGACTTCAAATTTCGTATGCTTTGCTGCCACTCGAATAAAAATAACACGATTTATAATGTAATCAAAATAAAGTAAAGAGCAGTTGAAGAACAACCGTCACACTGTTAAATTACACTAAGATGCAATAATTTTACTGATTATCTCTAATAGTACTGTAATGAACTGACTTAGTAAAGCATCAAAACCATCGAGTAAACCTAATATTGCTAAATCGATTCGCGTCACACACGTGGGCTATACACGTAATTTTAAGAATACAATAATATAATTTGAATTAAAACGAACGTTTGCCCTTTAAAGATTAATATTGTCTGATAAAATAATAAATATTTGAATTTTGTAACAAAATATCCAAATATTTCACATTTAGGGTTATGCTCGAGGGAAAATATTACAATTTTATTCGCAATGAAAAATTCACAGCGTTTATGAAATAAAAAATATGAAATGGTTAAAGACATTTCTAGAAAATAATAATATTGGGTAAAATTAGAGCTATTCAAATGGCGCGTTTTTGATTCAGATTATTTTGATTCATCATTCTTAACATACCTACACAAACACAAAAATGGCACATGCACGGTTATTTTTTATTATTGACATACATTAATGAAACACACATACATACAAATGCTGTACGAATCTCTTTGGAACAAATATTCAATTATAGTCACACACACACACACACACACAATACTACTCACACCCTGCTGATCTACCTATACAGCTACTTACTAAATCACACTCAACACACGACATACATGGTGAAACACGTGCACACCCAAATGCCAACGACTCACTGATGATCAATTCTTTAAGCTTACTCACACACATATATACACAAATACCCGTTCTCCGATTTCCAAATACAGTACATATATATACGTACTGAATCACACTTCACACAGAAACACACATAGGCAAAAGGCTCCGAAATTTAATTCTTCAATTCTAATCGAACATATACACACACAAATACACTATTGTCTCCTGATCTTTAAACGTCACATTAACCGTCAAACCTTTTTTTGTTAAGATACACACACACGCACACATACAAACAGAAATATACAAATGCACACCGCGTAACTGCCTAACATACAGTTCCTTAATATTTATTAACTGTTCAGTAATTTAACAGTCATTTCAAATCTTACGGCATCCTAACATTGCCCTCGTACGAATGCACCAGCGCAGAGCCGTGAATAGTACACAGCGAGCTATTGCTAAACTCGACATAGACTTTTAACCCGGAAAAAGTCGTGAAACTTCGCGTATGATTACGACGTCTTATCGGCTTTTCTCTCCCCCAGGATATATATTGAAATTCTATACTCGGCTAACCCCAACTGATGTTAAATCATCTATTCAGTTTACAAATCTATCAGAAACAATAAAACTGTGTTCGTGATTGTATGTTATATTTTGCAACATAGGGTATATCTTACTAACTATACGAATGAAGTAAAAGATAATCCGAAACCCCGTTCTTCAAAAACGTTACTTTCATTCCGTTCGTCGGTCATGACGAAAACCATGAATTTCTATCTGCAATTCCGTTGCCAGATTTGACCCTTGTTTTACTTTCGTTATCAGCAACTATGGCCCATAACTAGGTTTTGTTTATGAATATAGTTTATCTATTAATCAAGCGTGATCGGACGTGAATATCAGTGTGTATTGTAACAGACATAGACAATGATTTTAGACTACACATCACGACACGGAAAATGAAGAAATGTTCCCATTGAATTCATTCAAACTTGATGGCGGTAATAGTAACGAAATATTTTTTCTTCAACGTTAACAATTTAACAAACTTTGAAAACAAGGGGTTGGTTATAATTGTGCCTATATGCAATTATAAAAAAAAACGCATTTTATTTCAAGTTTTCTCAAAATATGCTACTGGGAACACTTCTTTCTTGGAGACGCAACAGAAACCGAATCAGCTAGAAAACAAAAAACCGAAAGTAATTTGAAAATGGGAATTTAATATCACGCATTGCCCGATCATAATTCGGAGTTTATCATTTTTTGTATGTACGCCCCACGATTGGATGAGCATAATATTTTGAATTACACAGAGCAGTGGATGTGACATCGTAGTGACGTAGGTTTACTTCATTTTTCATTTTCAGAAGACATAGCAATGAATGATAGATTACAAATATTATATTAAGCAAATACTGAATAATATAAAACAACTTTCATTTTACTGAATTTTCCCCAATCCTCTATGAATAAGTTCCGGCACACGCATTCACGTCGAAGTAGGGAGATACCGAGATTGATAAAGTCAGAATTAAGTATTATCGCATATAGGTCTGAATAAGTTAGGCTATGATACTTTATCTGCGTTGCCTTTCACTTTTTTATTAATAGTAGGTGACTGTTGATAAATAAACAGAGAAAATGGAACAATGATTTGACCTCGCGTGTCTCAACAGAATAAAAACGTATCCGAAAATTTGTGGTGGGGAAAGTATAGTATTCTAAATTTTCAGGATTCCCTTCGGCTTGAACTGAAGCGATGTGACAAATTACAAATCAACCCGAATATAACCAGTGGTGGGATTCAGCCGGTTCGCACCGGTTCTAGAGAACCGGCTCACGGAATTTCACGAGGTCAGCGAACCGGTTAGCATTACTGGTTAGTGGTTACTGTCAATGACTTTTTGTAACAGAACCGACTGAAAAATATGACTTTTGTGATGGAACCGGCTGACAAAAATTTTGAATCCCGCCACTGGATATAACAAATGTCATATTTTCAGGCGGTTCTGTTACAAAAGTCATGTAATGCTAACCGGTTCGCTGATCTCATAAAATTCAGTGAACCGGCTGAAATCCCACTACTGGATATAACTATTAACATTGTGTATCACGGATTTCGGGAACTAGAATATTACTACTTTACCTGACCTAAAAAATGTGTTTGCAGTTTTGGGAAATTAAATAATGATAAACGTCCCAATTTAATATGCTTTATAAAAATCAAAAGCCTACGGCACCCGGTATTCCCAGCCGGTCACCCATGCAAGTACTAACCGAGCCCGATGTTGCTTAACTTCCGAGATCGGGTGTATTCAACGTGGTATGGTCGTTGGCGACGTCGACGTCCCCTATTCGATTATTTATATACAGGATCGCGTTCAAAACGAGAGAAGCACCATTATTTGATAACTAAACTAACATTGACTGATAATTCTCACATGGGTTATCTTGGCAATTTCTAATTTTGAAACATTGTTTGCCATTTTCTCGTCAACTAACTAGAAACTTAAAACTCCGAGAATACTAACCTCTACAGAAGAAAATACTCTTAAGAACAAGCCGTTTTTTATCACGGTAATCCATAAGCCTTAGGAATATTATTGAACATATTTAATCATTAGCCACGGTATGCATGGTCAGTTTGTAATTTGCACAAATAAGGTCAATGGCATCTCAACAATTTTATGTTACCAATATTGAAGCCATGAGTGTTTCCCCGATTCTTTTTTGGGTGTTTTCGCGAATCAGCGCTTACAATCTGGTTTATAAGTTCGAAACAATCATTCTGATTCAAAATAATAAATTAACTGTAATTTAAATGTACGATAGTCGATTTTTAAAAAATGACAGTAAAATCGCATTTCACAGTAGTCTCGGTTATTAAACTCGATAACAGAAGAACGACAGCCATTCTTTTATCCGGACCACAAAATCGAGAACTGGAATTTCCAGACGAATTACAAAAAAACAGCGCCGTCAATATTGGTCATATGACTTCCCCTGAAATCTGAATATAGATGAAATCCGACGCAATGGAAAACGCTAAGTTTTTCTGCTTCTCCGTACAACGTTGTTGTTCAGGCGACATCGACGTCTCCTATTCGGCTATGTATATACAGGTATCGCGTTCAAAACTAGAGAAGCACCATTATTTGAGTCGAGTCCTCTATAACTAAACTAACATTGACTGATAATATCACATGGCTTATCTTGGGTATTTCTAATTTTGTAACATTGTTTGCCATTTTCTCGTCAACTAACTAGAAACCTAAAACTCCGAGAACACTAACCTCTACAGAAGAAAATACTCTTAAGAACAAGCCGTCTTTTATCACGGTAATCCATAACGGACCATAAGCCTTAGGAATATTTTTGAACATATTTAATCATTAGCCACGGTATGCATGGTCAGTTTGTAATTTGCACATATAAGGTCAATGGCATCTCAACAATTTTATGTTACCAGTATTGAAGCCATGAGTATTCCCCCGATTCTCGATCCTAGAAAATTTACAATCAAACTTTGTTATTGCAAAATTATCAGTGTGTATTGTAACAGACATAGACAATGATTTTAGACTACATCACGACACGGAAAATGAAGAAATGTTCCCATTGAATTCATTCAAACTTGATGGCGGTAATAGTAACAAAATATTTTTCATTCAACGTTAACAATTTAAAAAACTTTAAAACCAAGTAGTTGGTTATTATTGTGTCTATATGCAATTATAAAAAACGCATTTTATTTCAAGTTTTCCAAAAATATGCTACAGGGAACACTTCATTCTTGGGAGACGCAACAGAAACCGAATCAGCTAGAAAACAAAAAACCGAAAGTAATTCGAAAATGGGAATTTAATATCACGCATTGCCCGATCATAATTCGGTGTTTATCATTTTTTGTATGTACGGCCCACGATTGGATGAGCATAATATTTTGAATTACACAGAGCAGTGGATGTGACATCGTAGTGACGTATGTTTACTTCATTTTTCATTTTCAGAAGACATAGTAATGAATGATAGATTACAGATGATAGATAGAATGATATATTAACCAAATACTGAATATTATAAAACAACTTTCATTTTATTAAATATTCCCCAATTCTGTATGAATAAGTTCCGGCACACGCATTCCCGTCGAAGTAGGGAGATACCGAGATTGATAAAGTCAGAATTAAGTATTATCGCATATAGGTCTGAATAAGTCAGGCTATGATGCTTTATCTGCGTTGCCTTTCACTTTTATATTACTAGTAGGGGATTGTTGATAAATAAACAAAGAAAATGGAACAATGATTTGACCTCGCGTGTCTCAACAGAATAAAAACGTATCCGAAAATTTGTGGTGGGAAAAGTATAGTATTCTAAATTTTCAGGATTCCCTTCGGCTTGAACTGAAGCGAAGTGACAAATTACAAATCAACCCGAATATAACCAGTGGTGGGATTCAGCCGGTTCGCACCGGTTCTATAGAACCGGCTCACGGAATTCTACGAGATCAGTGAACCGGTTAACATTACTGGTTACTCTCAATGACTTTTTGTAACAGAACCGACTGAAAAATATGACTTTTGTGATGGAACCGGCTGACAAAAATTTTGAATCCCGCCACTGGATATAACAAATGTCATATTTTCAGGCGGTTCTGTTACAAAAGTCATGTAATGCTAACCGGTTCGCTGATCTCATAAAATTGTTGTGAGACGGTTCTATAGAACCGGTGCGAACCGGCTGAATCCCACTACTGGATATAACTATTAACATTGTGTATCGCAGATTTCGAGAACTAGTATTTTACTACTTTACCTGACCTAAAAAATGTGTTTGCAGTTTTGGGAAATTAAATAATGATAAATGTCCCAATTTAATATGCTTTATAAAAATCAAAAGCCTACCTCACCCGGTATTCCCAGCCGGTCACCCATGCAAGTACTAACCGAGCCCGATGTTGCTTAACTTCCGAGATCGAACGAGATCGGGTGTATTCAACGTGGTATGGTCGTAGGCGACGTCGACGTCTCCTATTCGATTATTTATATACAGGATCGCGTTCAAAACGAGAGAAGCACCATTATTTGATAACTAAACTAACATTGACTGATAATTCTCACATGGCATCTTGGCAATTTCTAATCATTGACCCTAGAAAGTTTTCCATCATACTTCAAAATTGTAAATCATTTCAAAATTGTCGATTTTAAAAAATGACAGTAAAATCGCATGTTACAATAGGCTCGGTTATTTAATCTGATCCCAGTAGAACGACAGCCATTTTTACTCCGCAATTCAAATTCAAGAATTATAGGTTTCAGGTGAATTACAACAATACAGTAGAAACTCTACCTACGAAAGGTTTTGGATACGGAAAATCCAACTAACGTTAGATTTTCTACTTTAGGTTAATTTAATGCAGTGCTTGAAGCAGGGATGTCCAATTCAAATTTAATATTTTAATATTGCAACCTTCGAATTTTGTTTTTCGTGTTTATAAGAATAGCGAATATGGCGCACATATCCTGGCGCCGCCGCCCACGTTTTGATTTAAAATATTTAACAATTATTTCGTTTTTATGGTAATCGAAGGCCGTGTAAGGCGCGGCAATAAATTACAGTCGACACGAAAGGATTTCAATAAGCGCGGACTTAAAGTGCTTATAACATGCCGTGGATGTTTTTGACTGAAAAATGTTTACAATTATTATCGTATATTTTCATTTAGATAGTTTGTGCAGCCTCGTCAATGAATCAAAAAGCAAATTTGATCATTTTGATTCAAAATATTAAACAATACCTGAAATTTAAATGTACTAATAGTCAATTTTAAAAAATGACAATAAATTCGCATTTCCAGATGAGTTACAACAACACAGCGCGGTCAATATTGGCCATATGACCTTTCCCTGAATAAAACACTCAGCGCAATGAAAAACGATGAATTTTTCTGCTTCTTCGTACAACGTTGTTGTTCTGCTATGTGGCGTTGGGCGTGGGTTTGTAGGTGATTCTGATTTAACCTTAAACGTTTGATATGAGTAATTTCCATTTCGGGATGTTTTTAATGACTGTGATTTTGCCACAAATTAATATCGCAATTCAGTCACGTTTTATGTGCACCGCATACACGGAAAATACGAAATATATATTTCTGAAAGTTAAAACATACAATAAAAATTCCAATGTGCATATGTTTGTCTAATTGGTCCCGTCCAGTGTGCGAGAAAATATATAATCATTTGTACCGATATTAAACATAAAATTATTTATAGTTTTTAGGAGTCCATCGCAAATCACATAGAAATTTTACGTTTAGGTAATGAAGAACTCTGAAACTGATTACCTGCTATAAGTCTTTCGGTTTAGTACATCATTCTTATTTAAGTACTGAAAAAAGAAAAATAGAGCGAATACTGCAACTTTTATTCCGTTTTCCGGATTTCACATTACTCATCATCCATAATTCTCAATATTTAACATTTAGCGTCTCAAAACTGATAGCTAATTAATCCCGATCCGGATTTCCGTTTCCGTTCACAGATGATATTTGCATGGAGAATCCGCGAAGCGCTTACAACGCCTGTCTTAAGTTGCTTCCATTTGCAGTCAAATTTATTTGAATATCAACAACATAACTGGAAGATTTCTTAAATTTTTATTTTACAAGGAAATTTGCTCAAAGCAGGGCGGAGGGTACTCACTCAGAAATAAAGAAGAATGGTATCTAAGTAAGATACGGCGACCACTAAGTGCCTAGACGCAGTACAATGAATGTATTTGTTTTAAATTATAAAAAAAATTATTGTTATAAAATCAACCTTCCTAAACTCAAATATTAAAGAAAATATAATCGTCGAGATTTAATTTATGTTATGGTTCGTAAAAAGAATATTGAAATAAAAATTTAAAATCATTGATTATTCTAACATAATTTTCAAATTTCTAACGAAAATTTTAATCTAAGGCAGTGTTTCCCAACCCGAGTCCGCTACCGTAGTCCGCAACGAGCCAGAAATTCACTGCGGACCGCAGACGTTTTTGCGAAATTTAACTATCAGCCAAGTTACGATTTATGATAGAATTTACATAAAATATAAAAAGCAAGTTTATTCACATAACATTAATCGAGTCAATAATTACTGGTTACTGAGTAGGACTGGGCATATATTCGAATATTCAACTATTAGAATAGCAATTTACTATTCGAAAATTTGCCAACAGACGACGCGACAGGTCACTTTGCTTCACTGCCTCCACATTCAGACATTGGTACGTACAGTACTGGAGCGCAGTAAGTGTTGTACGAACAGCTCAGATTTGTCGAATTCTCAAAAATACGAATCAAAACAAAATATAAGCGGACACTTTACCACGCACGGATTGCCATGATATTTTCTGAGTAGTATTACTTTTATTTCGCCAACACAACAGCAGATTACAATGATCACAATTGAATTAATATATAAAGACATTTCAAATTCTGGTTGCTGTCATGGATTGAATATTGTGCGACAGAAATGCATTTATATTCAAAAAAGTCGGCTCTTTTACCGAACGCCTAATTGCAACGAATTTTGAGTACAATTGCAATAAACTCACTTTGAGTCCGCAAAGGTTTTCGCCGATGAGAAAATAGTCCGCGACCAAAAAAGGTTGGGAAACGCTGATCTAAGGTATACAAGTAAAAAATTGCTTTTCCTCCAACCTACAATCATGGGCACTACGTCACTGTCATATATGATAGGTGGTTTAGTTTAAGCAAACCTATATGTAGAACTAAAATCCGTAAAACTCAAAATATAACGTAATACCAAAAAGACACGGTGATAGGACACAGTCATCCCTTAGCTAACACCATGATGCCATTCCCATCTTAACCTTGCAAACTAAAACTCAATAGAAAAGACGATTCAACATCATAATCATAAGCAAGTCAGCATCGAACACAATAAGCAGTATGTTTTTCACCCGACGGTGCTGACGGTACAGCGATATGACAGTAACACTGCACGGTACTCAATTCAGGCTGACTAATGAAATTCACTTCCGCCTTCACTATGACGTCACCAATTCAGCTGACAAAGCACACTACAATAAATTACGCCAACTTAAATGGTGTATAGCTTAAATATTTAAAACTAAAATCTCAAATTATTTTACCGAGTTCCGCTAAACGTACATGTTCAAAAATTCAATAAAAATATCAAGATTTGAACCTAACATGAAAATGAAAAGTTGCAAAAAAATAATACGTGAAAAAATATTTCGTCTCGAAGAACGCACTCTCGCTTTAAAACAACAATAATCCCAACATAATACATCGTTCACAAACCTCCAAATTGAGTCACTTAACAGATATTATAGAATGATATCGAAATATATATAGTATTTGCATAAAAATGTTACTAATTTACTGATGTATCTAATATCCCGCCCTCAAAATCTCATTATTACGTCGCATTTTTATTTAAATCATCTGATTTATGAAATTTATCAATCGCTACATTGACGCTGAATAAAGTATTGCTAGCTTCTTTTCGATAAGCTTCGACAAAGTGGGCTTATGGATCGTTTCGAAGAATTCCTTTTGTTCCTTAACTCCGAATTCATCATATTTTAAACACGAAAATTATGACACATGTCAGGTTATTGCGCTGTTCGAAATATCTGCTTAATTTGCTTTTTGTTTATGTTGAAAATTTTGATACCAATTTCCTATTTTAGGAGTTTAAAATACTGACTCCGGGGATTGATGATTATGATTCTGGGGATTTTGACAATGCGATTTCGGTTCCAACTTCCAGTTTGCTGCGTCCACCGCTAGATGGCAGCATGTCGAAAAATTAGCGATACACAAGCAATGGCCGACTCGGTTGGTGAAGCAAGATACCACAGCTGCACAGCTGTATTTGTATCGTTCCTGTATCTGTGCTTAATCAGATACTATTTTCAAACTGCATTACTAATAAGGAATGCCTCCCGCGGAAGAGCGTCATATCTGGCTTTGGTAACACAAAATTTCGTATTGTTTGATTCGAATAACTTTCTATTGTTTACTTGATCTTTCTAAACATGTTATACAACTCACTGCATAATGCCTTTTATCGTCATATAAAATGCTTTGCTTTTCCATACAAAATGTATTAGGAGTAAGCTTAAAAATCAACAAATCATCCGATACCGAGTTTGTAGCAAGAATTTGGCAGCTGCGTTTTAATGATAATGCCACCATACTGTGTTTCCCCGAAAATAAGACTGAGTTTTATTTTACATTTCCTTCGAAAAATAAGACCAGGGCTTATTTTTGGGGAATGTCCTATATTTTCATTTATCAAAAACAAAATTACAAAGTAGAGAATTACGAGATTTTCATATATACAAAATATGAAACCGATATCTATATACTTATAAATAAAACGTTTTTATTTCAAATAAATGCTAAACATAGATTATTAATCATTTAATACGTGTAGGAGAGATTTCTTGCTATCGAAGAGTTCTAAAATAAAAAATTCGCGCTATCGACTAGGTTTCATTTTAGGGGAAGGGCTTATTGGACATGTTTAGTGGCCATAACGATCGTTTCAAAATTTTGTTGTTGGACACGAAGTGGACATAACGATCGTTTCAATATTATGTTGTTGTTGTTGTTGTTCTTGTTCTTTGACACGTTTTTAAAAAGTCGCTTTTCTCTTCGAATACTGGACCAATTGCTTTGAAATTTTCAGTGGTTGAAGATAAAAATTTTCTCCAGAAGGCTATTACTTTTATTTATTTTAAAATTTCCTGTGGACTTCGAGAGATTCGTTTTTTGTGTTCAAAGAAGTGATCAGAATAAAAAATAGTGACACCTTGTGACGATTGCGCGAAGGCATATCAACTGAGAAGCGATCGTAATTCTTGCTCCGCTAAGAGTTGTTTATGGGGAATCGAGATGTTTGGGGTTACCGGTACCCGCAATGCAGCAATGCAACGGTTTGCGATAACTTCTTAGCTAGTTGACTATTACTACAGCTTCGCTTGGTGACCATATATTTGTTGACTGCGGTATTTACTGTTATCAGTTGGTATTTCAAATTATTTCTCAATAAACTCGAAAGGTTTTTGAGATTAAGTTAAACTACCGGTACTGTTTCGCTCGGTGTTCAATCAATGTTCACTTTCCATATATTTCAGTATTTGTAGACTGTGGTTCCCGTGTTAAGCGAAAGTGATACCGGTACCGGTACGATAGCTGGGAAAGCTATGACAGTCCCTGTGGCCTGTACGGCACGTACCGGTACCGTTTACAGGTTTACGTACCGTCTTACCGATACCGGTACCGTAGTCCGTTACGGTACGTACGGTACAGGTACGGTACCGGTACATATCGGTAGACTAGTACAGTATTACTGTACTAGTTGCATTAATTATATTTGTTTAGAGTGTGTGCCTGCATTGAAATTAAGTTTTTGTAATGAGCCAGCATGTCTGCAAACTTCACAAAAATTTCAACATGTGCAGCAGGTTAGTGTACATAAATCAGTAAATACAGAAATATGCAGAGGAAGAGACTTTACAAAAAGGATAAGATTTACATAATTATCCCGATGGAGAGGAAAGCCTATAGAACGGCTTAACCATATTGCGAACCCACAGCCTCTTGTCTGGTTACCGGTAAGGTACCATTCCAAGTCTGGTATGGCTGTATGGGATTAGTTAGTTATTTGTTTTCGGAAGCATGGATTTGATTAGTTTAAGTGGCCAGCATATCAAATGTCTAATAGTGAAATATATTTCATATTTTCGCTATTTTATCTTTTCCCTTCTTTCTTACAGTTTTGCTGGAAACAACAGATAGGCTAAGGAGAAAGCATTACAACTTCTCCAATAATTTTCAACAAGATACACAGGTAAGTAAGTCTAAGTGACGCAGCATATCAAGTTCATTCCATTTACATGTTTACTACTACCATACCTGCATCTGCACATAAACTTATTCTATTTCACTTGTATGCCTGCAAATATGCCCTGTTCATGCTCATCTTTTTGCTTTTTTGTTACAGTTCTGCTGTAAACAACATAAATATGCCAAGAAAGAAGCATTATAACCTTTCCAATAGTGTTCAACATGTTATGAAATATGGTGGTCGCGGTTTCATCAATGCAAAAAATATTTGCCGGTTTAACAGCGTGATGCAATTATTGCAAATAGTTTTCGTGTCCATATATTTGAGCATTGCTCTCTTGTTATTGTTATTTGTCTCCGTCTCCATTTTTAAAAAATCGCTTTTCTCTTCGAATACTGGACCAATTGCTTTGATATTTTCAGTGGTTAAAGATAAAAATTTTCTCCAGAAGGCTATTACTTTTTTTCTAGCTATGACGTCATCAAAATTATTGCCACTGGGTGGCGCTACGTGTCCATATATTTGAGCATAGCTCTCTTGTATTAAAATCATATTTAAAATTCAGGCTAGGTCTTATTTTCGGAGAAACACGATAGTAACAAAAAAGCTATTCCACGCGCACAAATGTAAGTAAACAGCATCCATTGAAACGCAAAATAGCTAGCTAACATTTAGACATAATTAGATATATAACAAGATAGCAATGCTCAATTATATGAAGACAAATGACTAATATGATTACCGTAATGTCAACGACATTTTAAGTAAATGCTAAACGAATTGTACCGGATGTCAGTGTGTCCGTGAATTAAAAAGAAACAAAAGCAAAATGTGTGGTGAAATGTCAAATGAAATGTCGACACTGTCACCCTCAGAGAAGGCCGTTTAAGTCATCTCTCAAAATGTCTAATTGTAATTCAGTTTTTATATTCTAACTACCCGTGAACAAGTACTACAACTAAATATATATTTCCACACCCCGGTGTTTAAGATAGACAACACATGTTACAACATATAATGCAATAACTTACCGGCATTTTTGTTGTTTCGGTCTTTTTCCTGCCTATAATTGAAGTATATCCAAGAATAATCTGACAAATCTCGCTCTTACATTTAGCCTACATATAGTCAAATTTAACAATCTATAGATAACGGAAAGGAATACAGTTAGAAAGATTTAATTTTCACCTTTGGAGACCCAACATACTGCAAGCTAACTTTGTAATTACAATAATAGGTCGAAGGAGTGTCTTGAATAAGTTTGTAATATATATATTTATGTTTTCATATACTATTATGCTGAACCTTCATCAAATTCTATTTTATGCTGCGTGGATATCCTAAGTCTGATTTGGGATATAGGACTGCGATTACACGCCGTGTGCTAGTGAAAATAGATTTCTGGATCACTTTTTCGTCCGCTAGGTTCGGCGTCGATTGCTTTTTACCTGACAATTATTTTTGCCGTTTGACCTGTCGAATTGCTGTCTGAAAAAAAAAAAACTGGAATCTTGTGTCTCTTATGTCTGGAATCTCCTCCACAGAACATCAAACAAACTGTAACCATTGCTCATCTTCGTATTCCCAAAAGTCAGCTTCGCCAGTAAAGCCGTCTACAGCTTTGCTAACCCTGTCAAAATTTTTTGCCTCGAATCATACCTTTTCTAGGGGATGACACGGTGCTAAGTAGCGTCGGGAAATCTTATTTGTATCGAACCCGTTAACAACGGGTTCCCTTTTTTTAAAAATCATGCCGATCTAATACATAACTTTCTATAAGCAGATATAACGCTAGTCGTAAGCTGCGGCGTAGTTTACTGTAGTCGTCTCGAAAAATCGGGCGTTAAGTCAGCGAATGGCCTTGATCATATACATATTTGCGTTGCATATTTCAATTTGCTGACGGAGCTGCATCGATGAGTTGTAAACAACATCATTGATAACGTACGACCGACATAGTGAGTAGGTGGATGAGTGATGCATTACATCATCTTCTTCATGTAGGAGTGGACGTTTCATTTCGACTTATCTATCGACATAAATGTATATATACGCGAATAAGGACAAGCGTCGGCCAACTGTAGAGATAATTTAATAGTCATATGTAGCCTACGCAGATGTCGAAAACTTATTCGGCTTTTAAAAATATCAAATTTGGTACATTGACATATACTCGAAAATATAGAACAGGGGGCGACAACCTACGGCCCGCGGAATAAAATAATCCGGCCCGCGATGCTTCACCGAATCACAGTAACAAAACGGCTGTTTTGACGATTATATTCTTTACGCAACAGAATTCATTGTGAGACACGTGTAGACTAAATAATAATTATAACCTAATGAGTATAAAATTCGCAATTACTCGTTTAATGAGGCCATAAATTTAAACATAATTAGACAAATGGCAACGTAACGCAGAATAGGTGATGCTGAGTGCAGAGGGTTCAATGGTGCCGAAAATATTCAAATGGAGATATTGAGAAGCAATGCAATGAAAAAATAACTCTAAGTTCTATTCGAGAGATATCTCACTGCTTGATTTTTATTAAAAGTATCTTCTTGAAGGAAAAGTCTATCCAAATTCAACAAATCA
Organism: Styela clava; assembly: GCF_964204865.1. Lineage (NCBI taxonomy): Eukaryota > Metazoa > Chordata > Ascidiacea > Stolidobranchia > Styelidae > Styela > Styela clava. The sequence goes on from NC_135250.1 coordinate 24,646,689, forward strand.
TGCGGAAAAATTGCATATGCTTGCAAACAATTATTTTCGAAAAAGAACATTACAAAGAACAAGCTGAGAACTCGGATTAGTGATTCCCATTTATAAAATGTTTTAATCTTGGCTTCATCCAGTGTCCCATTTAAATAATGTTTTCCATTTACTGATGCCGAAAACGTATCAAGGGTGATGCAACAAAAAGTGTCACATTAAATTTCATTTGTAAATTAATTTTTTTCTTCACGTAAGACGACTAAGTTGAATTCACGAGTTATTGCAACTTCTGACTTGTGTGAAAAAATTATGTTTCATCGGCCATCTATTCGGTTTTTACCGTTGTAAAGACATGTGCGGCCCTCCATGACAAGTAACCTTTAATTTTGGCCTGCGAACGATAAAAGGTTGCCGACCCCTGACATAGAATATAAACAGGTAAGGAATTTAAATTGACTTATACATAAATAAACAAACACTAGCGTTAGTTCAATTGTCTACATCGGTGGTTCCCCGTCACTAAATTCCTTCTTACTTAGATAATTTTAGAACTGTTTATTACTCTCTCACAATATGCAGAAAAACGACTTTTTTAGTCAATTTTCAATAGACAACTTGAAGAACTTCAAAATTCCTCCAGGAATTGAAAACGTGGGTCTATATTCTTATAATAAAAACTTCCGTGTTTCCTCATTCCAATTGGCTACGTATAATGAAACTCGCTTTATTAAATTTGCAAAATATTTACCATATATATCACATCATGCATTCTTTTGCTGTCAGATAATATCTAATACTCGACCATAAAAAATGTCACTGGGTATCCACAACTGACAGAGCTATAACTAAACATTTCGTATGACTTAACCAGTTATTCGTCTTTGTTTCAGAGTTTATTTTTGTACGGTATTTTCGTGGTGCGACGTTAGATATCAGATAGGTTTTACGTTTTGAAAACGGAAATATCACCCACTATAAATAGACTAGTACGGCGGACTGACTTGACGCAACATATTTGGCTTTTTTTCAAACGTTGTTTAGCTATATTTATTAAATTATGAGTCAACTAAACCCTATCAAATTAGTTTGTTTCCGTTGTACACTGAGTCTAACATCTGCCGTTTGATCAGTTCTAATTGTGTGTGAAACCATTGTAGGCCGAAAATACTGCAGTTTGTTGTCATTTGGAAGAGTATAGGCCTACATATGACATTCAATCATAAATGATCAGTGTCAACCATATCTAGTTCGGGGCCTTATGCGAGACGATGTTTGCGCGACGCCAAGTTTGAATAAAAGAAGAAGAATAACTGTAAATTGAGATGTCGCGATAGAAAATGAATTCGGTTTTTCATGTTATTACTTCTTAAAAACCAAGTACAATACTCCGGTTGAAGTAACGTTTATTTACAAGCACTGCGCGCAGTTAAGTCTATATGTCTTCGTGAATTGACCTCGAGTAATTCACAGGATTTTGATCGTGATAGATTGCAGTGGCGTAAGCCGGCCCAGTATACATAATATTGCCTCAACGACCAGGTATCCGAAACTAACTGAAATGGGCGCTCTAAAAGTCACCGAACTCATAATATAACTAAAATAAGAAAAATCGGAATAAAATTATGGCCTAACTCTGGCCTGGTACACACACTACGGGAGTACCCTAAACTGAGCACAAGAAACTGGATTGTACCGACGACAAGGCGGTTAATTAATGACTAATTTTTTCGAATACCAAACTGACGTTATCTATCACTCAAGTAAAGATTTGTAGGTTCTGTCAACACAACTCATTCCTCTCGTCTCTCATAATAAGTTGCTATTTTCGACTAAATCGATAGATTTACTAAAACGTACAGTGTGTTCATAAAGTCCTGTATTAAATTAGGTAAAAGAACTTCAATGTGCTTCGTGCTAATTGATGTCGGGCACATGAAGGTGTATGTATTAAGTGGTATAAAAACTCAAACAAACACTGAAAATAAAACAAACTCAAATGCCTCCATAACAAAATTTAAAAATTGTAACCTGACTTTATGAACAACCTGTGGCTACATCTATCTTTAGCATTTACAAAGATGAGCGCTCATAATAATTATTGCTATGATGTTAGCTGTAAACACTGCGCATATTTGTGTACGAAGAAGCAGTAGGCATCAAAGATTTGCCCACACAACTATTACGCATCGAAATTCCAAAATACCGTGAAGTACTTCCTTAACGTGTGATTTGAGCTTTTCAAACGAGACTCAAGGTCTAGAAAATTTGTATTGATGAACTTTTGAAAAATATCTGTAAAATATTCACGATTTTAAAAGTGGTCCTATTTTATGAAACACTGCTGTGACAGTTGATACAAATAGTAACACCCACACAGCCGATTAGTATTTTGCAAAATAGTATTATTGCTTCACACAGTAAGGATAGGGACCGTAAATCGACAAAGGACGTATGATAAACATCCAATAAGCTACTAAGTAATCGTAACTTATTCGGATTACGGACAAATTCCCATAACTTTACTTTTTTTGACGGCGCTTCGCCTGCGGATGACGTATCGGAAAAGAAGGCTTGAATAAGTATGTTTAGCGGATAATTGGAATTGAATTTGGTGTTCAGGATTGCCGGAAATGTTGTAACAAGGAGGGTTGGTGATTAGCTCGACCGAAACAAAATAGGTTACAAATAGGAAAGTGAGTAAGAGTTGGGGTGAGAACATGGAGTTTGGCTTACTGGGTGAGAAAGGTTGTTCGCTATGCCGACTCGTATCTTTAATTAGAAGCCTAACTAAACGCATGGCGACGATCAACCTTGACAGTGCTTGAGTACTTATGAGTTACAACCTTCGGATATTTAGTACAAAGCCCCCGTCAAAAAAACATCCCCGTTCAAAATAAGAAAAATTATTAATTATCCAGTTTGGGTCGAGATTGCAGATTACGTTGAAACTTTTCAAATCATTCCTAACGCCAACCCAAACTGGATATTTACTAATTACTTATTTCGAAACGTGGCTGGAGCATTTTTCTTGAATATCACATTTTTGCATTGGCGGCGTGGACTTCGCACAAATGATCTCAATCTTCTACATATTATAGTAATTCGAGAATTATGTTTGTTCAATACAAACCTCAATAAGTTCTATGGACTAAAACTCGACTGCTATCACAAATAATCTCTATTCCTTTACTCCACCGACCTATCTCTTGCTGACTGACACCTGTAATTTTACAGTCCCTAGTCATCGCGCATATTTAGTGAGAGGTACATCACACATTTCATTTAAGTTGTCCGCTTCAACTGTGTGTGAACGTTACGAAACGTTTCGATAAGCCTGCACATTCTTAAAAACTCAATATGTGAACTACTTTTAAAGAGAGCACCCACAAAATTAATTATCGCTTTGTATTTGATTACGAACGCTTTATTGAAAGCACCTTGCCTCCATTAATTTTACGTCCTCGACAAATTAGAATTGAGGTTTAGCGGAGCGGGCCAATTTTATATTCAGTTCAAAATGACGTACACGGGAATTGAGCGATATAATGGCCTATTTGCATATTATTACTTAGGTATTATATATAAAGAGAGAACTAATATTCTGGACTTTTATTTGAAAGATTTTCATCCCCTGTGTTGTAAGACAGACTGACAAACTGTAAAATAACGATGATATAAATAAAAAAATAATAAAGGAACGATAATATAATCATTTTTAGTTTTCTGTCTCACGCTCATCGTTGTGCGTATATCTTTTGTTTCGTCAGTTGAATATATATATACTGGTCAGGTTATCTTGTGGAAAGACCGTTATTGAAAAATGACAGACGAAAAATAACGATAATATAAATAATAAAGTAATGTTCAGATATATAATCATTTCAAGTTTCCCAAGTATTTCTGTATCACGCTCATAGTTGTGCGAAAGTCTTTTCTTTGATTATTTGAATATATACTGGGTTAGTTATCTTGTGGAAAGACCGATCTTGTTGTCGAAGGTAGGGATTTGTTCAAAAAGAATTGTTTTTTTAAAACAATTGTTTTAAATCAATTTTTTTGCCTGTTTTGTTCAAAATGGCTGTACTATTTGATTTTTTTTGTAATAAATAGGTTGAAGAAAAATGGACGGGACGTAAAAACTTGCCAAGCGTGAATCTTTCAAAACGCCACAAATATCGATAAAGGCTCATGCAAACCTTCTCAAGCTGTAGTTCAGTGGTTGGCGCAGTAAGACGCAACCGATAAGCTATTACGTGAACGACCCTGCTGCGATGAAACCACGTTGCGAAAATTGAAATGCGATCGAATAAATGAGTTTGTATAACCTTGAAAAACTCACTTCAAGCTTAAAAACAAAAGTATGCTGAGCATAAATTAATCGAACAGTATCAACCGTAACAATGACTTCATTTTATGAGAAAAATGTCAATACATGACCTCGATATCCATATTATGACGTCAAAACAGATTACTTGTGGCTTCTTTGCATCAGAAGACTCTTACAATTAACATAGGCTAAGTTAAGGTGTCTCATCGTTCATATCAGTAGATTACCGCCGATATAAGCATATTCTTCATTATCGCAACCCACTCGTTTTCCCGAAAGGCTGCACTTGATCGAATTGCTTTTGTAGTAGATATAAAGTGGCGATAAATGTACGAAATAGTGGTAAAAGTCAAAATAAAAAATTTTACTTTCATTTTTGAAATAATAATTCCGGCTGCGTGTGCAGCTGCCAGAATGCAACGTTTTGGCGTAGTTTCGCGGCGATGTAAGAGGTATTTCAATAAAAAATACAGAAAAATTTTGATTTGAAACAAGCCCTTGTTTTAAAACACGATGTTTTTTTTAGAATTGATAAAAAACAAAACCCTAGTCGAAGGGTAATACACTCAACGCTTCTTCTACTAACCGATTTCATCTGCATCGGAACAAAGTAAGCTGATGTCGTATTTAAAGTAGTAGACTATAGTAACTACTAGTTGACTACAAGATTAAAATTTTATCAGCTTTCATCTTCCTACTGAACCTAATTCATCCCCCTTGTTTTCTATCAATAACAAGCGACGTCGCCCCGACACAGTGGCTTATCTACGTAAAATGGCGCCCATGGTAGAGTTTAAAAACGCGCCCCCCTGATCGTTGGTTGACAATTTTATTAACATCATTTATATAGTGAAATAAGATACTCGTACGTTATTATTAAAATAAAAATACAGGTTTCAATGTTTTTGAATTCTAAATTATTGTACTGAAACATTTCACAATTTCAACGTTAAAACTTTTCAACGTTTTTGCGCCCCAAACCAGACGGCGCCCATAGCTGCCATATTCTAGATACGCCCCGACCTCCAGTACAGTTCCCATCATTGCTAGTCCACATTCCACACACGCATTAGAACTATTGATGCTGGGTTACTGAACACATATAGTTTACTGGTATCCGACAGCATGACGCAATCAGTGTCGGTGCAAGTCCGTACTCCCCAGTTTGCGAGTTTGCAAGTCGACGAAGTTTAACTATTAAATCCGCCGGATTAGCAGGAAATGGTTGCATTGCAAATAATCAAGCGTGGGCAGTGAGGCTAATTAGATCTGCAATACGAATGTGCATATCTTCCACAAGGTTATGTAAAATGCGAACAGTATTCCAGTCGTTTACAACTTCACATCATCTGTTGAATTATCATCGCAGAGATTTGGAAATTGAGATGAGATAATATTAAACTGCTTCGCCTCATATTTTATTTGTATAAACGAGGACAGCTTTAGTACAAATGACGTTAACACATTTCTGCATGCGTTCTCATTTTAACGGGCATTTTTTTAATCTCTTCACTTATACCAGTGGAAATGTCTGCTAAATAAACGATATCAATAATCGCTTCACAGATTCGTCCGATGGAAAATGCCGGAGAGGTATTTGATATAAAAAAGGCAAAATAGAGTTGAACAAGCACATTTAGCTATCGAATCGGGGCGTATACTATAATATAGTAGATGTTCAAAATCTTCTTCGCTACCGTGAGAAGTTTATGATAATTTATCATGTTGATACATTTTAGCTCTGAGATTGCGAGCGATTAAAAGTTGCCGACGGATAATTGGGTTGCAATGAGTTCTGATATTTTGTTCAATAGTGCGGGAGTCCTCGATGCTTCCCAACATCTTCAGCAGCACAGTCCGTTGTAATTGCAATATATTTTTCACTGGTATCTCATTTTCTTCGGAAAATCCCCCCGACTGCACTGAAGAGAGTTGCCACCTAAGTACCAGCAGGAAAAGTTATTTCAACAAACACATATATATATCTTTCTGGGTCTGCGTACCATACCACATCGCACACATCTCAACAGCAGTGATTCGTTATTACTCAAGGTTTATTCGTCTATCAGCTGGAATGTTTGGATAAAAAGCATTTCAACAAGTTGGTTGCACACATCATAGCTCATTTCATCGATGCGTCGTTGAACTTCATTACTTGAAGGCCCAGCACGCAAAACTTAACCATTCTGTGTCAATAGTTTTTCGAGGCTGACAACAGTATTCCAAAGTGCGTATTCTCCAGTGCGTGACTTTGCTGTTTGCAATCTGTTTGTGCCTATTTTAAGTATGGCGAAAAATAAACCACTGATTACAATCAGCTTAGACATGCACCTATATCACATGGAACAATATCCGTTTATCAGACTGACTAAAAAGAGATTGAATTGTGCCTTGCTTTTTATCCGTGAGCTTCGTGTAATCGCTGACAATTTTATTGGATGAATTCTGTTAAGATGGTCTTGGGCTTGACTCGATTCATTGCCTCATTAGAGAAGAAAGGAAAGCACACACGGCGTACTGGTCTATAGGTAAGTAAATTCACTGTTGGCGCATAAAACAAATCAGGTATCGCGATAATTCTGACTTTTCGAGAATGCGCTATCGCCCCGTCCGAGGTTTCGTACCTGTTGTCTCTCATTCGCTACGTAGAAGCGATATTGCCTAGTATGAGTATTACTGGTTGCGATTTAACAAAAGCAAAACAAAAAGCTCAGCCCACTGGGTCGGTAGTAATCTTACAATTGGAACATAAACAAAAAGAGTTTACCGAAATTTCTTACTTTTCGAGAATGCGCTCGCTATCGCTTTCCCGGGGATTCAGTCCTATTGTATCTCTGGTGCCTCCGCGGGAGCGATATTGCCTGGTTTAGGAACCACGCAAGCTAAAGTTGCGGAGAACGAATAAAAATGTGTTTGCACCCGAAAAATCATTATCCCAAAGCTTAAAATTTTTACCAAAAATTGTATACCGTTTAAAGTGCTTGGCCTCCATTATGTTGGTTTAATATCACAGGTTGAAAAACCGGTACTCCCGAAGTATGTGGACCAAGATGGCGGACACCGGAAAGTAGTAAGTGTACTAGGTTAGGCCATAATTTCAGGTACAAATACCACAGGAGTCACTTGGCTAGTACCCGAACTTGTAATAGAACTAAAAAAATAAGGGAAATTGGAGTAGCCTAACCCTAACCTGGTACACATACTACGTTCTGGTGTCCGCCATCTTGGTTCACATGCTTCGGGAATACCAAGAATCCTACGCACACCTCACACTCAGGGGGAGATAATTTGGGTAAGCAATGCCGCGGACCCCTATTTGTAAAACTTCGTTTTTACGAACCCCCATCCAACCCACAACACAAATTACAAGTGATGGAAGGGGTCGCTTTTCACTGCATAATTTATAAATTCTCGAAGCAATTTGTGACAAGATCCGACTCTACGGCAAGTCTCGACCTGTATTTTGTCATCATATTGGTAAGAGCTGAAAATGCTGCCTCGCGCATGTAGGACGTTGCAAAGGCAATAACGTTTTAATTACCCTTTTCTGACGACAACAGATATTCGTCCACAACGGTCAACCAAAAAGATACACTGGCTTTTTGATTAAAATCGCGGTCGCGGATTCCCCGTGCAGTTATAACGAACCCCCAGGAGTCAGCGGACCCCAGATTGGGAAACCCTGCCCAAGGGTGTAAAAATTGAATAAAAAAGTCGCAAAACAAGACTGGAGTGTGGTTTTTACGATGTCAAAAATATTTGATAGTCGATTCAAACTTGACCCCCAACAAGTGTTGATTAATGTCACATTATTACGTATATGGCATTTTAATAGTCTTTCGCTCTGTACAATCAATACTGTTACCCTCCACGCTTTGAAGGCGACAAAAAACAACAGTTCACACGTCATCAAAGAGACATGGTTTATTAAAATAATCAAAATAATGGTGACAAAATTTTTAGGGCCGAAAGGTCCGATTCGGGGAGTTTTTTCGGGGTCAGAAAATTTGCAAAATTCTCGAAAACGAAATTGTAAAATAATACAAACCAAAAATATAACAGAAACGAAAACAACACCGTGAACTCAAACTAACAGGAATTAGAAATAGACTTGTTATGAAATTGATGACGCTTAAATGACGTCATAATAGAATGACGTATTAATAATAATAGTATGACGTCATCAAGTTTGCAATAACTTGTACGGAAACAAACTCGCTTGGGTTAAGTAATTAATAGTGATAAACTGATAACTCCTTTAGGTAAGTTTATCATTTGGAAATTTACCAAGGGGGAAAGGCAGTCAATATAATACTATGTTGTCAGGTAATTGAAAAGTTTTGCCTTTTAAAAAGTGAAAAATTCACATATTTCCCGTAATAGTTGTACCTTTTATTCCTGAAATAAGAGAAGATATTTGCTTTTTAAAAAATTCTAGAAACGGTCAATATTGACCATTTTTGCCAAAAACTTTTACCATATACACCCAAAACACATCAGATCTTAATTATCAGTCGACACAAAACAGTAAATTTGATCCTTTTATAACAAGTTTGATCCTTTTATAACAGACAATCTTATGGTAAGACGACCAATGCTAAATTTCGTAATCAGCAGCCTTGTCACAAAAAAGTGGACGAATCCTATAACATAGCCACAAATTTAGTAGCTAGCCCCTTGATATACAAAGGAGGGAGAACTAATCCAGGTTTTTCAACTTTGCGATGACTACAATAAATTAAATTGACGATGATTTGTCTAATTGTTTAACCAATATGCAAGTTTGCTGTTATTTACTAATACCGGTAGCAGCGAATAAGAAAACTGATGAAAACCCCTCTAAAAACAGTTTTTCTTTGAAGAAGAAGAACAAGGGGCACAAAGTGTTATGGGTCTGTAGAAGGATGCCGACGGTCATAAAATTTGAGTCTAATCTTGAATTGTCACACCTTTTTTAGTCAAGAATCAAGTATTCATGTCCGTTAATATTCAACTTGGTATTTTTTTATCGTTCTTGAAAAAGGAAGAAAATCAACGTCCATTGACTTAACCAATCCCTATAGGTAAATTTCTAACTGAAGTTTCTCTACTATGCGAGAAAAAGATCAACAACAAATTGAAACAAAAAAGAAATTAAAATGATAAAATTTATCTAAGTTATAAAAGCAACGTCTTATTGTTACGGAGTAGAAGTTCTGGATAATTTTTGTCTTCAAAAATAGCTGACGGAAAAAAAACAGGCAAAATTTATAAAAAAATCTGTGTTCAAAATTTTAAACCCAATGCGGGCAAATTGCCACAATCGGACCATATGTTAGCCAATGGTAACCGCAGAAAAGTTCAAAATTGTTTGTTCATATAAACGAAAACAAAAAATCTACAATTTAACTGTAACCATTTTCTGGTTGAATGATCACAAAAGTCACAAATCAACGCCACCTTGTGGTAAAGAGAGCGCTAGTGAACAGTGGAACAATAAAATTAACATTATGTAAGTTTCAAAATAGCAATCCTGAATATAGAATAGGTTTATATGGAAAACTGTAAAAACAAAATCATTTATAATCATGTCTCATACATACTAATGTTGTGTTTTTTCTTCATCTGAACGCTCCCCCCTACAGACTCTAAATTGTGAGTATTCATATATATATATATATATAAGAAAAAAGAATGGGTATAAACAAGAACCCTGCAATAGTCCTAATTTAATTTTAAAACAAATTTCCCATTTTTTTTTCATTCGAATAGACTTCGAAACCAATTTTAGTTTTTCGTTGACATTCGGGCAAAAACTGGTTGAAAAATCTGGCACTCATCATGCTATACCAAATTTTATTGAAAAAGAAACCAAAATTAGCCATATTTAGTGCTTGAGTATTGAAATTTCTGGTTCTAGTTCAAATTTCGTGATTTTTGATATCATTCACAAATTTTGTTCACAACAGGTTAATTTTGAATAGTATAGCGAAGGAAAAATGCGGAATTTCTGAAAACAAAAATTTCAAATTTTCCAACGGGTCTCAGCATTCGAGTTCGATAGATACATGTGGGAATACTCTCTAAGCTATGTTTAATCCAGATATGACCACGTCCATAGTGGGGGAAGCTGTATTCAGTCTTCATTTACTAATTGAAATTTAAAGGTTCGACTTGGCATAGTGAGCCACGCAAGTTGTCGAACAAATCAAAAATCTGCAAATTCTTTGGCGTGTTTTTCCGTCGAATGGATTCGGAGTTGTTCTTCCTCGTAGTCGTCAAAGTTGCTTGAATCCCCAGCATGCTTGAATTTAGGGATGAATGGTGCCTCGACCTGTAAGATTAGGGTAATCAGGTTAGCAAATAGTTAACCTGTTGAATGTTCCAGATGCATGGACTCAGATGGCTCAGTAACCATAAAGACACCCAACAAGTTTGAACTCTCCTCAATTAGAAAAAAATAAATAATCCAACCAAATAGCAAGCAAGCGGCGATTTGTAAAAAACATATACATTGAAACAGATTGATGAAAGTGCAAGCGTTGAAATTCTTGCGTGCAGGTATAGGCAAAACCAAATAATCGGCTACTCAATAGTTTTATATTAAAATTTTCAGTAATTAAATGAAGACTTTTTTGGTGTACATCAAGAATTCACGTCTAAAATAACAATTTTAAGAAATGAAACTATTCTGGATCATTCCTAAGTTGGCACCAAACCGTCAATTCCAAAAAGAGAAGTACAGTATTTAGTCCCAAAAATCCAGAACTCAAAATTTCAATAGTTCCAAAAATTATACTCAGACATTCCTGCTTGTAAGCGATATTAGCAGAATACAAGCATCATTTACTACTAAATCTCACCTTTCTCTGATAGATTGCAATCCAGTCAATGGCAGAAAACCACCTGTGACCTTTGATATCAGCAACTCCGTTCTTCAAATTCCCGTAACGTTTTGTCAAATCAACTTGAAGTAAATTACGAAGCAAATCCTTCAGTTCGGAAGTGAAATGAGACGGGAAACGAACCTAGAAACAGAAAAATCTCATTTTACAAACTGAAAACTCTCCTGAACTTCTTTATATAGGATAAGATGTTGATATTTATCCCTGAGAACAGGAAAGCCGATAATGCGATGTAATCTTATGACGTACCATGACCTCTCGTCTGGATACCAGTTCTATATGGTATGGGAATATGCATGAACTATAAAAAAATTGAGAGCTTTCATAGGGATAAAACAGGATTTCCCTGTTATCACTGAACTTAGCCAGCAAGACCACCTAATATATATCAAACCCACTCATTTGGTCACATTTCCAGGTCAAGAAATGCTTCTGGTTTGTCAGTTAAGTATATTTAATTGCATGCAATGAATTAATTGAACTGCAGTATGGGACCACCCCGTGTTGATAACAAAAGTTAATCGTATTCAGTAATAAATTGGAAGCGGTCTCTCACACTCAGGAAAATAAGTTGACGAAGCAAGGAATTTACTATTTCAATATTTAAAACGATCATTCTACATTTACAACCCGACTCACCTTTCCAGAAACAATCTTTTCATAAATTTGTATAGGTTGATCAGCAAAAAATGGGGGATACCCAGCAGCCATTTCATAGATCAAAACACCAAGTGCCCACCAGTCTACTGCCTTGTTGTAGCCCTAAATGGAAAGTGGATGGATGTTTCAATATGTACATTAGACTTCGATGCAGTGAAGTCACAATTTTGCTTGTTTTTATTGAGTAAGAGGGTCAAGCCGTATTGTCAAACTCTCCAAATCAGAATTTGTATTCTTCGATATAGGAGTTTCAGACTTCTGATGGTAAAACTTTCCAGAAAGTCAAAAAGTCTAAAGTTAACCAAGCTAGGACTTCCCAAACTGGGGGCGACAAATTTTAGTGGACGCGAAGAAACTGATTTCACTCAAAGTACTATTTTAGACTTTTGATTCGAAGCACAATTATTAAAACTAGCACCAAACATATATCTCATGATTTCGAGAGAATACATATGATTAGAGAAGCGGCGCAATTGCATAACAATACAGGGGTCAGCAGAGGTCACGAAAAATGTTAATATATTGAAAGGGGGCACGAGCTCGAAAGTTTGGGAAGCACCGAACTAAGCAATAGACAAATAAAGAAGACTTGAATTTCCCAAACTTAATCAGCATTTGCTCCTTTCATTTTTAGAATCCAAATTTACTTAAATCTGAGATCAAGAGCCGGAGGCAAAATTTTGTTAACCAGGAGTTAAAAGTCTGCGACCTAATGGTATAAGTTGGATGCTCAATTTTCCCCACCTCACAGCAATGAAAATATACAATGAAACAAAACTCTTCAGATATTCCATTAAATCACCCATTAGCAAATTGCAGTTTTGCTTTCCATAATATTCAATTTTGGAATACTTTAATAATATCGGGTTTATTGAGCAAACTTTGGCAAAATCTTTCCATATATTATTATTATTCATGTGAAAAATGCCGTTTTCGCATTATTGTTCAGTGTTTAAAACACTATAACAGAGAGTCAAATCTGACAAACCCAAGTAACATAACAAAATAAATGCAATATTGTTTCATCCTGCAATCGTTCATGTCCTTATAATGATAGATAAAAGTTGATGTCTAAAACGGCCAAATTCGCAAAGATAAATTTAGCATATAAGGCTTCATTAGCATGACTACTTATTAACCTAAGCTAAACCTATACACATTTACCTAGCAATTACTAAGGCATCATTAATGGCCAGTCATTGCAAAAAAATATCATACCTTGCTGAGGATAATTTCAGGAGCGAGGTACTCTGGTGTGCCACATAGTGTCCATGTCCTTCCTTTCACTCTTTTTGCAAATCCGAAGTCAGTCACCTAATTGAGATAGGAAGGAGTGTGAGTGTAAAAATCATTCATGATAACAGCATAGAAAAGGATGGCTGAGTTTCCGTTACAAAGGTTGATAAATTATGAATTTGGGATCATATTTATCCTGGGGGAGAGGAAATCCAAAAGACCGTATAACTGTATTCCTAGTGCTTAGCAAGATGCACCAATGAAAGAGTTCTGAAATTTTGGTATAATCAAGAAATGTAATACCTCCACCTGTTTTCAACATCTATATTTTTTAGAGTTCAGACAGTAATACTGTTTTGAAATTACTATCGACAATGAACTAATAGAAATCAATAATTTGATTTCCATTTTTTTTTCAGAAATTCAATGATTCACTTTGGTCATACTTTGAGACTTTCATTGGTCAAAATATAATTTAGGAAGAAAAATTTCTCAATCAAAATATCATAAAAAAATTTAAATATTGAATATATATTCAATTTCAAATAGATTTCAATAATTATGTTTTGGAAACCCTTGAGTGTGATCATGAATAGGAAAATACTTTAAGCAAACTCAAATCAAAAGACAATGGAAAAAACCAAACATCCTTCTAGCCATAAATCAAATTGAAAGCGCAACTAGATCACCATTATTAAATAAAGCAACCGCAATATAAAACGCAATATAAAACGTGATGCTTCGATCAGTGGAGAAAAAAAAGTAAAACCGATTCATAATTAATGAGCTGCCTTTTATAAGCGAACTAAAAATAGACATTTAACCGAGTGCATACAAAGTTTAATATTGATTAATAGAACAATCGAAAGTAATCATTACAAAGATGGACGAAACGTTTATGTGAATTTATGCATTGATTATTAAATGAAATGAATTATGACCAGTTTGTGAAATACAAAAGGCATATATCTCACTCAAGATTGCAATATGTCTATAAGAGAAGTATGTGAAGAATAAATATCCTTTGGAAATTAATTGTATTTGGTAGGCCTATTTCTAATTCTCACTTTTGAGAAAAATATGGAACGTATTACGTATATGAATGAAAAACTATCATTTTGAGCAAAAGGAGTCAGAAAACCTTCTTTTAAAATTCTAAAAGCAATGAAACTATGAAGAGCAAATCGATTTCATGCATTTTCATCTTTCATGCATACCCTATTTAGATATATTCAATATTTGGGTCTAGCGAAGTAAACGCCGTAACTGCCTAAATAACGCCAAACAAAAAGGTGATATGAAATTTCAACATACTTAAAAAAAAAAGCTGTATGACGCAGAAAGAGATTATTGAAACATGTGTATAGTCCAAATCCGAGCCACTCAATTTTAAACTAAGCAGGGATGTCCTGTGCAAAAAATAGGGTATTGTATTCGCGTAAAACTGACTTTTTTAAAAATGAAAATTTGGGTTGTATTCTAACATCCCGTTCACTTCACAATACTTTATTAAAAAGTATTATTTTAGAATGTATTCGGAATAACAGATTACTCAGTTCGGGAAATCCCTGCCTCAAGCCATTCAATAGTTTTTAAGCTTTTTATTTGCAAAGCAAGATAAGATAAACATGATTATAGATAAGATGACAATACCAGGAACAAAATTTTCAATTTACTTGGACTCAAACAATCATGAATATTTCAGAAGGCAGTCAACACAAGATAACATCTAAATATTTAGGGCTGCAGAAAACATGACTGAAAAAAAATTTAAAATCCTGACAAAAGAGTTAAGAAATCAAAAAAAATAAAATTGTTAAAGAAGAGAATAGTACATAGATTGAACCTCTCAAAATATCCCCCCACACAATACAAGCTTGTTAAGTGTGTGAGGCAATTATGTATCTTCAAATTAGGTACCGTATATCCTCATATATAAGCGCCCCAAAGCGATGAATTTATAAAAATTCGAATATAAGCCGACCCTACAAATTGTAACACGCTGTAGGCAGCTATCACGGCAAATGGTTGCAGAAGAGAATCAATGCAAATGATAACCATTATTTATGTTCTAACCATGTTCTACTTTCATTAATAATGATAAGAAGTGTCTCAAAATCCTCCAAAGAGATTTTCCCGTTTTTTACTGTGAACAGGGACCTATAGAGGCAGCCACTGATATCAAATATGTAATGAGCTACACTTTTTGAGGACTGGAATCATACCGATTAGCGAATTTGTCAGAAATTTCGACTGATTATCATTACCGAATGTGTAAAATTCCGATTCAGACTCAGAAATTCACTCTGGTGAGTTTGAAAATGCGATTCTGGCTCTGACTCCAATATCAAGAAAACATGCAGAACGCGGCCCTTCTTAGAAGCATGAATGAAAGATTGACCATGAAAATAACTTACATACCGGTAACCTCAAAACAAGACAATATTATTGACAACATGAAATTAGGGACCCACCTGAAGATATCCTTGTTGATCAATAAGAAGATTCTCTGGTTTCAAATCTCTGTATATAATATCGAGATAATGGAGATATTCAAATGCAAGGACAATCTGTGCTGCGTAGAACCGTGAATGAGGCTCGCTAAAATAGAAGAATAAATTGGTTAATTAAACATATTTGTAACAATTTTTCTGAAAAATACATCAATGCTATCAATTCTTTACAATAACATTAATAGAATTAAAACCAATAATGGTTCGAATTCATGAACTTGTTAGAGGTTTTACTTACATCGAAAGACCCAAATCATGTATGACATGCTAGAAATAATACAGAGTGCGGTTCTTTCCAAACACTCGCATCTGAAATATATTTTTATACAGAGCACAACAATGAATCAGCATTATATTCCTAGAACAGCGAAACGTAGACCAGCAAGTAAAGAAGTATTCTTGGGTAGCAATGAACCTGGTGACGTAATGCAAACAGGGCCAGTGAATAAACAAGAGCATTTAGTGTCTATAATGAATAATACAAAGTCTATCTTATCTTATAATCATTGTAGCAAATAAATCATTGTAAGTGATTATACTTGAGCATTTAGCACAATTTATTCCTTCAGAATTCAGATTCCCTGTGAGGTTGAGGTTATCATAAATCATAAACTGTCAGGCCAGTTGTCGAGTTCAGCCAACCTTTACGAGACTATAAAAATTCCTATCGTTGTAATTATAGGAGTAATGTCAATATGATATCGACAATACACACATTCGATCGATACCTATAGTGTTGTCTATTTCTATACCACTGGGCTATGTCTGTTTGCCAATAAGAGACACAAAACCAAAACTTTCACTACAATAGATTATGGTACTCCTGTAGTGTGTGTACAAGGTTAGGGTCAGGCCATAATTTTTTTTTCCGATTTCCCTTAGTTTAGTTCTATTACAAGTGTATGGACTGTCTGTGTTAGCCAAGAGAATATACCCCCCTTATTTCGATTTTCCTCTTTTTAGTTCTATTACGAGTTCGGGGATTGTCCGTGTTAGCCAAGTGAATATCCATCCCCTGCCCATAGGTTTCAGTACCTTCATACAACTTGATGTAGGCAAACAAAATTAGTTATCCATATTGGTACACACACTTCTGGAGCGCCTAGATCTAGATTATTATGGATAATTTTCCAACCCTTTGAGTATTTTCATGGATTGGGATTTTGGACGTACAAACTGGTTTACATGCTTCGAAACCATCAGTTCGATTTTGTGCCGTTAATTAAAAGCACTGATACTTGATTTTATCCTGTCTAACACAGACTTATCGGATTAATTTTTGTACACGGCTAGTAAACCAAAACTGCTTAATAAAAAAAAGGACAAAATGAAATGATTTCTTTAATTTGTGCCCAGAGTTTACAAACGCAACTAACAAATGTATGGTAAAATCACAAAAACGAGCCAATATGTACAACCATGCCTAAGAGGCTGTCTACACCAAAAACATGCGTCTCAAGCGCCTGCACACATTTCACACTCACAGAATCAAATTCAGTAACAAGTTGACTGGGAATTTTCTCAATTGAGATATGCTGATTGAATACAAATTACCTGAATCTCCCAATTCTCCTCAAATGTGAGAACATCTCTCCTCCCATAATGAAATCTAGGACCATGTATAAGTTGCTGTTGTCCTGGAAGAAAAAATGAAAGAATAACAGAAAATTAAATTTCACCGTCTTTATTGGATGAGTTGACAACTGATGATTGGATTTTATCATTATAATTGAATACAGTAGTCAGCAATTGTACTGAGAGTTGATATCAAAATAGATTGGTGGTAGACAATCTTTCCGAAGCTCTAGAATTTTGGTTTTCATGAAATTTCATGTTTTTGAAACAACAAAACTTGTCACATTGGCTCGATTGGACGTATTTCTTGGAACAAAGACAAAGTTCACTGAAAACAGTAATTTAAATTACCATATCATATATCTTAAAATATCAGTTGTTTTGTATATCGTTATAATTGCAATTTTCCAATAACAAGCCTTTTAAATAAAAAAATTTGATTTAGTCCTAAATTCAATCAATATTGAATAATACCAATATCTCATTCCTTTCGAACATCTTTTGGATCGTGATAAAACAAGCCCTTATCACAAGCAAAAGCTTTCACAGTTTACAGTGATAAAGCTTGAAAACGCAGTATTGTAAACTTTCAACATTCATAAACTTGAATTATTAAACAGAGAATATGGAGTTAAAAAAGGAAAGTTCGTTAAGTTTTCAAACCTACAAATCATCTTTTCAAAACAAAAGCCCAAGTCAGCATAATATTTTATACTTCCGTCTACATTTATCAATAATTTATAAGTTTCCTTAGAATCTCAGTATATTGATCAATTCAAAGCAATCAGGTTGTGAAAGCGAAAAGCTTACGTTCGTTTTTTCTCAACTATTCAAGGTATAATATTTTTTTTTTTAAATAAATTTTAGTCATCCATTTCTAATTACTTATATTTATTGAACAATAAACAAGAGCAATAATCAAATATAAAGACATGAAGACCAATACGTTAACCATGATGTCAGCAAAATTATAGTCAAATGTCGAAGAATTTACAGAATGCTAATAGAATCAGCAGAATTCGGGTGAAAAATTCGGCCTCTTAGGACTAGGAAGAATTTGAGACAAAAATTAAAATAATAGCCTTCTTGCAACGTTTTATTTTTAGGTAAATTGGTACACTAACCTCAAAGTAAAGCAATTTCAATAAAAACAACCCACACAATTTTGCAAAATGATCCATAACTAAAATGATTCTGTAACTTAATTACTAAGGCATCCTCACACACTAACACTAAGTTCAATTTCAATAATATTAATGTTAGTTTAAATCACCGAAATTCCAAGAAAATATACTTCAAATGTAAATTTATTATACGCCAACCAAATTTCCTATACTTCCCTTTTATTTTTATGTTAAATTGGAATAATATGCAATGCTGAGAAATGGCAGTATTGTGGGTTAAAATGGCATGTGAACAGCAAATTATGAAATGGAACATATATTTTTACAGGGGTCTGCAACCTCTAACACAGGAGGGCCAGATAGAAATACTGGGTGAAATCACGAGCCGTACCTTTATTCATAATAGGCTAAAGTAGTAGTGTGAGCACAAAAATTTAAGCTATTGACCTGTGACATGAGTTGTTTGAACAAGCTAGCTGTTAAGGCATTGTAAAGTCATGGGCATAGATAGTAAATTGGACTTAGTTATAGGCTTCGCTATGCAAAAGGATTGGAATTACTTGCACCACCAAATTAAATTAAAAAGTTGTTTCGAAGGCCGCACATCTCTTACTTTTGTCTGAAGGATTTTTACTACTGAACGGACCGGTAAAAAAAATAACTGAAGGATTGGGTTAAAAGCAAAACTAGTTTTTTCTTTTACTGAAGAGGGAGATGAATCAAGAAAGTTGAGCAGCACTGCTTTAGGTCTGATTCAAACCCACCTATTCCCATTGCAATACTCATCATTGATAACTCTAATTTGTGGATTTATCGTCAATATTTACCTTGAAAGAATATTCCATGCTGACGAGGAAGGGAAAACTAACTGCTTGTAGAATTTTCTTCTCATTCAATGTGTGTTCAACTTGTTTCAGTTTGACTACCTGAAAAACAGAAAAAAAAATGTTAATGGAATTAGCTCAAATCAAGGTCACACGTGCACTCACTCATAAGTAAATAGGACTCGCACAGTAAGTTGCAAACGACTACTGAAATGCCAGGAACTGAAACTATGAGCAAGGTCGAGGTCACATGTACTCAACCAGAAGTAAAGGAGACTCAATCTATGAGCAAATACTGAAACTAAACAGAATTATGATGCTGCATTATGCGAGCCAAGAACAAGGATATCTGCACTAACTCGTAAGTGAATGAGACTCATTTCTGGGCAAAGTTACAGTTGACTATAGAAATGCCAATAGTTACAGACTCTTGAAGCATATTCAATGTTATTCTTGCTACAACATCCTTACATTATTTGCATACGGATCCACCGACACAAGAGCATAGAAGAAGGATAAGTAGTTAGTCCCGCAAAAACCAAATCATTAGTGCAGAAACTATATGAATTTATGCATTATGCACCAGTGAATGTCGATTCCTGTGAGACTGTAAGAAGTATGACATATTCAAATTAAAAAAATTTACAAACAAAACTTTCAAAGTAGAAAATAAACTGATAGAATGAAACTTTCTGGCTCTTGTATGCAATCGTACAAGCGAGGTTTTTGACAACACAACGAATTGCACAAACAATGCATCAGTGATGATTTCTCTAGGGAGATCGCTCGGTGTTGGGACAATAATAAAATCAATACACTGTGTAGAATGGCAAGCACTGAATGAAGGAGTCTTCTTTATTGTGAATAATCGGTAGTCGAATGTTTATACTGCTATACATGAAATGAGTTTCCTAAGCATTTTATTTTTGACAAATTTATTCTATACCAAGCATGTATTCTAAACTTGATAGTATACCACAAGCAAGAAATATCCAATTTCACTATAAAACATGGTCTAATTTAGAATATATTCAATATACCATATTGAAATATGTACTCGGAATGGTTGGATTGGTTTTCTAAATTCTCCATTTTAGTAATAATTTGGAAGAGTTCATTACAAAACTTATCCTTTTGAGCAATTGCTACCAACTAGATAAAGTTAGCCCCAGAAACATTTCCAGATGAGCCACAAACATATTAAAATTTGTTGATAAAGGTATTGATAAATTAGGTCAATTTGGTGGTAGTAGCAATGAATGACGATGCTGTTTTTGCTACTGAGTGGTAATTTAAATTCTAATTATTGATGTAAAAGTGTCTATTTTTGCAGAAAGTCTCTTGTAGTTTTTCCCTAACACGAAAATGTTGATGGGCCCCTGAATTTTTATGCAATGAAAATGGGCCACGAAAAAAAAAGTTGAGAACTACTGGTAGTCTGGTACAGATGTCCAGACACTGGCTAAACTGCATCATTTGCATCCATATTATTTTCTCCTAAAACCACTTAATTTAAAGTGAAAGTCAAATACTCAAACAATCTACCTTTTGTTTATCTAAAATTTTCATTGCATAGTAGTTTTCGGTTTTCTTGTGTTTGACAAGCATAACTCTCCCAAATGATCCTGTGCCGAGGGTTTTCAGTCTTTCGAAATCTTCTAGTGCTGAATTGTTCTAAAATAAGATTGAATAATATTGTAATTTCAATATCTTTGAACATTTTATGTGCTATGTCTATTTTTATTAGGCCAGAGATGGACAAAATAAAGTAATCTACCATTCTGTATACATTCTGAAATGATGTTTTCTCAACAATTCTATAATATATTTTTATGAATTTACAATCAATTTATTCAAATTTCTCTGTTGAATATTCCATATTCGAAAGCATCATCTCAGAATTCAGTCACAAAATGGATGAAGGCCCTATTTTTGAGCATCAGATGTTAACATTGAATACAATCAATTTCAAATAAATCCGAATATTCAATTCATTATGAGCATCCCTGATTCATCCAATACAATGTAGAAATTTGGGAATGGAACATGATGGGCTTTCAGCTAGCAATGAATTTCGAGCATTTTGACCATACTTTGCAGTGTTCTCATCTGATACGTCATGAGATTAGCAGACTAGTATACTGCTTAAAATATAAAGTTATAACTGAAGGAATCCAGCACTCGTGAAGGATAATATTGTTAGATTAAGTAATTAACAACCAAATGTTATTATATGCTATAAATGTTTAACAGCATCACAACTATAAGATGAATTGATGTAAATTACTCTATTAGAAAATAAAATACCACTCTCCCTCCAATACATTTCATTAGGCAGATGGTATGCACAGGTCTGTATTCCAGCTATAATTAACCCGGAATATCTATGTATAGATATATAAGTAATATTGAAATTAGATATCTTATTTCGAGTGCTAAACTAACATAATGTTAAAATTTTGAATAAACAATGGGTTTTGTATTAGATTAGACCTTTCTATTTATATTTCTGAATAGAAGGGATAAGGGTTCCTCAGCAATTTTTTTTCAAACATGCCTTTCTTTCTGAATGAGGCACTGTACTAGCAGTCACTTCTAGGTAAGGAGAAATTACATTTTGAAAGTTCTTTCAAAAGGTTTTCAGCTATTAATTTTCCCAAAAAGGAGTATGAGAAATATTCTCCCATTTTTAAAGTTCAGGCAAACAACATTTAGAATATGACACTCATAATTTTTTACCAGAATTACAAATTTACAATCATTGAGGAAAGTACATGGAAATACTTTTCTCAAAATATATTGTGATAAAACAGTAAAACAAATATTTTATGTTCTTATCTGGTCATATTCTGAAATATCAAAAAACCAAGCTAAATATAAATTAAAGTGTAAACGGTCGAATCACCTCATTTTTCCACATAAAAGTGCTGTAAATTCAATAATAACTGCAATATTATTTTCAAAAGTATTGTTCCTGACTAGAACTATATATAAATTCCCAGAAATCCTAATAATTAATCAAGTTCCAAAAATTCTTTAGATCTATAAATACCAGTAAGATAGACAGTACACCAGACATTAACAAGCAAAATGTACACATACTTTGTGTATATTAAAGTCTGGAGAGCCAAAATAGCTTTTCCATGTTAGTTTAATGGTTGTAAATTTATAGAGAAAGAGCATTTGTCCGGAATTAGGGTTCAACGGGCTAACTCTAAGAACCAGTATTGGCTTGACGACACCTGAAGACTTCTGAGAAACTGATGTTGTTCTTATTAATATTATTCTAGGGAATTAAAGGAATTGGAGTGTGGCAGGGAGGTGTTCTTAGACCGTAATTGTTTTTATGACATGTTATTAGAATCAGGGTTTCTTAAACTGGGTTCACAGAGCGATTCTGAGAACCAAAAGCAAAGGTCTTCACTGGGGGCGATTTGCTATAACTACTGGTACTGTACATCAATTTAAAAAAATTCCTTTTGAATATTTATCTAAACCAAGATTTCTCAATCTTGGGAAAAGGGATTGGTCCTCTGAGAGCCACATGCAATATTCTTAGTACAATTTGTGATGATCATTGAGTTAAATTAACTGTGATTGATCTGATTATTATTTAGACAGCAGTGCATCTGATTTTTTATATCCATTTTTTGTCTTTTATCATTAAACAGTGTCAAATAAAAGAACTGATAGAACCTATAAAACATCATTATTTTTTATTGAAGAGCACAGAGGCAACATTTTGTGGATAATTTGGTGGGGGAAGTGGGCACATCCATTGGTCATGAAATTTTATATTTATTTACTAAGATGGTTCGATTAAGGTGTAAGATTCAACTATTTTGCAGTCGATCCATGACCACAAACCTCACCCAGAATGTAATAAACTGAATAGGCAATGCTAAACCAAAAAAGGTCAGGTCCTTCCTCCCAAGATATTGTTGTTTCCTATCTAACTGTGGCTGTTTGTACGGAGGGCGCGTAGCCTTATCCAGAATGGAAGGCGAATAAGGAAGTCTTGAAGACATTCTCTAACTCATGATACCTAAAATGATAGCTTTGAGCCTAACACAATATTTCGAAGCTGTGATAACATATTACAAGATATGATTCATTCAATACAAAACAATATTGATAAATCAATTGATTGCAGAAACTAATCATGGACCCTACCTGAACTGGAGTCTCCCATTTCTTTAGAAAATCTTCCTTCGCCTCCGTTAGAAATGCTTTCACTGAAAAAAGATTAAAAAAAAGTGTTAATTTTTTTAAAAAATATTGTCCGATCAAGATTTCATTAAATGTCCTAAATAAAACACAAAATTTCTCAATTTCAATCATAACACAATGATTTTCATTCTTCACTCAATCAACAGTACACACAAATAAGTTAAACTACCGGTAAATAAAAGCCAACAAAAGTTTCTATTTACATAAGAATTTACATCCAAATAGGTATGTCCAAGTCTTTCAAGTTCAAAAAATATTTAAAACAAGATCCCCAAATTCTCATTTTATGCAAAAAATTTCAACATTGACATCATGTTTTTATATCAAATTTTATAAAAAAAAAATGTTTTGTAAATGTTAAAAAATAAGTTAAGATTGAAAAAAATCACAATAAATTAAAAGTAAGCACATTTGGTTAGTATTATAAGGGTAATAATTATGGTTGCTAATGAAGTACCAAACACTACCAAAACATCAAGAGATGACCAATGAGATATTTCCATATGTGACAGAAAACTTCATCTCTTTTCTTAATGACTTTGGTGAAAGATTTACCTTTGTAACAATTTGAATTAGTCTGATGAGCAACAAAATAACACACAACGAAATAGTCATGTTGACTATCTGCATTCTATAAATAGACTTTTTTTTATGTTTAGCTTCAAATAAAATCTCAGAACATGTTCAATGAGACTATGCAGACATACGATAACAGCAGCTCTATGTTGATTATACATTGCCACTAATGTGTTGCAGTGCATGAATACTTTATAAGATGAGCGCTATTTGCAGACTTGATGTGAACTCCCTACAAGTTCATGTCATGTATTGAAGCGGTAAATAAACTACATGTCTCTTAACTGAAACGGGTCTTGTATTAGAAATAAGGAAGATATATTGTTCCATATTTAGTTTATTGTTGATTTTTAGTGCGGCAACACGAAATTATTTCCTACTAACTATAACTTCATTGCGAAGAAAACACTGCGGTTCATTTAAATATTCCAAATTACATTATTCAGTACGCAATACAAGTTTTTAAGTTTATTATATTCTTGGGTGAGTACAGTGGACACAGAGCTATGAAAAATTGAACCAGTCAACAATTTTATTCTTTTCTCCTAACTGTATATTTTATTTAATGTCCTGGGATCAGATGGTGATTTCTTAAAATGACAATGACACATGAAATTTTGATTTTTTTCTCATGAATCAAATATATACAGTGCTTAGTTTTATCATTTTCGTGTTATTTTCTTGACAGTTGCCCGTGTCTGGCACTGATTCCATTTTTTTCACATTTTTAAATGACATATCCTGCGCTACTTGCCAGAATGAATAGGAGCTATCACATTACAACCTCAAATATAATTTCATTTTACCAGCAATAGCTTTTAATGTACACACACATAGGGCAAACAAATAGGTTTCTGCAACACTAGATTCAACCAGGAAGCTTTCTATTTTTAGCTGTTTGTTGCCATTTTTAGCGGCTCGCATGAGTGACAGACATTCAAATCATTGTTTGTATATTCGGACACACAATCATGCAATGACTTGACATCCATTAACTTCGAAAATATTTTTAAAAATAGATCAGGATCAGCAGTTTCTATACCCGGAACATGAATAAACAAATCTGACTTTAGATTCAGCATTAAAAATGTCAGTTCCGGGACATCTAAGTGACACTTATATTTAGCATTGGTAATATAACCTGACATTTCTACCCAAGATATAATAATCTGTCAGAGTACATGAAATACGACTCTTGATATAGTTTGCAATCCGACACTGAAATTGTTTTAATTTTGTTTTTAAATGATGAATATTTGCATCTTTCGTTCTGAACAAAGCTCTATATAGGTAGCCACTACCAGGCAATGAGCTATACCAGGGTGGTCTAAACCCAGGCCCACGGGCCCCAAGAGGTCCGCCGCTTCATATCTGGGGCCCGTGCAGCATTTGTGGGAGGGTAAACAAAAAATCACATTTGATGTTGTTTCGTCATGAAAATAACCAGAAAAATATTTTAACATATTGTCACATCACTATTGTCGCTGAATTGACTAGTGTTATGGCTAGCTGAGGCAACTAGCGAAGTTGAATGATGTGGTTGGCTTGTCTAAATTGGTACCTGGCTTTCTATCTTTTTGGTCGGGAATATATGCTAACAGAATAGGGTTCATAGAAAACTAAAAATCGAATGAGGAATCTATTATAGCTTTGGTTGACTATGCCTGATAACTAAATATTATAACAATATAAATCCTGTCGGGTGTTTTTTTGCAACCAGCCTAAACATTATTACAAAAAATGCTGACGCCTATATGTCAGAAAATTTAGTAATTATCCTCCTGTATCTCAAATTTGGTAAAATTCGGTAATCAATCAATCTGCAGTTATGTGTGAATTATTTTGTAAACATGAGTTTGACAAGAAAGCTGACCAATTCAGACAGATTTTTGATTGGATAAGGGAGGGAGAATACCACATTACTTGCTTGATATGTCTGCAAGTTGGGTCCGTGACAATCTAAAACGGCATTTTCTCTTTATAGCAGTTTCACCGTTATGAAGAGTTTGAAATCTTACACTAAATGTAGATAAAGTAAGATTTTTGGCACGTTTTAACGAGTTTTTGGTGGTTTTTGCATGCATGATCAATGTGTTAGCATAATAAAAGTGTTTGTATTGTATTGCGCTGGTTACCTATTCTTGGTACTATTATGGCCCACGAACAATACAAAAAAATAGGCCGACAACCTTGGACCATCTTGAACTATACCGTCTGAGCTGATGACGTGGTCTTATCATTTAACTGCGATGCGATTCACTCATAACATAGTGTTATTTGGGAAAATATGAATCAAAATGAAACATATACCGTAATTATAAATGCTATTTGAGGATTTTGTTATAAATAATGAAGAACAAAATAGTGTCTTGAATAACAAATTTACTAACACGGGTCATTTCAAAATTTCATTGCTGGTATTGCTGCATAACGGTATAATTTTCACAAAAAAATGAAAAATTCCATAAAATCATGCCTTAGAAAATTACTCCTGGTATGGTGGTTTATTCTAAGAATCAGCAGTGCCTATGAGTGATATGACCCCGTCTATGAAGTATTGAGTTATGAATGATACATTTATACAATAGCAAGTAACATAAAACTATCCTATGTCACATTGTTCAGAAATGAGTACTCTTGTAGTGTGTGTACCAGGCTAGGGTTGGGTCATGATGTTATCCCGATTTTCCTTATATTAGTCCTATTACGAGTTCGGAGACTGTCCGTGTTTGCCAAGTGAATACGCCCCCTGTCCATAGGTTTCAGTCCCTTTACACAACTTGATGTAAAGTAGGCGAACAGAATTAGTTACCTTCATAATGGTATGAACACTTCTGGAGCGCCCAGAAATGATCTATTTTGATATTCTGTCATTATGGATTAGGAGCCGCCATCTTTGGTATGAGTTCAAAACTCCCCCTAGTTAGTTTAAATTCAGGCAGTGCCTTATGTCTATTTTTAGGTTAGCTGTTGAACCGAACTATAACAAAAATGTGATTTCCCGAAAACCTCAGGATTGGAAAATACTATAACATTCTGGTTTTACGTGCATAATAAATGATATACCCTTCTCGATTTCAAAAGTGTACAGACATCTGCTCCTAGAATACACATATAACATCAACGAATCCAAGATGAAATTACTTACTTGGATCATTCTTTTTACCACTACTAAATATTTTCGCCATATTTCACTCGAATATATCCAATACTAAATTTAAAAACGCGTAAAAGGACCAGAAATTTGTAAAATAACACAGACCACAAATTAATGAAACCTATGTACTGTGCTATACTAAATATTGCATTTGCAAAATAATATTTACAGATTTTAGCTGAAAACAAGAAATTGATGTAACAGTGACAACAGGAAAGAAACATGAAAATTTTTTCTTAAACCGAGGCCACGCACATTCACTCAGAAATTGAAATTAAGGAGATTGATTTTCGAGCGAAGTTCTGAGGTGATAAATTGCTCAGCATTTTCAATTAACTGTAACAAGTAGCGATTGTGATATAACTTTTTCAATTGTTTTTCGTTCACACATATTTTGATTTTAGGTATTCTGAATTGATGTAGTATTGAGTCAAAAAATCATAATTTGCCAAATTTGGTTACTTCATAATTGAGATCCCATTTCAACTTATTTCTACTCAGACAATTCTAGATCTTGTTTCTTTTACTGCCCTAGGTTAAACTCGAATGGTAAGATGGGATTTTAAAATTGATTTTGAGGGAGAGGAAAGTCGATAAGAAGGGCTATTCATATAGCAAACCACGGCTTCTCATCTGGTTATCAGTACATTTCCGGTACTGAAATAGTTAACCAGGTGACATATTGTCTTATATGTCTATACTGTCTTATTTCTGCACTTACAAAAGTCTTAACATTTAAACAGACCTCAGTCCGCCAAGCCCTTAAATTGATACAAATTAGTCAGTTCAATGCAAAACCTTACCAGACGCTAAAAATAGCCTCACGTCTGCCGGTTAAAACCACTATTTATCATTATTACTGGCAAACGCCCAATCGAAAACAAAAAAATATTCTTGTACAAGCCAGCAATCGAATACTATGCGTCGTTTCGCTGTTGATCGATCAAAGACAGTTGTTTGCCAGCGCCCGCGAGGTAATGTTCTTACTGTAATGTTGGAAACAGTCGCCTAAAAATCAATACGAGTTTGCTGGCCATCGCAAAATGAGTTGAATGCGTTCAATGGATTATATCGGAGGAATGTAGTGTACGTCGACGAAGAATGAAATTATTATGAAAAGCAGGTTGATCAAGTCCATACACCTGAAACAACTAAATTAAATGGCTTACTTCCCCATACCAGACTGGTAATCGGACGAGAAGCCGTGGTACGCCATATGATCAAGCCGTCTTATCAACTTTCCTCTCCTCGGAATAAATATAAAAATCCTATTCTATCCAGAGAACAGTGAAAAACGCGCCCTCGCTGTCGGGTACAATGCTCTTGTCTTGTGCATCCGAGGCGAGTAAATAACAGGCTTCCTAAAATACTAGGCCTGGAACCATAGCCTGTCGATAGCTATTAGTTCGCAATATGAGAAAACTGTGTTACGAACTTTAAATCTAATTCTAAATGAATATCAAAATATCCTATTTTGGTCGGCGGTGCCAGAATTACGTATACGTATTTCTGAAAAATCAAATTTCTTTTTCGTTCAATATCTGTCATTTTAGTAATAAAAGCGTTTTTTCGTCGATGCAAAACCGTTCCAAATTTACTGTTTATAATATTACGTCTTGTTTTGAATGGGCGAAAATAGGAGAATAACGCCGCATTTTTTTATAAGGTTCAACCAAGTATAAACCACATTTAAATCTCGATTTATGTGTGGAACATGCTCATTTGAGCTCGATCGCTTACTCAATACATTAATTGTTACGTTTTCTCGGCATAAACGGCGCGGTGTAAATGATTACTGCAACTTATACTACTATACTGGTATTGCCTAGCCACTAATTTTATAATTTTTTTCCGATTTTGTCTAAGGTTAGGAGGTGGACAAATGACCTAATCCAAATAGAATCGAAGAAAAGGGATCAGTAAACTAAAAACGAGACCCATAATATTATCTGAACTAAAGCCGACTACATAAGTTAGCAGCGTTTGACACTTGCAATCTTTCATCTAAACAATAAGACAATCCCTAGTAACGTCTGACGATATACAATCATATCTCACGATTTAACGTTTGATGTTGGCTAAGCATTCACAGCGATTTATAACTATAATATACTGTGCAAAGGCCTTGTGTACACATAGGCGTTTGCGAACAGTTCCAACATAATCTTTTCAAGAAACAGTGTTCCCTATTAACATAAAATATTGAAAAAATTCAATAATGATACATAAATTGCGGAAATGATCAAAAAATATATTGTAAATCAAATAAAATATGTATTCGACCTTTGCGGACTAAAATATATGAAGTTGGTATTGTTATTGAGCCGTTACTTTTGTGTTTAGGGAACACTGATTTTTTCCAATAATATAATCCGGCGTCGCATCACGAACTGAAAGCGGAAAACATTATTGAATCAAAATCATTTGATTTTCCACTAAACCCCAGTTCGTCGATTCTCTCATAACTTAATTTGGTTTTAATGAAGTAGATCAATGGCCCAAACATTTGAGGTATCTGTAAAGCGGCAGTCATTGTTTGGCTAGTATTGATTATATTGATAGTTTTTTGACAATTAAAATTAAAATATTTTCAAATTCGCATAAGATAAAGTGCAGGTCATGGCCATCATGAGAAAGAGGAAAACGACGAAGAAAATGAAATCAATTTGTAATGGACTACCGACTTTTATAGAAATGCCACATGGTTATCATATCGGCTTTTCTCTCCCCCAGGATAAGTACGAAATTCCTATATTACATCCATCTCTTTGGGCTCCTATTAATATTCGCAAATAATGGTATTATGACGAACGATGGATTATGAATATTGGTGACGGTGACGAAAGTGATGCATTTGGGAGTATTTTTTTCTGTACTAACTCTATATTTTTGAATCAACGCTGTGGGCGGGAAAGCACTCAGGCCATTATTACGAATCGAGTAGGAGTAGAGATACCATTCACCCAATCCTTAGTGTCATTTTAATGAAATGACTTGAACTCACAGATAAAAAACCGCCAGCCCAAACTCGACATTCGGATAACTCGTGACTCTACCCATCACTGGAAAATACCGATATCGAGATTTTTAAATCTTCAATTTTTATTCAGTTTTCTACCCCGATTAGGATCAAAATAACAATCTCACAACTTCAAGAGAGCGAATAGTTTATCCGACGCCGCCACAGCGGACAGCAATATGGTTTTACGAAAATTGACAATGACTACTAAAACCAACACTAGGATTTAAATCACAGCGGTGGTAATAACGACTACCCGATACAATCTTCAGAAATTTCATGAATATCATTTTGATAATAAAATGGAATGGGTCGCACATAATAGGGATAAATTATACGAGGACCATGATTGGTGAAACATAATTATTAGTAAATTTGAGTGTTGCGAAATGACAAACGTATTTTGTATTCCCAGAGGTCACTATGATACGAAACGACTGTGACCGATAAAGAATAATTATAATGGAGTTATCAGCGATGGTATACTTTTAATACTATCACTACGACACGAAAAACAAGTTAACACAGTTCTTGCCATATTCATTCTGACTGGAGAAATACAATAACATTAAAAGAACACATACAAATCGTGTGTAGGTCAATTCTTTGAAGATCAAATTTGCTACCTATATGACCACTGAAGAAAATGCTTTATGGTGGACGCTATCCGGCAAGTAATTGAGTCCATATTATACTATCCCTACACCACACTGATATATCTTAATAAGTGGTAGCTAATGGTTTCAGTACTATTATTCAAAAATCGTTTGGAATTACAATTTTTCAGTTGAATTTTGGGTTTTGTAAATAAATCATCGTTCATGCTTTAGTTTTTACATACAAATTAGCAATACAAATTATTTGAAAGAATGGTCGTACGAATATCTATAACATACAATTACGAAAATTTGGGGATATCTGTAACAAAACATACAAAAATGTGCAAAACCAAACATTACATAAGTATTACACTGCGCAGTTACGATTAAATTCATCAAATTTCAGATGAACAAAATCGTTTGACAACAATGTTCGCATTATACCCAGTGAAAATACATTTTCTTTTTATACTAAGATAGTTAAGACGGCTATGTGCTGGCTGCGAGCGACTTGTACCATGGCCAGAGATAGGCAGGGAATAGCAAAGCGACGGCCGAGTAACAATGATCGTCGGAATCAAACAACAATTACGATGATTTGCGTCACCGTTACGTCAACTCAGATTTTATTGACGAAAATGATCGACGGGACCGTTTGACGGTGTTACATTGTATTTTAACATATGTAACTATCTCGTTTATTGACGGTCATTTAGAATTGGTGATGGATGATGCGTTGCATTCTAAAAAGCAGATAGACGAATAATGATTTCAGCTTTAACGTCACTGTTGTTACAGATGACGCTACGCTGACAATCCCAGTAAAACCAATCCGTAAGGTTAATGAGATAGATTAATGCTAGATCGACTTAGCTTGCGTGGATTTGTGCCTGGAAGTATTGTCGAAGAGCGCCATCCAACGGATGATAACGGCATTCCACAAAAAACGAATGGAAACATTCTTGTCTGAAGAGCTTGGAGATCCGGCATGATTTCAATGATCGCGGGGTTGAAGTTGTATTGTCAAACTCCTCGGAATCGGGGGGGGGGGGGGAGGCCGTCACCACGGTCAACATTTTTAAATATTCAGAGTCTGAATTCAAGAATTTTATTGGGACTTCGAGTTGATAAACATTCCCAAGATGCAATTAAAAGAGGCTTGAATATAGCTCAGTTTTTGATAGCAAATTTTATTCGGAGTTCTGAATCCAGGGTCAAAGTTCAACCTAGATTCCGAGTCGAAATTTTTGTGAATCCGGAGTAAGGGTTCGTTTAAATGACTCGCACTTAGCAGGGTGTAAATTCTAACATTCATCCGAACAAACTAGGTAGTCATGTAAAAACCAATCTATATCATGGGATGGGATAGGAGATAATGCATTCAAATATTGAATATGGGAAGAATTAATAGTTTTGAAATAGGAATTTTGTTTTCTGAAACATTCACAATTACGGTAAACATTTTGAAATGTATACATAATAACAATATAAGGCTTGACCCCAATTACAATCACTCCAGTGATTTAAACTCTGAAATATACCAGTTATGAAAATGGTTGAATATTATCCAAATTCCCCCAGCGCTTATAAAGAGCAAGGCTACAATATAGAGTTTTAGAAATGATAAAGCCTGATGGAATTACGTTCAAATACGCCAGTATAATTTCACGCTTCTACGTAAATCTGCATTGGTCATTTTTTAAATACAATGATGTCAACTCCAACGACCTTCCAAAAGCCTCCCACGCAGATTTTGCTCATTACAATGAATTCAAATGCTTAGAGGACTTCAATAAGCAGGCCATATGCCACCGAATACACAATCGCATCGACCCGATACGGACATCAATCAAATGAAATCGAGAGTCCATAAAGATAACGGGAATTAATTGAGACGTGGAAAGCGTAGTCGTATTTTCAAAATGAGTCGAATATTTGATTTTCCTAAGATTTTCATACTTTCATTGGGTCAAAATTTCCACAGACACCTAGAACGCATTAATTAGGTTTAATAAGCGTTCCTAACAGTTTATTAAAGGAAGATTTGCATACGCCAAATTTTCGAAATTTTCTCAGATTTTGAACCTGGATTTGGAGTCAAATTTTTGTCAATCCGGAAAATCCGGGAGTTAGAGTAGATTGAAAATTTAAAAATTTACCCGACCCCACAGTCATGTGTACTATCTTGGGGTCACCGTTTTCAACAAGTGTTCAAAGTCTTTACAGTACACCACCTAAGGTTTTATTCTGTAAACGTAATACGAATTTTTGCTACAGGATTAAAGACAGTACGTGAAAATGCGAAAGGTGAAGACAATCCAACCAATTAATTTAAGCGTTTTTATTCTTTTCACGGTATCCCTGCAACTCGTGTATTCCGATCGACCGACACAAACGCGGACAGAAAAGAGCAGTAGCACGAGCAACTCCAACTAAGAATAAAACGTTTGAAAATAACAGATAAAATACCTGCAGTGACATTTCTAAGTGGCTCAAGAGGCTTTATCAAAATCACCGAAAAAACTTGATACCGAAAATGATATTTTGGATCGAACTACTTGAAGTAGATCAGAATTTCTTAAAGCTTACTACTTGATCAGCTTATTTACTGAAAAAACGCAAAATAAAGTGCAATCCAAATATAATCCACAACAAATTCAGATACGACTTTTTCTGGGACTCGTGATGGCTTTAAAATTCTGATAACATGCTCATTTTTTCAATAGCATAAACAAAAAGCAGTCTTGCCCAGTTTGAATGACAGGTAAAAATATATGAATATTCGCTAAACGTGTTGGCTGCTGGGTGTTAAACGCTTTCGAATATACTTCAGACTATTTGCCGCGCCGAGAAACACCAAACTCGCGGTCAACCACAGCTTGATACAATGTAACGTTACGGATCACGAAAGCTCAGAGAATCACAAGAAAACAGCACATTTCACCAAAATTTCTGAGTAATTGGTAGAGCATATTAAAGTTGAATCACCATCTTTTTAATAAAGCTAAGCCCCGGAATCTCAGTGGTAGACTAAGACTACCATATATCTCAATACTAGAAATTATTCCAACATTCGCCTATTTTAAACTCTTCAATTCTCGAAGTACTGCGCGGAAGTCGTTAATAGACCGTTAGCCAGTGTTACGACTTACGAGCAACTTATACTCAGACTTTTTTATTATTATTATACGCAAATACAAACCACCCCCCCCCCCCCCCCCCAAAAAAAAAAAAAACTCAAAATTCCTCCCAGATTGGGAAAAACAGCCCCAAATGGATAGTATAATATTTTATTTCCAATTTGCATCATAATTTCCAATGGCGAACAAGTCATCGCAGTCGGCTGAGAACTCATCAATAATAAAATGCGGTTTAAATATGACCAGTGATTATCCGAGAATCAATAAACCAATTTTACATGAAAATTCTTGCTGGAGACAAGAATCCGCATTCGAACACATATTCAAAATAACAATAAATCTTGAAAAATGACGCCATCAATATAATTACGTCATACATATTGGCAAACATACAATTATATATATACCAATTAGACCGAAATATTAGTATCAGGCCATAGTATGATTTTGGAACTCTCAAATTTAAACTAGTATAACTCGTTAATGAGAATCGATCAAAACGAAAAAATACCGGTATGCAACAATGTAAACTAGATGTGGACAACTATAGCAGCTAGTCACAATGAAAATGTAGAAATACGGAAAAAAAGCATTAAGTTATTGTAGCAATTTTTAAATATTTGAGACTGGTACCAATTAAATAGTGTATTATTCATTGAATATTCTTCAGTGATCGTTAAGCCGTATGGCTAGAGCCTCTAGACATAATTATAACCTGAGCTTCTGGCATCGTATATGTATGGTATGTATAATTACAAATAGTATTATACACGGCCTTCATTATCTCGTAACAAACAAACTGGACATATTATGTGTAGTTAATTAAAGATACATAAATCCTATAATGAATTGCAAAATTTGTATAATTAGCAATTAGCATTCTGAGGAGATTACTCGATTTGGTGGTTGGATGTTTGGCCATATGTGGCATTATAAGACACAATTATGTACGGGTCATTTATTTATAATGCTTAATCAGATAAAATGTTTTATCCGGATAGATAGAGCATACAATGGAAGAAAGAAATGATCGCAAACTAGACCTGATCCTTGTATTTATGTGTATATAAAATGAAGGTACACCAATGTTCAAAAAGAATTGAATATTTTGATGGCTTCGAAAATAAATATATTCGATATTTTGAATTTTTGATTGTAGTAATATTTTGAAATATTTACATTTGATTATCAAATTTTCATTTGAGCAATGGAGGTCTTACAATATGACCAAAAGAAAATTTTAAGCCACATCGGTACCATTAAGTCACTGTAACTGGCATAATAACGCCGTTTAGAAAGGGATCAACGGAATCAGATCTGAATACTTTTATTTAAAATAAAATTTCATAACCTAACACAAATCTGAAATGAATAATGACAATCACTGAGACATAAAACTATTGTAATACTTGTTTATTTAATGAAGCATAAAAATCAAATTCTCGATTTGCCAAAACTAAAATACGAATAAGAAAAAAAGTCGACGATTATCGGTAATAAAATTGATTGAAATGACAATAATGTATTGTAGATCGTTATATTAATATATCTGAATAGTAATAAATACAAACTTACTGTTATTCAAATGGTCTTCTTTGGAAGTCTTTGGCGACTTATGCGAGGATTCCTTCGACTTCCCGAATTTAAAAGGGAACATACTCATGATGCTGGTTTGTATCGTATAATATCACTTCAAAATATAATCCAGTTTTGTCTTTGTATTGACGGAAAAGATCGTCTCTTTCAGATCAGACAGACAAGCAACTAACACAGTCTAGCTACCTTACTGACTGTACGTCGATAACAACAGCAGTGTGTGGTATGGCCACTTCCGTTTGGTATTCCAGTATATCACACTCACAAAGAGGCGCATAAACAGTATTATTCGCTGGCCAAAATAATTGCGGCCTTTTTTCTACCGGACGTTAGCTAAATGTGGTTGCAATGCATATGTTCGAGTTACGTTACGCCCAAATAGCATTAGACAAGCTGGTACATTGAAAAATAAACAAAAATCGGTCATTTAGGTAAAGCAAATCGATGTCAAATGGGCGCGTTGGGACAGTAAGAATTTCCCTAAAGAGAACAGAAACAATCAACGAATGTAAATCCATCGTTCGTCTTGGTATCAAGATCATCTTATATTTGAACCTTACATGTATCAATAATATTATAACATACAGCGTGACCTAAAAACAGAACCCAGGCCATTTGAAACCTAGAAAGAACATAACTTTTGTGAAAAGCGTTCTATTATATACAAGCACAAGTTAAAGTTGTAAATAAATTTCGTTTTCGTAAATCTGTTTTATTTTGGTCAGTCTGTACTTGATTCGAACCTTTCCTATATTCTAACTTCCTAATAACTGTCAAAAATGCCTACGTCCATTATTTAAAAAAAAATATGGTCTTTTAGTGAAATAATTCTGTCAACATTGCTCACTGCACAAGTACTATAAGTACTCTATTATAGGCTAACTTACTGTTCAGTACTGCAATAATACATATTGTTTACGAGGATCCTAACACGACTATTTCGAGCCAATACGTGTCCAATTACGCTAAATTAAAACTAAAAATACGACTATATAAGTACGGCTGGATGCTATGGTTGGTTTCCCATGTAGAACGATATGTTTGGCAAAGAAGTCTAATTTTACACGAAATGACAATAGAAAGTTATCTACAAATTATCACAATTTAAATAAACTCTCAAACCAGAAAAAAAAATTATATCAATTTATAGAAATGGCTTAAATTGGCTCCCTGCGGAGGTATAAAATAAAAAGTCTAGCGAGTGATTGCTACTATGCTTATTCAAATTAATGCACGTACTAGTAAGCAGTAAACGATATAGGTTATCCAATTTTCGAATCCGTACATTTTTATTCATTGTTGTGATGAAGTTAGTCTGTATAGACATTCGAAGCGTTGACCAACTAAGTCGTCCGCTCTTACGAGTTTTGCATGTATTATAATACAAATAGTCACCTAAAATTCTAAAATATAGACCTAACCATTTTTCTGCGTTACAATATATACGAATACGATTGACAAAAAATTCCGAATATCGAAATCAACACCGACGCAAAAAATTTACAAAAATTCATGTATTGAATTACAAGAACAAAAAAATGGGGCAAAACTAAATTAATTAAAAATACGATCCAAGATGAGCAACACTTTTTGAAACATCACATATTATGATATTTTCAAAATGTTATTTCAATAAGAGGACAAATGACAGCGTCCATATTTATACCAGCCACCAGATAGTAGACAAATATGAGGACAGAAATAGTGTTAGGATCCAGAAAAGGATAATATAGCTAACGAGTCATGCTTGAATAGGCGTTCAGTGGGGGCGTTTCGCCTGATTGCCATAACGTCCACAAAACAGTTCTATATTTAGACGAATTGTTAAAAATTGCATGGGTTATCACGGTACAATACATTACTCAACTCAAGCGTCTGTACAACATCATCCGGCGAAACTGACTGTGTTGCTACGGGGTTCCCAGCTATCTCGAATAGCGAAGTTATAAGTATTGTGCTAAGATGACAATGAATCCGGAGTTGTGGAGTTGACCTCGTCTCCGAGATGAAAAAAACTTGACTCCGGTATCTACAAAATTCGATTGAGCCAGTCCCGAATTCTTTTAGCTCAATACCAAAAGACTGAGACTGCATAAGATTTTTCGATAATGATTCGCTGGAGCCCTCATACGTACTTATATCAGGTTACGTACTGCAATCAGCATAAAATTATACAGATGACTGGTAAACAGATACTGGCACCTGTTTTCTTACCTAGCTAATGCGCAATTAGTATTTCGATGGAGCATCGTGTAGTCAAAATACGTAGCTGTGTATCAGTTTTCTCCTTTTAATTAAACTCGTGAATAAGCGCCGATCTGTTCCTATCGACTGGAAGAATTGATTATTTTTTAGGCTATCGCGGAAGCTTTATCAGTTGGGAGTTGCATTGAAGCGGAATTCCAAATTTATTTATTCCAATCGAGTTTGGCGATTAGATAATAACACATTAAATCAAATAATACGCAATTCGCCAACATAGGCCGGTCGAATACCAACAAAAAAGTTTTTCAAAAAATGTTGAGAACTACCTTTGACGGGACCATACGATGCCAAGAAGAAACACCAACAATTTAAACGTACGATCGATGCAAAAATGCATTTTGTTTTGACTTCTTATTTGAAGAATCCAAGTTCAAGTACGGCGATAATATAACTCAAAAACTCTTGAATTGTTTTATATAAGAACCATGTTTGGATGAAGCCACCATAGATAGGGTAGGAATCCGACGCGTATCGGTCTAAAAGGATTTTATGACGTAGACGGAACTGATAGTGTTAAAAGCTCAGCATTTGTCGAGATCAAAAGGCGAAAGGTCAATTCCAGGGCGTAAAAGAATTCCCAGAAAAACTTAATGTGTTGCTGGTAAAAGTTCGGAGGAATTTGTTAGCATATTTCGGATTCGAAGAAGCTATTCTATAATTTTACACATAAAATAGCATCTAAGACTTTCTCGCTCATTTTTGAGTTACCAAATCCCGAGCAGACTGTTACGGCCCGATATTAGATAATTTCCTGAAATGTTTACCATGGCAAAACTAGTGACGGACAATAACAGGTTAGCATTTTGCATCAATAAATACAACTACAATGTACGTTTCTGGCGAGTATTCAGAAGGTATTATAAATATTGTAATGCCTACTAATTTTATCTTTACTATTTTCCTAACATGCTAGGGACGCATGACATATGAATTGATTTTACATTTGTTGACAGATAAAAGTGATTTGTACTGCTGCTACAGCATCCTTGCATCATATACATACGGAAACACCCCGTAAAAGCTAAGAAGAAGAACAAATTGTCGGTCCAACAGAAATCCATTCAAAGACAAATAACTGACGAAAGTCCTAAATAAGAAAGACGAATTGGAATAGCAAAGAAAACGGGTTCGGATATCGCAAATGTAGTTGTAGCATTTGCAGAGTGTTTTCGAGCTTTCAACACGAGGCTGTAATGTAACACACTGTAAACAAATGTGCTTCCTTTTTTCCGTTATCATAATTTTAGCACAGAAAGTTAGCCCAACAGTTTATAAAATCTGTTACGTGATTAAACTAGCATTCAGTGAAAAGGTATTCAAGTCTTTCATTATTGTTTAAACAACCAAGCGTGATCCACGCAAAAAATTCACTCGGAAATGACAACTCATCCATGACCAAGTTTGACCTATTGTGATCTGAACGCGGAACTAATTAAAAAAATACAATCTACTTCCGTGTTGTTGATTGTTTTTTGAAATTTCATTATAAACTGATTTGGGTATGATCAAAGGAAAAAAATTGGAAGACGTTACAAATTTATACATCATATCCCAAAACGGCTTGATTACCGGTAGGTGTTTTTGATCGAAAATAAATTCCTATCTCGAATAACGATATAGGCTTATTCGTGCTGGCGTACAGCAAGATTTTAAGGGTTAGATGGCAAAGATACGGCACTAGGATTGTACATATTGTGAAACATCGTGGTTCGCGAAATGTCAACCGAAACCGAAAGAAATTCGAAAATACAATTTCGAATTTCTTTCGATTTTGGCGAATCTTTGATAACGTTTCAAAAAATTTCATATACATGTACTACATTGTAATATAATGTAAATCTCAAATATCTTGGCATATAAAATAAATCGATGCGGAATTCAACAGAGCAGAAACTTAAACAAAAGTCTGTAACATATTAATGTCAATCTATGAACACTGCAATAGTTTACACTTAATAGTTTCTTCGTTTTATCAAAACGATGCCAAAATTTGTTGATGTAATGTAGGAATAGGTTTTTCATTATCAGCCCGAGGAAGAGGTAAGTCGATCAACGAA
Source organism: Styela clava (assembly GCF_964204865.1). Classification (NCBI taxonomy): domain Eukaryota; kingdom Metazoa; phylum Chordata; class Ascidiacea; order Stolidobranchia; family Styelidae; genus Styela; species Styela clava. The sequence goes on from NC_135250.1 coordinate 24,686,453, forward strand.
AGTTTAATCATCCTAGTACAGTTACCAGTCCGTGTCGGGTATGGTTAATACTCAATAGTTAAACATATGAAAGCCGTAACCGACCAGCGGTCGAGTGGACCACCCTACGAACCCTACGACCAAGAGGAAGGAGTTCAGTAATCCTCTCGCACGTATAATTCTCACCCACGGGATTCGAATCTGTGAACTTCAACGCTTTACGAACGACATTATATTCATTATCTGATTAAAAATATTTATGTACACGATTTCACTCCGTGCAACGTTCTGCACAAGACGCCACGGCGCTCCGGAAGTAATCGTACCAAGATGACGCACAACCTGAACAACCCTAACCTGGTACACATACTATATTCAGGTTGTGCGCAATCTTGGTACGAATACTTCGGGAGCACCGACGCCACTACATTATTGAGCGGGTCGGAATATTAAAACGTCTAGTTGGCTTTTCTCTCGCCTGGGATGCATATGGTACATATGAACACACTCCTGCCCTATTCTGACAGATACTATTCAACCCTATTCGATAAGACTAATTCCAAAACAATTTAATCAATAGCCTTATTGATTGTATTAAATGCATAAAAGAGTCATACCTTACTATCATGACTGAGAATTAAGATGAAACTATTCCCAGTTGGTTTGAAATCAAGTTATGTTGAAATTTACTACTGTTTACACGTACTATTAAGGTCAAGCGATTAAACGTAACGGCACTTAAATAATTCATAGGCAAGTCAAACATAAAATATACTTAAACTACGGTTGTTTATATGTTAAGTAATGGAATATATATTTGGTCAAGGGTAGAATCGGCGACAGTATTCCCCAGGCAAGCCAACTGTAAATGATCCAAAAACTTGATGTTATATGTTTAAATATATAGCTTTTGGGCCGGGAATTTGGCGTGTTTTCATTGTAGTTGGAGTCGGATTCTCAGAGTCGTAGTCGGATTTCATACTTTCAATGATTACCTAGCGTTCTAACAGTCCATTTAAGTAGGATCGCACAAGCAAAAGTCAAATTTAATTTTCTCGGAGCTGATGACGAAGTCAAATTTTTTTGAAAACCCGGAGTCGGGAGTCGATTGAAAATTCCAATACATAATTTCTACTAAATTTTTTTTCAGGCTGTGTTGATTGAACATGACTACTTGGGGGTATTACTTGGTTGAAATCATCTGAATTTATTTATTCAGGAGATTTTACCATTGGATGACAGTTAGAGCAAAAGAATTCAGTGACATTTCCTAAAATAACAAATTCTGAGTTCACAGTTAAGAAAACAAATCAAAAACCAACAAACGAACTGTACGCATTGTCGACTAAGAATGTCAGTCTGTATAAAAAAGGAATTTCCAAAACCTCTTCCATGAAAAACAAGTAAGGATTTGATGATGGGTCTATCATTTTATTATAGCAAATAAAAAGACAGCAAGCAGATCGATGAACACAGAGCAACCAAATTCGAAAAACGATGTTGTCTCAAAAATGTGGTATCCCACTTCTTCCAATTGTATGAATCTCACTTATTATGAATACTTTAAAAACTGCCAAAGTATTCTATATATTCAAACCCAGAACATAGTCTGAATTCCGCTTCATATGCTTACTTTTAGACGGGAACGGTGTCGCAAAGTTGGCACGACGTTTTTGAGACACTGGAGGGCGAAGTCTGGAATCGAGCAAGGAATGAACTGCGTTACAGGATTGCGCAATATTAAACTGCTATGCGTGAGGGTTCCTACTACAATTTGTTAACCCACGTAATCGGATTGTAAGAACATTAAAACTTGCAAAAATCGTATTTCTCAGTATAACAACAGAATTTTTTAAACGATATTGCTATTTGTGGACAAATTTTGCAATAAATTCTGATCGGAGTAAACTTTAACATGCAAGGGTTGACAATTTACTGCTTATTGAAATGCTGCGTATGCGTTACGGAAATTAATGGGAACAAATAACATGCTGACCGGATATCCGGTGGATAGCTACAAACGTGAAAAGCTTGAAGGCCCTAAAGTAAGGAGAACGAGGAAAATCGATATTATACTTGAGTAGTTCAATTTCACCTGACGCATGAACGTAATAACACGTAGCCAACAAGTTAAAGCAAAATGCATCAAAATAAACTGGCATTTTGACGTTATTAATTATCCTTAATTCATATAAATCAACTAAATTTGGTTGGTTGTTGTGAGTGAAATGATTTCGTTTATGAATCTCACATTGCCAATATTAATATGATATTATATATAGATAGTAGATAGTTTATAATTACATCCAATGTCACATAAATTTACTGAAATTTTTCGACAGTGTATTACGATATCAATTATTCACGGTGTACGTGGTTTATAAGCAACGATGTTCATTATTAAACCAAGTGAAAAGTTAAATCCAAAACGTGAAAAATTTCAAAAACATTAAGTATACGTATCGAGAAATGACCGACAGATGACCGGAACTATCGAATAGCCATGTCAGCTATGTATCTTTATTCTCTCATTTATCTCGTAGTTTCAAAAAGTAAAATGGCCCCTCAACTGTGGTATAGATAGACTGTATATTGCAGTGTGCTGTAAGTGAGGGCACTAGACGGTCTCTCCGCAATGGGGACATATAAACATCAGATGCGCAATAGAATACCTTGCTATCTTCTATGTGAGTACCGCCACATTTGGCAGTCTAAAACTTGCTTGCAAAATTTAAGCAAATATAGGTCAAATTTGACCTCAAGGGTAACTTTACCTTAACTTGAGAACCCCTGTACTATAGCTCTCATATGCAAACACAATGCATCAAAGTTTAATAAATATACTATTCAGCAAGACATATACATGTGCTAAATTAGTCATACATGAACCAAACATCGAGTAAATAAAGCAAAAGTCAAATTTGAGTTGCCGTAGGCCTGTTGGAAAATACGGAACTCAAACTGGTTCAAAAATTGTTTAATCCGTTCCTAATATGCCCCGATATTCGGGATACGATTTTAAAATGTATCTACAGTATTCACTTTGAAATTATTTTACCATATTGCAAGACTAGCACACCGATTAAATTGCGAATCATGCATTCAAAATTAATAATCTCGAAAAAGTTATTTTTTATGCGTCTTTAACACACCTTTTTCAGTTCTCCAGAGTCTATAATTTCAAGTACCCTATTGCTTGCTTCACATAGAAAAACCGACAAATCGACACGAAATAACACAATCTATTTATCTCAACCCGTAATATGAAATTGCCCCTTTATTATACAGCATGAAATTTCGACTAACATATTTCTCAAGTATCTGTATACATCACTTACAGCCCTCTTGCTCTTTTAGCTTGAGAAACCACAATATGGTGGACATTGTTTTCAAAAATTCTCGAGACCAGCAAGAAGTAAGGAAATATCTATCTCAATCGAAACTTAAAATTGTCTTGCTATTTATATTTAACACTTTATAAGTGACATAACCATAGGTCAAAGTTCTCGATAATACCAGGTTCCTATACGCACTTTGAACCGGTATATCACTAAATACAATCATTCTCCTATAAGTATTATTCGACAATTAAAGAATGAAGTATCGATTTTCTAAATTCGAGTAAGTAGAACTAGCTGCCCGCAAGCTTGCATAATACTAAAACGTTTTAATTAAAAAACGAAAACGTCTATAATCCCTTTCCGTTTTGAAGTTTTGACAGCTAAAACTAAGCAAAGGCAACCTAAAAGAAGTATTATTTCTCTATTACTACATTTAATCACTATGCTTAAGACCTGGCCTTACTAGGCGATATTAAAATTCTGATCATGCTACAGCGTCGCTGCCAAGTTCGACAGCACGTACCGCACGCAAAAGGTCTGTAACACTTATAACGCGATGGTCGGCGCATTGTACTATCTCATGGTATCGTAAGCTAATAAAAAATTCAATCGAATTTCTTGGTATGTCCTATTAATGACATCGACTACATAACTTTGAAATGTAACTAAAATTTACGTTTTTTTCGAAGCTCACGAGGATAAAATGTGAACAGGCAATGCCTATTCCCTGTGGAAGCCGACAAACTGTTATTGACCTTCCCGACGTCTAACTTGCCGACAAATTAAGCGATAAATGACCATTTGCCGCGTTTGGCGCGAAGATGAATTGAATGTAAATCCAAAGGTCGTTAGGAATGCTAATTATACGCTGATTGATGTCAACTCAATGGTATAATGTTTGCTACCTAATGCAACAAAGTTTAATAGCCGCGACAGAAAAAAGGTACTTGTATAATGAATGTAATTTTCTGGGCGCTCCCGTAGTATGTGAACCAAGATGGCGGACACCGGAACGTAGTATGTGTATCAGGTTAGGATTAGGCCATAATTTCAGGTACAAATAAATAGTAGTTAAATTTACTGATTATCATCAATTACTAACAAATTTTAAGCTCTGCTTTATTCTAATAATCAACCATGCGAAGTAGGTGGATTATTGTACATTAAATAGGCATACTTCTAAGTGATTCAAGAATCTCGCTGCACACTAACACGAATATATTTTTGTAACGTTTCGTCTGACCACAGACGCAAAAGCATGCCAAAATCTTTATTTTTCTAGGTAGCGAGAGTTGAGCTACTTTCCATTCTGCGGTCATCTATAAGCCACCACATATTAAGTCCAAAGACGGTGTTGCGGAATTTGTTTCATGTTTAAAGAATCCTTATCTCGTACTAATGATCGGGCTTTTAGGCAGTTTGATTTTAGTTTTTGGTGTGCATTGATACCAAATAACCGAAGATTATTAGTATAACTATACCGAATACAAAGCAATACACTTGTGTTTACTATCTAATAACAGCCTATCTGATAACAGCAAATTTCTTCCCGGGTTGGTAAACGATGCTTTTACAGATTTGTAAAGATGTGGTGCAGGCGCAGCCATGCAAGATCTGCGAATCACTCATTCAAAATAGCCGTTTGATTTAACTCACCCAATATCAGACAAATTTAGTATGCTAAGTCTAAAACAATAAAGCAACGTTGAAATATATACCAACAAGGTTGCACATCAATACTAGTGCGGTAAGGTCTGAAAGAAACAAGTTCGTCGAAAACATCAGCGGACTATAGCGCGACGTGTAGTAGTTGAATTTCGGGTCAAATATTGGCATGGCAGACGAAATTTGAAAAATAAAATAAAAGTGTTAACCTTCTAGCCTAGCGAATTCTCCTATCTGTAAGTATTGAAAAAATTTGAAATCGATTGGTTCATTTAATTTTCCTCGACAATGAGAATCCATAGGTCGTGTCCAATAAGACATTCTGCCTTTTCAACTACATTACGTTTGAAACGATAAAATGAACAGTTAACTGAAAAATATATATTTCTAACTGTTTTAAAACCTGCTTCCTAATATACCACTCACGGTCGCGAAGTAGCAAATACCGTTAGCAAGGTATTTAAGCTAATGGACTAACTATTAACGCCGAGTCAAACAGTGCTCAAACGAAAGCAATATTTATGACCCGAAATCTCCAGCACGCCACGCCACAACAACAACCTGAACGCGAAATATGACTCGATTGTACCTCAGGCACATACATGCAAAAATTGGTTTGACATTTGAAAAAATTGGTGGGAGTATGTTATTTCAAAGCGAAAGAGATCGCTTGTTTCAACCGCCGAGAATTTTTTTTTTGCTCATTACCAAAGATCGAGGTACGTATCACGCTTAACTGAAGATAAATCGGTGCAACTTTGGTATGCTACCTCAACGTTATAAAATACTTCGGTACGTAGTCTCACTTGCTTGAACTGATTTCAATCGCAGTCCAATTGCAGTGCTACTTTGGTAAGCGTTTAATCTCATAAAAATATTCTCATAGAATTAATTCAGTTCTAACCCCAACCCTGCCATCGACTCATCGTTGGATTAGGGTTGGGTTAATACTAAAATCGCCGAGACCACACAGCCGCTGAGATCGCATACCAAAGTGGCGCAGATCTCTACACAGCAAACCAAAAATTGTTTCATTATACCGTATATAACCAGCTAAGGCAATTCCAATTGCCTTCTAACCTATTACACGTAACCTGTACCTATTACGAGTCAAAGATGATGCTTTTTAATCCATAAAATACCCTTGAAAGACTGCGTAACTAAAAAAAAACTAGGAAAAGAATACGGATAATTTAAAATTTACATGTTCATAGTCACTTACAGGTTAAGGGCTGACGGAAACAATCGGTACTACACAAATGTTATTAATTATTGCGCAACCACTAATTTTCAGCGCTGTTTTCTCCGATTCTGCCAATATTGCGTTAGATCAGGTTATTGCACTGCGTTTCTCCGTTAATAATATCAAAAAATATAATTTTTGGGGGGAAAAACAATAACTAACCTAACCTTGAATAGAGACAAGAACTAGAAAAGACAACTGAGCCACCAGTCTGAAACGAGTAACTCAAACTGAACATTAATGGTAGGGTAGGTAGGTTAAACCAAGCAGCAATGAATGGAAGCCCATCGATCGTTATTTCCTGAATTCGTCATCTTGCATACTCATAATCAAACGATACGCCAATGAGGAGAGCGTGATCTGACTAGAATTAAAGTAGAGGAGCCCACACTAGAATAACCTAAAAACTTAGTAATTCATTTTTTTTTCTAAGAATTTCAGCTATGTGGAATCACTACCTCAGCGTTTCTATAACTTTTTTAGCCCCGGAACTACTACGCTTTCTATCTCGTCTCGCGGAACACCAATAAATTAGAAGGTAAAATTGAGGGGTGGTTCCAGAAAATTTAGCTCATTTGAAATTGTAATTCACTATCTCATAGATATCTTCCTGATCATATGGGTATGAACTGCGTGTCCTAGCTTTGATCAAATTTCTTATAAAATAAAAATCTTATAAAATAAAAAAGTATAATATTGTACGGTACCTAAAATAAAAAGAAATATTTCGATTTTACTTACGCGGTTATAAGCTATAAACTCGGGCAAAAAATTTCGAGGTTAAGTCCTAAGTATACCCTGTCGCACGCCGTATTACCACCTCGACATTTAGACAAACACGCCCCATTGGGCGCAAGTAAGGGCGTTTAGGGGCTTCATAAGCATCTTTTACAAAAAGTCAGCCAAGCGCTTAGAATAACTAAGCTGAATACCACGGTATTTTTAGTTATACTGCGCGAACAAAACGAGCTTAAAACGACATTGGCCTTCGTGCACTGAAATTGAGAATTACAATAAAACCTTATCACAATGGACCGACACAATAAAAACAACGAACTATACGAAACAATGGTCTTCGGGAAGCCCGAAATATTACACACAATGCCATGTATGGCCATTGTTCATGGCTATAATGAATATATATATAGCGAGAACAAAAGACGCCTTTGAAAGGGATTGCAATGGAATTTTGACAAATTTGTATCTGAAAATATTACAAATGAATAAGTGCTATTTAACCAGGTATATAATCATAGTTTGAATCAGGCCATATTTAGAAAAGTATTACAATAACTACTCCTACCCCTACAGCAGGGGTCGGGAACCCATGGCTTGCGAGCCATATATGGCTCTTTTGGTGACGGCATATGGCTCTCAGAAAAATCTAATATCCCAAGACTAAGCTTACTATTGTTACGAGATTTCAAACTCTTTTATATCCAAATTTGGCAGGAAATTCCCAATACGTTTGAGAACGCGCGTCCAGCACATGTCTATGTTATGTAAGATAATTACCAGACAGGCACTGTGACAAACAAGGGGATTCTGGAACATATATTGTGACATCACAAAGCGATAGAGTTTTAAAAACACTACGGAGATGCCTAAACGAAATGCATGTGAGCAACCGTTCAAGGCCCGCAGCGACTACATGCAGCATCAGAAATCACATTAAATGTACATTGACATTGTATGTGTTGACTTTTGAGTGAACATTTCATGCCTGATTAAGTGAAGAAATGTTATATGGCTCGCACGGAAATGCAATTGAAAATATGTATATTTTATGGCTCTCTTGACCAAAAAGGTTCCCGACCCCTGCCCTACAGGGTGACACAAAACAGAAACCAGGTCATCATTACTAAAACGTTTGAGTAAAATCATGCACATTTGGAGGTTCGAGTCTTAAATAAATTTTCTGCATTTTTGTACAAGTAATTAGGAAATTCATAGATTCAGTTTTTGGGGTCGCTCTGTCCTCTGTGTATAGTCCCGGTAAGTCTAACGGTACCAGATTTGGCAAAAAAAACCTCACTAAACTGAATGCATAAAACGCATATTAAGAAGCCTTCATATTCTTCAACACAAATTCACGAACTAACACGTCTATTACAGACTATTGACTTGCCAACAACTATTGCGGCTGTCATCATTATGTGTCGCTACATGTTTGCTCAACTTGCAAATTTCACGAGAGCGTGGTAAACTATTTACTCGTGATATTACCACAATGACACCGGTGCCGATAATATTAGACTTTGCATGCCGTGAGCAAACAACGATTACATGCCATATTGGTGGCGTGAAAGACTGTAATGAAGAGTACTGAAGACTGCATAAATTCCAAATTGAGACGGCCACAGACGGTGGAGCACGCAACTCAGGCACATTTTACCGAAGAATAAACCCATCTTGATCTATTATATTGTTACGAAGTGGGATCGTTTGCTAAATTATTATTGTTGTTCTGAAATAAATCGCTTTTCTTGCAACTAATGGACCAATCTATTTCAAATTTCCAGTACTTAAGATGACTGAAGCCACTAGAAGTCTATTAATTTCATTTTTTTCTTAAATTTTTTACTGGACTGTGTATTTTAAACCAAATCTTTTTTTAAAAAATGTATGGGAAATATGGGAACGCTCTATTCAGTGAAGCATATCTGCTTCCGTCACACTTGTCTGCCGATCTTTTAAATGCATTCCGTCACACTTGTCTGCCGATCTTTTAAATGCAAAGCCGGCGCTTATGATTGTGCGATCTTCGTGTCCATGCATCTGCGCATCGCTCTCTTATCACTAGGAACAATTGTGCATGAACGTAAATTTATCATCATTTTTTCAAAATAGCACAGCAGGCGGGATATACAAATTCAACAGTTGAAGTGTACTTTTTCAACATTATATAAGGATGTAAGTTTTTCCCGGCATAATACAGTACCAAGCATGGCGGTTATATGTCTAAAATATCAGGGTTCGCCAATCGCCATACCTGGCCTACTGAACATAAAGGAAATTTATATAAAATAGGCAAAAAATAGCACTCAAACTTCCGATGGATCTGTCAATGATCCGTGGTTGTCAAAAGATCAATTCCACATTAGCGTGTCGGAACAAATCTCCTAAAACTACTGGATTATTTGTCCCGGAAATGAGGGCTTTAAGGATTAACCCCTCAAAACAAAGCAATATCTCTGTGCAACCGCTACCCCTAAGCTTACCATAACCGCGGTTTATGATTGGTTCGTGTGACCACTCCCATATTACCGCGTGAGAATTTCAATGGCCGACTCAAAATGCAAACTTGTATAACTGTAAGTTTTGTCACCCGTATCTTTGCTAAGGGATCCCTCTCTTTAATTTCTGCGTGAGTTCTAGGGACCTTGCTCCGAGCAAATATCCTAAAAATTTGACCAAATTGGCTGAATTACCAATACCTTTATTAACACAGTAACAACAATTACTGTGAGATAAGAATAATTTGCTACCTGATACTTAGTCGAATAAGTCATAAAATGGATTTACTTGTAAATGTTGGTTAATTTCTCACATTTTCTAACAGTACATTCTTGATAAGTTAATCAAACTTTGAAGTATTTTAGTAAATTGTTGCCATTTCTATACGGAGAAAAACAAATTCAGATCGGTATCCGGGATACTGACCCTTTCCAAATACAATTATCAGCTAAAAATAGCTCGATTGTATCGAACTAATATATAATAAGAAGTAATTAAAGTTATAAAAGCACATCGGTCAGGTAATCGCCATGTTCAGATGGTGTAACAAACAGCGCGGCATTTTTCCAAATATTATAATTATATACTAATATGAAATATATATTATGAGATCGAGAGTAATAGTTCAACTAATGGATAACCACAAGATTTAGAGTATTTTTATTATTACGGTAGCTCTTGACATTTCAGAGGTCACCCGCAACTTTGCTCATGGATTAGTTGCCTTTATCTAGAATAACAAAAATTCACCATTTGCCAGTAATCCATGCCACAAATTGATTCAAATATTCAGACTACGAAAACAAATAAATATTTCGACGAAGTTCAGATTTTGGAATGGCAGATTTTAACTAATAGTCAATTAATGCTGTATATTTTTAATATACGGCCTTCGGAAACCATAAATTAATCCAATTGAATTTTGTACACAACGCAATTGAATCGTTTAATGGTAGGACTCAATCAAGAGTAATTCTTATTGCTATACATACAGTTTTAAAATAAAAAGTCAACTTCAAGTCCCAAGTCTCCATTAAATTAAATTAGGTGGGCAATACCGAATCGGAAACATTTCGGTCTACATTTATTAGACTGGCCAGATCAGATACGAATGAACAATACATACAATGTATTATTAACAAAATACGTCGGATACGTAATCCTTATTGTATGCGGATGTATCATAAGAAACGAATGAAGCGATAGCTAAACGTAGTAATCATAACTGTATCCGTGCAGCAACTCGAAATAGTAATCAAATATTACAATTAAAAAATGAAATTAATGCTGTTAGAAATGTGGGTTTATTTTCAAATGAAATTATGCAAAATATGAATTGTTCTCATTTATCGAAAAAAAAGCGAAACCTGATTTAGGTCAATTTCATGAGGTAAAATTGAGCAAAAATCATTATTTTGCAGCTACAAGATTAGAAATTACTAGTAATTGCATACGATACTTCTAAAATTTCAGATTATTAAAATAAGGACATCCTCAAAACAAGACTGAAAACAAAAAACGTCTCAAGTACATGAATAACGGAAAAGATATCGTAAAACTAGTCACGATTTCGCCGTAATGAACTACAAATTCAAATATTTCCAGCTTATTTCATCTATTCAACAGTCCCACATACCACCAATTACATCAGATATATGTAACTAACTAAACACCAGGTCGCGTATAGGCTTCGAGTAAATACACAATAATACTAGAAGAATTTTTTGTCGTTAGATATTATCGCCCAAAGTTTGGGCATTTTTTTGAGCAAATTTTCACAAAAGAAGCGCAAATATTATATTCAATAGGCCGCAAATACAAAAACTGACAATTAAAAATCTCGTCGGTTATAATAGAACAACTAGTTATAACAAAGTGCGGGAGTCAATACCCCAATCCAAATAGCGCACTTGAAAAGGACGAGAATATTGAATGGTATTACATGGACCACTTCAGTCAAAAATAACGATAGTCATCCTAAGTACACGTATAAAAATAGGCAGAAATGTAACTAGCATTTTTACATTGTTAAAATTCGTGATTTCAAAATGCAAGCATACTCTGTGTAATATTACAGATCGCAATTTGGTGGACTGACCTATATTTATTATGCGTACAACAATATTAAAATGCGATCGAATATGACAACTCAGCATACAGCATAATGCAATAGGATAAATGCCTAACTTTGTTCTTTACGTAATCTAGACCTGGTAACGTTGGGTTAACTTTGCCTACTTTTTACAGGGACCGAAACAAAGATAACAACTGATTATACCGAAACGCTATATACTTCTATGTCAAATTCCATACATTAGATTTAAAGTTCTATAGAATTTGTAATAGAAAAGGATACGGTAATATTATTTAAACGAGACCACTCTTCAGTGATTGCTAAAGAAATATGTAACTTAGATATGTAACTTAGATATTTTATTAAAATTTCGAAGGCACACACGTTTATTGAAAAATGGGTACTCCTGTTGTATGCGAACCAAGATGGCGGACACCGGAACGTAGTATGTGTAACAGGTTAAGGTTAGGCCATAATTTTATTCCCATTTTCCATATTTTAGTTCCATTACGAGTTCCGGGACTTGCCGAGTGACTTCCGAAGTATTTGTATCTGAAATTATGGCCTAACCCTAACCTGGTACACATACTACGTTCCAGTGTCCGCCATCTTGGTTTGCATACTACAAGAGTACCGAAATATGCAATACTTTGTATTATACTCTGCACCTTGATATTTACGAAATGATACCAAGGCATAAGTTGTTTGTAAAAATACACCTATATCTATATCCATAAACCTAAAGCATTTATACGCTATAAACGAATAAAAAATACTCGCTGTCGCGTACATCTTGCATCTGCACCCTCTACAGTTCTTATAATTCACGAGGACTCGCTAAAGTGGTGAAGCCTCTTCTAACGGGAAATTTACAACGGATGACCGAGTAGTATAAATAACACGCATGCTGACTTCAGTTAATTTTCTGTATTGTTGGAGCAAGTGGCGATACGGAACAAATAGTGCGAGACGGCGAAAGATGAAACGCATACGTAGCGAAGTTGAGGTCATACGTGGTGTTCCCCATGATAAAATAATTTTTAATTCTTGAAAAACTGGATTAATATTTTTCAATAAGTGCCAAGTTAAAATATTTATATTCCTAAGAAAGTGCTGTCATCTCTAGGAGTGGTGAAAAACAAACTCTACTAAGATGTAAAAATATAAAAATTTTGTGCGGAACATTCCTAGTACTATCTAACAAAGCTAACGAATAAAGACAATTTAGGCATGCCCGGAGGATGTCTATCCAAGCTGAAATTGCAGGCTATCTATTACCGATTTATTTTTCTTTCTGGAGGCTAAACATAAAATTTCAGAATTTGTTTAAAAAATATCATTATTATAAGTATGGCATGTACATACTCGATACCGTCAACGTGAAATTTATATCTGGTCATATCTTGCCAAACATGTTAAAGGATGAAAATGTCATCTTAGGAGTTCGGCGCCTCGTAAATTGGTTTTAAAATTAAAGACGTTGCTAAATTTAGTTATGAACGCGCTTCAACTTTGTATAATCTCGGCGCTCTGCTAGAAATTGATGCAAAAGTTATAAGAAAGAACGTCCCGAGTTCAAAAGAATATTTCACGGTGCAAAGACCACGAGAGCATTAACAAACTTTTTTAAGTTGTTCGCATTTGATCCTATTTTGAAGATAGTCGATGCAATTTTTTTAACTGTCGGGTCATCTATACGTTATCGCTGCAATATACGAGTACTGTACTAAAATTAAATTGTATGATGTGGAATGGAGGGGACGTTGATGTAGCGACGAGGGTGTGGCACTAACACTAAAATACATTATCTAATTCTACTATATTTAGAACTAATTGACCGATTGGGATTAGGTCTCCGAATAAGCATGTTTGTTTTCATGTAGCCACGACCATTAGTTCCCGAGTGCCGTTATTTTACTCATAATATATTTGTCTTGTCGGGTAGTAATTCTCGATACAATTCCAGTTCTTGTTTTCTGCCGCACGTATCGTTTTAAGGAATTGCACTCGATTACAAAAAATTGTAAGCTAATTCTAAATTTTTGTTGAATTTCTTGAGACGTGATCGATTTGCTGTTAATGAAAATACTTTCAAATTACCAGTCTTTGCTTTCTTGCGAATATTTTCTGCCTACATTAAACAATAACAACTTGGTGATTCAATAATAAGAGTAAACTAAATCAATTCAAGGTAAAACAAAATTTCGATTTTTTGAATTGATTTTTGTTTAGTGCAAAATTATCATCGAACATGAAGTTGTAATATCATATTGACCAAACGAGGTAAAAAGTAAAGAGAATCGTTTTAAGGATGTCACAACTCACAACACATGGAAAAATGTTTTACATCATTGGCGAAAGGGTATATTATTGAGAAAGTACGCGAGCGTGGCGGGATTGCGTTGTATATTCCATCGATGTCTTTCTTCAATTAGCAAGCAAGACCGGAAGTAATATAAAGTATTCTTGGATTCCCTGACACGATTGGACTTTTTGAAACGAACTCTCATATGTAACATTCCTAAACTCTAATATTCACATGCGCTGAACTGAAGTCTGTATTCATATATAGCTTTAACCAAAAGAAGAGTTTGTAAATCATTTTATTACTCTAATATACCTTTTTTATATTACAATTTCAATTTTTTAACCCGGTAATATTCCGACCCAAAACACAGCAGATGTTAGTAGAGCTTTGCTTGGGGTGAATGTGTAAACATCCCATAAAACTTAATAATTTAACCTAAGCCTAACCTTTAACTTTCGACCTCCAATCTTTAGCTCTGAATTTTATAATTTTTTACTAAAATCCAATATCAGCTGCTAGCCTTGAGCATCACTACAGAGAATGAAATCCACCTTTTTACCTCCAATCTAAGATTTTAATTTCATATTTTTATCAAAATAGAAACCAGACCTGACTAATTTCAGAGGAGTACAGAAAAAGTTAATGAGCCCGTGCACTGCAAGCTATAAAAAAACTCGACCAAATTTTCTGAGAGAGAGAGAGAGAGCAATTGGGTTCTTCGAAATCCAATTTGTACGCCGTTCATGGGTCTGACAACGTAAGGACTTTATCGTCTCGCCTGACACTTCCTACGTCGTATGCTGGTAAATCTTATTAAACATAGTACGAAGCATGGAGTAAGCACACGGACTCAAGCATGTATGACGTCACACTAGGTACTAGGAAGGTCGGATGACAGCAATATGTGGTTGCATGGTCGAGTAATCAGACTGAACGCGAGATCAAACCGGGCGAAGAACTCCTTGCTCTTATTTGTCATAATATCATGTCTTTGAAATTTAAAATAGAACGAACGATACCAGACTATTAAAGTATTATTCTCTTATTGCCCATTTATTTTCTAATATAATTATTTGATCGATTCTGTTCATCTTATCAAAACAAGCAAATACACATCTCAAAAAATTAGCGACGGGGCCATAGCTAAATAGTAACAATTTATTTAAAACATTTAATTTCATGATTAACAAATGAATTAAAATTTGTGAGCCTTTTCAACTTGAACGATGCCGACAAATTCAATTTTTCTGTCACGAGAAAAAACACTGCACGGATTCTTTTTTATCTGATTCAAATATACATTCAAATATACATACATAAGCACGCATGATACACTAGCAAAATGCCACAGAGAGTTTTGTATCGCTCATAAAATAAGAGCTTTTTGAGATATTGCTATGTATTTCGTACTTGAAGCAGGGCATCTTGGCGTGCTAATCTTCTCTGTATCGTTCCAATTTTTTCATATGTACACTCGAAAGTAGTACTTAAGCTTAAATTCAAATTGGGGAAACGCGCCATCTAGCGCCAGTGTGAGTCACGGTAAAGCAGCCGTTACGCATTCCAGAAATACGTTCATACCACTCTCTCTCTCGAGAATTAAACTACGTATTTATCTGCGCACAGCAATGAGAATTGGTATATGTATACGTAGATTAAGAAGATTTAAGGTAATGCTATCTTCCAGTGGATTTGTATAACGCAAATATAACACATTTAATTTAATATTTAAACTTAATAAACTGCAACAAAATTCAACTTAGCAATGCACTTTTAATTTTTTTCCCACATTCGGCTTGAATGTTTATGCTTGAATGAATTAATTTGTTATTAAATTCATTATTTCGTACAAAAAATTTTGAAATTATATGCCAAAATCAATCGCTTTTTGTTTTTGATGTTCAATTTGTCACAACTTACAATTTTCATAAAATTTTACAATTACTCCCGCGTTCAATACTACTTTTGGGTTCAACATTAAATTTATCAATACATACAAAATTTCCCTAAACTATTGCCAAATAGTCTGTCTTAGGTTTTAGTGTTGTTACTGCCATAAATTAATTTGTTGAGTTAAATTTCGCTACTATTGTGTGAGCGAGAGATATATTATACGGTAGTTACCGTATTTTATACAAAATAAGTCGGTAAGCTAACATCAAAAACCATCGTAACATCACGAGAATCATTACCGATATACTTCAGACGTATGACGTGTTAGGTTCGGTATAATATTACATTGGATTAAAAGGATTTAAACTCGTTTCACTACGCGATAAGTAATCTACAGATCTACAAATCCTATTTGTGCGTTTGAAAAGGCTTTTTTCTTCATTTATTTGCTAGGCCAACCCCGCCTGACCGATGGATAAGAGTAAACATGAACTGGAATTAAATAATTATATTCAAAATCCGAGTACATATAATTGTGATAAAAAAAAACATAATAAATGGCCATTCCTACGTTGAAATTTGATTGGACGAATGGTAGGTACGTATAAAGAGGTGGGGACCAATAAAAAGCGTCGGCCCATATTGCTCGGTCGATTGTCTGGCCGTTCACGCTAGGATATCGTGTTCCAACAATAAAGTATCATTGATGGGGCATAAAACAAGGAAATCTGAAGCTCGACCAAACACGGCCGTTTGATAATGTAACAGCATTCATTTGAAAATTTCATTGATAAAATAAATACAATGCCTATCTTTGATTGTATGTAACTACACAAAAGAAATTTTCTTTTATTTAGAGTTTCTAGTCTATCACGCCTAGTCAACATCTATACAGGCATCGAAGATACTTGGCCTGATATGAAATTATTTGAATTGTTTTAAATAGGTCGAGAAGAGATATCCGGGTGGCGAACAGGTATTGATATATCTTACTGACTTACTTACGATAAAATCAACAGAATAGTGACGGCCAGTTTCTACTCAAATATCAAGTATTATTATATGTATTTCCATTCCCACTTTGGGTAACACACTGCTCAACTGGGTCAGTATTATGTTTAGTTTATATTATATTAAATAAAAAATAAGCAGTGCATTAATAAAAGAATGTATTCAAGTGCTTATATTACCTAATTAGATTATATCTCTCTTTTGCAAGTAATTCTGTATTGACTTCTTTAATACAGAGAAGAGGTGTTTATATTGATTTCCAAATAGGCCTAAAGCTGAAATTGATATTATATATTTTGGAATTGTTTGGAATGGCGAAAACGCAATTTTATACAATTTATTCTTGAAGAATGAGGCAAGATTTCACAACCTGTAAACTTTGACACCCAATGACAAAGTGTTTCTTTCAGAAAGAAAAGTGTGAAATCCCATTTCCATAGGATTTCCCAATATAAATGCTAATGAATATACTCTTGATGGCTCACTTTGGTTTTACTGCCAATTTATGATTCAAATCACATTGCTAAATCCAAATATAATTAAAAACTCATTAATTAAGTTCAATGCATGACAGCTTGGACTCCTAATGTAATTGTCCATTGACATAAAAATAGACAATGACCTGAATATGTAGACTGAAGTTTCTATTATCCACATCGACTATTTATATAAGTGATACTCTTTGTGGAAGTTTTACTCCATGCAACTTTCCTCCATACAAATCCTCTGAGATTCTTCAATTTCATTATCCATGCTATATGATCCAACTAAGATTCAATTTTGAATTCTTCTCAGAAATTTCCACATTTCAAAAAAATATCCAACCCCCAAAATATTTAAATCCAACATGCACACTACCATACAACAAACTCACTCACAATATCTAGGATGCTAAAAACCATAAAATAATTCAAATACACCATTGAAAATATTTCCAAATATGTTCAGAGTGAGAGAAAGGGCAGTAAGTACAGGAAAATGAAGAAATCTAACTATCTGGCAGACTTTCAGAGTTTATCATTTGTGAAATTGAGAAATTGATTGTATTGCCTTGATCATCCAATTTAATGCAAATCTTCAAACGACTATAAAATATAAGATTCTTAAAACTAAAAATTACCTATTGAAATATACTTTTCAATATTAATGTAGTTGAATATTTCTGAAAAATTCTCAATTGTTATCAATAGAAAAGGTTCCATGTTGAAAACCAAAATTTGTGTGCAATCCATTATCCAGGTTCAATCTTAAACATGCATCAAATCAACTTCACAAATTTCAACCAAGATATAAATCAATATATTAGAAGGAGAAGAACATACCACTTTCAGCTTGCTCTCCCTTTTTTGTAGGTGCGTTCCCCATGCTTCTATTGTTTCAAGCTTTATTTCAAACTTTTTCATGCAAATCTTCTTCAAATTTGATTCAAGAATTTACTTCTAGATCGGATAAGATTACAACTAACACTAATCAACATGCAAATAAAATAAAAATAAAAGTGATTTATACAAAATAAAATGAATCATTCAGTATTTAATTCAAATCAAGACTCATTTTATTATATAACGCTTATTCGTGCTATTTGTCCCGAAAAAGGTCCTGTACAAAGGAGCTAATGACATCTAACTATATGTTAGCAGCTACTATTATTTGGAAGGACAGTAATCTTTCTATTCGCCATTGTCTGGCTAATTTATTACACCCTGGGTGAGTTAGGGGGCAACTTTCTCATACAAAATGAAGATTCTGATATTTGGCATAAAATTGTTGGCCAACATCATCCATTCTGAGTCTAATTTGAGTCAAATTTAATTTTATGAAATTGTTTATGATTTCTTTAATGAGGAGGTCAAGTCAAGTCATGCAAAAAGCTATTAGAAGAATCCAAAACTATTAAAAAGATACTATAATATAATCCATGCCAGTTAGGGAGTCACTACACATATTGAAAGATTAACACTAAAAAGAAATGACAAAATTTGTTTTGTGTCAAAGTTTTTGGAAAAACGGATTCAAGACTGCCAAGTGCCCATTACACGAATGAACGTATGTCACTATCATAAAGGTCATACTATTCATTCTTCCAGGCAAAATTGGCAAGTAAGCAAATCATAAATGCTGTAATTTTCAAGCTCAATGACTCATAAAACCACTCTGAAACTCTGAATTCTTTTGCCGATTCAATGCAAATAGGATACAAAGTCATAATAGATAATCAAATTGATGCCGTTTAAACTAAAACTAAAAAAACTTTTTTTCCAGAAAATGGTATCCAACAATTTTTGGTAAGAGAATTCTTTTCTTTAAAGCATTAAAAGCCAGATTCTCTTCTAAATGTATTCCCAATTAGTCTGAATTTTGAATTTCAATTCAATTAAATTCCATATTCCAAATGCCCCTTTTGAAGTGGATTCTTGAGTTTTGCAATTTGGGGACAGACTTCATCACATAAATATCTGAGAGATGTCATAGTCCTTTAGCGCAAAAAACAATATTACATGAAAAAAAGAATTGAGTTCCACAAAAGAAATTTCAAAACTTTTTTCAATCCGATACACTACTTTTTAGTCTAAGAAACTATCATAGAAAAAAACTCCAGTCAAATAAACATGCAACATGCTTGATATTCCAAATAAGACTTGAACAGTTGAACATAATAATAATTTCTGAAGACCGTAGACTGAAGGGAACCTTGCTATCTTATGACACCTGGTCTGAACAAAACATGAATCAAATGAGTTAACAATTTTATACTCATCCCACAAACAAGAGCCAAAGCTCAACAATATGACTCGATGCCAACTGGCTAATGGTGAACATTAGGAAAATGCTTGCCATCGTACTTTAAATTATTCTGTGGGATATAATCATGTGTGAGAAAATTGCTCGACTCCTCATCGTTGTAGGGTAGTTCCCGTTACCACTGGTCGGTTGCAGCTTCTTCAACCATTTAGTCCATGCATGAAGAACAAGTTTCGAGTCAATTGGTACTATTTACTATAGCTTAATTCACTGCAATAATTCTTTATAGTGTCAGTATTGCTATCCAGGTCGTCTATAACTTCACTTAGAGATCAACCCATTTTCTTCTGGGTGAGATACGCATAACCTTGATTTGAACAAATTTTTCTTATAAAAGATGTCAACATTCAATCATTCACATGGACGGGAAAGGGCCAAAATTGGACAGCACTCATCTCAACTACCCTGCACTTGTTTCGTTTTATGCAAAAGTAAAAATATACACAAAGGAATTGCTCAAACAATATAAATCATCCTGGCACCATTGTCAACATCACTTTCCTAGTCAGCCAATCAATATAAAATTATATCATAATGCAATTACAAGAGGCAATACTGACATAACCCAAAGAGATATTAATTATAAAAGTAAATATAAAATAATTCGCAAGGAAAATATAACTGACATTTCAATATAACTCCAATAAAAGTTGATGGTCACACAATAAATAATAAATTCATTTCCTAAAATATATTTTATAATCGCAAATTCTCACATTCTACCATAATGCATTCCTTGCTTTCTCAAGGTTCAAAATAGGTTATTCAAAGCGTAAAAAAATTCAAAATTTGCAAAACGAATTTTGTATTAACACCTCTGACTGTTGATGAAAATATGATGCAGTAAACTATACAAGGTGTAATGTTAAACTCATAAATGACTAATATTTAACAATCTGAAAATGTCATGAATTTTAATCATTCATGAAGGTGTGAGACTCAAAACGAATCTGTGATGGGCAGAGTATAAATACTTAAAACAGCCTAATTTAGGAGAATGCCATGTCTGGTATTACTGAAAAGAAAACAGACAATAAAAAATTTATGAGCAGCGCTAAGTCAACAAAATTAAATCTAAGCGGGGATTTAAATTTGGGCTAAACGTGGGCTGAATAACTTAAAAAAACGAGATTTGTAATTTTGCAAATACAAAACAAAGTTACATTTATGGCAATTAATTTCATGAAATATAAATAATTTTTTTTAAACTAAAATTCAGCTCTCAATAAGGCTCCAGACAAACACTAATATACACCCATGAAGCATAACATTTTCAGATGCTACATATCCTTTGTATCTATTCTAACAATGTTATTAAATCCTATCACTGAAATAATTTTATTCTTTATTTTCATATTTTATTCTGCGGCAGATAACAATATGTAAATGCAGATTAGGCCTCAATATGAGTTCTCTTTAATAAAATTATGCCAACAATTATTAAACACCAAGTGATAAACCTCATGAATAACCAGCTTCAGACTATAATGTCTAAGCCCAATACTGCAGGGTGATATAACCCATGAACCTATTATTTACGTACTTTACAAAAATGCAAAAAAATTATTTAACATTTGAATTTCTGTTTGTGTATGATTGTACTCAAAAACTTCAGTAACCTAGCACACTTTTCACACAAAAGTTATGTCTCTCTAGAAAATCTTTCAAATGGGTGCTGTTTTTTTGGGGTCACCCAAATCTATTTAATCGATAAACTCCAAGTAAGAGAATAAAGTTGGACAACTTTCTAAACGTCATTGCGATACAGGGTAGTATGCATATAGATTGAATGAACAACAAGAAGCCGAGATAGACAAGATGTCGATAAAGTCTCCCTTGTAATTCTCAAGAGATAAAAGTCAATCATTATTAGAGTAAAAAAATCACAACAAGTATGGGCAACTAATAAAATAAGCTCTTACATGCTCATTTTTTCTATGGTTCGTGCTCGGTTGGATAAAATGATTATACAAAAATGGTAACTGCCTGAGTTAAGAGAATAAATTGTGATATTTAAATCTACACTAAATTGAATTTAAAGTGAGAGCTCTTCATTGTTTTACGATGAGGTAATAACCTGCCACTGATAAGTGCTAAGTATTTTGAATGACTGGAATCTATTTGGTTTGACATTCTCTACCCAATTTATTATACACTGGGTGAGGGGTAGGCATCAGATTAATAAAATTAGTCATAAATAATATGGAGTTTTTATGAAAATTGCCTTATGAAATAGATTAGGTCTATATTGCTTTCTCATTATTTCTAATACCTACCAAAAAATTCTAGCAATTCACCCAATTTTTAAGATAATTAACTCAAATCTTCGATAAACTCGTGAGCAAATACATAGCACTAACTAGCTGTTATTAAAAACAGAAAAATATGAGACAAAAGGGCAAATTCAAAAGAAATATAAAACATGAATCAAAATATATTCTAATGTAATATTAGAATGTAAGAACATATATAACAACATAATTATGAAGCCTCCACTACCCTATAAAATAAACTAAGTAAATCATTAAATTTATAAATTTGAATTTTTGACATCAGTATCTAAGTTTCCAGTACTTTTCACAATAATATATCATTAAAAAACATCAACACCCATATTTATATACTAATCCACTGACATAAGCATAAAGTATTATGAAATCATTTTATCATCAGTGCATTATCTGTTCATAAGCATATAGAAAATGAAGAGAGTTGCAAAAGGGTGATTCATGAAGTGTAAAAATAATAAATATATCTAATAACCGCTTACAGTCAACACACACCCAGATTACATAGAAAAATATCATTTTTTGACAACGTGTCTTTTTCTATGCTTTTTATTAGTATTATTATACTGTAGTTGACGAGATAAAGATCTGACCTCTGCTGTAATGAGCAGGCTTAAGATTAACAGCAAGTCTATTTTTGTTAAACTCTAATCCAAATTGACAAGCATGAATATTTAATGAAAGAGAGTAAGATAGTACCAACCCTGGTCAGCTGGTACTTGAATTGCTTTTTTTAGCAAAAGTTGCTATTTTACCTATAAGATTAAGACAAAAGTTTTGTTTGGTCTGACCTATACAAAAGTGAAAATGTTTAAACACTTTTTAACGCAAAATCTTGTTCCTAGTGATAACATGCAATTAGGCTAAGCTATCGCGTAATTATTTCATCACGTTTTAATACCAAGACGAAAAAAATTATTTCACTTGAAACTGTTTAGCAGCTTTGCCTTGAGGCTACAGAGTAGACATAACATCTACTTTTATGCCTTGCGATTGTGGGAATTGCGGTAACTTAATTTTTAACACCTGGATAAAGTCTAAAAGTCGACGAATTGACGCACGTTGGCCATCTTCTGACTAAACTTGTGTTACTTGGCTGACCACGAAACAAACCATTTTGGTACTAGATACCTAACTAAAATTTGTTACGGAAGTAAGCGAAAAGTCGACGAAATCCTGAAAAATCCACTAATACCAATACTAGTAATTTCGAATCCGCGAGAGTTTTTTGCACGTTGAAGCAGACGATAGGCAAAATCAAAATTTCCTCGGTGACCTTCGTGGTCACCTGTCGCCAACTTCCGGTCTCGAGCAGGTTCCCTTTTCAGACTATCAAACCTCGAACCTATATAAAATGATTTCAAATAACTATAACTTACCATCTCTACTCAATATCACAAAATACTACAGAATTAAGAAATCGACAGCTTGAATTTTACTATCAATGGCGCCAAAATGCGTCACAATTTTATAAATTGTTACGTCAAAATAGGTTCATATTTCTTTAGGCTGCGTCTACGCGGAGTAAATCAGTTTTATCACTTTTTGACTTAAAAATCAAATCAATATCGCGCAATAATGAACTATCATTCAATCTTCATAATCGAAAACAATTTCTAGCTTTGTTAATCTTGAAGAATCGTGTTTTTTCGCGATGATGAGTTATTTTTAGAATGTATTATCAACAGTCCGCGAGCGTTCTAAATTTAAACGCTGCACAACTGCTTTGGACTATTTGCACGCATCAATGCGTTTTTAGCTTGAGTCAGGAAATCGCACTTGGCGTGCTTCCACGCTAATCATTTGGCAGTCGCTGTACTTCGCGAATTTCACATTAATTTTTGTTTGTTTGATATTTTTTGTTGAATATATATATAATCTGTTTATATATACACGACTACATTATATGACGAGCGCACTCTCGCCAGACACATAGTCACAGAGCGTGTCAGTCTTTCCATTGTAACAGCAGATTAGCATTCTGAGTAATTTTCCCTGCTTGATAACCAACTATACCCTCAAATCGGGGGTAAATGACGAGAGTCCGGTATGTGCCTTGTAACAACGCTAATTCCAAGCGGGGCGCTTAAATCCCACCCCCGCCCCAAAGGGGCGGCGGATATGAAAATGATTTGCTGAACACGACGAGGTCTCCCAATACGCCAAGGCAACACCTTTTACCCTCTGACGCCCTCTATTAATATTTATAGCGCGGTGGCGTCCTTTGACCCCCGAAAAATTCACCTGTACTTTACCATTGCAAAATTTTCGGGGCTTAATTTAAGAGTGGTTTCGCGAGTTGGCGCCTGTAAAATCGGTATAGGTTTCAAACCATCATTATGATTCATCGCATACAACAATCTGTTTTTTAGTACCGGTGAAGAATTTTAGCTCAATCTATCACAGCTATTTCTATACGAATTTTTAATTACTGCAATTAAATTAAAACTCCTAAGAATACAGAGTGGTCATTGAATTATCTGATTTATATCTAAATTTCCAAAACACAACTGAAAACTAACGAATAGAGTTCAAAAACGCGAAAACGAGGTAATGTTTACGACCACGCCTGGAAAGCTGTCTGAGCGGATGCGAAAAGGGAGCATTGTTACGTCACTTTTTGCATCTTGCTGATTGGCCAATGTCACGAAGTAAACAAGGAAGTCGATGCTCGGGGAAGGGTCCATTGTCCTTCCAGGGCCGAAACGTCTGAGCTAATTTACAACCTACGGCAGGGCTACTCAACTATTTTCACCAAAGGTCCGTTTACGAAACTTCAAAATTACTGGGGTCCGGATTTTACAGAAACTTTATTTCATCAAATAAACGAAACTTCAAATTCAATATAAAATTAAATACAAGAGCAATGAATGGCTCACAAATATGGACACAAATATCGCACATCGGTACCAGTACGACAAGCTGTGTATTTAAATTGTATCAAAATCATTTAAAACTATAAAACGAGGCTTATGCTGCTAAAATAAACAAGCAAACGCCGTCCAAATTTTATGGTCGAAAGGTCCGGATTCGGACCGCGGTCCGCCAGTTGAGTAGCCCTGACCTACGATACCAGATGTAGAAAAAAGAATGTAGCCCCGGATTTATGAAATTTCTGAATTCACTTGCAAAAAAAATTAATAATAACAACTTGGGCGAATGCAAGCCTTGCATAGAATGTTAAAAACTTGATTTTTTCGATTTCTGCAAAAAATTCGAATTCAATTATCTCATTTAAGTCTCAAATTTCAATGGGAATGGGAATATGCCAAACTCTCGAATGCACATCCCTGGTGCTTACCAGTATCCCTGATTTCCCATCCTTGCAAATGAGACAAAAAATCAAAGAAAGAAATGTACTTAGCATTAGAAGTGCATAAATGATTGTGCAATAAGAGGCCTACACAGTACACAAAAAACTAGGCACTAAAAATAAAGATAAAAAAAATGTAAATGTCGTAAAGTAAATTACAGAAGCAAAAAAAGGGAAAGTAAATCTGACAAGCCTATAGGTCTATTCATGGATTGATGGCAATAAAAATGTTCGTTTTGGTTCGCTACTATTGAAGAGGTCTGTAGTCAGACGAGTCTGGTATATTGCTAATTGGCTGAATGAATAAGGCTGTCACAGAGGCTCATAGTGCATATTCATCAGTACATATAAGCATCATCAAAACCCAATTACTTTAGTCTCTCAAGGAGTCAAAACGGACTCTAGAAACTTCCAGTGCAAGACCAAAACTGCAGTTTGCTACGCAAGCCTTTGGCAGAATTTGTGACAAGCTTTTCTCTGTTTATGATTTGCACGTGACGTCATATCTTGCCGTGCTTCAAATAATGCGAGTAGAGCTTTTTCAAGCAAAAGGAGCACACCACCACCAGATGTACCAATTTGACTAATAGAAATTGACTCAAGGGCTCATTTCACTGTAAGAAACTGAATGAAAACCATATTTCAGTACGATAAACATTTTGGAAAAGCATCTCAATTGAACTACTTGGTCTAAATGAGTGCGACTTAGAATGTCATACATGTTTGGTATTTCAAAGATTACTAAAGCAATTCAAATTGGGATTCTAATGATTCCTCTTCCTTGTTTTTATTTCTTCTTCTAGAAGTTGGGGATGAAGATCTTTGTCTCATGAATTTAGGATAAAATTTAGACGGATCAGGAATAAGTTTATTTAATTTCGCACTCATTTCGTCCATTGAGAATCCATCACTTTTTGTTGATTTTTTCGGACTCTTGCCACCATTTTTTGGAGACGGAATAGGGTTAGATGATGGGGTTGCACCAATTCCCTCTTCAAGATTCACAGTGGATGTTTCTGGCAATGTATCATACTCGTTATTTGAGGGAACTATATTAGAAGATTGTGCGTAATTATTATAAGATTCTCCAAGTTCTTTAGGGTCTTCAGGTGTTCTTGGAGAAAACTGGTGATCCCCTGAACGGCCATCCATGATCAAAAACATGGGATAACTTAAAGTTCGTTTTTGATTTTTTTTGCATTGCTCTTTGAATTTTTCGAATTCTTTTGAATTTCTACAATAGAATCCAAAACAGCAACTTGGATCAATTTTCTTGACATTTGTCTGAAAAACAAGAATAATGCTTAATTTATTCCAGAAACTAGGATAGTGAAGCCTATAAGACGGTTTAATCATAAATTATGTCGAACTGCGGCTCCACGTCTGACCAGTGATTAATTGAACCACCCTGCAACGAACAATCCAGCAATATTCCCCATGGGATGTAAACTCATGCAGGGTAATCTGAGGTGTGATGACAAACGTATTCCTAATGCTTAACACGATGCTCCAATCGCAAAGCTACTAAAAGAAAACAATTTGGAAATCTGGAATCTCCTGGTATGCAGTTAATTGCAAGTTATCTCCAATTTTATTCAGCGATGGCCAAAATCGTATAATTTACTATTCAGAATATACTTTGTCTTACTTTTCTCAAGTTCATTGTATGATAGTCGTGCAAATTTTTCCTGAAACCAGTTGGAGAATCAGCAACTTGACAATAATGTGGATCCAGATGTAGAAGGTATTCATCTGAAAAGAAAATAAAGATGAACATATACAGGAAATTTTAGTGTAATGATTCCCAAATATTTTAGGTGAGTAGCAAAATATCAATTTCCTAAAAAGATACTTATTATTAGACCATGTTTAAAACTTGACAAAAATGTGCAGTTCAATTTGAAACAATCATATCGAGAGTTAATTTATTGGTTTTAAAGAATGACTTGTATACTTGGAAGAACAATAATAGTAATGACCCTAGAAATTGATTGATCCATTATTTGCACAGTGAAAGTAATTTTTCACGAAAAAAAATAATTTAGCAATATGATCTATATGGTCACTTGGTGTCTAATAAGAAACCACTTCATAGTTCTAAAACAACAACATCAACAAAGCCATATTGACATTAAGAAAAAAAGTACTCTAGGCTAAAAAACTTATATTTACCTTGGTAACCGACAAAGTACAGAGAATGCTTTGGTTTTCCACCAATAATACCTATAGATGATTCAAGAGACAACATAGCTTGAATATAGGGAATGTAGATTGGATTTAACGCTGATTCACCCAGTCTAACAGGGATAAGAATAATTGCAGATGCTGGTTGATGCAAAGAAGGTGACTCGGCACATTCTGTTGCATTTGTAGAGGATGGATTATTTGAAGTAGGCAGTGATTTTGAAAACGGATGAGACTCTTCGACTGTACTCTCTCTTATTAATGACTTAATATGAGTAGTTTTTTGAGAAGGTGACTCATGTAATGATGAAAATGGATTCATTCTACTCTTTGGTTTTCCTTCGTAGTCGAATGTTGAAAATTTATTTTCAGTCTCTTCAAAATGTATCGGTTGTAGTAATCTCTGCGGACTGGGATTACAGGAAACAGATTCTTTGAACAAGAATTCAGAATATGCTGCAGAAGGTGATTTTTCAATTTCTTCCATTGTATTATTATGTAGTACAAAAGCTGGCAGAATCAACTCATTGCTTCGCTGACAATTTTTATTTTCGATGAATTCACTTGAGTGTGACTGCTGTTCATTAAATGTTTTTGTACCCAACGATGCGGAACGTTGATCAGGGGTCGTGATTTGTGTACTGGCATTACATGACGAAACTTCGTCGATTTTTTCACCTTTTTTTGTTGGTGGAGAAACACTCTGCGAGTTTCTCGAATTAGAAAAAATTGATGATATATCAGAGTTAGGATTATTTACATAAGTCCGGGCTTCGTTTTCGTTCGCTGATTGAAGTTGAGGAAAATTTTGCAGATTTTGACTGCTTCGTTGCGGTAAATTTTTGAATAGATCACGAATTTTCGAGCTAGGTTTGTGTTTCGTTAGATTTCGCTCAGAATTGTTCTTAGAAATATCCCCATCTTCCAAATGTTCATAATTAATGTTTGATAATAGTCCTGAGTTCAAATTAGAATCTTCTAGATCCTCAGATCTACCGTCTGAACAATTTGAAGTTCCACTTTTTACATTCTCTGAATTAGATTTATCTTGAACTGGTGCGGTATTGTTTCGATTCTCAGCCAGAATTTCTGTCATATCTTTATTTACTGAATTTTGCTGCCCAAGTATTAGATTTTCATTTTCGTTCATAACAGAAGAATGGCCAATTTCACTCAAAAAATTTCGATCTACGTTTTCAACAAGTCTAGGTTTTAGATTTTTAGTTCGATCTGGTTTTTCATTTAAGTCATCTTTGGTCGGAATTTGCGTCATTTGTTCATTCACTGAATCTTGCTGTCTGTGTTTTTGATTTTCATTTTTGTTCCCAACCACAAAAGAATGGCCAATTTCACCCAAAACGTTTTGATCTTCGTTTTGTAAAAGTTTGGGTTTTGAATTTATAGTTACTCCTTTCTCAACTAGATCATCCCCAGCCAGAATTTTTGTCATATATACGTTTCCTGAATATTGCTGCCCTTGTATTTCATTTTCTTGTTCATTCTCTATAACAGACGACTCCCCCACAACGTTTACAATTTGTTTGAGTTTTGGATTTTCAGTGCGGTCTGCTTCTTCAATTATATCATCTGGGTTTATAAAGGCAGGGTGTTGTAGCTCCACCATCGGTATCATATTATTGACAATTTTTTTTGTGGGAATAATTTCATCTGTGGAAAACGTTGGAACAAAATATTCTGAATTTTCGTAAACTTCCGACCCGATTTCATCCACATAAGATGAAGCGTCGGATGTCGTGTCTGGGTCGGAATCTAGTTCTTTAGATTTGTTCATTTGTCTTTGTGAGGTTGTTTCATCAGTGTCTCTTGTCCATCCACATAAATCGTATACATCATCAGAATAAACTAAAAAATAGAATGATTATACGATTATATTAAATATTATACGATTGTTTGTACTCACTGAGATAAAAGTAAAATTGACAAATCCCAAGAGATAAAACATAAAAAATGGATACAGCCCAGACAGCTAGCGCTGCCTTTTCGTACGCACTTAACCTGAAGGAAGAATGACCATTCTCTACTTTTCGTGTTTTACGTCAGACTAGGTAGGATAAGATAATTTATTTATATATACAATTGGGCGAAAAAATTATCCAAGGCATTACGCATAAGTCACAGTCATATAACAGGCTAACTAATCCCATATGCATCATGGACCGGTAACCGGACGAGAGACCTCGGTTCACAATATTATTAAGTTGTCTTATCAGCCTTCCTCTCCCCCAGGATAAATATAAAAAAAAATCCTATCCTAGTTAAAAACTTTAACCATAAGCAATACCTGTACAATCCTGGGCAACATATACAGCGATGCCATCAAATTCTTCAACATTGAATTTAGGTAAATTGAGAGCTTGTTGCATGATATAAGCTACAGTATTAGGACCATACCAGTTACCAGGAATATTACCAAACATACGACCTGAAATATAAATTTGAAAATTTTTAAAACCTTCAAAAACTTTTGTACTGTATTTATATGAATCTCGCTCTGAATAAGCATACAAAACATCCATAAGAAAAGGCGTTAAGATTGCTGACTCCTCACGGCTGTAGGGTGGTTCACGTAACTGGTCGGTTACAGCTTCCTGCACTATCAAGTCTATGCAACTGAAAAACAAAATAACTGGCCAACACCAACATAATTCCATGGACTGGGGACCGAACGACAGGCCATGGTATGTCATAAGATTGAGTCATCCAATTATATCGGCTTTCCTCTCCCTCAGGATAAAAATGAAATCTTATCCTTATCAAAATCAAATACTAACCAGTCTGTGATAAGCATTGTATACTCAGAGGGCAATCTGGATGATCAATGAATAAGCTGATTATATTTCGATGAAGATGTTGTAAATGTTTATTCCAATTTTGAAACCATCTCCAATCTCGACCTGAGTGTAAAAAAAAATAACGAATTATTTATCAAAACTATTTTAATGATGTTACTCCCAAAATATGTTAACTGGAACATAGTATGTGTACCAGGTTTGGGTTACGCCATTTTTTTATTCTAATTTTCCTTATTGTCGTTTCCTATTACGAGTTCGAGTTCGGGGACTAGCCAATTGCCTCCCGTAGTATTTGTACCTGAAACTATGGCCTATCCCTAACCTGGTACACATAGCCTACTGCGTTCCGGTGTCAGCCATCTCGGTTCACTAATTTTTTAATAGAATTACAGTAAGGAAAATCGGAAAAAAGCATATGAAGTGGAATTCATACTATGTTCTGGGTAAAGATAGATAAAATAGAAAGTTGAAAAAAATAAATAAAATACAAGTTTCCCGAAAGACCCCATAAAAACTTATGGTAGACGTGAGCACAAATAGAAAGATTCACAATAACCACCTAAATGATGAAACATCAATCCTTGTGCGATCATCATTTGAGCAGTCCGTAACATGCAACCCCATCCAGTATCCGATGTAATATTTGTACCTAAAAATTGAAATTGCGTCAATTGAATCAAATTTAAAAATATATTATTTTGATACTAATATCTTACTACTATCACATAGTGAAAAGTAATACCTACCAATTCTGAATGAACAATAAAATTATATTTCAGAATGGACGATAAACTTTGAATACAGTGATTAATTAAATATACTTTCATACTGAAGTTTGGAAACCACGGATCCAGGAATGTACTAGTACTTTTTTATGTTTCGTGTTTTAACCCAATTTTTGGTACTCCCAAATTATGTTATTTTAAGTCAATATCTAGCTACTACCTTCAATTGGCGGAAACTGTTTCCGATATGTGAACCATGGACGACTCGCAAAATCTGTGAAAACTTGTTTTGCAAGAAGGCTTCCAAATACTGGGAGATCTGAAATATAGCAAATCTCAATAAGATAAAAACAAGACAAATTATTATCAATGAAAATAGGTTTATTGGTTATTCTGGCAGTAAAATTAAACATTATATCAAGTTGGGAAAAGATCTATTTGGAATATTCCAAATTTTAAAATTAATTTCATTTTCAGAACGGTAGGAAAGTCTGAAAAATTGACAACTTACTTCAAGCGTGAGTCATTTAAAAAATAACTACAGCTTGATGACATTTCTGGCTCCAACTATGGCTCTAGGTTGAAGGAAATTTTAAATTTGCAGACTCAATTAGGGAAATCTAAATTTTGATAACAAAAATTTTGGCCTACGTAAGACTCGTTTGATTGTCTTCGTCAACTTTTGGTTTTTGTCATTATCACAATTAAAAGTTCGAATAGGAGTTGGACCAAGCCAGGCTGTATTGCTAGATAAACTGAATGATGAGTAAGCAAAATTTTGACCCTGGCTCTTGAGATTTGGAAAATATGATCCCTGATTTGACTCAGTGTCAATAAAAACATGCTAAACTCTTGACACCACTGATTTTCAAGGCAGATGTTTCGATAGCACCCCGCACAATTTAAAAATCCGCAACTATACCAACCTCTATTCTGATCTTCTTCCTCTGGCAATGCTTGATTAAGATCGGTAGCATGATGACAGACACCAAGTATCCATATTGGAATATCTTTTTTTAACGAGGCATCAGATCCAAAATCTACAGACAAAAGAAGAAAGTGTAATTATTTATTTATAGTTGGTATTCGTAAACTAAAATATAAATACGTAGCTACATCTTGCTTCTGATTGGTCAAAATTTAAAGAATTCAAGACTCCGTTAAACATATAATAAACTCGTACGTAGGAAGTCATCAACCAGTCAGTTTGATGCTTATAGGTTTCTATTTGCTCTGAGGTGTGCCGACTGCCAGCATAGAATAATTTATTGTTTTATGATAGAAATGAGAATTACTGAATAACTTTCCAACTTGTAAATATTTTTTTCAGAAAAATCCTGATAAATGCCAAATTTTAGGTGCTCCAGAAGTATGTGTA
The DNA here is from genome assembly GCF_964204865.1 of Styela clava. Classification (NCBI taxonomy): domain Eukaryota; kingdom Metazoa; phylum Chordata; class Ascidiacea; order Stolidobranchia; family Styelidae; genus Styela; species Styela clava. The sequence goes on from NC_135250.1 coordinate 24,718,707, forward strand.
TATGGAGGTACCGTAACTAATTTTGTTCACCTACTTCACATCCATCTGTGTAAATGGGACTCAAACTATGGGCAGGGGGTATGTTCACTTGACTAACACAGACAGTCCCCAAACTCGTAATAGAACTAAAGTAAGGAAAATCGAAATAACATTATGGCCTAACCCTAACCTGGTACACATACTTTGGGAGTACCAAATTTTATTCGAAGGATTTGACGTAAATCATTTCAAATATGGATAATTTAAGTTTATTTCAACTCCATAATCAGCTGAACAGACAATAAAAGAATATATAATAAATATTGGGGTAACAGTCGCTTTACAAAAAAAACTGAGTAAAATATAAAAAAGTGCCTCTCCGCAACGGATGATTAATAACATCTATTGTGTAAAAGAGGATGTTGCAATGAAAACAATATTGCAATCATCTATGCGGTAAACTCCATATTTAGTCATGTTTTCCTTACTCCTGAATGAGATATCTGCGCTAGGCCATTCCCACAACCTCAACAGGAGAGATATGAATTTAGAAGCGACTAATTGAATATAAGCTCATAAACAAGTAAGCCTCATTCAGAGAAAAAAATAACCATTATATGCAAACTTGGATACATGAACATTTGCAACTCTAAAATGATGTCATAGGTCACACAGGTCATCTCACAACTACTAAATCATGTTTAAGTGATTAATATCTCATTACGTCATGTTGGTGATGTACCATTATTTGCAGCAATGAGTGGTGAGGTAATGAGTGCACAGATAATATTACATGAGTTGATGAGTATCCATGTTCAAACAGTTCACCAATCACCACACCAAAAGTGTTTCTAAAATGGGGATTTTTACTCATTATATCTTCCGATAAACATCCCTTACTTGCAACACAATTCTTCATTACAAACTTTACTATCAAGTTTATTGAACATGAATTGGAACTACGAATCGTTTTGTTATGTTGTTCTTAGTATTTTGCTTCTCATCGTTATGAATAATCACTTTTCTCTTTAACTACTGGACCAATTGCTTTGGAATCTTCAGTGATTTAATATTGTATTTTTCGCTAGAAGGCTATTAATTGTTCGTGTCCATATATTTGAGCATGGATCTCTTGTTGTTTATTAATAATACAATATGAAATATAACTTGAGTTTATAACTACCTACGAGTATGCTGGTGGATATGTATGAGTATAATGCAAAGATGTTGAGCATAAATAAAGATGATCAACTATTCTTTGTGATGTAGGAGTCATGCTACACTAACACAAATGTATTTTTGTAACATTTTGCCTGACAAACATATTTCGAATACAGTTGGGCGTCATACAGGCGTTGCGGAAATATACACAATATAACTGAAAACAAATGATTTCATTATACACTTCATTTTATATAGCTTAGTCCTCAATTCTATTACATACCGTATCTAATATTATTCCACGCTTCCAAAAATCTTGCCTTCATTTTATCATCCTTTTTGGGGGTATTTCCATCTTTTTTGCCAATTTTTTTCGCAGGTGAAAGTGTGAACATTGGTATTGTTGTAATTGACTTGACGTCACTTATTATTTCATCCATTTTTGCTTTGAAAGCCATGTTGGCTTTTTGTGATCTGAACAAAAATATGAGACATACAAGAGAATATGCTCGAATATATCGGTCAAATGATGACTAATATGACCGCGGTAAAATTGCAGCCAAATGTTACAATAATTGTACTAAAGGTCATACGAAGTGTGCTGGTGACAGGAAAATTCCAGCCCAGTACGAAGTATTAGCCTAATAGCAATTTCTTTCCTATCAGAGTGCTGAATATTTGAAATCAATTGGTCCATTAGTTGCAAAGAATATGAATAATTTTATTCTGGGAACCTTGACAATAAAGAGGGAAGTTTACAAAAAGACCTGACATAGGCATCACAGCATTCATAAGCTAAATATATATCATATTACTGTTACCTTAATATCTCCTTTGTTAGAAAGACAGACAATTACTTCATCACCATTATCTTGTATTGAGCGGATAATATATGCAGAGTCAGATTTCTTTATTGAATTCAGTCACATGACCAAAGCAAATATTGCGAGATACGAACTTCAGATCAAAAACTTTATGATTAGATCAAGAATGGTCCAAGGTTTCCAAATTATCATGACCTCATACATTATTACTAAAATGCAAATCTAGGAAAAGATAAGAGTAAAGTAATAAACATGCACATAGAAAACTGTACTCTAACAAGATTGGGACTAATATGCTTAAATTATGCAAATCTTTCAATGGCTTACATTTCGCCGTGTATAAATAACACATATATTGTCACTGATCACATTTAACCCTTGAGCAAGCAAGGATGTATAGTTTATGTGATCAATATTATTAACGTGCAATTTAGAAAATTGAGGTGTAATGATATTTTATAGGTTTATTATTTGTACAAAGTGCATGAATGCTGTAAAACAGGGCATACTGGTTTTAATTCTTTTTTTTTTATTTGAATGATATGTCTTTCGATTCTTTAAAGAACTTCTGTAACATGGAATTCACTTCAGTGTCAAAGCAATCGGTAACCTACAGGAGCGAAATGCATCACTTTGCTCAATGATAAGTCTTTTTTACTTCTAAATGCATGCGGTGCAAATTCGCTTATCGGTACTAAAATAATCATAAAATCCATCATAAAAGCATTATCAATAGAAAAAGACAGATTATTGTAGTATCAGCAACATTCCAGAAATACTGTACTTTTAAAATCTGTGCAATGGTATCGACAAATACATTTTTAAATAAAAAGCCATTCTATCAATAGGGCTATTTAAAACTTTATTGTTCTGCGATCCCATTTTGAAAATTAAATAAGTATGTGACTCAATTATAGGAACTCGGCATCAAAAAGATTTCCAAATCAAATCTTGTATAAATAATCTTCAAAGTGAAATAATGTGAATACATTCACTAAACAATTCATTCATAATCGCCAGTTGGAGGTATTGATATTTGATCGACCAATTGGTCAGATCATCCCCATAACTGATACCATCATGCCGGTCAGATTAGGGTGGGTCAGCACTCCACCCTAATATATACGGTAAGTGAATATCTTCTTGTGTAATTACATTTTTATAACTCTCTTTCTATCACATAAAATCCAACAAACATACAATCTGCAAGAACAATATTCCTGAGTAAAATGAACAAAACGTTGAACCTAACTATGCCCAACTAGCAGGAGTCCAAACCCAATGTCCATTGCCTTGCATATAGTATAGTTGGATATGGAGTGCTGGATTGAAAAGATTTTGGCCTGTCCATGAATAGTATTTCCTTGAGTATCAGTGATCATTCATATAAACAAGTATAAATAAAATAATATGAATAAAAGATAATACTGCTAAATGAATAGTTCATATTTCTGCATAATAAAATTGAAACTTAATGTTTTTTCGATTTTTTTCTCCGCTTCCGATCAAAATTTGAGTCTGAATCACTCGATTCAGATTTAGGTTTCTTTCTTTTTTTCTTCTTTTTGTTTTTTTTTAATTTTTTATCCTCAATATTAGAATCGATAGAGTCTTCATTTTCATAAAGTTCATGGTATCCATCATGTCCCCATTTTAAATTATTTGCTGTTAAAAAACCATTCACTGAAGGCCCAATTTCAGAATCAGCATTTGAATTAATTTGTGTTTTTGATTTCAAAGATGATTGAATTCTTTTATCTGTTCTATTCTCTTCTCTTCTTCTGGATTTCTTCTTTTTGCTTTTTTTGGGTTTACTGATTTTATTCCTATCAGAGTCACTGGAGCGTGAACTATCTCGATTCCTAGTTTCCTTTGATGCGAAGTGACGAGACCACATCTCTTGCTCTTGTAGATTACGATTATAAGCGTCTGTGCTTTGTATAACCTTCTTTAAAACAGTTTTATTAACATTAGGAATTCGTTTCCGCGTCCTTGAAGCTTTTAGTGATTCTTCGAATGCTGCATATGTATCAAAACTCATTTTGATTCTGAAAAATTGAAGTGAATGCCACCTGAAAACATAGACAAGAACTTTAGATAATTCCAACATTACAATAGCTTATTTTTCGGGTCTGGTACCACATTCACTTCTAGTTGGCCTGGCTCAACAAGTTTTGCATATGTCAATCCTAACCCCCATCTGACTATGTCACCAAAAAGTACGTCACTACGATGCCACAGTGGCGTGGGGTAATATATAGCCTACCTCCAAAGTGTACAGATGATCGTCCAAAACGCGCAGAAGATCACCCGGAATCGAGCAAGCTATTTCTCTCGTTTTCTTGTCGCATTGATTCCGATATGAGATAGATCGCTGGCGTTAGTGAGTTTGGTATCGTCGGCGCAGATGCCATTTCGGACGATGGTAGCTATACTTGGCAAGGAAGGAAGGATTTACATATTTATCCCGGGGGAGAGGAAAGGTGATAAGATGGCTGATATGGCGAACCATGGCCTCTTGTCCGGTTACTGGTCCAGGTCGGGTATGGGATTAGTTTGCCAGTTATTTGTTTACGGAAGCACGGACTTGATGGTGGAGGAAGCCGTAACCGACCAGCGGTTACGTGAACCACCCTACGGCGGGGAGGAGTCCAGCTATCCTCTCGCACATGATCATCCCTGCATGGGATTCGAACCTGCGAACCCACGAAGCAGCGAAGGGTAATCAGAGATGCCGTGGAGAGCGTATTCCTAACGCTTAGCACGATGCGCCACACCGCCGAGCCAAGCTCTATGTCGTGTTTGTGACGTCGTAGTGACGCAATTTTTGGATGACATAGTCAGGCAGGGGTTAGGAATACATATACAAAATTCAGGTCTAGTATAGTCTAGTACCACATGCACTTCCAGTGGGCGTAGCATAACGAATTTTGAATATGTTATTCCTAACCCTCACCTGACTATGCCATCCAAAAATTACGTCACTACGACGTCACCATCACGTCGTAAGGCTTGCCAAAGTATATTTATGATTTCCCGAAATGGCATCTGCACCGTCGATAACGATACACGATGATAACTAAAACCCGCGATCTCTCTCCTATCGTGATCGTTGTAACGAGAGAAATAGCCTGCTCGATTTCGGGTGATCGCCTGTGCGTTTTGAACGACCATTCGCATAATTTGGTGGGCCTCATTACTGTATTACGCCACTGTGACGTCGAAATGACATAATTTTTCGGTGACGTAGTCAGGTGGGGGTTCGGATCGACATATGCAAAAGTTGTTGAGCCAGGCCAACTAGAAGTGCGCGGCGGTGTGGCTCAACGGGCTAAGCCTTAGGAATACGCTCGCCACCGCACCTGTGATTACTCCAGTACTTTGCGTGGGTTCGCAGGTTCGAATCCCATGCAGGGATGGTTATGCAGTTATGTGCGAGAGGATTGCTGGACTCCTCGCCGTCGTTGGGTGGTTCACGTAACCGCTGGTCGGTTACGGCTTCCTCCACCACCAAGTCCATGCTTCCGAAAACAAACAATATAACTAATCCCATACCCGACTTGGAATGGTACGGTAACCGGACGAGAGGCCGTGGTTCGCCATATGGATAAGCCGTCTTATCGGCTTTCCGCTCCCCCGGGATAAATATGTAAATCCTATCCTATCCATGTGGTACCGGTACAGCGGTACCGGTACCGGTACTAACCTATACCAGAACCAGACCCCAAAATTCGTTATGCTACGCCCACCGGAAGTGGTACTAAACTAGCAAAAAGTGTTGAGCCAGGCCAACTAGAAGTGCATGTGGTACTAAAGTTACTAAACTATGCCAGACCCGACATACCGGTACCGGTACCGGTACGGCAGGATTGCAAGACCGTACGGTACCAATTTTTCATATGAAATTGACAAAGCAGCCGCCATGAAAGTATACCTACCCTCTCACACTACTTACGTTTTGTAATATACGAACCTGCAACCTGGAGTTCCCTTTTGGTTTCGCTACCGATAACTTTTTTTTAAATTCTAAATAAATTCCACCTATCTAGCTTACTGTAACAACGAAAACTGAAAATTGGCGAGTAAGCTAACAACGAAAACTGAAAATTGGCGAATTTGTCAATGCTCGAATTGCGAGTGACGTCATGTGCTTTAAGTTTAAAATATACATATTGTTGGATTTTTTTTATTATGAGCTTCTGTAAACTTACTCTGTGGATATTATTTTGGCAATATCTATTTTTTCCTCTTCTGCTGCCAATAATTTTCATATTTTTTTGATGACATTTGCAGCCTTTATACTGTGGTTATGTATCACATAGGACACAAGCATAATTTGACTTTTCTACTGTTACTTGTTTAAGCTTGCTTTTACTGTTTTAACAAATTATTTTACACCTCCACGTTGCCTACCAATGTCTGAATATTGACAGTTGTTTGAATATTGTTTTAGTTCCAAACTAGTTCCAATGTATACAGCTTTTTGTGTTTTTTCCCAAGCACACTGTCCGAATCTTTTTTTTGCTGTGTACATCACTAGTCACTATTTTTTTCTAATTTGGCATGCATTGTTGAATTTTTGTATTCACAGATATTTCAGCTACTGTCACTCTATTTTTATCCCCACTATTCAAAACTCCATGCTGCTCTTCAACCATGCAATTCTTTATCTGTTTTATACATTTCATAAATTTTCAGTGATTTTTTGCATTTCTGATAACAAGCGATGTGGGTCAGTCGTTAAGATTACGCCACTCGTTAGAAAAGCCGACTTTTTCAACGAATATGTAATGGTTTTTGTGATGGTTGAATAAAATGTTAGATCCATGACATATTTAAAATGGTTGCTTTATTTATTTAATTGTAAATAGTTAACTTGCGATTGCGTTGATAAAATAAAAGCACCCCTACTCCAAAATACCACGGCAATCCTCGGGCATAAAAATGTGTTGTAAACTGCCAGATTACATTGTGTTTCAATTCATATTCTTGCAAATTAGACCAAAATGAGCTTTCACTGCAACTCTTACTCCGCGCCATTGAAATGCTGCCACTCGATTAATTTTCAGATATCATTGTTAGAGAAATTCCCAAGTTTGTGATAAAATCCCACGGAGAAAAATTTATTTCAAGTCGGTAGTTTTAGAACAATACAGGTGTGCCGCAGCCGCAGCAAATAAATTATGAGGTTTGCAACGTCTAAGAAAGTGTTTTCAATCTGTCGCGGCTGACGAAAACAATTGGATATTAAAACCTGCAATCGCAAACGTCACGTCCCCCGACAAGGTCGGGGAATCGTCCACATGCATAATAACTTTTAGAAAAAGGACTTCTTTTCTTTTTGCTAAAAATGTACATAAATTCATTTACACTTCTCCATTTTGTAAACTGTGTTTTTGAACCTGGTGGTTGTCCAAAGGTATTGGTAGTGAATTTTAGAGACGTTCGGCGAGCCAAGAAGTCTGGTTTTTGCATTGCTCAGTAGTGATGAGGTAAACATATGATTGAAATCTCACGTGCCTTGGGTGAACGTTCAAGCAGAAAATACATACGTAGGCTACGTACGCATACGTTTGTTGCGTGCTTAGTTTCGTCTAAAACTTAGTTTAACTTTACCAGGTATTGCAAACTGAGCGGAAAACGGAGAATGTATGATGACCACTATTTGAATATGGCTTTATGCTTACGAAAGTGAATGGCGAAGTTGTACTCCGATGCGTTTTATGCCTAAACAATCAGAGCAATGACGCTATGAGACCAACACTCTTACAGCGCCTTCTTAATATAAAGCAACCAGCCCATCACAATAGCAGATTTTCAAAGAAAAAAGGGGTGGGGGCGCGACTCCAAAAGTTTAAGAACCACTGGCTAGGCGTTAAGAATACCTCTGATTATTCTGCGTGAATTCACAGGTTCGAATCCCATGCGAAGATGGGTATGTGCGAGAGATATGCTGGACTCCTCGCCGCCGTAGAGTGGTTCACGTAATCGCTGGTCGGTTACGGCTTCCTCCACCATCAAGTCCATGCTTCCGAAAAACAAATAACTAATTGAACCCATACCCAACATGGAATGGTAACCGGACGAGGGGCTGTGGTTCGCCATATGGTTAAGCCGTCTTATCGGATTTCCTTCCCTCCGGGATAAATATGTAAATCTTATCCTAACAGAGACGAAGGAGGCCGTTAGGATTCTATTACATTCAATTTTATCTACCTGAATTTCGCTGTTTTATTTCATGTGCAACACTTTTTTACTCCACGTAAGTTGTCCACGGATCCCAACAATTATGTGTTATTATCATTTTAAATTGAGTTAAAACTTATAAGCATTGCCCGATTCTAAATCATGTCCATATGTTTTATGCTCGTATTATTCTCATTTTATTTTTTGGGGGGGTGGGCGCGTACTTGTGTACTTTTTCAACTTTATTTCAAGTTATGCTGGGTATCTCTGTATTTGTTGTCTGTTTATTACTTATCGATCTTAAGATCGGTAAGTATATTGATAGGTATTTGTATGTATGTCTGTCTGTCTGTCTGTCTGTCTGTCTGTCTGTGTGTCTGTGTGTCTGTTAGATGCACGCGATATCTCACGAAAGCGGGATTGAATCTGCTCCAGATTTTGCATGTGCATTCATCTTATCTCGGACCAGAATCCTATTGATTTTGGGCGAATTATGTCGTATAATTAGCGAGTTATCAATCAATTATTGATATAGTGATCTAGATTTTTGTAAAGCGAGAGAATTTTGAAACCCGCCGAGTGTGTGTGTGCGATGCGCAGTGCGCAAGTTACAAGAGCGGATGAATCGAAACTGCAGTTTCTGTTTTGGGGGATCCCCTAACTATCGATCGATAAGTCTTCGGTTTCCAACCGATATTCTCGTTTTTTGTGTTGTTCTGTTTTACGTCAGAGTGCCGAAATAAAATGATTGATTAATATTAAGTTTATTCAAAAAAAAAAAAAAAATACAAAATCATCCACCAAACACCACGCCGGATGAGTCATCAACCCTCGATATCGTGAAAGCCGGTATTTGAAAATTAAGGAATTCAAAAACCTCGCAGGCGACTACATGTGGATGTTTCCCCGACCCTTCACCCCAGAAAAAAATTTCCTATATTTTACTATGGCAATTTTTTTTATGTTCACGTCTTTATTGAGCTATTACTGATTGGCCTTTGTTACGGGAATGAACAAGAAATCAATGTTCGGGAAAACATCCATGGCACGGAAAGTTGATCCTTCCTTACATGCATTCAGTAATTGGGTTTTATTATGCAAGCACGCAAATCGGTCTTACGATCAGAATATACATTGTAATGCAAGCGCGATGATTCTACCGTCTAATTCTGAAAATTCGGTTTTCTGTAGATAAAGATTATTTCTACTTGGTTCAAAAAGCGTTGCGCACCACATCTCCTTTGCGATTTCGTATTTATATTAGGCAGGCTTTTCTATCATGGCCCATTAAAGTTGATTTCACTGACTGTTGTTAGATTTTGTTTGTTCGTTTATATAAAACTCATTGCAAAAAAGGTATTATATTGAAATGTATCAATACGTACGGTATTTTTCACTGGAAGTCGCAACTTGAGCATATTTCTGGAGGTCGTCACAATGGTTTAGAGCACACACTCGCAAAATGAACGGATATAGCCTATCACACCATAGCCTAGCCTATCGATCTTTAATGATTTCATACCTACATGTGTGAGGAAGCGTTTTCAGCTCTTACTAATATGATGACAAAATACAGGTCGAGATTCGCTGTAGTAGAGTTGGATCTACGAGTTTGATCGTCACAAATTGCTCCGAGAATCGATAAATTGTGCAATGAAAAGCAACTTCATACATCACATTAACGCCGTTTTGGGGTACGCCCGAAGTAAGTGAACCAATATGGCGGACACCGGAACGTATTATGTGTACCATAATTGTATTTCCATTTTCCTTATTTTAGTTCTATTACGAGTTCGAGGACTAGCCAAGTGACTCCCGTAGTTTTTGTACCTGAAATTATGGCCTAACCTGGTATACATACTACGTTCCGTTGTCCGCCATCTTTGTGCACTTCTTGAGTACCCGTCTATTCTGGGACTAAAATGTTATGCAGGCGGACAGCAAGAAAATATGTAATAATAACATTGATAGTAGCAAGTTTTGTTACAATTTATTTCCATTGGATAAAACAATCTAAACTTCTCGTGACGGCTAATACTTCGAATCAAAATTGTCACTTTAAAGAGGTATGGATGCCAACATGCTCTAACTAGATATAACGATTTCAAAATTAGAATCAGAATTTTTATGGGGTTGGGGGCATATAAATTCAATGCCTAAGCAGTTTATTTTGAGCATGAACAGTGGTTGGAATCGTTTTTTTTTATGTATCGAGTACACCAACAACATGTTCCCTCATTTTATAAATGCATATATATATGTTAGAAAATAAGGTGCATTAACGTGGAATGCTTTACATCAGGGGTCGGTAACCTTTTGTCGCTCGCGGGTCAAAATTAAGGGTAGCAAGTCATTGGCGGGCCGCACATATTTTCAGAAAGTTGAAAACCAAACGGATTTTATATACTTTTTATAATAAAAATCAAGCAGTGATACATCTCTCGAATAGAATATAAATTTATTTCCTCATTGCATTGCATCTCGAAAAATCCCATTTGAATATTTTCGACGCCATTGAACCCTTTGCACTTAGCACCAACTTTTCTGCGTTTTCTTACCATTTGTTTAATTATAATTCAATTATAGGCTTAAATTATATAACTCTATGTAGTTGGCAGCTGCGGTGCACGTTACCGATTTTCTCAGTCTGTCTAACGTCTATTAAAAAATCAAGAACGGACTCGCTAATTATTACAGCATTCAAGAATGGGTACGCTAATACCATGGCATTTTAAGAACGGGGTTCGCGCGAAACCCCAAAATCGCACTACTGGTTATGAGTCGGAGTGTTTCAATACTCACGTTAACCCACGTTTACTGGTGTCTCTGACACAGAAGGAAATCTGAATACGTACCAGTAGCTTTTGTAATTATTAATATGGGAATTCATATACCGGCGAACACATTATTCAGCTCTTACGTGGAAACGGAACAGTGATACTTTGAACTGAAATCATATCAGCTCTTGCTGTTCGGAATAGCGTGTTAGTGTTTGTCTTCAGCGAATCGGTTTTGTTGTCAAAAAAGTTTCGATAGAGATAGCGAACAGTCGTATATTATAAAAGATGGTATTTGGATTTTAAAAATCCAAAAAACCCTCGAGGCGACTATAATGACACAAAAAGCTTGTTCGGGATCTATGACATCATAGTGTTCATCTGGCAATATGGCATATCAATTTGTGTGGGCTGCTGTTAGACGTACGGTAGCAATACGATGCAGCATTTTGTTCAAAATTAAGTAAACTGTTCCTAATGAATTTAAATTGTGTAAATGTTGCAAAAAAGTTGTTTTCTGCCATCGTAAGTCGTAGTCTAGTGATTACATAGCAGGACAATGTGACAAATTTTAGTACGACACAGTATTCCTCAGCAAGAATGATCAAGTTTTGTGTCGTCGCATCACGATGTTGAATATTAACAAATGACTGTTAATCATTACTCAACGTGATACGCGCGTTGTCAACTTGGCATTTTCGTATATCCGACCCGGAAGTTGGAATCTCATTCGTGTATTCGCACATACCAAAAACATGTGGGGTTTGAGTTTTTTGTGACACCGTCGACACTAAACTAAATCAAGAACGAATAAATTCAATTCTTCAACTGTTTGCAGATATTGTTGTGGTGCTTTGGCACTATAGGCTACAAATCAGTATATAGTAGGTAGGTAACTCATTGTACGGCAATTCTGAGACTAAAATGTTGTGCAGGGGGACAGCAAGAAAATATGTAATAATAACATTGATAGTAGCAAGTTTTGTTACAATTTATTTACATTGGATTTCCTTAATGAATATTCACAGAGATATTTCCGTTTCTGCTTCGTCGGTCATTCCTGACGTTACTGGAACAAACAGCAAGCAAAATGCGTCGATCCAATATACAGATGTGCTGAAACCCGATCAAATGAATCAATATGACCCGGAAAAAATATTGGGAATCATAGACGCACCAGATCTTATAAGAGAAACGGATGAACTTCGGCCACTAGCAAACTATATTTTGCAACCTCGGAATATATTATTTGCTGATATTAAATTTCCTGCAGCTGAGAAATGTAAGTTTTATTGCTGTTATTGATAATTTTATTATGAATATAAATAGTATTTAGAATGTATTACTGGGGTACAGTTCACAATTTTTACGACTTAGGGCAGTGATTCTTAAAACTTTTTTTTAACCCCTGAAATATTTTTCTGATTAGTGCGGACCCCATCGTGGACTAGTCCAAAAATAAAATTAAAACTGTGAAAATGCCTAAATCTCACATCAAATATTTAATGAGTACGATATGTTAAAATCAAGATTCAATGTGTCCTACAACTGGCTATTTACTACCGATATTCTATATTCAGTCCATTTCTTCGTTATATAGCATGATGGGTGGGCATGGTTTTTGGACCAGGGGCCAAAAACTTGCCCACCTAGACTGGCGGGCCATGTGAGTGTGACGTAAAAAGTTACATTTCAGGAACAATATTTACAGTGTTACAAAACAGAAATGGAAAACAATAAGCCTCGTGCCAAAACTAAATTTAATCGCAATCTTAACAAATTCTTTAGCTAAAATATCAAAATTTGGTTTTAGTTTGGTTGTGGCAACATCAAGCGGGCCATATTGAATTACCCATCGGGCCGAATCTGGCCCGCGGTCCGTAGTTTGCCCATGTCAGTTATATGGCATCAGTTTTCGCAAACATATCATTAATTCCCTAATCCCCATAACTTTTATTTACGTTAAACTAAGCCATAATTTAGCCACTATATCACACTCAATTTCCGGGAATACTGATTATACGGTTGTCGGTTATGTTGCCTAATGGCAAATAATTTGCAAAATTAGTCGGTATTCTGAGATTCTGCATGAGCACAATTTCGTAATGTATGCTGAATTAAGTGATCTGTGTGCACCAGTTTATAAACCATTCCATTTTTAAACTTGCAGTTTATATTTGTTTTTAAATGCAAAGCCAATATAAACTATATCACTCTTTTTTTCCATGCAGCATCCCTAACAATTGCCTAACATATGTGACGTCACATGTGGGCTCCGATAGATAATATAGCAAGACGGTAAAATGAGTGCGAGAATAAACTGTTCTGCCAGATGTTAAGAATAAATACTGAATAGGTTGAAATCATGCGACAAGCAGAAATACCAGCAATCCCCCAGAAAGGGTTTTCAATTTATGCTCATCGTGTACTGGGTATTGGGACAATTTCATTTCGTTGTTAAAATTTCCACTGATCGTTCACGGACCCACAAGTCCCACATAGAACTATTTCTCCGACTTCTTGGGGGTTCGCGGACCCCAGTTTCAGAGTCCCTGCCTCATGCAATATATATACCAGCAAACGAGAGATCTCAAAATGTAAAGTGTAATATTTCTGAAATTTTGACGGCGCAGCAAGATATTTTATGATAAATAGAGCTCGGATAACACAATCTAAACTCGAGAACGGCCGTTAAAACTTTGGCTTAGACTAGGCCAGGGGTGGGCAACCTTTTTCGGCACGCGTGCAAAATTAAAAACAATGCTTTGCTACTTTCAAAGCAAAAATACACAATAATAAACCTCCTAAACATGTACAGACAGATTCACTTTTCGGGAAAATATCAGTCCGAAATAGATTCGATTACTTTTCCTATCTAATATCTTCTGCTGCTGCATTACCGCTGATGGAGATTTTACATTGGGTTTATATTTTGTAAATTTCAAGGGAACACACGAACTACTGGTTTCATCTTTCAGGCTACTCCCATTACGAGACTTAATAAAGTTCATAACTGGGAACAGAGATCCACAAGCATATTATGTAGATGAAAACATGGAGAGTTATGCAGTTGCAAAGTTTTTAAGACACGAAAAATTTTCGGAAATGACATCCCAATCACGCAATAGTTCGTTTTCTGCACTTCTCTCTTGTATTCCCTTCCATAATCGCTAATATTTCTTTTGAAATCAATTTATAACAGTAAGTTAACAAGTAACTCCAACCAACATGAGCTGTAGAACTTCATAAATGAAGAAAAAGATGACACAGATGAACTATACCGGTATTACGCGAGAGTATAGCCAAATTAGTGCTGCGCTCTTCTCGACAAAATTTCTCGAGAGCCCACTCATTTGTTATGTCATAATATATTTTATTGTGGCCATATGTCATGAAATGATAAAATAAATTTAAATAAAGAGCGGATTTTTAACAAACGATATACAATGAATAAACGAACACCGAGTTTCATCATAGAATTCAGAGTCTCGAAACTTTTTATCTAAAGAAGAATGATCTCGTTTCTGAGGCCTCCTCGCGTGCCGAATAAATGGGCTCGCGTGCCAAGTTTGGCACGCGTGCCAGGGGTTGCCCACCCCTGGACTAGGCTAAAACTAGCTGCAAAATATGGCCTACTTTTTCGTGACGTCTAGAACGTGCTCTCGCAAACCTACTGAATCACACACTGGTTATAAGCCGGAGTGCTTCAAGGCTCACATTGACCCACGTTTACTGGTGTTTCAGACACAGATAAAATTCTAAATACGTATAGAATCTTATGTATGCGGGCGTCTTATCTAATCTGGAATATCACGTCATATTACTGCAGACAAACGCCGAAATTGATTACATACAAGCGGAACGCATTATTGAGCTCCTACGTGGTAACGGAACAGTAATACTTTGAACTGAAATTATATCAGCTTTGGACCTCCTGAAGTATGCGCACTATGATGGCGCACAACCTGAACCCAAGTTGTGTACCAGGTCAAGAATCAGGTTGTGCGACATCTTGGTGCGCATACTTCAGGAGTACCTCAGCTTTTTCTACGTGTTTCCCCAAAAATAAAACTGAGTCTTATTTCAAATTTCTTCCGAAAAATAACATTAGGGCTTATTTTCATGGGAGGTCGTATATTTCGATTTATCAAAAACAAATTACAAAGTAGATTTTCAAATATACAAAATATGAAAAACGATATCCATTAACTTATAAATAACACGTTTTATTCAAAATAACTGCAAATTAGATTATTAATCATTTAAAACGCGCGGGAGAGATTTCTTGCTATCGCTTAGGTAAAAAAAATCGCGTTGTTGACCAGGTCTTATTTTAAAAGGTGGGCTTATATTAAAATCATTTTCTAAAATTCAGGCTAGGTCTTATTTTCGGGTGAACACGGTACTTGGAATACCAAATTCGTGTTGAATACACGAATCGAATATGTCAAACAACATGCCATAGTGTTTGTTTGTCATCAGCGATTCGGTTTTATTGTGATAAGTTTTGATAGAGATAGCAATAGTCGTATATTATGAAAAAAGGCATTTAAAAAGTATCCCATATGACATATCAGTTTGAATAGGCTGCTGCTGTTAGTCGTAGCAATACGAGGAAGCAATTTTAAAATTAATTAAGTAAGCAACTTCTAATATATTTAAAGTGTGTTAGTCGTTCAGAAAAGTTGTTTTCTGTCATCGTAAGTCATAGTCTAGCAATTACATAGCAGGAATAGACAAGATTTGTCTTGCTTTGATTTCATAGGCAAGCCTTTTCACGATTGCAGTTATGTTAGTAAGAACAGCAGACCTGTTGATTATAAATCAAATACATAAGCGTGTTGATAGTTAATGCGGACTAATGTAGACTTGTATAACCACCTGCGGGTAAAATGACATTTTTCGCATTCGCCTGTGGTATATTTTCATTGGTGCATCTACGTGTACGCCGTTATCGCGCACTGCTGAGGTTTATGCGATGCCATCGGGACTGAACTAAATTACTATTTGCAGGACTTGTTACGCTACCTCGGCACTAAAGTGCTTTAGCTAGTTTTAGCCTAAGGTTATCATTGAAATAACATGTGGAGTAGGCAGACAACAATAAAAATGTAATATTATCAATGATAATAGCAAGTTTCGTTACAATTTATCTACAATGGATTTCGTCAATGAATATTATCCACAGTGGATTTGCTGTTTCGGCTACGTTGGAAAACGAGGCTATTTCTGAAAACAACAGCACACAAAATGCGTCGATCCAATCTACAAATAGGCAGGGAAGCGATCGAATTAATAAGTATGACTTGAAAAAGGTATTGCGAGTCCTGAACTCTTCAGTGCTTATGAAGGACGGTGAGGAACTTCGGCCGCTGACAAACTATATTTTGCAACCCGAACCCAGTAACTTAATTTCTGGTATTAAAAAAAAAAAAAATGAAAAATGTAAGTGTTATTTATTGCTGTTATCTAATTTTGCATGATAGAATCAAAAATATGTTTTTATATATTGCAATAATTAAAATAGCATACCACACTGTACGCGTTTCGTTACTCATGCAATACAACAGTTTGCAGTGCTAAGTATAAGTTAAAAAGGCGTTTTGAACAATAAAATGCATCGTACTAATTCTTTCCGTGAACAGACAAGTTGACTTGTGATTCACAAACGCCATTTCAGCATTCTTCGCCTTAAACGTGCTAAATTCAATATGTGTTTCGGTCGAGTTTAAATCTTGGTGTCACTTTCATGGTATGGTCGGAACTAGCAGAGCAAGTTTGTTTAAACATTAATGTCAAAGCAGTGTCGCACACAAGAGCGAAGGAGACTCATTTCGGAGAAAGTCGCTTTCGGCGTCTGAAACGACAAAACCTACTGAAACCAAATAAAATTATCGTAGTGCACAAGTGCAATTAAATGCGGGTTAAATGCAGACTTATATGATCAGTAAAAAGCTACGCGGCGAATTCTTTTGACATAAAATTTTATTTTTCAAGGTTGGACACGGGAAAAATCCGACTTGTTGGGCCTGAATCGCCGATATAGCCATACATTGCTGCCCTTAACAAATTGTATGCTCACGATTGCTATCTTGGGTGATTGATATTTATTTGACATGTTGGCTGACTTCACCCTTGTATGTGAATTATTATTATGCAGCGATTAAAAATCAATCACGCCCGACTGTTTACGTACCTTCGCCATGAGGGGCCATTTTTGAATTCTAGGAGTCTACGCGAGGCCGAGTAAAGATCGAGATTGAAAAGTTTTACATTCGATTAAACTCATAAGTCATAACACTTTCGCAAACCGAAATGTGCTTTCCTTGCTGACGTTTCTCGCTTCAGCAAGTTGATTAATAGTTTGCGTGCCAAAGCTACATACAGTACTTCGGCAAAAAACGTTATTTAAATTGTATCGTCTTCTTTGTCACAATTCACTGCACGAGTTGGACTTGATCGATCACCAATGTGACGTGTATTGAAAGAGAAATTAAATTCCATAAAACAGAAAGACTTCTAGGCATCACTTAACATTGTCAAGTTTGAATAGAAGTGTCAATTTTTTCTCGGTGTTACTTGACCCCACATACTTTTGTGAACAAACGTTGAGAATACAAATTGACCGATACTCATCTCCAATCTGTTCCGGAAGCATGATGAATACCAGATTTTGATACTTCAGTCAAAACATAGCCTTCTTGTTGTAATGAATCTCAATTTTGGTACAAGTCATATTGTTTTTCATAATTCATACTTTGTCCTCGGGTGAAACATTGTAAATAATTGTGTTCATGAACTGCGATACTTCTTTTATACGTACCTGGCCCGGCAGTCCAATTTGAAAGTTGGATATAAAAATGATGAATCTCCGAGATTTTCTAGCCTGACCTTTCGGAGTCGCGAAATAGCCAGGTTATATTGTATAAGACGTATGCATTTTTCCCCGTGTTCGAAAAATTTGCCCGTTCTAGAGCGTGCACTGGCTTTGACCAGATGAAAGCCTATACTCAACTGGTTGCGGCGTGTACACTCTCCGCCCGACACACGAATATTGCGTGGAAATTTCTCGTTATCGTTTTTTGATTTGCCTCCTTCGTTGGGTTGCTATGTAGATAGCAGGTTAAATTTTTAGGGCACCCATGCGAAATGTGTAATGTCAATCAAGTGCGATCATTTATGTATTTAAACGATTTCAGATATCTTTGGTCAGAATGAATATGGCTGATAAATGTGCGGGGAAAAAACGTCCGTGGTGATAGTGGTAAAAGTATAAGAATGCAAATACAAGACAACGACAGTTAGTCAGTTACCTGTCACTTCGTTAGGGCAGTTGCAAGCCGATATTATATTGAAACAAATTAAGAGAATTTAAGTCCACGCCTTCATAAACAGCCGTTGTGGTTATAGAATAGACCAATAGAGTACAGGGTGGAGTATAATTCCAGATGCTTATTTTAAATTGTCGTGTTCGCATCGATTTCCCATCCGAATTTGTTGGTGTTGATGACCTAGTGTTCAATATCGCCAAGTCCCAATCAGTGACAAAAATTTTGATGTCATTCATGTTGCTCTCTGGTCATCTGTTGAAAAACTTTGATCGGTGAATACTAAGAACCTATAAACTACTTTGTAGTCGAGTGAACCTATCTGCAGATATGGACTAAAGAGATGTTTTTCTCAGCCTCCAACCTATTTCTGGGTTAAATCTCGAAGTTTTAATTTTATGAAATAATATACTATTGAACTGCAATTTTAAAGTCGCTTGGAATCAGTGGGAGTCGTGAGATTCCATATCCTAACAAATATCGAATAGCAACGAATATTTTTTTTGTCCCCACCTAGAGAGGAATGTAATACAGTATCCCTCCTCGCATAACACATTTACGTCCATTAATTATATGCTTTTCAATATTTTTTCAAGCGGTTCACGAGCATATGATTTCATCATATAAATTCAAATACTGATTAAATGTTTTATATGCTCTTAGGGCTGAATCAGTGGATCAGCTATAGATCTTTCAAACCAGTGGAACTTTTGTATCCCATTTTAGTCGTTAGTTATCTTCTTTTCATTATTTTTCCAAAACTCTCATTTATTCTTTAGATCGGTGGTCGGCAATCAATGTCGTGAAGTCTGCGGTTAGAAATAAATACAGAAGAATGGCAGTTCGTGATACTTGGGGGAAAATTGAGGAATTGAATGGAACTCAAATCAAAACAGTATTTATTCTTGGAACAACAAAAAATCAGACTGTACAATCGTATATTGTCAAAGAAAGTGAAAAATATGGGGATATACTGCAGATCGACATCCCGGATGATTATGAGTAAGAGTATGAGTAATAAGTCAACCTTTTGTCGCTCTCGGGCCAAAATTAAGGGTTGCAAGTCAGTGGCGGGCCGCACATATTTTAAAAGTTGAAAATCGAACGGATGATACTTTTTATAATAAATATCAAGTAGTGATACATCTCTCGAATAGAATATAGATTTATTTCCTCATTGCATTGCATCTCAAAAAATTTCATTCGAATATTTTCGGCACCATTGAACCTTTTGCACTTATCATCAACGTTTCTGCGTTTTGATGACATTTGTCTAATTATAATTAAATTATAGGCTCATTAAGCGATTAATTGTGAGTTATATACTTATTTGGTTATAATATAATTTAGTGTCTTACAATAAATTCTGTTACGTAGAGAATATAATCGTCAAAACAGCTGTCTTGTCAGTGAAGTGAAGCGTCGCGGGCCGGATCTGACCCGCGGGCCGTAGGTTGGCGGCCCCTGACTTAAACGATTAGACTGATAATAATATTGCATTTTCTTTGTCGTTGTAGTAAGGGTGATTGTGACGTTATAATTGTTTTGTTATGTCAAATGTATTTGTAAACAAAGACGCCCACTTTCCACCACCTTGACTTGCGCGCCTAGTTAGACTAACAGGATAGCAAGTTTGAATGAATTTTAGCTATCTGTTTACAAATTTTATTCAATCAACTGTGAACATGGATTTCCTGCTCTGACAGAAATTAAATGCAAACAAGAAAGCCGCGGAACCTCGTTTCAATCGTTTCTAAAGACAGGCACACACTTCGCATTAACATTAGCATATTAAATTTGCTCAAACCCACTCTTATTTTGTTACAAGTTTGACGCAAAATTTTTTTATTCGCTTAGTGCGCCGCGAGTAAAAAAAAGTTTGAGAACCACTGTTTTAAAGTGCGCATTATTATCCGTAAAATACGGTACTTTAACGCGCATACTGTTAAATGAATGATGATTATTTTTCTCTTGCTAATCTTATGCTTATTTCAATCATAGGCACGTTCCGGATAAAGTCTTAGCTGGAATGCAGTGGGTATCCGAGTCACTTCCGGGACATTGGATTTATTCGTCGGCTGATGATGATATCGCACTGCATGTACATAATTTCGTTGGATTCATCTACGACACAATGAACAGCCATACCAATGAGACTACTGACAATCTTCAACCCCAAAAACTTCCAATAATTTGCATTTATAGCTTTAATCGCAAGGATAAACCAGCGAGATATAAGAAAAGTAAATGGTACATGCCAAAGGAAACGTATCCTCCGTCGACGTGGCCGCCTTATTGCCGAGGAGGATGGTACACAATGCCAGTAGACACGGCTAAAAAACTTTACTCCGTTTCTCGGAGAGCACGTTCACTGTATCTGGACGATGTATGGATAACTGGGATTTTAAGAATCAAAATGCTCATTGTATATTCGAACTTAGAAGAAAAATCTTTAATAGATGCTGGAATTACCGATGCTCCTCTAGCACTTCGCAATGATGCGGATTTAATTGATGGCAAAGACGAAGATAATCTTGACAAAGTACTCGTCAGTCATGTATGGGGAAATATAAAAAAAAAAAAAGTAAATGTAGCTAATAGACTTAGAAATATATGGATCGTTTGGACCAAAAAACAGCCATTATTACTGGTAAAGAACCCGAAAACTCAGAACATTAAAATTGACGATCAGGAAGGAGACGAGTAGATTGCAAGTCTTTAGATTTGAAAATTGATTGTTTTCAATGGTGTTGAAGCCGGATGCAAAATTTTGATTTTGCCGTAGTCGGGATTTTAACATTTTGCTGGTCACAATTGATGTTAAAATTTTGACAGAACCTTAAAAAGCTTCAAATGTACTGAGCATTTTCAACAGACAAACAAATTTGCATACCTCAAAGTTTTTGCTTTGATTTTTTTGGGGGTCGGAGTCAAAATTTTTCCAATCCGGAAAAGGGAATCGCGGGAGGTTGAGTCGTTTTTTGCGTGACTCGGAGTCGGGAAATTTTACCCGAATCCACAAGATGCGTAATGCGGGATAAGCTACCACACTTCGCTCAGGAAACGATTTCAAAGACGTCTAGAGTTCAGAGATTTCAGTGTAGAATCGAAATTGATTCTTCTCGAAAAAAATTTAAGTCGTATGATTAATATTCTAATTTTTGATCAAATTGGCCAATTTTGAAGTGGAATATGCATTATTGTTTCGCTATGCTTTTTGTAAAACTATAGAATCGGGTTGTTAGAGTTTGAAATATATTTATTCAAAGCAAGTTGCCTTTGATTAGATAATAATATTTATAAATAGTGGTGACGTAGTCACGTTTTATTTCACCATTTTAGATATAATTGAACATCATTCCACTGTTTGATAATTATATATTTTATGTATAATAATTTTCAACTCTATGCTCAGCGAGAGACTTTCTCCTTAAACTGTTTTTTAGTTCATTTTGTTTCAGCATTTAGCACCTTTTTTTATTGTACCTCTTGAATATTACCTTTATTAAATTTCACTAAAATTATTCGTTAATGTGAGATAAAAAGGAAAATATAAAACATTGATACGTTCCATTAGACCAGTGCTTTTCAATACATCATTGCCTATTCGAAATTCTTGATGAGAACTTCTGAACGAATACTCAGAGGTATTTTTACGTCGCTATGAATAAACTGTTTCTCCGTTTGTTATTCAATCTTGAATGAATAGTGAGTTAGTCTTTCGAGGTAGTTTCACTTTTCACCAATGTTCCAATTGATGTAGCGCTAAAAGTAACTCGGAAACGACTAGAAGATGATAATAACCTGGAAGATAGGACGAAACTATCAATTGACCAAATTTGCGATGCCTTAACTATTTGCTTAAGTGCGGCCAATCTGAGCTTTAGGGGGGAGCACTATAAACAAATTTTCGGTACAGCTATGGGTTCTCCTGTTTCGGTCGTTGTTGCCAATATGGTCATGGAAGATGTGGAAGAGAGAGCCTTAACGTCTTTTCCGAATGGCCCAAGAATCTGGGAAAGATATGTTGATGATACGTTCAACATAATCAAGGGGGAATTTTGTGACGCGTTCCACGACCACATCAACATGATCGAACCAAGCATAAAATTTACCATAGAAAAAGATTTCAAAATGTTCAGAAATCGTGTAAATATCCAAAAACTGCCTGATAAACCCAAACCAATCGCATCTACCACCATTCCGTATGTCCGAAGAATTCGGATATTCGAAGAATTTTGGAAGACGTTAAAATCAGAGTAAGTTTTAAACCCCAAAACACTATCGGCCAATTGCTCTCCAACGTCAAAGACCGCCCATGCCCTAAACTGGGGTGACCATATTTCCAATCCCTAAAAGGAGGACAGATCGTTCGGTAGAACCACATCTCATCTGTGCCCGAGATATACATTATATATCTACTGAATTCTCTAGGATAAAAAATAGAAGTGACAATAGACAATGTGACGACAATGAGTTAATGCATTTTTGTCTTTATTAAAAAAACATCTGCGGAATAATCGATTTATTTTTCCTTAGCCCCCGAGTATTTGGAAGTTCCTCTAATCCTTGTCAACATTGCTGGGTTATTTTTTGCAATATCGTAAAACTGGCTGCAAGAAATGTCGTTAAAATTGTAAACTAAAGTGAGTATGCTAGCAACAGACTCAAATAGAGAGTTTTCGCGTTCTTTTGACCATTGTGGTTTACAGTGGGAAACTGAATTGGAATGAAGTTGCTTTTCTACGAACTTGCATAAATTTTGGAATTGGTCGAATAACTTGGCTTCATCAATCGAAACAATTTTTGCAAGCAGATACTCAACGCACGGTTCAACAACTCTCCACTCGGTGTTTTGGATCAGAAGCATCCAGTCAAAGCATTTGAATTCCTCAAACGAAGCTGTCCATTTTTCGAGGTATTGTACGCATGATTCGTACAATAAAGTCACATCTGAGAGAAATACATCACATTCACGGCCATTTCCTTCTTCTCTGAGTCTACGCAATTCAGATTTAATCTGGATTTGTATGAACATGTTTTTTTTTTCTTTCTTCAATCGTATATTTAACAGTGCTAAGACAAGCAATACTCTAGGTTAAATGCATGATTGATCTGCACAATCGTTTATGACGTAAAAATCGCATTGTTGTGCAATTCTTCTGTTTTACGTCACTTCACTTTGTATATCGCAATTCCGTGAAGTTTCGATTGTGGCAGATCCTTGCGCTTGTAAACCCAGTAAATTATGCCGAAAAGGAAAACCTTTTGGGTCTCGTGAAGTACACGCCGCAAGCACTTCTAATTGGCCTGGCTCAACAATTTTTGCATATGTCATTCCTAACCCTCACCTGACTACGTCATCCAAAAATTACATCACTGCGTAGTCGCAGTGACGTAATAAGGCCCTCCAAAGTAAACGTGTGGTCGCGCAGACAATCATCCGAAATTGCGCAAGCTACTTCTCTCGTTTTCTCGCCGTAACGATAACGATAAGAGAGAGATCGCTGGGGTTAGTGAGTTCATTATAGTCGGCACAGATGCCATTTAGGACGATTGTAGTTATAATTTAGCAAGCTCTATGTCGCGATTGTGACGTCGCAGTGATGTAATTTTTGGGTGACGTACTCAGGTGAGGGTTAGGAATATTGTATCGTTATGCTACGCCCGGTAGAAGTACTTGACGGCGTGTACTTCACCAGACCCAACCTTTTTCTCTCAGGAACTAAAGCAAAAGTACCCATGCTTTAGAAAAGGTCGAACTGACAGCGAAGCGGAGTGTATTTCTTGTGGTTACGGTACTTTCGTTTCTGTGGCGAACAAAGGCAAACTCAGCTTACAGTTGCAAGTTGAGAGTTCCAAGCATAAAACATCTGAGAATCATAATAGTTGCAAACAGCTTAGAGGGGTTTTCATATTGAAATACTTCAGCACTTCTCTGCAATTGGAACTGCCCATCAAACTCATGTTGGAGACTTCATTGAGGTTTTCAATTCATTTTTTTTCTCAACTATGAAGATCTTTTGAGGTTAACGTGTTGCATTAATAAATAAAGCTGAGGAATTGTTTGTTCACTGTATGAAGAGGATATGAAGAATGTAAATGATACCAGGGCACGTCTATTTAACACTGGCAAACATAAGGATTATACTCTCCACCCAACAATGATTCACTGAAGAAGCAAGTGGCCCTCAAATCAGTTCTCGAGTTGGCAAACTGCAAGTGTAAGAAAAATAGTCGAAATAATCAAAATCAACTTAAATTGCACAGATTTTTGTTTTTGTATTGACTGCAAAAACCACAGTACACTTATAGAGGCAAAGTCGATTTTTGAGATAGTGGATTTCGAAAACAATTCATTTATTTGTTTGTTTTTTCGGACATTTGTTAGTGTCGTAGTCCTGTTCCTAGAAATAATATTGCCTTTGTTCAAATACATATCCACATAAACTAAAAAAGACTAATTGTAATGTTTCTGTTCACTATGTTATGTACATTCATCTAATTTTCTTGACTTTTCCGGTAAATTTCTAAGTGAAAAATAACTAATTTAGTTGTGTTTTCGTGCTCACGATGTTAATTTGTGACTTCATTGCTTAAAAATAAATACGTTTGATAGCTTCTATAAAATGGATGTAGATTTTTAGGCTGTTCTTGTTGTAAACTGCTTGTGGTTATTCGACCTTTCGAGGTCACCCGCGACTCCTTTCACACAATTAAAGTATTTTTGTTGTTGGTTACATGTATGCCATATTTTCCGTAATCTGCCTAATAAATTATGATTGACTGGAGAAGTCTGATTTTGGTCAGGCAAAACGTTACAGGAATACATTTGTGTTAGTGTGCTGTAGGGCTCTCGAATTGCATAGTTCTTATGTATGTGTTGTAAACTTATGGTTATTGAATTTCTGGGAACCTCTTATATTCAATTTTGCATCAGGATTGTGGAACAAGCTGTAATGCGTTCAGTATGTTCATTTTCACACAAAACTGAAGAATTTATTTAGTTACCAGATGTGCGCTACGAAACTCATTTTCTGGGCGTTTTCAAGGCTTCGTCTCACGGCCCATATCCGTGGTAAGGATCTACAAGTGTTTAATAACTTACTTATACTTTTTAATAACGTCTTAGCATAACTTAACTAATAATACCTAAACATGGCTATGGAAAGGCTACCCAACTCAACGCAAGATCAAGCAGTAATAACTAAGATTCATCCACTCGCTAACAGCTGATTCGATTCAATTGTTACGTCATGCAGAAGTCATTGTTCATTGCCGGAAATGTAGAGTATATAGGACAGATCGTAGCACATATTTCTTGTAGTAAAAGCGTCTTTTCCGTAAAACGTGCAACTCTTGGAAGTGGGAACAAGGCAATATTTATTACTAAATTTTTAAGGAACATTTTAAAATCATTTTTAGGTAGTTACCTGATGTGCGCTACGAAACTCACTTTCTAGGCGTTTTTCAGGGCCTCGGCTCGCGGCCTAGAGGACATTTTGACGTTTTAGAGCGTCCTCGGAGGACAGAAAAATTTAAGCGTAAATGGAGGAAAAATCCTCCAAAAGGAGGACGTATGGTCACCCTACCTAAACAAAAAAACGGAGTTGTATATGCAATCCCATGCAGCGACTGTTCTTCAGTCTACATTAGAGAAACCAAAAGAAGCCTGGAAACTCGCAGCAAGGAACATCTACGAGATATTAAACAAAAGAAAATTGACAAGTCGGCCCTTTCGAAACACGCCCTTTCTAATAACCATAGCATCGACTGGGAAAACAGCAGGATACTAGAAAAAGAAACTCAATACAGGAGAAGACTATTTCTCGAACCTTATCACATAAATAAAGAGAAGAATTCGATGAATGACAAAGAAACCACACTTTTCCCGCCTGTGTATAAATCATTGTTTAAATAGTCCCCTTTTTGTTTGAACTTGCGCTAATTTGTTTATTTATACATATTATCTTAACATCACCCTTTTAGATTAGAGTTGACGCCATGATAATTTTTTCCTATTTTCTTGCTCTATATAAATCCACTTGTGTCCTTTCCATATCATGCCCTGATGAAGTTTTTCTGTATAGAAATTCGAAACGTCGGCAAATTACATCGTTTTGCTAACACCGGTTGTGCTTCATTTATTATCAACATGAGTTTACCTGGTGGCAATCATGCACTGATAATGTTTGTCAAATATTGTAAGGGTCATCAGTATGGAACAATGGCAAAGGATCCAGAATCCAATTAATTCTGAATATGTTGTCATTGATATAATAACATTAGGAATCTAAGTTTGCGTATATAGTATGAATATACGATAAGATGAAATGATCCATATTTCTAGCTTTATTGCGCCAAGTTGAAAATGTGGTTCATTTTGCTAAATTGTTACAGTCTGTGTGTTTTATGAGTCCTACGGATCCCAATATTTGCGTTTTTCTAATATTCACTGACACACACACAATCTTATGAGATGTCGCCTCTCTCCGTTCAGTAAAATATCCAGCCAGTAGAAAGTATAATACAGGGTTTCCCAACTGGGATGAAATCATTCGGATGGGAGAATTTTAACGTTCAACTTCTCAAGGGGTGGAAGATTTTTACACAGTGTTTGGGTGAAACATAGTTTTATAATGACAAGGAAATGAGTAATTCATATCACCGGAATACTTTTCTAATAGCTAAACTATTTTCTTCAGAGTCTTTGAACACCGTTGTCCGTTATCAACACTATATCAAAATGTCTATGTGACACATAGCCGTGAACAGTTAAGCTAGGTTTCTGTAAAGCCTGGACTGTAGAAAAAACGAATTGCACACAAGACTAGCTCAATATTCATTCTAGATTGAATAACAAACGGAAGAAACAGTTTATTCATAGCGACGTAAAAATATCTCTGAGTATTCGTTCAGAAGTTCTCATCAAGAATTTCAAATAGGCAGAATGATGTATTGAAAACCGCTGGTCTAATAAAACATATCAATGTTTTATATTTTCCTTTTTATCTCACATTAACGAATAATTTTAGTGAAAATTAATAAAGAAGGTTATATTCAAGAGGTACAATAAAAAAGGTGCTAAACGCTGAAACAAAATGAACTAAAAAACAGTTTAAGGAGAAAGTCTCTCGCTGAGCATAGAGTTGAAAAACTATTATACATAAAATATATAATTATTAGACAGTGGAATGATGCTCAATTATATCTAAAATAGTGAAATAAAACGTGACTACGTCACCACTATTTATAAATATTATTATCTAATCAAAGGCACCTTGCTTTGAATAAATATATTTCAAACCTAACAACCCGATTCTATAGTTTTACAAAAAGCATAGCGAAACAATAATGCATATTCCACTTCAAAATTGGCCAATTTGATCAAAAATTAGAATATTAGTCATACGACTTGAATTCTTTCCTAAAAGAATCAATTTCGATTCCACACTGAAATCTCTGAACTCTAGACGTCTTTGAAACCTTTTCCTGAGCGAAGTGTGGTAGCCTATTCCGCATGTTGTGGAATCGGGTAAAATTTACTGACTCCAAGTCACGCAAAAAGCGATTCAAGCTCTCGCGCGATTGGAAAAATTTTGACTCCGACCCCAAAAAAATCAAAGCAAAAACTTTGAGGAATGCAAGTTTGTTTGTCTGTTGAAAATGCTCAGTACATTTGAAGCCTTTTGAAGTTCTGTCAAAATTTGAACTTCAATTGTGACCAGCAAAATGTTGAAATCCCGACTACGGCAAAATCAAAATTTTGCGTCCGGCTTCAACACCATTGAAAACAATAAATTTTCGAATCTAAAGACTTGCAATCTACTCGTCTCCTTTCTGATTGTCAATTTTAATGTTCTGAGTTTTCGGGTTCTTTACCAGTAATAATGGCTGTTTTTTGGTCCAAGCGATCCATATATTTCTAAGTCTATTAGCTACATTTACTTGTTTTTTTTTTATATTTCCCCATACATGACTGACGAGTACTTTGTCAAGATTATCTTCGCCTTTGCCATAAATTAAATCCGCATTATTGCGAAGTGCTAGAGGAGCATCGGTAATTCCAGCATCTATTAAAGATTTTTCTTCTAAGTTCGAATATACAATGAGCATTTTGATTCTCAAAATCCCAGTTATCCATACATCGTCCAGATACAGTGAACGTGCTCTCCGAGAAACGGAGTGAAGTTTTTTAGCCGTGTCTACTGGCATTGTGTACCATCCTCCTCGGCAATAAGGCGGCCACGTCGATGGAGGATACGTTTCCTTTGGCATGTACCATTTACTTCCCTTATCTCTCGCTGGTTTATCCTTGCGATTAAAGCTATAAATGCAAATTATTGGAAGTTTTTGGGGTTGAAGATTGTCAGTAGTCTCATTGGTATTGTTTTTCATTGTGTCGTAGATGAATCCAACGAAATTATGTACATGCAGTGCGATATCATCATCAGCCGACGAATAAATCCAATGTCCCGGAAGTGACTCGGATACCCACTGCATTCCAGCTAAGACTTTATCCGGAACGTGCCTAGGATTGAAATAAGCATAAGGTTAGCTTAAGAGAAAAATATTCATCATCTATTTAACAGTATGCGCGTTAAAGTACCGTATTTTACGGATCATAATACGCACTTTTATAATTTAAATCCATGTTTGCTCAAAATCCATCATGCGTATTTGAATCCGATGCGCCTAATGTATGGATCAAATAGTGCTTTATGCTTCATTGCCTACTCTTAAAACGAGTACGTAGGCTATTGGTTCTAATAATAAGTATCATCGTATGTTTATCGGGAATCTCTAAAACGCAATACTATCCTTCTATGCAATTTATAGCGCCCATATTTCAGTGATAACATGTGAATTTAATTCAGTTAATTTGTTCATATAAAAATATTAGCTGTTAGGAGAATGGCATTTTTATATTTATCCCGAGGCCGCATTGATCATACGGCGTACTACGGTCTGTCGTCCGGTTTTACCAGTATGGATTAGTTAACCAGTTATTTGTTTTTAGATCAGGGGTCGGCAACCTTTTGTTGTCCGCGAGCCAAAATTAAGGGTTGGTAGAAAGTTGAAAACCGAACGGATGATACTTTTTATACTAAAAATCAAAACAGTGATACATCTCTCGAATAAAATATAGATTTATTTCCTCATTGCATTGCATCTCAAAAAATGCCATTTGAATATTTTCGGCGCGATTGAACTCTTTGCACTTAGAAGCAACTTTTCTACGTTTTGTTGCCATTTGTCTTATTACATTTAAATTATAGGCTCAATAAACGAGTAATTGTGAATTATATACTTATTGGGTTAATATATAATTCAGTACACATGTGTCTTACAATAAATTCTATTACGTAAAGAATATAATTGCCAAAACAGCTGTTTTGTTACTATAATTCAGTGTGAAGCGTCGCGGGCCGGATTATATTGCTCCGCGGGCCGGATCCGTACCGCCGGCCGTAGTAGGTTGCTGACCCTGTTTTAGATGCATAGATTTGGTTACATAAGAAATGATGCTCTTACTCATAATCATCCGGGATGTCGATCTGCAGTATATCCCCATATTTTTCACTCTCTTTGACAATATACGATTGTACAGTCTGATTTTTTGTTGTTCCAAGAATAAATACTGTTTTGATTCGAGTTCCATTCAATTCCTCAATTTCCCCCCAAGTATCACGAACTGCCATTCTTCTGTATTTATTTCTAACCGCAGACTTCACGACATTGATTGCCGACCACCGATCTAAAGATTAAATGAGAGTTTTGGAAAAATAATGAAAATAAGATAACTAACGACTAAAATGGGATACAAAAGTTCCACTGGTTTGAAAGATCTATAGCTGATCCACTGATTCAGCCCCCGCCCTAAGAGCATATAAAACATTTAATCAGTATTTGAATTTATATGATGAAATCATATGCTCGTGAACCGCTTGAAAAAATATTGAAAAGCATATAACTAACGGAAGTAAATGTGTTATGCGAGGAGGGATACTGTATTACATTCCACTCTAGGTGGGGACAAAAAAAATATTCGTTGCTATTCGATAT
Source organism: Styela clava (assembly GCF_964204865.1). NCBI lineage: Eukaryota > Metazoa > Chordata > Ascidiacea > Stolidobranchia > Styelidae > Styela > Styela clava. Next base: position 24,749,028 of record NC_135250.1, read on the forward strand.
TTGTTAGGATATGGAATCTCACGACTCCCACTGATTCCGAGCGACTTTAAAATTGCAGTTTGATAGTATATTATTTCATAAAATTAAAACTTCGAGATTCAACCCAGAACAAGGTTGGAGGCTGAGAAAAACATCTCTTTAGTCCATATCTGCAGATAGGTTCACTCGACTACAAAGTAGTTTATAGGTTCTTAGTATTCACCGATCAAAGTTTTTCAACGGATGACCAGAGAGCAACATGCATGACATCAAAATTTTTGTCACTGATTGGGACTTGACGATATTGAACATTGGGCCATCAACACCAACAAATTCGGATGGGAAATCGATGCAAACACGACAATTTAAAATAAGCATCTGGAATTATACTCCACCCTGTACTCTATAGGTCTATTCTATAAACATAACGGCTGTTTATGGAGGCGTGAACTTAAATTCCCTTAATTTGTTTCAATATAATATCGGCTTGCAACTGCCCTAACGAAGTAACAGGTAACTGACTAACTGTCGTTGTCTTGTATTTGCAATCTTATACTTTTACCACTATCACCACGAACGTTTTTTCTCTCCACATTTATCAACCATATTCATTCTGGCCAAAGATATCTGAAATCGTTTAAATACATAAATGATCGCACTTGATTGACATTACACATTTCGCTACACACACCTGCTATCTACATAGCAACCCAACGAAGGAGGCAAATAAAAAAAAACGATAACGAGAAATGTCAACGCAATATGCATCTGTTGGGCGGAGAGTGTACACGCCGCAACCAGTTGAGTGTAGGCTTTCATCTATTCAAAGCCAGTGCACGCTCTAAAACGGGCAAATTTTTCGAACACGGGGAAAAATGCAAACGGTTATACAATATAACCTGGCTATTCATACGACTCCAGAAGGTAAGGCTAGAAAGTCTCGGAGATTTATCATTTTTATATCCAACTTTTAAATTGGACTGCCGGGCCAGGTACGTATAAAAGAAGAATCGCAGTCTATGAACACATTTATTCACAATGTTTCAATGAATTATGAAAAACAATATGACTTGTACCAAAAATTGGGATTCATTTCAACAAGAAGGCTATGTTTTGACTGAAGTATCGAAATTTGGTATTCACCATGCTTCCGGAACAGATTGGAGATGAGTATCGGTCAATTTGTAATCTCAACCTTTGTTCACAAAAGTATGTGGAGTCAAGTAACATCGAGAGAAAATTGACACTTCTATTGAAACTTGACACTTTAAAGTGATGCCTAGAAGTCTTTCTGTTTTATGGAATTTAATTTCTCTTTCAATACACGTCACATTGGTGATCGATCAAGTCCAACTCTTGCAGTGAATTGTGACAAAGAAGACGATACAATTTAAATAACGTTTTCTGCCGAAGTACTGTATGTGGCTTTGGCAAACAAACTATTATTCAACTCGCTGAAGCGAGAAACGTCAGCAAAGGAAGCACATTTCGGTTTGCGAAAGTTTTATGACTTATGAGATAAATCGAATGCGAAACTTTTCAATCTCGATCTTTACTCAGCCTCGTGTAGACTTCTAGAATCCAAAAATGGCCACTCATGGCGAAGGTAAGTAAACAGTCGGGCGTGATTGATTTTTAATCGCTGCATAATAATAATTCACATACAAGTGTGAAGTCAGCCAACATGTCAAATAAATAACAATCACCCAAGATAGCAATCGTGAGCATACAATTTGTTAAGGGCAGCAATGTATGGCTATATCGGCGATTCGGGCCCAACGAGTCGTATTTTTCCCGTGTCCAAACCTTGAAAAATAAAATTTTATGTCAAAAGTATTCGCCGCGTAGCTTTTTACTGATCATATTAAGTCAACCCGCATTTAATTGCACTTGTGCATTACGATAATTCTATTTGGTTTCAGTAGGTTTTGTCGTTTCAGACGCCGTAAGCGACTTTTCTCCGAAATGAGTCTCCTTCGCCCTTGTGTGCGACATTGCTTTGACACTAATGTTTAAACAAACTTGCTCTGCTAGTTCCGAACATATCATGAAAGTGACACCATAATTTAAACTTGACCGAAACACTTATTATTAAATTTAGCATGTTAAAATAAGACAAGAGAATGCTAAAATGGCGTTTATAATTCACATGGCACATGCAGTGCCAAGTCAACCTTGCCTAATCACGGAAAGGATTAGTACGATGCATTTTATTGATCAAAACGTCTTTTTAAAATATACTTAGCACTACGACCTGTGTATTGCATAAGTAACAAAACGCGTACAGTGTGGTATGCGATTTAAATTATTGCAATATATAAAAACAATTTTTTGATTCTACTATGCAAAATTAGATAACAGCAATAAATAACACTTACATTTTTCAGTTGTAGTATTTTTAATACCAGAAATTAAGTTACTGGGTTGCAAAATATAGTTTGTCAGTGGCCGAAGTTCCTCACCATCCTTCATAAGCACTGAAGAGTTCAGGACTCGCAATACCTTTTTCAAGTCATACTTATTAATTCGATCGCTTTCCTGCCTAATTGTAGATTGGATCGACGCATTTTGTGTGCTGTTGTTTTCAGAAATAGCCTCGTTTCCCAACGTAGCCGAAACAGCAAATCCACTGTGGATAATATTCATTGACGAAATCCATTGTAGATAAATTGTAACGAAACTTGCTATTATCATTGATAATATAACATATTTTATTGTTGTCTGCCTACTCCACATGTTATTTCAATGATAACCTTAGGCTAAAACTAGCTAAAGCACTTTAGTGCCGAAGTAGCGTAACAAGTCCTGCAAATAGTAATTTAGTTCAGTGCCGATGGCATCGCATAAACCTTGGCAATGCGCGATAACGGCACACACGTAGATGCACCAATGAAAATATACCACAGGCGAATGCAAAAAATGTCATTTTACCCGCAGGTGGTTATACAAGTCTACATTAGTCCGCATGAACTATCAACACGCTTATGTCTTTGATTTATAATTAACAGATTTGCTGTTCTTACTAACATAACTGCCATCGTGAAAAGGCTTGCCTATGAAATCAAAGCGAGACAAATCTTGTCTATTCCTGCTATCTAATTGCTAGACTATGACTTATGATGACAGAAAACAACTTTTCTGAACGACAACACACTTTAATATATTAGGAGTAGCTTACTTAATTAATTTTAAAAGTGCTTTCTCGTATTGCTACGACTAACAGCAGCAGCCTATTCAAACTGATATGTCATATGGGATACTTTTTAAATGCCTTTTTTATGATATACGAGTAAATACGACTGTTGCAATCTCTATCCAAAATTAAATATTTATGACAATAAAACCGAATCGCTGATGACAAACACTATGGCATGTTGTTTGACATATCCGATTCGTGTATTCAATACGAATTTGGTATTTCAAGTACCGTGTTCACCCAAAAATAAGACCTAGCCTGAATTTTGGAAAATGATTTTAATATAAGCCCACCTTTTAAAATAAGACGTAGTCAACAACGCGATTTTTTTTTACCTAAGCGATAGCAAGAAATCTCTCCCGCACGTTTTAAATGATTAATAATCTAATTTGCAGTTATTTTGAATAAAACGTGTTATTTATAAGTTAATGGATATTGTTTTTCATATTTTGTATATTTGAAAATCTACTTTGTATTTTGTTTTTGATAAATCGAAATATACGACCTACCATGAAAATAAGCCCTAGTGTTATTTTTCGACAGAAATTTGAAATAAGACTCAGTTTTATTTTTGGGGAAACACGGTAGAAAAAGTTTATGTACTCATGAAGTATGCGCACCAAGATGGCGAACAACCTGAACTCTGGTTGTGTACCAGGTTAAGGTTCAGGTTGTGCGACATCTTGGTGCGCATACTTCAGGAGGTCCAAAGCTGATATAATTTTAGTTCAAAGTATTACTGTTCCATTACCACGTAGGAGCTCAATGATGTGTTTCGCTTGTATGTAATCAATTTCGGCGTTATGTCTGCAGTAATATGACATGATATTCCGGATTAGATAAGACGCCCGCGTATAAATTCCCCCATTTAAATGAGTACGAAAAGCTTCTATACGTATTTAGAATTTTATCTGTGTCAGAAACACCAGTAAACGTGGGTCAATGTGAGCGTTGAAGCACGGCTTATAACCAGTGTGTGATTCAGTAGGTTGCGAGAGCACGTTCTAGCCGTCACGAAAAACTGGGCCATATTTTTCGCAGCCGTTCTCGAGTTTAGATTGTGTTATTCAAGGCAAAGCTCTATTTATCATAAAATATCTTGCTGCGCCGTCAAAATTTCAGAAATATTACACTTTACATTTTGAGATCTCTCGTTTGCTGGTATATATATTGCATGAGGCAGGGACTCTGAAACTGGGGTCCGCGAACCCCCAAGAAGTCGGAGAAATAGTTCTATGTGGGACTTGTGGGTCCGTGAACGATCAGTGGAAATTTTAAGAACGAAATGAAATTGTCCCAGTACCCAGTACACGATGAGCATAAATTGAAAACACTTTTTGAGGGATTGCTGATATTTCTGCTTGTCGCACGATTTTAACCTATTCAGTATTCAATCCTAACATCTGGCATAACAGTTTATTCTCGCACTCATTTTACCGTCTTGCTATATTATCTATCGGAGCCCACATGTGACGTCACATATGTCAGGCAATTGTTAGGGATGCTGCATGGAAAAAACGTGTGATATAGTTTATATTGGCTTTGCATTTAAAAACAAATATAAACTGCGAGTTTGAAAACAGAATGGTGTATAAACTGGTGCACACAGATCAATTAATTCAGCATACATTACGAAATTGTGATCATGCAGAATCCCAGAATACCGACAAATTTTGCAAATTATTTGCCATTAGGCAACATAGGTTACCGTATAATCAGTATTCCCTGAAATTGAGTGTGATATAGTGGCTAAATTATGGCTTAGTTTAACGTAAATAAAAGTTTTGGGGATTAGGGAATTAATGATATGTTTGCGAAAACTGATGCCATATAACTGACATGGGCAAACTACGGACCACGGGCCAGATGAGTAATTCAATCTGGCCCGCTTGATGTTGCCACAACTAAACTAAAACCAAATTTTGATATTTTAGCTAGAAAATAGCTTAAGGAATTTGTTGAGATTGCGATTAAATTTAGTTTTGGACGAGGCCCATTGTTTTCCACTTCTGTTTTGTAACACTGTAAATATTGTTCCTGAAATGTAACTTTTTACGTCACACTCACATGGCCCACCAGTCTAGGTGGGCAAGTTTTTGGCCCCTGGTCCAAAAACCATGCCCACCCATCATGCTATATAACGAAGAAATGGACTGAATATAGAATATCGGTAGTAAATAGCCAGTTGTAGGACACACTGAATCTTGATTTAGACATATCCTTCACATTAAATATTTGATGTGAGATTTAGGCATTTTCACAGTTTTAATTTTTTTTTTAGACTAGTCCCCGATGGGGTCCGCACTAATCAGAAAAATATTTCAGGGGTTAAAAAAAAGTTTTAAGAACTACTGCCCTAAGTCGTAAAAATCGTGAACTGTACCCCAGTAATAAATTCTAAATACTATTTATATTCATAATGAAATTATCAGTAACAGCAATAAAACTTACATTTCTCAGCTGCAGGAAATTTAATATCAGCAATTAATATATTCCGAGGTTGCAAAATATAGTTTGCTAGTGGCCGAAGTTCATCCGTTTCTCTGATAAGATCTGGTGCGTCTATGATTCCCAATATTTTCCCCCGGTCATATTGATTCATTTGATCGGGTTTCAGCACATCTGTATATTGGATCGACGCATTTTGCTTGCTGTTTTTTCCAGAAACGTCAGGAATGACCGACGAAGCAGAAACGGAAATATCTCTGTGAATATTCATTAAGGAAATCCAATGGAAATAAATTGTAACAAAACTTGCTACTATCAATGTTATTATCACATATTTTCTTGCTGTCCGCCTGCACAACATTTTAGTCCCAGAATAGCCGTACAATGAGTTACCTACCTACTATATACTGATTTGTAGCCTATAGTGCCAAAGCACCACAACAAGATCTGCAAACAGTTGAAGAATTGAATTTATTCGTTCTTGATTTAGTTCAGTGTCGACGGTGTCACAAAAAACTCAAAACCATACATCGTTTTTCCGATATCCATTTACTTATAAATAACACGTTTTTCATTTAAAAAAAAACTGCTAAACATAGATTATTAAGACCATTGAAGCCTTTCCTCTCTCACGCGTTTCAGATTAATCATTTAAAACATGTAGAAGAGATTTTTAGCTATCGATTAGATCAAAAAAAAAAAATGCGTGCTATCGACTGGGCCTTACTTTAAGGGAAAAACTTATAATAAAAATCACTTTTAAAATTTCGGCTAGGTGTTACCTTCAGGCTTGGTTTTCATTTTCGGGGAAAAACGGTATGTGCGAATACACGAATGAGATTCCAACTACCAGGTCAGATATACGAAAATGCCAAGTTGACAACGCGCGTATCACGTTGAATAATGATTAACAGTCATTTGGTAATATTCAACATCGTAATACGACGACACAAAACCTGATCATTCTTGCTGAGGAATACTGTGTCGTACTAAAATTTGTCACATTGCCCTGCTATCTAACCGCCAGACTACGACTTAGGATGACAGAAAACAACTTTTTTGCAACATTTACACACTTTAAATTCATTAGGAACAGTTTACTTAATTTTGAACAAAATGCTGCATCGTATTGCTACCGTACGTCTAACAGCATCCCACACAAATTGATATGCCATATGACCAGGAAGACACTATGATGTCATACATTCCGAACAAGCCCTTGGCTTTGTGGCATCATATTCGCTTAGGTTTTTTTTTGATTTTTAAAATGCAAATACCATCTTTTATAATATACGACTGTTCGCTATCTCTATCGAAACTTTGACTATTTATGACAACAAAACCGATTCGCTGAAGACAAACACTAACACGCTATTCCGAACAGCAAGAGCTGATATGATTTCAGTTCAAATTCACTGTTCCGTTTCCACGTAGGAACGGAATAATGTGTTCCGCTTTGATGTAATCAATTTCTGTGCTATGTCTGCTAGCATTATGACTTGATATTCCGGAATACATAAGACGCCGGTATATGAATTCCCATATTAATAAATACAAAAGCTACTGGTACGTATACAGATTTCCTTCTGTGTCAGAAACACCAGTAAACGTGGGTCAACGTTAGTATTGAAACACTCCGACTCATTGATTTTTATTATAAAAAGTATATATATATCATCCGTTTGGTTTTCAACTTTCTAAATATATGTGCGGCCCGCCAATGACTTGCTACCCTTAATTGTGACCCGCGAGCGACAAAAGGTTGCCGACCCCTGATGAAAAGCACGCCACGTTAATCGGTTAATGCACCTTATTTCGTAACACATATACATACATGAAATGAGGGAACCTGTTGTTGGTGTGTTCGATACAAAAAAACGAATCCAACCGCTGTCCATGCTCAAAATAAACTGCTCAAGCATTGAATTTATATGCCCCCAACCCAATAAAAATTCTGATTCTAATTTTGAAATCGTTATATCTAGTTAGAGCATGTTGGCATCCATACCTATTTAAAGTGACAATTTTGATTCGAAGTATTAGCCGTCACGAGAAGTTTAAATTGTTTTATCCAATGGAAATAAATTGTAACAAAACTTGCTACTATCAATGTTATTATTACATACTTTCTTGCTGTCCGCCTGCACAACATTTTGGTCCCAGAATAGCCGGGTACTCCAGAACTATGTGCACCAAGATGGCGGACACCGGAACGTAGTATGTGTACCAGGTTAGGCCCTAATTTCAGGTACAAAAACTACGGGAGTGGCACTTGGCTAGTCCTCGAACTCGTAATAGAACTAAAATAAGGAAAATTGAAATAAAATTATGGCCTAACCCTAATGGTACACATACTACGTTCCGGTGTCCGCCCTATTGGTTCACTTACTTCGGGCGTACCCCAAAACGGCGTTAATGTGATGTATGAAGTTGCTTTTCACTGCACAATTTATCGATTCTCGGAGCAATTTGTGACGATCAAACTCGTAGATCCGACTCTACAGCAAATCTCTACCTGTATTTTGTCATCATATTGGTAAGAGCTGAAAACGCTTCCTCACACATGTAGGTATGAAATCATTAAAGATCGAAAAAACTCTTTCCATATCGTTGCGGACCCCCAGGGTTCCGCGGACGCTAGTTTGGGAAATCCTGTTCTAAGCAATTTAAAATATAAAGACGCTCGTTTTGTTCTCGGAACGATCAATATGATTAACGGATCTTTTGTAAAAAGCCTCAACTAGGCACAGAATAAAAAGAAGAAGTAATTATCCAGTTGGAGTTAGGGCAGGGAATACAGATTGTGCTGAAAATTCAAATCATTCCTAACGCGAAACCTAACTGGATAATTACTATTTTGTTATTATTTTAAAACGTGGTGAAGAACGTGTTTTCAATCTGACATAATTGCATCAGTGAGGGGGGCTTTCTAAAAAAAAAAATCAACATATACCACGCCCTCCTTCATTTCGAAAGTCAATCACACATGACAGATATTGACATCACAAAAATTCTGGTCATTATTTTGAGATCGTTTTAGCAAGTTAGAGCGTGTTGGCAGCCAATACATCTCCAAAGTGACAATTTTGCTTCGAAGTATTTAGTTAGCCATCACGAGAAGTTTAGATCGCTGTATCCAAAGGAAAGCTCTATTTATCATGAAATTTCCCGCTTTTACGTCAAATCTCCATAATATTCCACTTTACATTTTTTATATCTCACATTTGCTTGTATATTGCATTAGTCATTAAACTCGCGAACAGTAGCCTACCCCAGTACCAGAGAATATGCGTTGGGTTTTATCATACTGGACACATTTCATATATTTAGCGATGAAATATACGTAACTGCAGTGTCCATGTTTTCTTGCTGTCCGCATACGCAACATTTTATCCTCAGAATAGTCGTACGAAGGATTCTATATACTAGTTGGTAGCCTAATGACAAAGTATTTCAGATGGATTTCTATCGCGCAAAAAATTGGCAACACAAAACAGCACAATTGTTAACGTTTGACACGGTGGCGATAGCAGACTTGCTGAACTGGCTGACTAATACCTAGAATTCTGGCAAAAAGTTAACCAGATGATGCAGATGTTTTTTGACAGATAGTAATGATAGATCAAGTTGGCTTCTTATGTATCTTTCCATGCCAATATAATTAATTTAAAAAAAATGTTGGTCGAGTTCTAATATATTGTCATGCTACCGGGAATCGTGCCTCATAATATGTATATATATATCTGTTTCAATAGAAAAACGCGCGTGGTCGTGATATATCCGTTCTGTTCGAATTCTAGAGTTTCTCTTTGCGATTGTCTACTCTAAATTATAAATATATATAAAAGCAAGCCTAATACCAACAAAACAAAATTCAGCAAGTTTAATAATAGCGTCAAATCTAAAATATATTCAATTATATTTCAACAATATACATTTATTAATACAAACTCGCGGTTTTGAGTGAAAACTTGCGAAACACCCGGACTGAACTTTTGAAAAACCAGAGGTATCGCTGAATTCTGGTTGGAAACCACTGGCCCATATAATAAGGGTTGTACACTCCTAATCTACACTATATCTGCATGGCGTAACATCCTTTATTGACACTGACTGTAAGCAACCTAGGTCATACCCTCACACGCGCAATATATTGACAAGACCCATAAGGATGTATTAATAAAATATGTGGTTTTGTATCTAGGCAATAAAATATAAAGGCGCCCTTTATGCTCTCGCACTCCGCCATGACTTTGGATTATCTATTATCAATGCGTGTTCATATTGACTTAACTGTAGCGGGGTAGCCCATGAATCAAATCTTGGCGTTTCTTCGCTAACTACACTGAATCCGCAGCATACAGTTAACAAACACATTAGCCCGTGCCGTCCTAAACTCAGGGTAGAAAACGATAAACCGCACATATCTTGCTATTTCATTGCTACATTACGGCCAACGATGACAGAAGAACTTATTCGCAACTTCAACACACTTTGTATAAATTAGAAACAGCTTACATAATTTCCAACCGAAATATGCTACGTCCTAGCTTTTTGATGAACTACATTCACCTCTCCTTTTGATATCAGCGCTCAACTCAGGGTTGCCAGACCCCAGCGATCAAAAAAAGCCAAATCAAGACATAAAAAAGCCAGAAAAAGCCAACAATTTTACTAAGTACAAAAGACCCATGATTTGTCAGATTTTAAGCCCTTGGCAACGTACTGATGATGATGTAGAGCCATCAGTTCATTCAGTGAGGCACACAAATAGAAAGTGAAGTTCCTATAGAACTGTAGAAAGTAAAATAAATATCAAGCGGGCAGCATTATTTTACAATTCAATATATACAATACAGGGTGCCGCTTCGGTCTGTCATGTCAGTATGTAACATACCTACAATATGTTTCTACTTAAACTTGTGCTACACCTTAAAAAATGCTCCCTATATCGTACTTTACTATTGAAAATTTTTTCACTTTTAAAATTTATAAACCATCAATTTTATTAAAAAATTAACTAACCCCCTGCCGCTCACAGGTGGACCACTGATATCTAATTCAGTAATTTTAGCGTAGTTAATCACATCGTTACTGCAATTGCAGAATCAAACTAAAGCTGAAAGCTCACATAAACCATATCAGGCATAATGAAAATTGAGTTATACGCGGTTGAGTTTTTTGGAAACAGAACGTAAACTGACAAATAACACGCAAAACTATAAAAACGAGGCAATGTTTACAACTCTGCTCGAACATCTGTCTGAGCAGCTGCAGAAACTGCACTTATTGGATATGGTTAAGAGTTAATGTAACAAACAAGGAAATCGATGCTCCAGGAAATCCTAATGTTAAGTAGCTAAGTACAGGTAATAGACCCGGCCATTGTTCAGTTGTTACACACTAAATATTGTATTTCATATGATTTTAATAATAGACACTAGAATAGACTTGAAAAAAGCCAAAAAAACGCCAAACGGAAATTCTGACGCCAAACGCGTTTGAAAAAAGCCAAAAATGGCAAATTTGGCGTTAAAAAAGCCAATATGGCAACCCTGGCTCAACTAACAGGAGCAGCCTACACATATATATTGTTAGGCCAATTAGATACTATGATGTAATAAAACCCAATTGCTGAATGCATGTAAGGAAGGATCAACTTTCCGTGCCATGGATGTTTCCCCGAACATTGATTTCTTGTTTATTTTTTCCGTAACAAAGGCCAATCAGTAATAGGTCAATAAAGACGTGAACATAAAAGAATATTGCCATAGTAAGATATAAGATTTTTTTTTCTGGGGTTAAGTGTCGGGGAAACATCCATATGTAGTCGCCTGCGAGGTTTTTGAATTCCCTAATTTTCAAATACCGGCTTTCACGATGTCGAGGGTTGATGACTCTACCGGAATATATATCCTAACCTATGTTCTGCATTCGTCTCCACGGCTAATCCCAGACGTATTTGGCTATATCCTGTTCATTCGGGCGTTTCAAAGGTCACCAGGCGCTAGAAAATGTATGTTCGCTTTGGGTCAATGGAAACCATTACTCCTTTACCATTACTTACTTACCCACTCTACTTTGTATACGTTCTGCATAAAATTAAAATTTAGCGCATATTGATTCAAATGTTTGCTGTTGCAAAATTAAATCCTAGGAAACGTTTTCTTCTCAAAACTCTATTCTAAACCCAGGAAATTATGGTTCCCGCAAAAGTGCATCCCACTGAACATCATTCGCTCGATGACTATCGCACTCATGAAATGAGTCGCATTGTGAACTGGAAATGACGATATGAGCATGGCTGTACTTGAATATAGTTAGCTCACGCTTTCTACGCTTCTGTCTGTTTATGTTATATTGTTCTCTGGCTACCATTGAATGCACTTTTGCCCCAAGAAACAGAAAAATTAGAACTAGTTCAATCATCTAACCATAATTTTTAATTTTTACAAAATTGATTATTCAAACCCCAAAAAAGTTCGAAAAATCGCAAGATGTCATCACGATTTTTTAATTGCGATAAGTTGTTTAGACTTCTATTCAAAGATAAATTCCATTTTTTACCTTGAGATCCGAAAAGTTCGTAATAATTCGATTATTTTTCGAATCAAGCCCATTTTTACAAAATTAACAATATTCTAACTTTTTAGCTGCGATAAGCTTTTATGTTAATCGTCTCCAAATGTAAATTCAAATTTTTGCCCATCGGATCATAAAAGTTTGTAATAATTCAATTCTGTTACCCAAATTTCACAAAATTGACAAATCCCAACCTTGAAAGTTCGAAATAATTCCCCATATTGAGTAAAAACAAGCCGTAAGCAGCTGTAAGCTAACTAATTCAACAACCATGATGTATGTATATTGAAAAAGTGAAAATTATTGGCCATGGCCCATGAGTCGCGGCCCATGGGGCCGTAGGTCCTGGTTTTTGGCCCATGGATCCATCAATCAATTTTGTTTTGGTCGCTCTGGCATAAAAGAAAACAACAACAAGCGGACAAACAAAATGCAGGGATACCTGGATGACGAGCATAACTTAGGATAAAGTTAAAAACGTACGCGCGCGCGCACGTCCACTAAAAACAGAACACAATAAAAGAACACAATAAAATAAACACACACAATACAAAATCGGCGAATAACTTTTAATTCGCGCCCAGCTACCAACAAAAAACATACACCTGCAAGCACATAAAAGAGTGTGTTCACTCTTTCAAAATTGGGCAATACTCAAAAGTAATTCAAAATGAGAAAACATATAACAAATACAAATACAGTGGAAAATTTACAATCGAAAAAAGATCGCAGTCGTTTGAGGCATGCGTGTTAGTCTTCAAACTATAAAAAAAGTAGTGTAGCGCAACAAACGCACCAACGTTGAAACGAGAATATCGGTCAGAGACCGAAGACTTATCGATCGAAAGTTAGGGGTCTCCCAAAACAGCGTTCTTACTCCATAGTGACACCTCGTGTCCCATCACTAATAAATTAATACCTTGCTAATTATACGACATGATTCTCCCCAAATCAATAGGGTTCTGTTCCGAGATATGATGAATGCACATGCAAAATCTGGAGCAGATTCAATCTCGCTTTCGTGAGATATCGCGTGCATCTAACAGACATACAGACAAATACCTATCAACATAGGCCTACTTACCGATTCAAATCGATAAGTAATAATTAAAATCGATAAGAAATAACGTTGTTAAAATTCGACACAGTGCAATTTGTAAGACAGTGGGGTGAGCGTCTGTAATTGAAGCTGTCGTAGTACGCGCGAACACACGCAGTTGTAAATAAATGGCAAACATCTCATAATCACGATAATCTTTCGAGCGCCGATACTCTTCACAATAAAATTGCGATAGCCCCTATATAGGCCTACATAAGATTTCCTTTGTCTTTGTTGGGTTCAGCTCAACGCAGTCAACGCAGTCCTATAAATAAAACTTCGTTCGTCACAGCTTTTACTTGAATTTGCGGAATGTTTCCTAGTGTTTCAATCTGTAGAGCACTTGAACTAATGTCTTAAAATTTTTTTAAAATTGCAAAAGCAATTTTTCGTACCATATATTGTTTTGGCCCTCACAGATGTATTGAATGGAGTAAAAATACTCACAATTACTAATTAAAAAATCATATGCTACCCCCAATATTTCATAACTTTTTTACAAGAATTTCAACCATCCATAGCCATGTCACAAGAAGTGTTACAAAAAGGACCCATTTCATGCATCGATGCTCGTTTTCATTAATAAATAAATTGCTCAAAGCAGAAAATATCTTAATTTGGGAAAATACTCCAAGAAATACTGAAAAATACTCACTTGCAACTTTCAGTGAACGATTTAAAATCCATCTCCTTAATGGCTATGAATTAATGAAAAAAGACCATGTGTTTGTTATTCATTATATATTCAAGTTGTTAACGTTAGGGTGTTATTTTGAATTTCGATCCAATGTCCATGTTCTATGATTTAGAACTTGAAGCTAATGATTAAAATAAAAATTATTTAGTCCAAATCTTGATGAACTTGATGTTTTTCCGAACATCGATTTTCCTGTTCATTCCCTTACAATGGCCAATCAGTAATAGGTCAATAATGACGTGAACATAAAATTGCCATAGTAAAATATAGGAATTTTTTTTCAGGGGTTAAGGGTCGGGGGAATATCCATATGTGGTCGCCTGCGAGGTTTTTGAATTTCCTGATTTCCAAATACCGGCTTCACGATGTCGAGGGTTGATGACTCTACCGAAATATATCCTAACTTATGTTCTCCATTCGTCTCCACGGCTAATCCCAAAAAGTATTTGGCTATATCTTGTTCATTCGGGCGTTTCAAAGGTCACCAGGCGCTCGAAAATGTATGTTCGCTTTGGGTCAATGGAAACCATTACTACTTTACCATTACTTACCCACTCTACTTTGTATACGTTCTGCATAAAATTAAAATTTAGCGGACATTCATGTTGCAAAATTAAAACCTGGGAAACGTTTTCTTCTCAGAACTCTATTCTAAACCCAGGAAATTATGGTTCCCGCAAAAGTGCATCCCACTGAACATCATTCGCTGATGACTATCGCACTCATGAAATGAGTCGCATTGTGAACTGGAAATGACGATATGAGCATGGCTGTACTTGAATATAGTTAGCTCACGCTTTCTACGCTTCTGTCTGTTTATGTTATATTGTTCTCTGGCTACCATTGAATGCACTTTCGCCCCCAGAAACGGAAAAGTTAGAAATAGTTCAATCATCTAACCATAATTTTTAAATTTTACAAAATTGATTATTCAAACCCCAAAAAAGTTCGAAAAATTGCAAGATGTCATCACGATTTTTTAATTGCGATAAGTTGTTTAGACTTCTATTCGAAGATAAATTCCATTTTTTACCTTGAGATTCGAAAAGTTCGTAATAATTCGATTATTTTTCGAATCAAGCCCATTTTTACAAAATTAACAATATTCTAAATTTTTAGCTGCGATAAGTTTTTATGTTAATCGTCTCCAAATGTAAATTCAAATTTTTGCCCTCCGAATTATAAAACTTTGTAATAATTCGATTTTGCTACCCAAATTTTACAAAATTGGCAAAATCCCAACCTTAGAAGTTCGAAATATTTCCCCATATTGAGTAAATACAAGCCGTAATCAGCTGTAAGCTAACTAATTCAACAACCATGATGTATGTATATTGAAAAAGTGAAAATTATTGGCCATGGCCCATGAGTCGCGGCCCATGGGGCCGTAGGTCCTGGTTTTTGGCCCATGGATCCATCAATCAATTTTGTTTTGGTCGCTCTGGCATAAAAGAAAACAACAACGATCGGACAAACAAAATGCAGGGATAGATGGATGACAAGCATAACTTAGGATAAAGTTAAAAACGTACAAGTGCGCGCCCGTCCACTAAAAACAGTCAAAGAACACAATAAAATAAACACACACGATACAAAATCGGCGAATAATTTTTAATTCGCGCCCAGCTGCAAGCACACAAAAGTGAGCACACTCGGGCAATACTCAAAAGTAATTCAAAATGAGAAAACATATAACAAATACAAAAGCAGTGGAAAAAATTTACAATCGAAAAAAGATCGCAGTCGTTTGAGGCATGTCTGTTAGTTTTCAAACAAGTATATAAAAAAAGTACTGTAGCGCAACAAACGCACCAACGTTAAAATAACGTTGTTAAAATTCGACACAGTGCAATTTGTAAGTCAGTGAAGTGAGCGCCTGTAATTGAAGCTGTCGTAGTACGCGCAAACACACGCAGTTGTAAATAAATGGCTAACACCTCATAAACACGGAAAATCATTCGAGCGCCGATACTTCTCACAATAAAATTGCGATAGCCCCTATATAGGCCTACATAAGATTTCCTGTCCCAATGGTAATGAATTCACCAGATGAACAACTCTTCAACCCCATATATTCTTGTCGACTATATAGCTTATCTTTGTTGGGTCCAGATCAAAGCTGTCCTATAAATCCTATAAATAAAACTTCGTTCGTCACAGCTTCTACTTGGTAGTTTTCTTGAATTTGTGGAATGTTTCCTAGTATTTCAATCTGTAGAGCACTTGAACTGAAGTCTTGAACATTTTTTAAAATTGCAAAAGAAATTTATCGTACCATATATTGTTTTGGCCCTCACAGATGTATCATATGCTACCCCCAATATTCCATAACTTTTTTACAAGAATTTTAACCCTCCATAGCCATGCCACAATGAGTGTTACCAAAAGGACCTATTTCATGCATCGATGCTCGTTTTCTTTAATAAATAAATCGCTCAAAGCAGAAGACACCTTAATTTGGGAAAATACTCCGAGAAATACTGAAAAATATTCACTTGCAACATTCAATGGACGATTTAAAATCCATCTCCTTAATGGCTATGAATAGATGAAAAAAGACCATATGTTTGTTATTCCTTATATATTCAAGTTGTTAGCGTTAGTGTGTTATATTAAATTTTGATCGAATGTCCATGTTCTATAATTTAGAACCTGAAGCTAATGGAGAAAATAAAAGTATTTAGTCCAAATCTTGATTAACTTGCCCTCGTATAATAATATTTTTTGTCACTAGTTGTGCCCAATTCAAACAACAGCCTTGTAATATTCGAAATATAAAAATAATGCCCCCTTATAAAAAATTGATTAATGTATTTTTTTTATTGTTCGTGTTGTTTATTGTTCATATTGTTAATTGTTCATATTGTTTATTGTTCATCTTTCAGGAACAGCAATATTTCATAGGGTGTCACATCACAGCTAGATAACCCCCCGAGGTTTCCTGTGACTCCCTTCACCAGTGAACAACAAGGTTTTGCTTGTTTTTTGTAAACGTGTTTTTAATTTTCACATGGTGATGAATAAATATTACTTGTTACTTACTTATCAATTATAAATACGCAACCATCTAACTTAATACAGGTTATATGTCATCAGCTGCGTCTGCAACTGCACCAGTCTGCCCTAGTGATCCGTGACCATGGGCCCCTGAAGAGTCACTACACCTGTAGCCATAAACGGCGCTACATGAATGAAAAAACAAGAATAAGAGCATGATTGAGAGTGTCAGTCAGATGCTGTTATATTTTAGGGTAAATGAACATATAATGGCCATTCGTTTTATCACCGTGAATATAAAAAAAAAATCCTACGTTCCGTTCATCACATCTTTACTGTCACCACGCGGAAATAAATTTTACCAAAAGCGTTTGTTTTTGGAGGCAAGTTTGATCTAGCGCTGGTTTTTGAGTTGTATTTCTTCGCAAAATGGCTTCATCTGACGTCCGCGATATTTTGGAATTAGCAGCAGAGGATCGTCCTAATGCTCCGCCAACTAAAGCAAGAATCCTCAAACAGGTTTGTGCAGTAGTTATAGTGGTTCATACCGGTACACGATGAGTACTGGCATACTGGAGTATGGTATGAGACCTGACTCTTGATAAATAAATTGTAATAAATTAAATAAATCGTATTACTACAGTACTAGGTTAGTATGGGCTACAATAACCCTTGTACTATGTGATCCATCCTATTACAAGCCCAATTGTACTATTTGTCATACTGAAGTAGACCACTACCGGTATCGTTATTTAATTTTTTTTTATAAAAAAAAGACCTCTCAATTTACTCATTTTTTTTACCCTCATTTCGTTGGGTCAATCTGTTTGCTATATTTTTGAATTAGTTAATACGTTGCACTCTTATTAGAGACATCTTTTGATAATAATTTTTTTTACTCTGTGTTTAATTCAGTGTTGGCATCCTTTTTGAACTTGTGACTTATCAAAATTCAATCCATTTTTTCATCTTTTTCAGGCAAGAAGAAAAAGTTCGAGAAAAAATGAAAATGTTTTCAAAAGACCTGAAGGAATGCACAGAGAACTTTATTCACTTTTATATTCTGATAATAGGTACAGAAAAGTTGTCAAAAAGATTTATGATATTAATCGTGTTGGGTAGAACTCTCTGAATCTTGAGTTCGAGTCGAGTCGCTGCACTCCTGAGTGTCATGTGGAGTCTCTGCTTTAAAGAGTTAGAGGCCGAGTCATAGTAGATTTCATAAACAACACTGAAATGGATAAACGTGAGATAACAATGAAATTCCCATTTCATGTTATTCAACGTTGAAGAATGGTCTAAACTGGGATTCAATGATGTACTAATAACATTAACTTTCACAACAACATGTTTCTCTAAATTGTTTTTGTGAATCTTGTTGAGAAAAAATTGATTTTCCTCAGGTAATAGACCAGTCGATCAAAGATGGAGGAAATCCTTATAAGGCTATATGAGGATTATGAGGAGTCGTAATATCACCTCAACTTTTACAGTTATTATTAACACTCCTTTGTTCTGCCATACTTGACCGACTCTTTCACATTTTTCGTCTGATCTTTTCAACAAACTTGATGCCCAGATAACAGATTACCATACCTGTACCAATGTGATGCTTCTGTCTGTGTGTGTTCGTATATCAGATCATTGATCTCTTATTTTAGGGACCAACCACCTCTGATTCCCACTGACACATCACAAGAATATCAAACAGCAAAAGCTAAACTTGGATGTAAAGTGGTTCGACCATGGAGATGGATGCCTTTTACAAATCCTGGTAGAAAAGACAGTGCTGTATTCTATCATTGGAGGAGAGCTGAAGATGAAGGAAAGGATTATCCTTTTGCAAAATTTAATAAGGTATTTTTGATTCTATTATACATTTATACCTATGTTATGGAGTCGAATCTTAAGTGGGGATAATCGAAGATGAAATTTCTAACAGAAACTTTAAACGAATTAAGTTGACTAATCATTTTCAACTGACAAATAAAGAATGCTTGCATATGCCATGAATTTTTGTTTGATTCAAAAAGACATTTTTTGAAAATTTTTCAGTGTGGATCCCAATGGGGCTGTTTTCACTCAAACTAATGGGATTAAGTTGAATTAGATATATCGTTAGTGAATTCTTAATTTGGGGAATAATTTATCATAATATTTTATATTAAAATAAGGTAATGTTTTCGAAATATATCCCGAACTGAATAATATGTTATTTGGTTTTACTACATGTAATGCATGATCTAATTTCTGAAGTGTCTTTTCTGGTAATTTTCTAACTTCTCATATTTCTTTATAAAATTGTTGATACCGTGTTCTATACTGAAATATGGAATATTTGCACCGAGTCTCTAAGAATTGTGGAATACATAACGATGAGAATTTATTGAAAATTTTTTTTTTAAAAACCATTTCCGATGCTAAATCTGAATAAAAAATATCAAATTTAGAGTGTCCAAGTTCCAGTGTATTCTGATCAAGAATATCAACTTCATCTTGCGAAAGAAGATTGGACAAGAGAAGAAACAGATCAGCTCTTTGAATCATGCAGACGATTTGATTTGAGATGGTAGGTTGGTTCTGTTGAAAAAAATCCTATATTCTATTGATTATACAATATTTGTCTTGCAGTATCATAATGCCCATAATCTTGGTTGTGTGAGTGTGTGTGAATTGATTTATTAATTTTAAGTGAGTGAACACGTACAACTTTTTTTTGGCAAAACCTTTCATTTTATATTCTGTGCGTTTTTAACCTTATCTAAGATTTTGTTTGCTCTCCTGATTTCATAATCAATTTTTATATATTTTTTCTATCAATCATGTTATTGTTATGCTGATTATGGAGTCAAAATAAACTTATACTTGAATCTCCATTAGATAGTATCTCATTGCTTTTTTTCACTATTTTCTATGTCTGACTATGAGATTGCCCATGGCCATGTACTACTTTTAAGTCTCATGTTTGAAACCTGTTATTGATGTTTTGGCAACTTTCCTGATTGTTTGTATTGTGTGTTGTAATTTTTTAGTCATGGCGGAGTTTGAAATAATTTATTTATCTATCTTTGAAATGCTAAATATCTGTCTTAATTCTGAATCTTATACTTTTCAGGTTTGTAGTTCATGATCGTTATGATCATCAACGATTTTCATCGAAACCATCTCGAACAATAGAAGACATGAAAGAAAGATATTATAATATTTGTAACATTCTGGAAAAGGTGAGTAATGATTTTTTTTTGATATAGCCATTAAAACGGCGCTTCAGAAGTATGTGTACCAATATGTAGATAACTAATTTTGTTTGCCTACTTTATATCAAGTTGTGTAAAGAAATTGAAACCTATGGGCTGGGGGTATAATCACTTGACTAACATTAGTAACATAGACATTCCCCGAACTGGTAATGGAACTGTACAAGAAAATCAAAATTCTAATACATATTCGTTCGGGGTGCGAAGTCGTAATTTTTTTTTTTTTCTTCTTGATATTGGAGTCAAAGCTTCAGACTTCTATTTGTGATAACCCAACCAAAGTCAAAATTTCGTATGAAAACTGAAAGAATTATCAGCAGTGAATTACGAAGGCTTCCACAGGTTAAATTTTAAAAACTGTAAAGAACCAAATCCCCCAAATTTAATTTCATTCATATTCAATATTCATTGACTTCACTGCATTCTTTGCTGAATATAACCCAATTTAGAATTAGCCGTCCTTACGTGATATTTCATATTCAAAAATATTACTTCAATGCAGGGTCCTTGAAACGAGTTTGAATTTATTTTAATCTGGTATGTATGAGTAATTGCAATCCCTTTGTGTTGCAAAGCCTATACCTGAGTCCCTATTTATCATCTATGCCTAGGACGTTACAATGCTCTAATTCGAACAACACATGGCATAAGATCAATAGCCAAAATTTTCACCCAGTTATTTGTATCTGGTTTTCTTGTATGTAAGGTTGCACACACACCTGCTCTGAAGTGATTTTGGAATAGTAAATTATATTTTTGGTCACCTTATAAGTTTTTCTTTTTTTGAAAAAAATCTTATAGTTGCGAGCAGCTCCTGGTCAGCCTGACTCTCCATTAGAGCAGTATGTTTACGACGGGGATCACGAGAGAAGAAGAAAAGATCAACTCGATAAATTATTCGAACGAACAAGAGAACAAGTGGTAGAAGAAGAAATTCTATTACAGGAATTGAAGAAAATTGAATCGAGGAAAAGAGAGAGAGAAAGAAAAGCACAGGTTGGTAGAATTAAAATTTGATTTTCACAGTCACAGAGAATGGTATAATTTACACCAGAATCCAAAGTCTGAGCCAAAAAGTTTGACTTTGTCTTCTGAGTCGACCTCGGAGAGAACTCAATTTCGGTAGCAAAAGACATTGGTATATATGCAATTATGCATGCCTTTCTCAATTTTCTGTTGATGATTCTTTTTATGTTTCTGTCAGAAATTTCGACTTATATTCTCTGCATTCCATTCCAGCTTTCGACTCTGAAATATTCGAAATTTTTACTCAGACTTCTATATAGCTAATCTCACATTTGCACACAATAACCGGATTCTGACTGTAAAAATTATGATTTTTGAAACTTGTGGCTCAATTTATGCATTGGCGAAAAAGTGTTAAACTTAGAATCCACAGTTTTGTACTTTGTGTGGAGAAATCTTCTCTCAATATTATTATTTACATTTTTTGATAGGATCTACAAAAACTAATCGCTGCAGCTGATTCTGGTACTGACGGTATAAGAAGAGCAGAACGTAAATCAGTTAAAAAGAAATTAGCGACGTCACAACTCAAGAAAGGTGAAACAGCACAAGAATCAAAAGTATCAGAAGTTATGTCTGGAATTAAATTTCCTGATTTCAAAGGAACTGGTGTTATGTTGAGATCTCAAAGGGTAAGAATTGTTAATAATATAATATGATTTTTGGGGTATTTATATTCATTCTGCGGACGGGGGAAGTAGATATGATGGCATAATCATATGGCGAACCACAGACTAGTTACGTGCATCTCGGGTATGGAATTAGTTTGCCAGTTATTAGGTTCGGATGGATACAATGGTACAAAGTCATAAACACTAGGACATCATTCCCACCAAATGTACTCTTAGACAATATTATGAGAAAGTTGTGTATTTTCAACCTTCTGCACAAAGACTTTATATTTGATATAGTTTTTAATTGATTACAAAATCAACTTAATTTTAGTCTTGGACACTTCTAAAATTTGACATTTTGTTGGGGCTTATTATAGAGAAGACCTCCAGAAAATATGAATCTGTGTGTTTAAATCAACATTCAACAAAAGTTTTCAATTTGTAATGGGCATTACAATCTCTAACAAACTGAATACTCTCTATATCTATATTTCTAGATGAAACTTCCGACGTCCTTCAGTCTGAAAAAAATCAAAGCAATAGAGCAATTAATAACTGACTTCAATATTGATCCTCATCCTATGCCTACACCTACTGTCGCTCAACTATTCAATGAAGTTAGGTCAGTTTAAGTTGCTTTTTTGTGATTATTTGATCTGCTGTCCTTATTTTGTGAAAAATAGTCTGGCTTGAAATTCGTTTATGTATTGATCAAGAATGTGCAGCGTGTGGCATATGAACAAGACTATGACTTTGATGAATCCTATAAAGTAGGGGTGTGCAACCTGCGGCCCGCGGGCCAAATGCGAACCACAAAAAAGTGCCAATTTTGAATGGTGTGCGGCCTGCGAAACAGGATGACATAAAGTCAATATCCAAAAATTTGTGCTTGCGACTTCTAGAAAGCCTGTTGTAAATAAAGGTACAGCCCGCTGTTTCACACAATTATTTGTATCTGGCCCTCTTGTATTAAAGGTTGTACACCACTGCTTTAAAGAATTTGCAAATAGTCATTCCCAGGGCTATGTAATCTGGGAAAGTTTATGTCGGCATTGTCACTGTCTAAACTTTTTGAATCGTTACTTCTACTCAGACATCACAAAAATTTTCAATACTTAAAATTTGACAATTGTGCCAGTAGTTGAAGATAGAAGTGATTTTCTCCTAGTAAAAAACAACCATTCTATGCAACCATCACTATGTATAATATTTATTTGAACCTTTGACTTCAGGAGTGATTATGTGCTGCTTTATGATCTTAAGATGGCTCACGTTAATTGTGAAATGGAGCTACAAACATTGAGATATAAATGGGATGTTCTTGCACCTGGACGTATCCAACCAACTGGGACTGAGGTGAGGTGTTCAATATTTGTAATTTGAGTATTTATTGTGAATCTGATTCCAGAATTCTGTAATGAATAATGTAAATGAATCTGTTAAAATTAGCTTTCTTAGTGTAGTTTTACAGCAGTGGTTCATCTTTGTAATATAGAAGAGAACCTAGATAATTTTTTTTTCTTTTCAAGATTAAAATGGACACTGCCAGCACACAACCAGTCTCCAAAGAAACAGAGACAAGTCAAAGCATTAAAATGGAAGTAAGTGTATAGCTTGTATATAAGTTCATGACAGCGATGTCACATGATTTGCTTCTGTTTTAATGTAATAATCCTAACAAAGCTGTGGACAATAAGTCACTTTTTTGGTAAAAAATGAAATATTTTTGGTTTGGGATCCAAGGCCAGTCAATGTGCATGGGGTGTATGTACTTGAGATCGCAAGACTATCATTTCTTAATTCAAGCTCTATTCCTACCTATTTTTAACATAAAATTGGAATATTTTAATTCAATCGTCTTGCAGACTGAACAAAGTGGATTTGCAACAGGATCAGATTCAAATGAAGGCCTGATTGATGTTGTTAATACTTCAACAACACAGGTTCGTTGCTTTCATTTCTTTCCATCTATTCACGAATACAAGTTTCAAGAATTTATATCTAACTGTTTTTTTTTTCAGAGAAAGCAAACTCCAACAACAAACCCTTTGGCAAGTAATAAGAAGATGAAATCCTGAAAAAATATGAATCGAATGAGTTTTCGAACGGAAGTTTATAGGGACAGCATACATTGGACGGGACCATGTTAATCTCATGCAAGACCTGGTGCTATTTGCGTGCCTCATTTGCGTTATATGGAATTGAAGCATTTTAGGCCTGTCACAGGTTTATAAACAATTGCGGGGGTGAAAATCCCAGTAGTGAGTCATTCATCTTGAATCTTTACTGCCAAAATAAAGTGCATTATTCCATAGATCATCTGGGATTGTACAGCATAATTTACACGAGAGTGCAGGGTTTTGCGCAAGGTTAGTGGTTCCAACCACCGTGCTGTGGCACATTAGTGTGTGGTGTGCCGCGAATTGATTCATTTGAAAGTGATTCGCAATTCTTAAATCTTGGTCACAAATATTATGTGAAAAGTGGGAATTAGGTGAGTCTTTTCGGTGATCGTGAACTCTAACTGAATTATGCATAACTGTTATTAGATTATCAATTATTAGTTATCAAAATCTTACTATGAACTTCATACCTATGTGAGCTAGGATTTTCTTACCTGCTCAGTATCAAGAATAAACGTGAAAGACTTGAAAATGCGGAAGAAGAGTTGTTTAACAGTGTGTCTCTCCCACAAATGCAGCACCAGGCACAACAGACCCACTGACATTCACCATTATTATTAATTACACAGGGTATGTTGTATTTATAAATAGTATGTATAAAATTCCCCCCCTCGTTTTTTATTTCATAGCAAAACGTCCATGTTTTGTGGTAGGTGTGCTGCGAATAAAAAGCTCAATAGGTGCCACGATATAAAAAAGGTTGGGAACCACTGCGCTAGGTACATACGTACTGTATGTGTGTGCCACGCTTCGAAATTGCTCTTCATGTGCCTAGCTATATATATACCGCCTAGCCATTACCATTAGATAATCCTTGCTAGAGTATTTAGGTATCAATCAACCCTATCAGCATAGAATTGTCAAATTGTAAACACTTTATTGACGGACAGAAAAGTAAGCACATGCACTAAATATGATACAGCATTGCTATCGAACAAAATTAATTCGCTCTAAAACATATTGAGAATCAAATTACGCAATGACCAAACACAAATAAAAAAGGAAAGACGAAAAATTGGCAAATCATTCTGCCAAGCACAGCTAGAAATATATAATCTTTACCTCCTAGTATCTTTGTAAGTTGACTTTTACATGAAATAAATACAAAAAAGCATCAAAATAGAAAAAAATAAACTATGGAGTCCAGTTTGTCACGCTACGAGTATAAATAGCACTGATTATGTT
This sequence comes from Styela clava, assembly GCF_964204865.1. Taxonomy (NCBI): domain Eukaryota; kingdom Metazoa; phylum Chordata; class Ascidiacea; order Stolidobranchia; family Styelidae; genus Styela; species Styela clava. Next base: position 24,774,291 of record NC_135250.1, read on the forward strand.
GTTCAGGCTTGGTTGGAAGATGATCTAAGGAGAGAGGGTAAATTGCATGTGTAATTCATCTAGCTATCATCTATCTCGAATCATTGAGAAGTGAGTTTTTTCAAAATAGAGTAACAATTTGGTTACATCTATGGTAGTTGTACACTACGTGGATCAACAATATTTGAATAAACGTAGACAAGAATATAGCAGTCCTGAAACTTCCTCTTTAGGTTTCCTAAATAAAGCTAGATGTTTACAATGACTAATAATTATTCAAACAAAGTATGAGAACACAGATATTGGAAATTTTAGATGAAATTCGAACGCTCGCTTTATATTTTTTAAATGTTTTACATGGATATAAAAGCCCCTGTAATATAGCACAGCATTGCTATATGTTGAATTAGGAGGTGTGGTTTATGGTTTCATCTTACCAGTTAATCGTTCCAGATACTGAACAAAGTGTAGTTCATGTCACAAGATGACACATGCATCACTGATATTATGTTTTATCAGTCTCGCCTACGGATATAATAAAATTCATGGCAATTTTCTTGATACTGTATATAAGTTCACTTTTTTAACTTCGGTAATTGAAAATAATTCTGCTTATAAAAAAAAAGTTGAGATCTCCCTGTAATCAATCGTCAATAATAAGTAGTGATTAGTTTTCATGTAACAGTTAGTTTATGGCTCCACGATAAAAACAAAGCTAAAATATATGCATGAAGTACAATAACGGAAAAAGAAACACCATTTTCGTTTTAGTGAGAGAATTAATAATTTTTGGGTATATTCATAGAAGATTAGATTTGATTCTAAATTGTGAGAAGGAAATTAAAATAATTTAAATTGTTGTAAAATTATTATCTTGAGTAATGAACATAAGCTTTTCTGACAAATATATCCCAAAATCTCAACTTCATTTAACTTCAATACTAGAACTTAGACAATTGAACACATTACGTTAACTTTGGTAAATCAGACTTTGAAATGCAATTGGTATAACCATTCTAAAAATGCTAGGATATTAGACTTTTCAGTAATTAACAAAAACAATGCACAACTAAAAAATCGAAACCTGATTATTATAAAGCATGAGAGCTATAAATAATAGTTTGAATAAAATTTTTAATCTAGAAATAAATCGCTTTTTTTATTGCCACACAGATTTTCTTTCTATAATTAATAATACTTCCAAATTTTTTTTTTTTTTTTTAACACAAGCACAAATTGATTCAAAAATAAAAAAGAATGAAAATCATCGTACAATTTCGGCAACTCTGTCAAAATTCACTGATCTTGCACCAAATTTACCTTGATTCAACATAAAAATAGTCACAGAAAATAATAAAATAAGTGAAATAATTGCAAAAAACAACATCATTATTAAACTGCAGTATTTTGCCACGCCAACAGAATTGTGCTCGATGTTGCGCTCCGCAATTGTCTCCTCATTCAAAACATTAGTAAAGTCGTCCCATAACTCGACCGCATCGCTTTCTTTGAGACTATTCTCATGACCATATAAGGAATTTTCTAACTCAATGTCTTCAGGTGAAATAGCGGATATTATATTGTCCCTTAAATTCAGAGAATCATATGGGGCAGTTGGCGCTTGAAAGTTGGAGGTGGAACTTATACCAGTATGAACGTTAGAATCGTTTTGATTTACATCTGAAGTAGATGGTACATCATTCTGGGCAGCGTCACCAGCCCCGTCACTTGAGGAGGGAGTATTTTGAGTGTCATTATTATCCATTTCGGTATTTTCAGTAGGAAGTGGGGCCTCATTAGTGCCATCGGGTGGTGAATTTGGGGGATTTCCCTGCATGTTGTTTTGGAATAAAATTTGTCGGAGTCGAATTTGTCTCTGAATCGCAGGAATTTCGTAATGATGCAGGAAATAAAACATTGAATGCTGAAATTGAAGAATAAAAATTTAACATGTTTATTAAATATATTTTAACAATGAATTGATGAACAGTGCTGTGGTGTTAGAAACACGCTTGACCCCACACATTCAATTGAGGTAAACATTTGTGTGTATACTTCTAGAGTTTAGCATCATTTTTGGCAGTGGTTCTCAAACGATGGGGCGCACCTCACAAGGGGGGTGTAGGCAATTTTTAGGGTGGAGCTAATTGAAAATAAAAATATTTGTTAGATTCGATCTTGCCTGCCTTATTTGTTCCTAAAACTTTTCACTTATATCATTTTTTACCTGTATTGTGTTTTTGAATAAAACATATTTCCGCCCTACTATCAGTTATTTGTAGCTTATTGTTATCTAATTATTTTTGGAGTGGGGCGCAAGAATTAACAAACTATAAAAAGGGGGTGCGGCTTTGAAAGTTTGAGAACCACTGCTTTATGGTTTTGTCTACCCAATTATCACTACATCCTGGGTTGCGGGCATGGGTCTTGAACTTTAACCTGTAACCCTCAGCCCAACATTAATATACTTGACACTTCATTTTTTATCTAAAGCTCAGATCTTTGATTTCACTAAAATTAAAAAAAAATAATAAGTGAAATTACCTGTATAAACAGCCAAGAAGTAAACAAAGCAAGTTCGCTGAACTGTCCATTAAATCTGTAGTGATACGCGTAGAATGCAAAGTGGTAGAGAAAGAAAAATCTGACCCAGTGACGACGACTGATAACAGTGTGCATACATATTGCATCAAACTGATCTGCAATCCATATCTGTGAATGCAGAGAAAGGGTTAAAACTCAGAATGTTAAAATATCAAACCATGATACTCTTGTCAAGTGGCTCAGGGGTTTTCTATCTACTCCAAACGAAACAAGATTGATCACAAATAGAATATCAGAACTGATATCGACATATATGATGAAATTCACAAGTGATTAATTCAGTTTTATTCAATTAATTTTCACATTTAAAATAATTATCTTAGGTTGTATTCGAAAAAGTAGATTACGATGTAATAGCCATTTCTGTTCCTCGCTTCAGCCTTCAACAATACTTTTTTAACAATTAAACAAAAATCAATTCCAGCTTATTTTTTTATTATAAAAGCTAATTCAGCTTCAGTTACTTACTGATAGAATAACATAGAAAGCTAGTGTAGAATCATGGAAGAATTCTGTCATAATTTCTTCAGTCCCCACAAGGGCTAGGATAATTGTCAACATGGGAGCAGCAGGAAATACGGGTGTCGCATCAGTATCAAGAATATGGAGGAGCTCAACTACAACATAAAAAAATATATTAAAATTTAGGCAAAAGTGAGGTTAATACTTTTTATACGCCGAACAAGGGTTGGTACATACAGTCACCACAGTAGCCTATGTCACATACTTAGAAATGGCCTTTTTTAATCGTCTGTCATTATGGATGGACAATGAGCCATTTTTGGTCTGTGTTTCAAAGCTGTTCTTCCTCTAGATTTGATTTTAAATCGTGCATTATGTCTATTTTGGGTTTAGCTGTTGAATATGAGCTACTCCAAAAATCTTGAAATGTGACATAACCTAGTATACGATTACAAAGACCAAAATAACGCCAAATATAGAAAAATTTGTAGAAAAAATATAATTCAACATATCCATTGCCATATTATTCATAATTACCATAGTTATTATGTTTGTCCACCCTATCTCGCATAACTTGACACACAATTCATTATTGTATATCCAAATCAACGATTAAAACATACTTACCCATGAAAACAAATATTTGATGATATGAGTATCGAAGCAACATTGTTACAACCAGAGTCTAAAAAACAGTGTAAAATAGGTATACAAAATTTATCTTTCTGAACAAACTTCTGGTTTTTAAATTAATAAATACCATATATGATTTATCCTGATTTTTTATACTAATATTTATTTGATTCATAATAAATATAGGCTAATTGAAATGAATCGTGATTAGAATTTTCAAATATTTCAATTAAAAAAATATTTCTTATTGAAAACAAGTCAGGCAATCAATTCAGTGACTAGAACCTTATAAAATTTTTACAAAATCGAGAAAATGACAAATAAATCACAGAATATATTGACTATATTCGGTTGGTGGTATTCATAGCTTTATAATATCTGTTACAGGCACAAATCCTAATTACATCCTCCAAAGATAAGAGCCAGGATCCAGGTAAATGTTATTGCCCTGTGATCAAAGTACTTTCCGAGGTTTGGCTGCCTACTTTATTCAAGTTCAGTTCTGCTTTGTTTTAGTTATATTTAAAACCTAATAATAGTCTTCTATTAATTTTACAACTTCATTTGTTATCTATGGATAAAAACTTTGCTTATTTGAATGAAATAAATACAAATACTCACAAACACCAGCATGACAGCAAAAGCAAGTAGATATGATGCATGGCTGACCCATAGTGTGATGAATTTATAGTGTTCCCCAGTGACCAGGTTTCTCAGATATCCTGAAATGGTTTAAAGTTGCTTATAAAGACAACATGTAAATTTGATGCTAACAATGTTGTTTAAAAATGACCTTCATCTTTTAGTGCGTTTGAAAACAACCAGCCTAGATTGTAAACTACTGGAGTTTTTGAAAGTGGAATTATTTTCAAGTACAATAATATATTACTAGTTAATAATGTCATCATAACATTGAATAGCTAGAAATATGGAAAACGTTTTGAGGAGATAAATTAGGCTTCATTTCCAAGCAACTAGGTAGAGATATCACAAAATATATTCAAAACCATAAATTCTGCTGTTTTTACATTTTTCACAAAATATGAGATTCTTGCACAGGAATAAAGATTTCTAATAATTTATAAGATAAAATTAGACATTTATATCACAATTCTAGATAGGTTAGAATTTTCACATTCATCCTGGAAAAGAGTTGAAACTGTTCAATCTTGGAGTTAGAGGGAAGTCACAATCGCTAGGTTTCCAGTCTATGTCAGACATTGGAAATAGCTAGCCAGTTATTCATTTTAAATGCATGGATGGTGGGGAAAGCTGCAACCGATCAGCAACGGGATTCGAACCAGCAAAGGGTAATCGTACGATGTAAAGTGTATTCCTAGCACTTGCTGTTGAATAGAATGTAAAATCGAAATAAGTTGTGAATTCAGAACCCTACCTCCTCCTTGTTTATTATCTTTCTCAGCCAGTTGTTTGATGCTGCTCATCACCAGATCATCGTATCCAAAGAATGTGTCCAACATCCAACGCTTCATTCCTTCACCAAAACAAGAATCCCGCAATGGATCTGAAGATAAGATTTCAAGCGTTATAAAACTAAATGGTTGATTATAACAATTTACATAAGGCCTGAAGGTTTATTATTTACTCAAGGGTCCCTTTTTCAAAAAGTGAGAAAAACTCATATGAAAAATTGAAGTAATCGCAATATATAAATTTAGAAACCAAAATACCTTGTTGGTTAGTTCTCGCCACTAACTGATATACATTGGATATAAAGCTGTTTTGAAGGCTTTGATGACAAACGATTGGTTGGGAAGAAAAGGACTCTTCTGAAAACATATAGCCTTCTACCATTTTGGATCCCAATAGGTTGCATCATATATACACTCTGAGCAAGGCTCTATACCAATGGCCTTTTGGCATATAACCCAATTACTTTAAACTACCACAAGATACTCTGGAGTCTGAAATTCTAAACCTGTTATGCAGCATTGATCATGATATTTATAATTGCAAGTTACTTCAGAGCTTACCTAAAGTAACTACAAGCACTGGTATCCCTAGTTTATGTCTGGTTGTTGCAGACAAACGAAGATATCCAAATTCAGCACTATATTCTATCGCATAATACTCTCGCACAGGCTGAGGTCCAACATTGAATCCTGAATGTTCTTGCATTTGTAACATCTTCAACTCAGCGATTGTATCAGAGACAGATGGGTCAATCAGAATCCATTTTGGTACGTCTGAAATAAGGAAAAATATATTGATATATTGTGACTTTCACATTGTATAATTGTGCGGTGTAAAACACGGTATAAATGCATATTAGAGCAAGCATATACCTCATAGTCATACCACACATTTAAAATAAAGATTAATCATGAAAGACTATTTTTTAAACTAGAAATATTTAACACAATTCGGAATTCAAATACAACACAATTCTGAAAATGATTGCAGCCTCTACCAATACTGCTAATGGTATTTCTTTTAAAATACAGACAGCATCTGACATATTGCGAAAGACAAAATCTTTAATCACCTATTGATTAATTAAATCATGTAATAAATAATGCAGATTATCACAGAAAGATAATGACCTAATGTCGTGATAAGTACATGATGCATATTGTATTATATCCGAACATAGAATATTTTATAAAGAGAAAATACAGAGAAAACTTACGGTATATAAAAAGAGAATACTAAATGCTGATCACTGAATAGTAAGATATTCTAAAATTTCACTTTGCCAATTAATTTATTCAAATGGGTTATTTTCACAGCTAAATCATTAATATACATTCTAATTGTGAATAAATTGAGATTTTATTGATTTTGAAAAAAAAAAAAATATATTATGAATGAGTTTTTCAATCCTGGAATGTTCAAACAAAAAATGATAATTTTGAGCAATTTAGGAGTCGTTCTATACTACTAATAAAATGCTTTCATTCAATTTGTGAAAGCAATGAAAAGTTGATAACAGAGAACCAATAGAATCATTGTTATAACTATCATTGCATCCAATTTTATGGATTATCAGTTATTAAACATGACCCAGTTTGTTTTAATATATTCGAATAGGCTATTCAACATTCGCAAATATAACTGAACTTCAGAAAGTAGTCAAGAGTAGTAAATTGTTTGCTTTTGGCTGTCCCTGTTCAGTCAACCACGTTAGCCAAACTGTATAAACACGTAAAGACTAAATTTCCATTCCTACCTTCTTTTTCTTCTGCATGTAAAAATTGAACATTGGGCACAGTTTCAGAGAATCGTTTCTTTAGCATTTCCCTGTGTTCATCTCTCATGAACTGGGTCATATTAAACAAAGGACACTGTAGATTTTCTTTTACTCCAAACTAAAAAAGCAATTAGAAAAACTAAAATTAATTCAACAATATCCCACCAATTCCATTTTAATACAACCAAATATATCATTACACTTTTACATATTTTCCCCTCAAGCATGGGGCATTGCAATTACGTTTACCCCATTTGGTACCGATCCTTGGCAAAAAATAATTTAGATACCACCCTGAAATAATGGCAATTAATCAATATATTCATCATCACAATAAGCTTACTTACGTAAATATGAATTTATTTGTTGTTATAAACAAAGAAAGATAACTCCTTAGTATATGAGATTATGTATGCAAAGATCAGTTGATATTTCATTTGAAAACGAAAATTTTTTGAATTTCTTTTATTTAAGCAATTTATGGACATAATTATCGATTGAGAAATATGGCTAAATTACATGAGTCTCATTTGTATGTTATTCTCAAGTACAAATTTTAAATCTCCTTAACATGGTATTAGTTAAATAAGAATAGCATAATCTCTAACCATTATCAAGTAATTCACTGTTTGATCAAGTTATATCTGGTTTCATCTGAATAAGTTAGACTATGATTTAACAAAAGCTTGCTAATATACTCGCTAGTTCATGGAAAGAGATTACCGGTATGCGTTTCCTATTTATCTTTATAATACTATCTCGTTTAGGCATCCTTGTGGCAACCGACACATACAGATCCGAAGTGAGAAATAAACGAGGAGAAAGGACTTGCAGTTCAGTGTACAATACCCTAGTACCCATAGTATTACTTAATGTAAATTAAAAGATATAGCTTACCAATTTTCTTGCTCTTTTTAAAGGCATATTTGGCGTCGTTCTAGTGAATTTACCAATTGTAGAAATCCCATCTTTACCAAACTGCACAGAGTATTTGAAAACCGCTTGATATGGATCGGTTTCTAAAGATGTAGCCCAATTATCGGGATCTGCTCGAGCGAAGAAAAACTGAAAAGGGGTTACCGAGGTGTTAGCCTCAACCTAAAAAACAAGAATCATTTTCAATACTGAAAAAGAAAACCCTTAATTTAATTAAGAAGTTTCATTAACCTGGACTTTCAATACACCGGATCTCGGCCAGATGTCTTCAACATGTTCCAAACATTTTCCAGAATCTTTTACAAATGTTACGTGAATATATATCAATATCATCAACATAATTATAGCCTGCAATATAAGACGTTATCTTTCAAAACGAATATTATTATTATACATGGAAGTATATAGGTTGATAGTGTGTCGGACACAATATTATATATATATTCAGGAAAATCATGTGCAAGAGGGTTTCAGGATTTATTGACTTGAACCCTACTCGAGACTCTGATGATTTGAGACTCTGGGATTAAGGTCTTCTACCCTACACTGTATGGGGATACTTTAAGTAACCTGTTGTTAATTACAATCTCCTCTACGATCAAAATACTTAGCTTGTCAGATGTCAGGTATTCCATGCTGAACCACAACAGGTCACAAGTTTAGTTTGCCAGTAAACAGTTTGACAACAAATTGGTTAAATTCCCTAGGCTTGGAATAAACATGAAAAATGTTATTTCAGAAGATAAAACATTCTCAATCGTAACCTGGCTACTTCCATTCATTTATTGGTGTTAATTAAAGTCAAGTACAGTACATATAATGACAATACTTCATCTTAGTACATACATATTGACATAGGAAATCAAGGACTCATATTTTTGAACTCGAGAATGTAAAACCAGACTCAATACTTATACGGAATAGCATTGCACTCCTACCTTTATGAGAGTAAAAAATTCTATCATTCTTCGTACTGTTGGTTTAAAATAAGTTGCATAACGGACTGACAACGTAATGAAAAGATAATGCATGAAAAAACCTTCTCTGCTCCGAAGATTGTTGCGATTCACTCCTGGGAAAAATAAGATTTCTGTATTTTGAGATTGTTTCGATTTTCAATGAAATACTTGAATTTAGTGGAATGATCTAGCAAATAACTTGTGACGTTGCTGAAAATTGCAAACGCGATTGTAGATCGATTTTGGATTGGATGCTTTGACCACTCTTTTCGGCAAATACTCGCCTATTTATGCCTAGTCAATGATAATAAAGTAAATGGAAGTTGGAAATCCAACTGTGGTTCCAACCAATACTGAACCGTGGCGGGCACAAAAGTTTGCCATGCACTTTCATACTATAAGTCATGTAAGATAAAAATACTGAGGGCCAAAAAAACGTAGATAAAAAGGATATTCGGTAAGTATAATCAATACCTCGACTATTCATTGTCTAAACGGCGCCGAAATTGCTCGGTAAAACATTTATGCAGTACTTTACATTCCCTGCAAATTTCGGATCCATCGGAACATCTGCCATTCTTACAATAATAGAGTGAAATATTTGAACTACTTACTGACTTATGGTAAGAATCGGCAATTTTCTAAGATATGACCTTTGAATAAAATATATCAAATTAAATCGATACTCTATAAACTCCTAAGCTTTTTACCTGAACCTCCTCTTCGATTGCGATGTCTTTGTCTATTATTTGTATTTCTCGTAGTTTGGTTAGCTCCAGGACTTGGAGGGGTTGGTGCGATACTTGTGCCCGGATTGTTAGTAGAATCGTTTGAATCAGTTGGGTTGCTAGCAGGATCATTTGAATGTGTAGCGTCCACTGATGATCCATTGGAATTTTCCATCTTGTGAGACTCTTGTCTGCTTGTACAACTTAGTTTCTATGGCTTCAGATGTTTTTTGTCAAAAAATCAGAGATAGTCTACATTACTGAAAAAATGCCAAATTACAGTATTAGTGATGGGATGGCAATACAAATCAATTTTAATCTTGAAAAACTTGATATGGGATATGGGTTGACCATGGCGCGGCGGTGTGGCTCAACGGGCTAAGCGTTAGGAATACGCTCGTTCGCAGGTTCGAATCCAATGCAGGAATGGTTATGTGCGAGAGGATTGCTGGACTCCTTGCCGTCGTTGGGTGGTTCACGTAACCGCTGGTCGGTTACAGCTTCCTCCACCACCAAGTCCATGCTTCCGAAAACAAACAATACAACTAATCCCATGCCCGACTTGGAATGGTAACCAGACGAGAGGCCATGGTTCACCATATGGATGAGCCGTCTTATCAGTTTTCCTCTCCCCCGGGATAAATATGTAAATCATATCCTATCCTTTTACAGTTTTACCGGTACCGGTACAACAGTACCAATACTGTTTTAAGTATGGTAGGCTGGTAGGTACCGTACTGCAGTATTGTATCTGTATTACTGTATATTGAGTATTTCACCATTGTCAATATTCAGATATCTACCCAGACTGCCAGAGGTATATGATATACCGTATATCAGTACCGGTATATATGGACTTATTTTGAAATGTTTGAAAATGGGAAAATAATAATGGTACCGGTACCGGTAATTTGGGTCTCATGGAGTTACGTACCTAACATACTTTTAGTGGGCGTAGCATGACAGTTTTTTCACGTATCAATCCTAACCCCCACCTGACACGGCAGGTCAGTAAATAAAATTCCCGATCTTTTCAATTAATGATTAGAACCTTGGGTGTCGCCGCCCGACAACCATCTTTGGTTCTTCGCGACTTCCCTTCATCATTAAAATTGTCTGGTTATCACTCTTTTTCTGAATGTTGTATGCGATAGTTTTTTGCTGATTGAATAAAATAAACGACTTAACTTGACTGGCTCTGAACATCGCTCTGCCGCTTACGCTTTCTGGCTTTTGTGCGAGGCAGATAAAACAACAACTGCTCTGACTGACCTTGTTGACCCAATCTCCGCATACACAGACAAAGCTCTTTTTTATTTCCAATTGATCGAATTAAAATTTGATTAGTTCTCATCTAATTTTGATGATTAGATCCCATTTCTCGAAAATAAACATTTGCATAGAAAAAAACAGAAAAACAAATTTTTATAAATCTACAATAACAGGAACAAAAATTATACAAACAAAAACATATTACCTATTCCCCATTTTGCACCATTAGTCCAATTGATTGATTGATTTTGATATTCCAAGTCGAAATGGACACAGACAAAGCTCTGGCATCGGTATTCGATTACCGAAACTGGATTAAGGAGGCGGTAGAAGTACAAATTTACATGAAACCTGACCTCATATTAATGCGAAAACTTGACTTATGATGACCTTTTGAAGGGCAGGCGATAAATAGACAGTTTATTTTAAACCTCATTTCATACTTGGGAATATACTCAAATAAAATCGCTACCTTTACTGCGCAAAGGGTCTAAACATTACACGCATTGGAAGTCGCAACTCCCTTCCACTAAAATATAAGCTCAAGATTTTCGAATTTATTCTCAGAAAATGGAAATTAGATATGACGACTAGGTCATACTACAAAGGCGGTAGAGTGCGGGAATAGATCTTCAATTTTACGCAAAAATAAATATGTTTACTTCCAAGAGAGAGAGTCAGGATTAAGATTTGCAAATTTATCCTGGGGGAGTGGGAAAGTATGGCGAACCGCGCCCTCTCATCCAGTTACCAGTTAGTTCATATCGGGTATGGGGTTAGCTAGTCTGGGCTTGATGGCGGAGGACGCCGTAACCGACCAACGGTTACTTGAACCACCCTGCCGCGACGAGAAGTCCAGCAATCATCTCGCACCTAATTATTCCCTATGGCAGGGGTTCTCAAACTTTTGGTGTTGCGGAGCCTTCGAAGTGGTTGACTATTATTCACGGAGACCCAAAATGAATTTTAAAATTGTTACTTTCCGATTAATATTACTGAGTAAGTTAAAAGTACTTTACTTCATTTAAATGCTAAACCTTTTTTAATAGGGTTAATACAAGTCATAAATAAATCTAAATTTCAAAGATAAATTATACATATTAAGGCTGTAAATTTGACGCTTGACAAACATATTAATAAATCAGGGGTTAAATTAATATTTTCCCTTTTGATGTTTTTGGAAGACTTAAAAGGCCGCTAAAAACGTTCGCGATTGCATTTTGTTACAACCGCCGATTGTTTTCGTCAGAGTGACGTGTTTTTCGAACCCCAAACATCCTAATGTCTGTGTTTATTCTCCCTCCCTAAATCTAAATTTCCTTCGGCATATACATGTATTGTTCCACAATGACGACAATAATTGCTTTTTTGTTCTCGTGGGGAATTATGAGTTCAATGTGAAAAACATGTTAATTAAAAATGAGGTAAATCCTCAACTCAAATTTCTTGATTGAAAAGCGGAATTATGAAATATATATTGAAACTAAAACTTAAAACAAAAGATACCACTATAAGTTTTGTTTCTGCAGATTCGTGACAGATTAAAAACGCTTTTTTAGTCATTGTAATCACAAAATTTGGTGTTATGTTAGGTTTTCTTTGGTTATCCATCGTAGTAACTGAAATCGAAACACAGTCAATTGTGCGCGTGATGTGATGTACCTGCAATAAAATAAATTTCAATCGTTCGTATTTTGCCCAGACCTTGTGATTTTTTAAACGGCGATATCTTGCAAAGAATCTGAGTGGCAGACCTGCGATGGGGCGGAGTTAGTGTTGAAAAAACGGCTAAAATTTGTCAAATTCGCTATAATCTGCCACTCTATCAGTCATGATTACGATTTAATCGGGACGGGCACAATTATCTTATCAAACTACTGGCACCAGTAGTAGGTATGTTCTTTTGTGGACAATATGACTTTGCTTCTAATATCTTATGATAACAGCGTCGTTCAGGATAAACGGTAGTCCAGAAGAACTTCGTTCACTTAACTTCGTTTCATTGTTTCTCATTTCATGTCCGCGGATTGTCGTGGTAATTTGAGAAGTAATGATTTTTATTGTCGTGAGTCGGCACAACTGCAGGTTACATTGAACACAATTAAACCAATAAACAAGTCATTTCAAAATGCCCGCATCGGTCATGGGTTGCACAATTGTAAATTGTACTCATTGAGTTTTAACGCCGACCTGGTGATTTTTGAAACGGCGATATCTCACTTAAAAATAATGTCCAGTGCGAAAGAACAAATCATATTTGACAAATCCCTAAACGTATCCCCATACGATTTCATTTTATTTATAGTTGACAGTTTATCACGTATTTTATGTTATTTCAGAATAGTAAACTTTTATTTCCGTAATCTCGAATCAAACGTAACGATGAGTACCATTGAATTATTATGATAAGACATTTTAAATGCTCGCATCAATCATGGATTGAATATTTTACGCAGCAGAAATCTCGTTATCCGCTGAAAATTTTTTTTTAGTCGAGAAGAATGTTCCGCGGAAATTTCCGATTTCAATATTGAACCCCATCTCCCTCTTAAAAATCCTGGCTGCGCTCCTGCTTATAAATAATTTTTGAATTCCGCCTCTATGCCATATTTCGTGGCTATACTGTTGTCAAATTTTATTAAAGCTGTTATTGCTTCTTGGAACAATTACAAAATTAGCCAAGGGAGTATTTTGATAAGTAATCGAATAGCTCGCGGAGCCCTGGGGCTCCGTACGGAGCACTTTGAGAACCTATGCCCTATGGGATTCGACTCTGCGGAACCAACGCAAGATAATCAGGGGTGCTGTGAAAAGCGGTGGCACGGCGCGCTACACCAAACTATCTTACAGGGCAGTTGAGACGGCTTAATCATATTGGGAAGAGGCCACTGCGGGTTACCAGTTCATACCGGATTGGGATTAGTCAGCCAGTTATTTGTTTCAGATGCATGGAGGAAGCCGAAACCGACCAGCAACGTGAACCTTCATTAGCGATGTGGCGCATCGTGCTGCGCCAGTCGTTCTCAACTTTTTACTGACCTTTTACAATGAAACAAGACACGCGCTATGGAAGTATTTTATAATGTTGCATTACATCCTCTGTGACCTGATTCGCAAGACGGACGAAAAACATGTCCATCTCGATATTCGTTCGAGGACAATAGCAAGCGAGGGCGATCCCTAAAGACTGAACTGGTCCATAGGACGTTTTTCCGACCCTTGACCGCAGGAAAATTCTTCCTATATGAAAATTATTATACTTATTTTGAGGTTGTTTTGATGTGTTGGAGCTTATAAGCTGGTATACGTGTTTGAAACCCTCATTTTTATTAAAATTAATCAACCATGTGCCGCTTACAGGCACCGATAGCTTAGTTTAGACTAGCTTATCGCAGCATTTGCGAGACTCATTTTTGAATACAGCAACTAAATTAATACTTCTTTGAAGACATAATGACAATTAGGATATTGAATTCACATCTATTTTTTGATACACAACTGAAAACTGACAAATACCACGCAAAACTACAAAAACGAGGCAATTTTACTTTACAACCATACTTGAATATCTGTCTGAGCGACAGAAGTGTCTGAACGGCTGCAGAAATTGCAATTGTTACGTCATTGTTGACTTTTTGCTGATTGGTTACAGTAGCGAAAATTGATGCCCGGTGAAACATTCATAAAGGTCGTTCAGCGCATACATACAGTATGGAAGATGAGGCGTTGCTGGCATAATTTTAGCCAACTCAAAAGTTAATTGTTGCAATATTTCAAAGCTGCTGGCATATCACTCGAACATCTTCTGTGTACCAGTAAGTGGTACGCGTACCACCGGTTGAGAACCACTGTGCTACGCGTTAGGAATACGCTCGCCACCGCTCCATATTGGTACACATATATACTTCTGGAACGCCGAATTTTCAATTGCGCTTCAGCGTTTAATGAAATAATTAGAGTTGTTCTGACGGCTCAAACCTCAATATTGACTCCGTTAAAATAAATTTTGATATTTTTCTTAAGTATCGCCTTTTCCCCTCTATAAATGTCTGTGCGCATGAGACCTATTTCCAATAAAATATACTGGTACGGTATGTATGAAAAAAGAAATATCGGATTTAGTGACGACTAACGTTTTTTTAAATATTAAAGTCACAGTGAAATGCTATTCAAAACGTTTAATGACCGACCGTTTTTAACAGTAATACTGTCAAAAAGCGCCAGCCATTTAACGTTTAAATGGCATTTCACCGTTACTTTTTGAAGTTACGATAAAATGCTACTTAGAATATTCGATGACTGACCTTTTTTAATAGTAATACTGTTAAAAAGCGCCAGTCGTTCAACATTCGAATGGCATTTCACCGTTATTTTTTGAAGTTACGGCGAAATGGTACTCAAAAAATTTAAGTACTGACATTTTTCAACAGTAACACTGTGAAAAAAAACCAGCCGTTCATACAGACATCAATATTAGCCCGGTTGAAATAAATTTTGTTGTTTTTCTTTCTCAACTATCATCCTATCATTCTATATCCTTATAGTCACGAGAGAACTATTTTTACAAAAATGTGAAACTAATCATAATTTGGCCTTTAGTCCAGTGGCGGCGCGTGGTCATTTTGACAACCGGGGCAAGCTACTGCGGGACCAAGTCACCCCCATCTACGGGGACAGGATGAGCGCTGTAGGTTCTCCCATCATTTTATGAGTATAAAAACCATTCCATCGGTAACAACCATACGGCAAAAGCGACAATTTTTAACGATAAGAAAGTGTCTTTAAAACCGGTCCAAGTCAAGGGATTAAAAAATATAGACATAGTTTATTTTGAAACCTCTTTCGAAAGGAAAGGCAATGTCTACCCAGATAAATACAATGACATATTAACAGAAACTTCGGGAAAGCAGACAAAACCTAAAATAAGGTTTAAAACGTGACTATGAAGAAAGGAAAGTTAATGCAAAGATAAGGACATGCGTCGCTCACTCATAGATATATATGCTGCTAGACTTCTACTGCTTGAACATATATGCAACACGCCGCGGTTTATTGGAAGCAAAATGCTCAATAACGCGCTGATTAAAGTCATGCATCCCAGAAATAACGTCTCTGTGAATGGATAAAACAGCCAAGGAATTTAATTCTATCTTGCTTCATTGTGTTTCTGAGATACGTTTTAATACGCTTCAGCGTGCTGAATGTTCGCTCTGCGTCGGCGGAAGAAATAGGCGTCGTCAAAATGATGTCCAGAAATTTTGCAGACGCCGCAAAGATAGTTACTATAGTGTTATCTATGAGGAACCCATAGAGCGCGCAAGTTGATGTGATGTTCAAAAAAGTTTGATTGGTGTATATACATTGCAATTCATTTTCCAATTTACCCACGTTTATCATGGGGTAAAATTTGGAGACAGTAGCCAACAAATGGATGGGAAATTGACGTGCAAATTTTGAAAATTTTTTGGGGTTCATCAAAGAGAACGCGGCAAGGTGTTCAGTGCGCAGACAATCACCTATTTGATTCACCAGAATGTCACAGCATTCCTTTGCAGACAAAATCAAACGCTGCGTTGTTTGCCCGCGGCGTAAAGAAGCGTTCCATGTGTCGTCGTATTTTATTGTTTCCCGGATACGAGATACAGCATCGCAGAAGTCTGAAATACACGACTGCACAGACGCTCCATCCATTAGCCTTGACTGCAATGCGCCGTATAATACATCCACGTGATAGAATATTGTGAAGAAAAAAGCGAGAAAAAATGAAAACTCACCATCTTCTAGCAGACGCTTTAGGACCTGCCGCCTCCCTCACAGAGCGTTCGTCCCAAACCGGAGAGCTCTGAATGCCATTGAAACACTCAATGAGCTCAGACCTTATTTCGGACACGCCCTGCACCACGCGTGATTGGAAGTTCCAACGTGTTGGTGCACAAGCTGGGAGACGGCGGCTACATATCTGGCGAAGGAGGTCAGAGCGCTTCGGCGAAACGGAAAAAAATGAAGAAAACCCCGAAACATTTGCAAAAAATATACGGACGAGAGGGGTATCAAGACACATATTTTTAATAACGAGGTTAAATTGGTGTGCATAACAATGTAAAAAATGCGCATGGGGAAAATCTTCTTTAATATAAACTTGAACACCATGTTTCGACCCACTCATGACTGCCGCGCCGT
Source organism: Styela clava (assembly GCF_964204865.1). Taxonomy (NCBI): domain Eukaryota; kingdom Metazoa; phylum Chordata; class Ascidiacea; order Stolidobranchia; family Styelidae; genus Styela; species Styela clava. The sequence continues at coordinate 24,791,255 of NC_135250.1, forward strand.
CATAAGTTTGAGCTATCAATTTTGACTTCGCGTTGTAAGGCTGTAACACTTCTTTCAGTACAGCCGATATCTCGCAAGCCGTGCGATCAATTGGTACAAAGCTGTGAAATCTCTCGGTAGGTTTACCATCTTTCACAAACCGAAAAATCACAGCCAGTTGGAAAACGCACGTGATGTCAGTTGTCTCGTCAGACTGAATCGAAAGGAACTGGCAATTCTCAATTTCCAGAGCCAAATGTTGTAAATAAATTTTATACATTGAGTCGAGCAAATCATTTTGGATAACCTTAGATGTCCCTTTCGAAACAGTTGCGGCATCAAGATGATCTCTCAATACTGTATCTAGGGATGCGGTGTATTCCACCATATCCAATTAGAAGAGCCAGCCAGTTCATCGTGCCCACGGAGGGACAGCTCGTGACAACCAATGACCTTCAAAACATCTATCAATCGACCGAGAACATGGCGGTTTTTCTCGACGTTTTGGTTGTGCCGACGAATAGAAACCGCACGTCCTTCATCCAACTGTGCTGCAATATTAACACTTCCGAATGTTCGGTATTTTACTGCATTGTCCAGATGCTCCATAGAAGATTGATGATCCCTGGCACGCTCGAAAAGATGTTTAAGATCTCTAAAACGAAATTTACACCAACGTGAGTCACGGGCGGTAGCAAAAAGTAGGCAATAAAAACAAAAAAATGCTTTTTTGTCCTCGCTGTAACACAACCATTCGTGTTTTTTATACCAAGTTTCTGCGCAGAATGTACGCCGACGCTTTCCTCCGTCATGGGATTGTTCCAGTGAACAATTTTTTGGTTGATAAGGCCCAAGACGTTGTACCTCTAATTTTTGTTCCAGCGGCAGCTGCGAAAACGGAGTGCGAAGTAGTGCATCAACCTTATTCATTATGAGGTCTAAGGCTAGGAAATGCGAAGCCGGAAAGAAGTGAGGAGCTCAAAAGGAATGTGGAAAATTGAAAGCAAATGGACTAAAGGTCTCTAACTGATTCAAATAGCGAAACAAGCGACAAAAACGAAGGCGAGGAAACTATCAACTCTTCAAGCAACCAACGAACGAGAAGGAATGCGTGAATATGTCAACACGTTGTTGTAAGAAACGTCGGCATTGTGTCGTCATAATTTCGGGGCTAGCCCCGATGATTTAGTAAAAAAAAACAGAAAACAAACGAGACAAACGCGGCGAGTGGAAGATAAAAGAGAGAATACGATATACAATGAGCAACCGGGGCAAAATCGGCGTCGCCCCGTCGACGTTCGGCGAAGGCTTTGCGAGCGAAAAATGAACCATGTCGGGAGAATATGGCTAGTGTAGACAGTCTGTGCAACCGATATTGAGGTATTTTTCGAATAATTTTTATTATACCGAAAAAACATTGGCTCTATTGACGCGCCGCCACTGCTTTAGTCACTAATGAATACTGGAACTTACTTTCAATTTCAGATAACACCGAACGCTAGCTACATTCCTAATATATATTATATTTTATTTGAAGAGCGCCAAATTCTTGAGTGCACAGGGCTTCTAAAGGCAATGAACAGGCACTGCGCGGAACCCCTGGCCTGCGCTGGCCTCTTGCGAACCTTAGTTGAAAACTACTGTGTTAGTGCATAGTCACAATTTTTATTTTATCTTATTCCTGGAAAAGATAGCTCAGTTATATCATCTCATTAATTCATCAGTCCAATGAGAATATAAACAAAGTATCGCACTTATAATAGTTACCACTGAATTAAATACCGCGTTTCAATTATTAGTAGTTATTCGCGGCAATCGTATTGCCAAACCTTTGTATTGTGAGCCAACGCATCGAGATTTAATTGTGTGCAAAGACTCTAGGCCAGGATAGTGATATATGTTGGTGTTACAATTCTGAATACCCATCCTAGCTTATTCCTAAATCGTTTATTAAGTTCGCACACAATCACTATATGGCGGCTATTGCCAATAGTATCATAAATGAATACTAACACAGTCAGGTAATATATATATTTGTTTATTATAATTGCATTTAGGCCTAATAGAACAAACTAGCTTTATTTCTGCACGAGGGATGAAATGAGATCTATTGGAAGCGGGAACACAATGGTGGAATTCTTTTCCGCGCTAATTGATGACAAGGTTTGAAGATATCGGAGTTGCATTGCATTTGGAGAATCACTCATAACATCTGCGGCTTCCTTCAGCTTTCTGGAGGCGTTCATTTCTCCCTCAGCTGCAACCACTTTGGCCCTCGCTTCCCGAGATGCCTCTGCTTCCGCTGCCATTGCTCTCTGAAGTTGAAAAGGTAATCTGACATCTTTGACTTCCACTCTTTCGACTTTGATGCCCCATTCGTCTGTCGCAGCGTCAAGAAAGGTAAGCATTCCATTTGCGATTTCTTCTTTGTCAGTTAAAACTTCAGAAAGCAGTTTTGTGCCTAACATATTACGGAGAGTAGTTTGGGCGAGAAGTCTTGTCGCGCCGTCAGCATTTTCGACTTTTGTTATCTTCAATGTGGCATCTTGTACGCGATAGTAGACCACGGCATCGACCGCAATGGTGACGCTGTCTTTCGTCAAAATTTCCTGCGGTGGAATGTCAAACGATTTGACTCTTAAATCCACGCATCTGTACTCATCAATGCAAGGTATAATGAAGAAGATTCCGGGTCCTTTAGCTCCCCCACTGAGCCTTCCAAGTCGGAAAATAACCGCTCGCTCGTATTCATTAACAACTTTTAGGCAGACGCACAAAGAGAAAGGGCCAAATGCTATAATTGCCAAAAGGGACAGTACTGTTAGTAGTGCCCCACACACTTGGCCAATGCATTCCTGCTCATCTGTGACTTCGGGTTTTCCTCCTCTGTTCTGCATGCTTGCTGGTGTTACTTTATTCATGTGGCTATTACACCTACTTCCCCTTAAGCATCCGTTTACCGGCGAAAAGTATAGCATAAAGCGAAATGTAAATAAATTTTATTTCTTTTTGGTTTATGTCGTCATAATCGCAATTTTATTTGGTAACCAGACTACTAAAATAGTGCGTATACTCAAGATGACGCCCTTTGGGTGGATTGGATATTACGTAGTTTTAGCTCATACTTGGCAGTCGGTTATTTCAAAGTTGGCGTTGTACTGTACATTTTGCACATTGTGGGAACTTGGGTGATGATGAGACATGGTTTGGACTTTTTCGAAGAAATCTTGAATATTTTTCCGATAACTTATGCCCCGAACATTACCTGCCCCCGGTTGCCCTAATCCCGCTGTTTTCTTGTCAGGTGGACATGATTTGTTTATAATCTCGTCCTCGAAAGTGTCTGCGCAGTAAAGATAAAATTATATATCACTGTTAGTGTGGACTGCCCCATCTCTACTCTGTGTGTGTACCAATACGGAGGTAACTAATTTTTTTCGCCTACTTTACTTCGAGTTGTGTGAAGGGACTGAAACCTATGGGCAGCGGGTATGTTGACTTGGCTAACACAGACAGACCTTGAACTCGTAATACAACTAAACTACGGGAAATTGCCAAATTGGAATAAAATTATGGCCTGACCCTAACCTGGTACATACACTACGGGGGTAACCGTGATTGTGTGAAAAATTTAATTAGAATTTGAAATAACGGCCAAACACTCATCGGCATATTTTACAAACCTTTCAAAACCCCAATTTATTTAATTTGTCCAATTCTCTGGAAGTCTAGAATTAAACATTTTGAAGTCGATTCCTCTACCACTCATCACTTCACAAAACATATTTTATTGAACGCGAATGAGTGAATTGTACAAATTAAACGTTAAGTTATAGTTTAGATGTTAGACTGCCTGCCCTGCCCTTGAACGCCGGCTTGTCGCGACGATCTTTTTTCTTGCGAATAAGTGCAGCGATGACATTTGATGGAATGGGGATGATTATAGTCTTGTTGTTTTTGTCGCTTATCCCGGTTAAAGTCTGCAAATAACGAAGTTGTATCGCATTTGGGGAATCGTTCATTATATCCGCGGCTTCTTTTAGTTTCTTAGACGCCATCATTTCGCCATTTGCAGACACTACCTTTGCTTTGGCTTCGCGTGATGCCTCAGCTTCGGCCGCCATAGCTCTTTGTAACTCTGGTGGCAACTTGATGTCAGTTATTTCCACGTCGTTTATTTTTATTCCCCATTGATCGGTGGCAGCATCCAAAGCTTGTCGCATTGAGGATGCAATTTCGTTCTTATCGGCTAAGACTTCAGCAAGAGTTTTAGTCCCGAGTATACTTCTTAGTGTGGACTGTGCCAGCATTTTAGTATTGTCTTCCGGATTTTGCACACGAGCAACTTTCAAAGTCGGGTCAAAAACACGCCAGAAAACAACCGCGTCAACACAAAGTGAAACGCTGTCTCTTGTCAAAATTAATTGCGGCGGGACGTCTAACGTTTTCACGCGAAGGTCCACGATTCTATACTCTTCCATACAAGGTATCATGAAGTATAATCCCGGAGCTTTTGGTCGATAGCTCTTAATTCGGCCAAGGCGAAAAACAACGGCTCTTTCATACTCTTTCACAATTATAATGCAAGACGAGATGGTCAGAGGAAACGTCGCAAGAATCAGAAGAAAAAAGATAAAACTCACAATTGCTTCTATTACATCTGCAACGGGGTTAGATTCTATTTCTAAAGGCTGATTCTGCTGAACTTGCACGACCGTCTGCTGCTTCATTTCTAATGAAAACTATTTTTTATATGCTCATTTTTGTTACTACTATACAGTCTTAAATTTGAATAAACTTTGAAAGTTAGTTGTACACATAAACTGTAACATGAATTATGACGTCACATTGAACGCTTCCCAACAAAGTTTGAATGATATGATTTTGGGGGAAATTGTAGGTAAAATATTTCGTTTTGCTTTTCGTGTCCATATATTCGAGCCTCGCTTTCTTGTTTGTTATCAACGATTAAATTTAACCAGCTGCTCATTTTACTCGGACAGATTTTCAAGCGTATTATAAACATTAATTAGAGCATTTTCTAAATATTATTTCTCTTTTTCAGTTGTGTTTTCAAAATTCAGGTATAAATCAATGGCCCCGCGTCATTTTGTTTTCGGATGAGTTTTGATTTAGGTGCTATGATAATACCGCCTAGAAGAACTGCATCTAAAATTGACTGTCGTAATACAGTATTGAAGAAACTGCAAATTGCCTATTCGTTGAAATGAAATGTAAATTAATCTTCACCTGAAACGAATTTCTTAATTTTTTTAAAATGATATATTTGCAATTTATTGAAAAAAGATGCTTTCCCTCTCATTTCTTTTAATTACAACCGTATTTCTTCTCTGTCCCATCATGAGCGCAAACATTCGTTCAAAAATTAATACATTCTTGCAATGTCTGACTCTGATGTAGGCTACAGAAAAAGTAAGCTTCCCCTTGATCAAAAATTTGGCGACGACAACAAACATGGAGGGTTGATTTATTTGTTGAACAGTCGTATATTATTTTAAAAAATATATATATAATAAAATATTTACATTTCAAGAAATATACTCCCGAATGCATCGATATCTGCCCCGAAAAAGGACAAAATTTACACGCTAATACAATTTAATTTACAGTTTCTCTTCAAAAATTGAGAAGTAATAGAGTGAACATAAAATATATATTTTAACATTGAATCGGGTAGTTGTTCTATTTTGTTCTAGTAAGATTGAACGAGATCTAGAAAACAGATTTTAAAACTCCAAAGAATAGATGTAGAGAATTAAGATAAACTGGGACTCTAGTACGTTTATAACTAAACTTGCTATTCTCGGGATTGTATCTGGACAGCAGTAAAGATAGCTATTTTGTATCATATTCTTGCGAAAATTCTCTAAGTGTTCAAAATAATGAATCAAATTGTTTTGGTCACCCTTCATTGCTGAAGCAAATCACGTATTCGTGTGTGGAATATACTCAAAAGCTTCGTATTAAAATATCGAAAATTTATGTATAATTTTGCGAACTGTTTAAAAAATGGGACAGAAGCGATATATTAGGATTGAAAAGTAAAGTAGAACAACCTAAAATCAATAATAACAACTCGCGAAGATTATAAATTGAGGTACATTCCAATAGTATATTATTTGAAGAATTTATCAAACCCAAGTTTGTTAGAATTGACATCGATCTTGGAATTTGTATTTCAATAACATCATGATTTTTTAGTTTTTAATAAAATATTTTACGAACATTTGAAAACTATTGTAAAATATTTTCAATACCAATGTAGTCTCGTCGTAAAACGAAATACACTTAGTAATTTTGTATCATTGATGTACAATTATTGTTGCCAAGTTTCAACAGACATAATACTATATTTATGCATTTAAATAATCAGCTTTATATATAACATACAAGTGGACTGACAATGGAATACAGTGCCAAATGGTATACTACTTTATTGTATAAAAAGCTGCAGTTAAAGTCAATTCAAAGATGAACCGTTTTAAGCAAAAAATTTCTGAAGAAGCGCACGTACGACTTCTTCTTGAAAAGGTACAATCACAGTCTCGTTACGATCAGCACTGATGGAATTCAGAGTTTGTAGGTACCTTAGTTTAATCGCGTCGGGGGAATCACTCATAATATTAGCTGCTTCTTTTAATAGCCTTGAGGCCTTTGTTTCTCCTTCAGCAGAAATGACTTTTGCTTTAGCTTCTCGTCCTGCTTCAGCTTCGGAAGCCATAGCTCTTTGGAGTTGTACTGGTAGCCGGACGTCCTTGAGTTCTACCTTTTGTACTTTAATTCCCCATTCGTCTGTAGCGGTGTCAATTAATTCTTGCATTTCGTGAGCTATTTGGTCTTTCTCAGAAAGAATTTCAGACATTGTCTTAGTGCCCAAGATGTTTCTGAGGGTTGTTTGGCCGGACAGCATGGTTGCTGCATCTGCATCATCAACTTTTGTGATTTGCCATGTCGCGTTGAATACTTTATAGAAAACCACTGCGTCGACCGATACAGTAACCCCATCCCTTGTTAAAATTTCTTGCGGTGGTACATCGAACGACTTTACTCTCATGTCTACAATTTTAACCTCGTCAACGCAAGGTAAAAGAAACATCACCCCAGGCCCTTTTGCAGGACCTCGTACAAGCCGCCCAAGTCGAAACGCTACTGCTCTTTCATATTCGTTGACGATTTTAATTACACCCCATATCGTTAGGGGGAAAGTTAGAATTATGAATAGAACGCAGAATACGTTAAGACATATCTGCGTAACAGCACTTTCCTCTTCATAGTCCTCTTCAACTTCAATCTGACGCTGAGACATTTTGTAAATATATAAAACTACTTAATAAGCTAACAGCTGCGCTTTCAGGCCTAAGCCTCGAGAGACGACTTCCGATTTGACAGAATATTAGTAGAGCGAGCCAACACACCTATCTCACAAAGCGAGTAGTTATCGATGCGGAACAGACTGGTATTACGTTACTCTGCGCATAAAAGATATTTTATTTGCCTTGTTAAAGTTGCTTAGATACCCTCACATGATGTTTGCCCTACATTGGGACGTACGTATGCGTACCAAGTATGGTGAGGGCATGGCCGTTCATATAAACCCTTGTCGAGTTTGTATGCCTTTTAGCAACGTTTTTGGTACTCCCGAAGTATGTGAACCAAGATGGCGGACACTGGAACGTATACTACGTATAGGTTAGCGTTAGGTCATAATTTTATTCAAATTTTTCTTATTTTAGTTCTATTACGAGCTCGGGGACTAGCCAAGTGACTCCCGCAGTATTTGTACCTGAAATCATGGCCTCCGGTGTCCGCCATCTTGGTTTTCTATACAATGTTAGAGTGCAATCGATGGGTATAATTGGCATGTATGTTAAAATGAAATATTATATGTAATACCGCAAGAGCTATGGCAAAGTTTTCTATTCCTAAATATTTTAATACCAAAGCTAGGATAAAATATATTTTTTACCTTTCTAGGATCGATAATGCTTGGCCGTATTAATTTTGCATACTTTCGTGCGAATAATTCCTAATAATGCCTTGCGAATAACGGCCTTTTTTGCTTACATCACCGAGATCCTGACATCACTTCGACAAATAATCAATTTTTTTGTAATATTAGACGGATAGATATATATGATATAATTCTGCATAGTCGATAAGATCAGTAAGAGAAAAAAAGTAATAATAAATAAATAATAAATCCTAGTTTAACACACAAAAATACATACTATTTGATAGTTTTCATACACACATATCTGGAAAAGTGGTTTCCAACCGGGATTTCGCCAGTACAGTCTAGAAGTTGGAATCCATTGGAATCCGAGATATATAATAATATAAGTATATTGTTTAATTAAATATAATCAAATGCCTATAAGTTTTTCTATTATTATTAGTCTTGCTACAATTTGAAGATCATTTTGTTTTATCAGTGTTAGGTTTTCATATATATTTATAGTTAATACAATTCACACAATGAAAGACAATCGAACTATTGCACATGGGGTTCCTCGGCCTCGGGCTTCTGAAATGTTGCATTTAAGTTCACCAAAAAGATTGAAAAGGAATGAAAGAGATAGATCTATGTTTTGATGAATCATGGCAAATTGGTCTATTGCGACTTCCCTGTCATTGTTGCTTTGAGCATATAAATATAGATAAAACGGTCTGTTTTTTTGCTCCTGTTTATCTAAGGTTACGATAGGTTATTGTTCTACCGCCTTACTTGGTTTTACGTAAGATAAACAGATGATAATATTAATGGGGGGGTAATAACACGATAGTAACAAAAAATTAAGGCCAGGGTGTCCATAAAGTCCTTTTACAATTTCAATTTTTCTATGAAGTCAGTTCTCAATATATCATAACCAGGTTTGTTGTTTTTTATTCAGTAATTGATTAAGTATTTTTTACTTCATTTAATACATCTCTGACGGCCAAAATAATATATGATATCGATAAATTCCCTTTGAAATTTTTTAAGACTTTATGGACACCCTATATAAATTGTAGTAAAGGAATTACAGCTAATTTGTCATCTTTTTATGAAAACATTAAAATAATACGGAATTTAATGGGGCATAATATTATGGAAAAAGTGGAAGTATCCAGTTATGGTCCCACCATTGAATTTCCGATCTGTTTTCTTAGCTCCCATTTATATTTGTTAACGTTAGAACAACTGAATTAAGGCAGGATATAATCTTCGAGCTTATCCTAATATTATATAACATATCAGGAAATTAGTGCTGGGGAATTGCAAGATGGAAACTGAAATTAAAGTTATAATCGTGATATACATTACAGGAAGAGATTGAAAAATTACAGCAAATAATACAAAAAAAAATTGATTCTATCCAAATATTGCTTCACCACTAATTTTCTGATTTATCGTCTTAGATTCTATTTATCGTCAGTAACGTAACGATAAGTTCGGTTAGGTTATATTCTTACGTCAAAAACTTAAGCAGGATAGTAACCGAAATTGAAGTTATAAAACGTTATCATCGTGATATACTTTACAGAAAAAGATTGAAAAATGACAGAAAAACATTCAAATACAGAAAAATTGTTAATGTTATATTATTACCCTACTACTATTTTTTTGTGTGTATTTTATTTTTTTGATCTTATGTTAAGTTAGTCGGGGATGGGCAAATTACGGTTTTTATGAATATAAATTTTCGTTGAAAATATTGATGAAAATAACGTCATAGCGACCCCGATTGTTACATTGTGCTTTTTATTATTATATAAAGGTTAGCCTAGTTGTTGTTAATAAACTGTTTTTTGATTCATAGTTTTTTATATTACGTTTTGAGACTCCGGTCCAGTAACCAAATTCATATTCTGTAACTAGCCAACTCAGTGAGGTAATTGCCCACCACTGAGCTAGGTTATTATTACCCAGCGTTCCTAACCTTACATGAGATAAACAGAATTAGAGAAAACCGGTAGAAACTGAGTGTTGTGGAAATAGCAAAATAATACAAGAATTTAAATGGATTGAACGGTACTGCTGAAGTATGCGCAGCAAGACGTCACATAACCTGAACCCTAACCTGGTACACAACCTGAGTTCAGGTTGTGCGCCATCTTGGTGCGCATACTTCAGGAGGTCCGATTAAACTTTATTGGTCACGATACACATGCAAAATTGACACTCACAACTGTTTTTTAAAGTCTAATTTACAATTCAGGAATTCTCTGGGGTTAGCTATATGGATCAGAGCAGTGAGAAGTAATAACTGTTAAATTAAATTTTTACAGTAAAATAAAATTCTCCATACAACAAATATTGACTGAAACAGGAAAATATATATGGTATAATAATAGTATAGTTCGTAACAATTTTCAAGAAGTGAATGGATGATATAGAATAATATTTTTTAAAATACATAATACCACTTTAAACTAGAACTTCTCAACTTGTAATGATATAATGAATAAATGTAATTAATATACTGCGAAGATATTTCCCCAAATTACCATCTAAAAACATGGTTACATGCGGTCTCGAGGATTTTCCAGCTTAAAATGATATAATAAATAACAAACATAGTTATAAGCGTCCTCTAGGAGGCTCTCGCGGACATGATAATGAAAGCCAGAACGCACGCTTGATATTTTAGTTGTATTTTTTGAATGCCGTAATGTAAAATAACACAAACATTGAGTCGTCATCTTTGTCAGTGCGCCTGTTCTACAGTATTGATGATTGGGAATAAAGTTTTGATTAAAGTGTATGTTTTCAGGCTGGAAGCAGGACCGCAAAGCTCGGACCGCAAGCAGTGGTGGGGGGATTCAGGGCGTTCGCGTAAATTTTGAATGTCGGGATTAGGCTTGCACGTAATTTACAGATTTACGGAATTACGGAATTATTTCGAGTTACGGAAGGGAAGTTACGAATTACGTAAAGTCGTAATTATTGGTCGAGCGCTTTCGCGATTGAAACGAGCTCTCTTCAAAGCAGTCAATTCCGTCGATTGTAAAAAGTGAAAGTTTAAAAAGAAGTTAAAGCTTCGGTATTTGCAGCCGTTTTTCTCACTTTTCTCTCTCTTGCCAATACGTCACCGTGATAATTAATGTCGCGCTTATCAAACAGCAATATGACGACGGAAGAGAAATTGCGTAATGAACCAACGCAACTTCGTCTTTTCGGCATCGGTAAAGCGATTGAGACGGCAGAGAAACAACAATATGACGGGATTTCCCGCGATCCGGTAAAAATCCTTTGCGGACCGTTGACGGTCCGCGGACCAGCGGTTGGGAAGCACCGTTTTAGAATACTTAAATCAAATCCAGAATCCTATTCTATTTTTATAGTTACCGTATTTAAATAGTGGGATTTCTCCACCACAATGATTGAAATTGAAAAAAAAAGCTAAATTGTAGCCTAAATGTTTAATGTATAACTATCTTTATGTAGTATTTAATTGAAAATGTCCTGATCATTGGATTATATTTAACCAAGGCAACGAGATTTAAGAATTTCGACGATCGTTTTTTTTTGTTTTTAACAGTTCAATATTCTCAATTTAACTACTATCAAATATCAAGTATGAGCCAGTGTGTTTATTCTGTGCGAGAACCATTTTCAATTACAAAACCTTGATGTTCTGTTACCGGTTTTATCGTTTTATATCAGTCCGGACTTGTCATTGCTCAATATATTTTCCACAATGCCTCGCAATATTTCGGCCAAATATGATTAATTGTCTTTACCAAATGCGGCAACTTATTTTGATTCTTGAAAACCACCGACACTCGACCAAATTTGTGTCAATCTTGGCCGATAGGATCGTCGACTTGAGTTAGAAAAATAAGTTAATTTTTTCGTGCGTGCAAAATAAATGTCACAATATGCATTTTTTTGCGATATAACTTTGTATTTTCGGAAAAGCCATATCATATAAGTACGGTATTTAAATTATGCGCAAATAATTAATATTTGATCTAAATTTGTTGCAAATAATGTTACAACATTTAGGCCGCGACAGGATTTAATGTAAAATGAAGCATGGTAATCGGAATAACGTCAATAAGTCGGCATCAATACTTATTATAAAATGCTGACTAGGTAGTAAAGTCGAATAATGTTAAAAATAGTGCAATAACAAGTCTTCGTCGCGAGGCAAGAGCAAGTATAATCAAACGAGAGAATACGCTCGTCATGGCATTGATAAATTGGAAACCCGACATTTTTTTGAATACGATTTTAAAAAAGTCAACTATCGTTTCATAAATATCCGTATACCAGTGTCGGTAATGATAAAATTGATCGCATAAAATTGGGACGGTTAATTTGCGAAGGTGATAAAGGAAATCAAAGCTAGCACAAAAGATAACAATCAGAATAAAATTAATTTGAATTCACTCTTGTCTTAACATCTGTCACCGGCGTGTAGTACTGCCAGGAATATGAAAACCCAAACTCGATGTCCCAATCGAAAATGAAGTGGATTCAATTCGCTGTTATGATAGGTTTAAATGTGTGAAAAAATATCGCAATTACGGGGTCATTACGTAATCGATTTGGCCGTAATTACGAAATTGATTTTAGTCAATTACGTGCAGGCCTAGTCGGGATAATCAGCAACCCCGATCTTGTGTTTTTGTTTTGACGTTGTACAACCGCAACAAATAAGTTACGTGCACCTCAGCTGACATCTGATATATATATATTCGACTTCTAAAAAATTAGGTATTAGATTTACATAAAGCATATAATCACGGAGTGGCATACATATGTTTCGGAATGAGGAAACCTGCTGTTAGGGAGTTCTATACAAAAGGGGAACCCGTTCCTAAAAACCACCACTGCTGCGATTAAAATCGTTTTTATTTTTTGTGGATTGATAATAAGTTGATATTAAGTTCAGACTAATTGCAATACTACAAGTTTAAAAGTTGGAATACAAATCAAATGATCTCAGATACTCGACGATTGCTTGATAGCAGAACTTGTATTGATCCTGAAATATAAATACCATTCTAATAATTGGAATATAAAAAAATCTGATAATATCCAGGGTTCGGACTAGCAAACAGACCAATGTGGATGTTGAATTTATTGATTTCGAATACATACAAAATACTTGAATAGGAAAAAACGTAACATACGTATGACGTATGCAAGCACGTGGTATTCATTATCACGAATTGAAATTTCGTCTTCCAGTACGAATATTATCGAGATCGGCTCAGTATAGTGCCATTAATTATTCTTCATATATATGTAAAGCTTGATTCAGATATACCAGTTGCAGGTCTTATGATCAGAGCATTCCGATTCGAGAAATATGTTGGCAACTCCACAATTAACGTGTATATAACAAAAGTGAAATAGCTGCGTATTTGTTATAAATTAGTTTCACAATATGTATTCTCATTCTTACTAAATTTTCCACCATATTTGGTCTTCCATCTCTGAGATCTTTCACAGTTCTGAAAACATCAACTCGATTCTCACATTTCAATCGATCTATCAGATTCACCGTTGCACAGAATACACCAGTCCTGCCGATCCCGTCACTGAAACACATAAAATAACTTGTTAAATTTTTGGTTAGAGAATTTAATAACTTATTCTTAAATAGACTTTATTTATGTAAAGGCAATTTTTAACTTTGACTCAGAAAGCGGTTTTAGATGACCCAGTTGAAATACTGGATTTCATATGCCTTCTCACGAAAGTATTGCACTGTTTCCAAGGTCGGGGTCCACGGACCTCCAAAGGAGCCTATGAGCATGCTTAAGATGAAAACGAAATAAGCCAAGTGCTATTGTGGTCAAAAAATTTATCAATTTCATCAAAAATCAAAACGAAATACTATAAAATAAATTTGGTTTGTTAGCTAAAATGTCGCTGTTTATGACGAACAACTGTCATTATATTTGCCTCTGTTTCTTTGTTTTCAGCGTTTATTTTCAAATGTTTTTAAAAGTGTTCCTATTGCATTTTGTATGCTTTTAGACTTAAAGTTTGTCGATTCACCTTTTTTACGCCTCGACCCGGAATGAGCAGCCGCTGATACACAAGGAGCTGCTATTTTTGCAGACCAGAATCTTTCCGCTTCGGCCATACATACCCAATTCATTACATCTTGGATGAGAGATGGGCACCGGGAGATATATAAGCTACTGCGCCAGGAATTCCACGACTTTCGATTCATGTATAAAACTAGATAGCGATCGGAGACCGCCGACTTATTGATCTGCGGTTTCGATTCCTCTGATCAAGACTCAATAGCGACACCGCGTGTCCCATCACTAATTAATCAATAACTCGCTTCCAAAATCAATAGGCTTCTGGTCCAAGATATGATGAATGTACATCAAAATGAAAATGCATCAAATGCAAAATTTGGAACAGATTCAACTTCGCTTTCGTGAGATATCGCGTAACATACGAAAGTGTCTAACAGACAAACAAACAAACAGACAAATACCTATCAACATATTTAACCGAGCGAGACCGATAAGTAATGAGGTTTATGCCAATAGAAGGTTGGGAACCATTATATATTAGTGCAAATGCCGACATATTTTGATTGTCGATACTAACTTGTTTAGGGATGACAAAGCTGTTGCAGAACTACCATTCCGGTAAAATGAAGTGCGAATATTTTTAACAAATGGCCTCACACCTGCAATGAACGAGAGTAACTCCATTCCCAGCTGATCGAATGTTTTTCTGCATCTTATTAACAAGATCAATTATTTCTCTTCCATCTTCAGGGCAACTTGTTGATTTCCATACCGTGTAATGAAACTGAGTCACAGTTTTCTAAAAAATGACAATATTTCTCGAAGTTGTTAGAATTTCTTAATCTAATTGCAGTATTCGATTTAATACCTCACGAAATGATGTAGCGAGCGAAATGATGTAGTGAGAATAGTGATGTAGATAGACTGACGTCATCATCTGCTAGTTTTCACAACTTCGCCTCAAACGAGCCTATATACAAGCGAGCAGGGGATATGCGAGGGGATGTAGTTTTATATTTAAGAAACTCCAGAGTTTTCCGTTTCGGGATTTCGTAACCAGTTTATTGCACCCTGAGGCATGGTGGTTGAAACCTTACAACCTGCTGACCTGCGATCAGCGGGGATAAAAATTTCATGATGAAATTCCAGTGTGTTTGTGTGTTAACTTCTAGAGGGAAATAGCGTAAACTATTAGCGATAATCATTGCGACCCCGCTGTCGTCCCTGTATCATTTGTCAATAAATTCAAAGTAGAGTCATACCAATGACTCACCGATTGAGGTCCCCTGTCCACCCGGAGTTTTCTTTCTGTTATGAAACCGTCTGCCTGGTCACCAACTCTAGTTACAGATAAGTCCTCCCATTTCATAACCTCGCCAACATTTGCAGGCCAATACTGAGCACATTGTTCCTGGAATTATATCAGAAATTAGCTCATACAGATTATTCATATGAACGTCAGTCAAAAAGAAAAAATTAATAAGTAAAGTTGAGTTTAAATTTAGCATTCAAGCAAAGATATTTAGATTTATTGTCGCTCCGATGCGCTATGCACAGCCAGTAGCTGTATACTAGTATAAAATTATAGTATTATTAGTTCGCTTATTATTAAATTCAGGGCTGTTTTATTATTGATTTGATCACGAAATTCTTTGTATGTTTTTTGCTTTAATTCGTGAATTTGCGAGTCACCGAAAAAACATGGTGGATCACTTTGTGACCCGACTCGCGGGTCAGTGGTCCACCATCCCTGTTGTGTATAGACGATTGTTCTAAGTTCAAAGGACGTGGTGAAAACACAGTATATACTATGTAGCAAATGGCTTATATATTGCTAGTCCTTTGCCAAGACAAAATTAAAAACGAACTTCTTTTCCTTCTTTGAGTTTTGTCAACATAACGATTGTATTAACGTTGTTATCTAGAACCGATCTCCAGAATAAATCAATGTTTGACGAAGTTGGACCTTGAGATGCGATCATTGGACTTGACTCGTCATAACTCTGCAAAAAAGTTATGCAATTAGATAACACAAAATACTGTATATATACATTATATATTTTTCATTCAAGTAGTTTTCGTTTGAAACCAAATAAGACTTCGTGCAATAAAGTGAATTTCAATAAGTTTGGATTCCTATAGAATTTTATTTACTATGAGACAACAGAAGTAAAGAAAAATAGTAGCAACAGAAGCACCCCAAAAACTTCGTTTCGGTTAAGTATAAATTTCAATTTTCTTTTGTGAAATGACAAGATTAAAACTTGTTTGTGGATGAACTGACTGCTCAGTGTCAAAATATCATGTTTCGCAATATTGTCCAATTTTACAAGTTAAGCTTTGTATCATACCGCTACCCATGAAGCATTCATATAAGGATTCTCATCTTCATCTTGTTGCATAAATATGCTTACCAGTGTGTAATCATCTAAAGACAATTAGGGGTTAAAAAAAGTGTTATTATTCTTGTACCTTGCTATTATTTTTAATTAAATAGGATTAAAATAGATGTGTCGAATGAATGTTTTGGTGTGGATATTTGTATAATTATGGCAGTCGAATGGTCGATAATAAATTGACTTTTTCATTTTTTAAACAGAGTATCTTCTACGTTCACGCAACCTACATGGAACAGACTTCTTTGATCTGTTCATCTTCTTATTTTTTCCATCGAGCCCGCGTAATTTTGAGTCTTTCATTGGTCCAATTCGGTTTAAATCTTCGAATTCTTTCTTCAATGAAGCTTCGCCATCAGGGGTCCTGAAAGAGAAATTTATTTGACACTCGATATTGTGATAACTAGAGCATGTTCTTTTTGGATTTAGATGAGAATGTTCTTTTTGGATTTAGATGAGAAGGGACAAAAAATACAGTGATCTGTGCTACTGGGAGTCTCGTGATTCCAGTGGTCGTGGCGTAACAATTTTTGCACATGTCTTCCGGCACTCCCACTTGACTACGTCATCCAAAAATTACGTTATTTCAACCTGGTCATGTACAGTTTGGCTGGGCATTTAAAAAACAACAACGAAACTGAAGCATGCCCCATCAATACGTATGTACGTGCAAACATGTGTAGGCAAACCGTAAAGCCTTAGTGGAGAGTCATTTACCAAGACCGATTATATGAAAAAGGATTAATTTTTCATACTTTAGCTTTTCTAATTTAGCCTTTGCTTCATCAGAAGATAAATCTCTGTCTTCAAACAAGATGGCTTCCAGAACGAGCTTGTGAACGAGAACGTATTGATCCTAAATAAATAATAATATTATTGAACACGAAACGGACCTATGGATCGTTTAGTAATTGTGCTGTTATTGTGAAAAATCGCTTTTTTCTTCAACTACTAGACCAATTCCTTTTAGTAATTCAAGATTGTTGCAGGAACGTTATTAGTTTTATTTATTTATTTCGAAAAAAATCTTGGATCAGTTTTTCCTTTCTACGTTTTGTGTGATGACGTCATCAAAATTGAAAAATGCGCAACGTGCCATGGTTCCGTGATCACATCCCAGTGACCTGCGGTGGTCAGAATACCAGTACTGTAAAAGACTCGATACTACTTCGTTTTGACTTCCGTGTCCATATATTTTAGCATTGCTCTCTTGTTGAACATCTGATTTATTTCAGGGTGCAGTTGTTGAATAATAAATATCAAGCTAATAAATAGATCTGTTGGACATATATATAAATAAAGATATAGCTCACAGAATTTTGCACCATTTCCACTCTTTGTTTTCTCATGTTGAGAACGCAAGCAAAGGCATCAACGGATCTTGTAGACCTGCTTTCATCAAGCAGAATATCAAAACCAATTAATGTCCCTGTTCGTCCTGCACCGGCGCTAGAGAGAAAAGAAAACGGGAGTAATAAAACATTTTGCGATGATTTTTTTGTCGTACATCGTACGTTTTCGATAGATCCTATCTATATCTAACTACATATCAATCCGTATGCCAAAGTAGGAATTTAAGGACCTGATATTTATGTAACTCCCGGGTACTTACCCACGGAAGATTTAATAGAACAATGTGGAACAGAAAGAGTCGATATATTGAGGGATTATATTGGTGTTATTTGCGGGAAGCACATTTTGGGGACCATCTGCCTTTACTCTATCAATACTAACGCAGACGGAGCACACCACCAAATCTTATTTATCTTCATGTAAGTTACACAAATCGATGACCCTAACCCTACATAAAAGCGATACTAATGTCTGACTCTAACATGATCCTAGGAAGTCCGACAGAGTTATTTCAGAGGCATTTCAGTGTAAATGTGGTTTGTGCATATTTTTAAAAACTGATAAAAATTATGAACCAAATGATTTTGATGAACCAAAGAATGTGTGTTGCAATACCTGCAATGCACTACAATTGGAGAACCTTTTCCGATTTCTTCATAACTTTTCATCACAGCTCGATGCATTCGTAATAAATCTGAAGTGGTTGCCGGTGCACCATGGTCAGGCCATTTCAGGAATTGATACTGGTGTACATTGAACGTGACATCATGACCCTGAAATAAAGCATTTGATAATGAATGTATAGATAAGCGACCTATGTATAATTTCTTTGAAGTCGTGGCCATACGCCAACGCTGGACGGGTCATGCTCCAGTCAAATTACGGTTAAGATAATAATTCTACTTCCGTCATGTGAGTCATATCAATGCTCAGAGGACAGTACATTGTGCGATAAAAATAATTTTAACCTTAAAAAGCAGCAGGTTAATCTCATGTGCAAAAAATAAAAATTGAAGAAAGGTGTCGCTGTTTGAAGACCTCATCAGGTCCCTCGCGATTCCTGTCACACAAATAGCTATAATAATATATTAATTTTTGTATCGACTTTAGTACACATGCTTTTGTGATACCAAATACGCGATTGACTGGCTGACTGGCGCGCATTTTTCTTACCTCATTACGAGACTTCACAGTAAAACTTCGTTTTATAAACGAGCCGTAGTTGACTTCATGTACATTTTCCACTAGCACGGAACCAAACTTTTGGTTTTTGTTCTCATCAGGCCAATATTTTTCACACTTTTTCTACAAATAGAATTTAATTGTGTTCAACATACTTTTCTTGCGTCAACAAGTCTTTTTTGTATTGCACATCGTATCCATATATTGTATTGCATAATTCTATGAATAATTGAGCTGTTATTGGATATTCGAGGTTCATTTTGCGCAATTTTTAGCACTGAATACCATACTGGTGAACATTTTGGGATTTACATATTGCCCATTACCCACCTCGGCATAGAATCTTTTGTCATAGAATCTTGACATAGACGTCTCTTGTCAGAATTTTAGTTCAGAAATACAGTTGAAGTCAAATTACCTTCCCAGCCTCTCTTTCCTTTGTCAACATCACGATCAAATAGCATTTATGTTCGATTATCATCTGCCAAAAATCATCGACAGTCGTTGCAAGAGGTCCCTGAGTTGCAATGTATTTACGTCGCTTGGTGTGACCCTTTAGAATGAAATTGAACATCCAATTAAAAGGTCAGATTCAAATATTTTTGCGATGAGAATTTTCTTCCATTTTCAGTAACGATTAATAACTGATTTCACGTCTTGTAGAATAAGAAATGATACGAAACGACGCAAAAGTCGACAATATAATTTCCGAGATATAACCTAATGTCAGTATGATTTATTTGATAAATAATTTAATTTGACGTGTTTCAAGTCATATATATTAGTTTAACAAGTATAGTTTTACTATATTTTTAGTTGTTCCATCATACATTAACATCTGGCATATCCATTTTCCCCTTAGCAGTGATACATTTTTTTTGAAAGTATATTGAAGGCTTATACCGCGTACGTAAGCTAATAAATCATAGCTATTTGTTTTATACTTACATCAATATAACAGGCATTTATATATCCCGAACTTTCTGGTGATATTTTCACTCGAGTTTCATCAACTGAAAAAAGGGAAGTTCACAACTGAGTCATTGAAAATCATCACAATCATTGAAATCTCGTTAAGATGTCAAAAATATGATGCTGAGCTTTTTTATTCTTTAACCCCGACCACTCAAAATTTCTTATTGTAGTTTTACTTCAATATACTTTATTACTGAATGAGAAGCATACATGCCGGAGGTCCGATTGAATTTTAATGAACTTTTGTATTCCAATTGTGTTATTTTTGAAGTCGGGTCGAAGTCTTCTAGGTTTGACTTATAAAATCGTTATTACAAGGCGTGAAGGTTATTGAAATTTCAACGATATGGTCAAATTGCACACAGAATCACTCTCACTAATACCACGCATGAGTTTGCCGAGTAAAATATGTCGGGTGTCTATATTCACACTGGACATTCTGGCTTATAAGTTTTCTAATTGAACACCGAGATTACTAGCGTTACTGTACAATGTATCTTAATCAGTTAAAGCATATGGATACTAAACATTAATTTCATATTATGTGATGTATCTTTTTTTTCGATCTGAAATAATGTGTACTATGAACAACGCTCAAAGACTATTGTTTTAACCCTTCTGCCCTACACAACACACCACATTAAGTAATAATTACATAGTATCGGTATCGGAATATCGGCCTTGTTGTAGTATCGGCGTATCGGTATCGGCGTTTTTAGCTGGTATCGGATCGGTATCGGTATCGGCGAAAAAAGTGGTATCGGTACATCTCTAATAACAACAAGAAGAACGAGAATATCGGTTGAAAACCGAAGACTTATCGATCGATAGTTAGGGGATCCCCCAAAACAGAAACTGCAGTTTTGATTCATCCGCTCTTGTAACTTGCGCACTGCGCATCGCACACACACACTCGGCGGGTCTCAAAATTCTCTCGCTTTACAAAAATCTAGATCACTATATCAATAATTGATTGATAACTCGCTAATTATACGACATAATTCGCCCAAAATCAATAGGATTCTGGTCCGAGATAAGATGAATGCACATGCAAAATCTGGAGCAGATTCAATCTTGCTTTCGTGAGATATCGCGTGCATCTAACAGACAAACATACAGACATACAAATACCTATCAACATACTTACCGATTAAAATCGATAAGTAATAACAACAACAACTACATGATAATAAAAACGAGGTTCATTTCGTGTTGAATAACGTTGGCATGTTGAATAACGTTGGCCGCATAGGGCCCCTGGGAAGGATTCGTGCCGCCCACTTAAAGTTTTTATATATATAAATACGGACGTATAAAAATATTTAACATTAAAATTGCCTGGTATGATATCAAATCTTACTAGATTTGAGGCTTCAATTTCACGCGGCTCCTCCATAAGAAAAGCACTGTAACGCCCCAAGATATGATTTTGCGGAGGGCCACTCAAGCATACAACATATGGGGCGTACAATGAGTTTTTTACCCACTGTGAAATTAATTACAGACTGTTATGATGATATACAGGCATTTATCCCCAAGTGCGAACTGTATGAAACTCAATTTGAATTGAAGAACGCAGTTCATTTTCCCTTACTAAATAGCTTCGAGAGCAACAATATGGATTTTTATAAATATTTGGGACGAAGTCGCAAAGTTGTTGAATGCATTTGAAGAGAGATTCGCTTAATTGCAAAATTTGACAGTCTTTTAAAAATTTTGTACGCGTTCCGTTAACATTCGGGTAGAAGAGGCCCCAGAATATACGCAACTTGGATTGATGTCCAGTCACCTACGGAATTGAAACAGTAGTTTCAAGGAGATAGAAAACTTCTACAGTGAGTATATCGATGAAGATAAGGTTTCATCCTGAGACAAATGGCAATGCGTATTGCGGAGGCAATAGGCACAACGTATATTTGCAGATCTTTCTTTTCAAAATTGAAAATTATGAAATCGAAGCATAGGAGTAAGCTGTGGAACGGCAGTTTGACAAACCAGTTAGTTACGTCGTGAGGTATCAAAGCTAGCCGTTAATATTAAACAGTTAATTTTTCCGCCGATTTTTTATGCCGATGTACATTGCTTGAGGGTAGTGCATTTTGCGTAGAAGTTGAATTTGGTGTTATTTGTGTGCATGTTGTGTTCAGAAATCCGCAAAGGGTTGTGCAATCCAGGCGTTTGATTTAGCGACGCTCAAATTCTAAAGTAAATCGGCACCGGGCTGGTATTCAAGTTGGGTAAAAACGTTTGTGCTCTCGAAGTATCCGTACCAAGATGGCGCACAACCGAAACATATTATGTGTACCAGATTATAGTCCAGGTTGTGCGTCATCTTGGTACAAATACTTCCGGAGCGCCAAAACGTTTGCGTCCGCAATGAATTTCCTCATGTGAAAGTGGCCCGCGGCACTAAAAAGGTTGGACATGCCTGGTCTAAATTATACCGCTATATTGAATGCATTATGTGAGTTCGTAGAATGAGTTTCCACGAGAACCACATACCGGTAGCGTTACTAATTTGCAAACATAAACCGTGCCGTAATTTCCGGTATTTACCCTGGTATAGCGGACTGTTTTTATGATATTCCGCTTATTGAATCGTACCTGAGTATATAGAATTGTTTAGGTAGGTTAAAGTGAGCGTTTAACAAGGCCTAAGCCATAGCATCATAGAGACATAGACTATCAGTTAGCTATCCAAATAGCCCATTATTACATTTATTTCGCATTGTTACGTCATACGCGGATTTATTCGGAGTTAATGCTCGCTACATGGACTTTTTACCGGTATTGTGGATCTGTTACCGCTTACCGGTTTCGTGATACTTGTTCGGTTCAGAGGTTACTTGTTACCTCGTGATACTTTATTGATTATTAAATTTTTAATCACAGCAGTGCTGTCGACGGGCTTCGTTGATATAAGGATATGAAGTAACTTGTGATATATAGGATGTTGGAGTAGACTACCATGACTGGATATCAAAACGCGGGGAAAATTATTACCTGAAATTGATCGAAAAACTGTGAGTTTTCTTTTTTTCTCATTGAATTGTAAACTTCTTCCAAATCAGAAGTACTAATAGAGGTGTCAGAGGATTTTGATGGTTGAACTTTTGCCGATACATTGGCGTAGGGACCTGAATCTGTAAATAATTGTTGAATCGTGATTACAATTATTTTCATTTATGTGATCTATGCCGAGTTATATGGGTCAGCCACGTATTAGTGATGTTGAATTCAAATCAGGGTTCATATTTTTTAGGCTTGGGAATTTGTGTAGAATGTAGAGTACGATGATTCTATATATATAATATATATTTACTGTATTCTGGTAGTTTGAGATATTAGTAATTGTGAACCCACCTCCCTCTACATTTACTTGCGTCTTTTGTTCGCTCGGCGTGCTCGCTCTGGTTTGTATTTTTGAACTCGATTTTCTGTAAAATGACAAATACATAAATACAGAAACTCAAATATTCAAGTTACACTTTTCTAAAATTTATTTACGCATTACGCATGAAATCTTTGATGAAAATTGCAAAATAACTTTGTTATCAAGATCACCAATTGATGGAGGTCACAACTGTGTCTGCAAGTATTTAATACCTCGTTGCAACCCATGAGAGTTTTCCTCTGCGGAATTTCATACAAAAAGCTAGTCAAAGATTATGCATATCAGGATTGTGTATGAAATGTCCGGTTGATACCAGGTCATGGCAGTTGCAGCATTTATACTTGACAAAAACACCCAAATTATACACATTTGACTGACTGGGTCAAAATATGAAATCATATTATTGTGGTATTGCCCACTCCTGTCACTTCGCTCGAGTGGCTAGAATGGTAAAAATCTGAGCAAAACTTACGGGATGGATGAGTCATTTTTTTCTGTCCCAGCGAAAGCCATTTTAGTATAACCATCAGTTGATTCTTCTTTATGTTGAAATTTCCTGTCGCAAAATAAAATACGCGTGACTTCCAGACCGTTTATAATTAAGTCGTCCGGAGCAAAAGAATCAATAGAAGGCCAATTGACGGACATCGCTAAAAACTTTAAAAAGAAACGGGCGAAAGTGGTAGAAAAGTGAAAGTTGCCCTGTTCCCAAAAAATTAAAATTTGAAAACATTTGAAATTGCTTTTGCAGGGAGGCGGGGTGGTTAAAGTCAGCGAGCGGCTGAACCTTAAAAAACAAATTAAATTTCATTTGTAGGGATGTAGGGTGGTTGAAGTTGCTAGAAATCTAAAATGAATATGGGAAAAATTCTCTCTAGCGTGAGATGGGTGGTTGGAATCACCAAAGGCTGAACCCTAAAATAAAGAAGTTAATGACATTTTTCTGTAGATAAGTGGGGTAGTTAAGGTTGCTAAATGGTTGAGCCCTAAGGGGAAGCAGTGGATGGAGTTTATAAACTTCAGCCTTCTAATGTTGTGCGTTATTATTTTGCCAAACTTTGTTGCCTTTGTAAAATCAAAACAAATCCTTACGAGGTTGATGGAGTATTTTCATGTGTTGCAGTAAACCCCACTTCAGCATAATCACCAGTCGTTGCTTCTTCATTTTGAAACTTCCTACAGCAAAATAATATATGTATATTAGCTGATTCATGTACCATTATTAGGTAATATCTTCTTTCGTTTTCAGCATCGAAATTGGCAATAAAATGATTGTGCATAATAAGAGAGCGATGCTCAAATATATTAACACGAAGGCGAAAACAAAGAAGCTTACCGTACCTATCGCGCGTTACTGATATCAAATGAACTCCGACTTTCGCGTAGCACGTGTTCGCAAAATTAAAACGGGAGACAGCCGTCACGCTTAGCGGATTTAAAATCATGTTCCCATGAATAAAAAATAATACAACGAAATTTTGGATGAAAATCAAATCCCATATAGGGTATATCGAAGATTTAGGAATAAATGAAAGTTGTAGCCTTCTAGAGACAACAACAATTTTCGATAATAGAAAATTTCGAAGCATTTGGTCTAGTAGCGAAAAGCGTTTTTTCCTAACAAGAAGAAGAGGAACATTATAATAATAACAATTCGATACATAGGTCCAGTTCGTATCCAATAAATAATCAGCAACATGAGAAGCTTTACAATACTCACGAAGCTGAGTCCACGTTATCCGGTCTTGTTGGGATAACGTCGCCCACCGAATCGATTTCGCTTGTCCCACTTTTCGCTTTGCTAAAATAACAGTATTCAATTGATATTATAAATATATTTAAAGTCAACTAACGAAGTTTTTCACCTTTCAAATTACCTTTGAATGCGCAAATATGCGAATAATTATCGTTTATGCTCTGGAGTTACAGACTATTTTTCTAACAATATTTTGAAACACTTTCATACAAGCATTTTTATCTCCTACTGAATACCTTTTAGTAAGTCCATATATATTGTGACCAAGAACTCACCGTCGTTTTATTACTACAACCATAATCAGCACAGCAACAAATAAGCAAGCTCCAGCTACTATTACTGCAATTATCCAAGATTGAAAACCATTTGTTTTGGCTAGAGAACAAAGAACACGTGTTAGATTTTTAAGCACGACTCTTATAAGCGTATTTGTTTAATATTTTGCGAAACTTTACTCGTTAGCAAAGTGTCGCAACGCGTTTCATCTTGTTATTTCAATGAATGGACTAGAGAAGATAGCTAAAATGTGTTTATTTGATTAGAAATTTGTTGAATTAATTTTTAATGAAAATTAATTTGGCTGTCTCACTCGAATTTTCTAACATTTGGTATGGTTGATGTTCATGTACTAATTCGCAACTTTCAACCAGTTTACCGTAACTGAGATAAATTTGTAGATAAAATTAGGTTACCATATGCCGAATAAAAAACAACTCACTTAATTGTGTTGGTGGACTCATTTTCATGCAAATTTCTATTCCACAAGGGGTTGTTGAAACGACGAACACACTATAGAAAAAAAAGTAAATGTTATGTGAAAAGCATTAAAAACTATCCTGAATATGTACAATGTACATCCTGTACTTTGGGTGGTCAATACTTCATTATCAAACATTCTTCGAGTAAAATTGATATTTCCGGAGTCTTGTGTTATTTAATAAAAAATTATCATACCTGTAAGATTTTTCTTTGTCAAGTTTCCGATTTTGTCCTACAAATATTTCATTCTCTGCGATATTTCTCCGTCGCCTTCTTCTCTTGGACACAGCATCGATTATTTGAGTGACGTTACAAGAAGATTTCGAATCATCGCCAAGCTTGATAACTTGTTTATCGTCAGTGAAACTGCGATGCGGGTAAATATTGGATGGGGAATGAAAATAACTGATGTGGAAGCAGTTTCATTTTAATAAAAGTAAAAATCGACTATGAGTGAGAGTAGTTCAAGAATGGAAGAGTATAAATAGTTTCAAATATATCTCATAGGTCTAAATATTTCATAATATATTTTTTATAAATGCTCCAATTTGTAAACCATAACGAAATTTCAATCAAAACTCACTGCCCATGGTTAGGCTAGAACATTTATGCAGGCAACTTCCGTTATATATATTTTTTTTATGAGGTACTGTAGTTGCCTGAAATTATAATATTTTTACGGCGTACTTGTAAACTGGAAGCGCTACTGCGATGTATTCGGTGGTTGAGCTCTGCGCCATGTTCAGATTCTCCATGCTGAAATTAATATTCCGTTCCGATGATTCATCTTTTACGATGATGAATAAACAGCTGAATGTAATGAAAATATTTACAAAATAACCAAGGAAGCAATGCAATAATATACTGACACAAAGGTTAATATACTGACACGAAGATCAAGTAGTTAATATTATCACTGTACTGCAAGCAAAATTCTAGCCAAATGTTAAAATATTTAACTGCGTGCAATTCAAGTTGACAAAAAAAAAACATTAAAATTTGGGGTGAACTATGCGTAACCAATATTATATTTGTAATTGCTTGGTCCATTAGTTGTGGCAAAAACCGCCTTCGTGTGCTATAATAATTTGATGCTACTAAATTTAAATATACAGGAAATGCGCAAGATTTGTTAGTTTTAACAGCGTCGTTTAAAGTGCCATGAATAGAGTGTCGGAATGAATTACAGCTATATTTATTTGTAGTAATTTCTTTGTATAGTGTCATGTAGTAGTTGTATTCTCAGAATACAAACCTCAGTAAACCATTGCTTTCATCAGGTTTAGTCACGGTTATTTTGCGAATCCCGTTACTGTCGGTGGCGTCATCAGTAATCATTGGCTTCGCAAGTTCATTCGGAGCTGTTGAGGAAAGGAATCGAAAATTTTTCACAAAATTAGTTTAAATATATGTTCGGTTCAAATAGTATTAACAAATATAAATACATCAAAATATAAAAAAGGGGATCAAAAGGTATGTTGTATAATACAATAATAGACACGATATTGGCAGATCTACACAAAATGGTACAACGAACATATACTTTCATTTCAACGGGTATTTTGATTCGTTTGTAAAGATATGGCCAGTGGTGACGTTTACGCATGTCAACTTTGGCGTTTCAATGCCAGATTTGTATATCTTTTTCTAATGATAATAAATAATGATTCAATAGTCATACGCAAAACCTGGTATTATCATGACCATGTTTCTGAATGTTTCCTTTGTGAAAAAAAAAATATATATCTGAATGGGAGTTATCCCACGGTGGTTTGTAAAAATGTTATCGGAACCTTTGAACTGACAATAAACTCCGGCGTAATAACGTTGATTTTTTTCATTGAAATAATAAAAATCGAGAGTCGCGTAAAATTACCATCATTAAATCAAACAGTACTTAATAGCTTGAGCACATATTGAATTAGGCGCAAAACTTTTATAATTTGAATATTTCACTCCCCTTTCGATCGTTAAGTGGACTTCAAGAGATAGGTCAATTTTCATGGATATTTGGCATTGAATTTATTCCATTACACAGGTAATATGAAGTTGTATATATTCCAGCTCATAGTTAGCTTGTGGCATAAACAGAAGTAAACAAAAAGACAAGTACTGCAGTTCCACCATCTCTTGCCACCCAGAATGAAGGGTCAAAAGACCATCAGTAGAATAGTACCTTTATTGATATAAATGAATAACGAACGAAATTTCTATGAGAACGCAAATTGAGCTACCGTGGTATAAATTGATGCCACTGATTCTATTTCCTATATTTGTTTATGATTCGATTACTAGTAACTGCATTAATACGTAAGTATAATTCCCGAATGAGTTACTCCTATTTGTTACTGAAATATTGGGCACGATTGATAAGTTATACAAAACCTGCTGGTTTCCCAACACAATATCCGACTGCATTCACTGCCTCGCTCAGTCCTGCACATCCGATAACTTGTATTGATACTGTGCAGTTTTCGTTTGGGGGTGCACTAATAGTGTGCGGAATCGATATGTTGAATGCGTCTATATGGGAAGACTCTACGTTCGATCTTGTAGCAATTGTTATGCAATATCTCGTGACCTGAAAATAGAAGAATATTTGAAATACATATTCCAGGGAACAGTACCAAGTAAACTTCATTGGTTAAGTATATATAGTTGTAGCCGAAGTGTGAGTATGAAACCGTTGTGTGTTTGTGGATTATTCGTGGCGCTAAACCAAATGCAAATATGACACATTTTTTAGATGAGGCATCTGTGGCAAACTTGAGTTTTGACGGACGGAAGGTTTAAAACATTTTTTATGTTCTCCAATATCTACTTTAATATGATTTAACGTCATCCCAACTCTAAAATTGGAGAGTCATGAAAAAATCATTGTCAAACCTATAGCATTTTTTTTAATTATTGCGAATTTGGCATATATGTGGATGGATTTCGCAAGCATTCAAAACTGCTTTAATTAAATAATTCCTTAACTTTAGCTTGAAAGGAAATTCGACGATCCTGCCTGAGTAATCCTTCCCGTATTCCTCTATTTATTACATACGTTACTCACTTTCAAACCTGTTACTGTTTCTGGTTTTTCATTATTCTTCCAAACCCATTGTATGGAACAGTTGGACGATAGAGATGAAGATATCACAGGTGCGGTTTTTCCATTTGTATTTGCAGTTTTGTTGTCTGAGTATTCATAATCACACATGCTTTCGGACACACAAGCCTCGACCTAATACACATAAACATATTGTTTTTTATGTATTTTGCTCGAGAAACTTTTCTCATAAAAACGTATTCACTATTAAACTATAAACGGTTGGTTTTTGTAGAATGTTGGTCTAAGTAAAGTTCTGAACTGTCTTATCAACCTAGTTGATCAGCTTGCGACTCTCCCACGCGATAGATTCAAAAAATCAAAACACCAACATACCGTTACAAAATATTCTGTTGAGGCCTTCAATCCAAAAAGTTCTGTATGTTGAGGCGTGATTGATGTAGGAACCGATGAATTCCAAGAAACCTCTTTTTTGGTAGTCAAATTCCGTGCTAATATTCTAAAATAAATTAAAATAGATTATCACTGGATATAAATTTCTAGTAAATGGACAGATATTGTAGCGTTTGTAGGATATCTAAAATTAAATATTTTTATGTCAACCAAAAGTATATTCATACATTTATTATCTCAGTCATATCGGCAAAATTGCACCGTAGCTTCAGAACTCAGCCATCTACGTAAATATATCAACGTGTATCTATATCTTCTTCATTGGTATATGTTTAACGAGTAAATGATGCAGTTTTTTGTACCTGTGAATAAATCCGATAGCATTTTTGTTGGGTATCCATGTCACGATCAAACTTTGATTGCATGACGAATTGGTGACCGACGTGATTGATGGATTTCCTTCCACTAAAATATCGAAATGAATTTCAGTAATACGGATTGTGCACTTTACGAATGCAATAATATTTGATCCGAAAATAAAAGGAGCGCACGGTAATGAGACTGATAGTATCGCGTTATGGGGTCATGCAGGAACGTCCACATGATGTCCGAATTGAGAAGTAACATGGAGAAAGAACCTACATTTCAATCCACAATATTCTAGCAACAATTTTATCGCTAAAATAATATTATGCTAATATTGCACTCTATGGGTTATTGAGGGCATATAATTATTTTTGGTGATTTTGAGCCCAAACCGCTAATTTAGAAGCCTGTACGAAAAATACGATCCATTTCTTTTAATGCCGTCATTTACGTGTGGTCGTCTGTTTGTTCATTATAGCAGATATCAGTTTAGTAGTTCGACGCCGTTATATTTCAATCGGACTATTACGAATGTCCATTGTTCTGAGGAATAAATGCAAATGAAAGACCCATTGAGGAAATTTGCAACAAAATATATGATTTTCTCCCTTTTATCGTAAAAGAAGTTTACCTTTAAAATTATACTCAATACCGCTACTGTCCGTGGTCCGACAGATATATGTAGCAGAATCAGAGATTATTGCATTCTTTATATGTAATATTGAATTATTTCCATTGATTTCTTGATAAATTCCATATTGTTGGGACGTATTCGTAACCAGCTTGAAATTTCTGTACCATTGTACCTCCATACCCGTACAGGAATCTTTTGGTGTGCAGAATATTTTTCCATTATTTAACCTAGCATTGATAGAAATGGCATCTGTGACAAACAAATAAGTAATATAATTAATACGCAATAGTAATTGGGCTGCAACCTATATTTTATCAAAAAAACTCGGAGTTTGAGATCCTATATTTCACCCAGAATTTGCTGTTTTATTTGAAATTCATTCAATTTATTCCGCCCATCGTTCGGTTCAGTGAATGCAGTGCTTGACTTTACCGCTCACAGATACCAATGTGCATGCGACAAGTCATGTCCGTAATCCTAATTTTTCAAAGTTTATAGAATCCAAGCAGCCCACTGCAATAAAATGCATACTGGGAAACATGGAAATAGCAACGAAAAAATAGAGTTAGGTGATCAATTTCGTTTCCTATTCCGATGCTTCTTATTTCCTAACCTCGGATGGGAAACTCAAGTCGGTATTTCTCCACTAAAATACGGAATATTTCAATTTTTATGTGAATCACAAAAAACTATAATATCTAATACATGTTTCAATGAGTAAATTTGAGGACACACAAACGAGAGAAATATTTCACTGCAGAACTGTACATTTCTAATATTCCAAGTTTATTCAGATATTTATGATAGGATGACAAAAGTACGAAGTACGGCATGTATAACGAGGCGCCTGGGAGACCGAGTTTTTAATAAATGCAATTTCATACTGACTACGGCTATCGACGTAGTAATTTGTCCCTCGCGTCGACTTGTTTGAGCATTGCTTTCTTGTAGTTTTAAGCAGCGCCAACTCAGTAAATATTTAGTTGGATGAGTTTAAATATCAATAGAAGAAGTATGCAATAAGAATGTACTTCCGTGGTATAGAAAAAAGTATTAATATATACTACAATATTTTATGATTCGGAGAATTCGAGAATAATATTATCTAACTATGATGTCCCACTTTTTGATTAATTTACTTCCTGAATCAATGTATTGAGTCTTTATAAGAAACATAGTAGATTAATATTATCTAACTATGATCTCTAACCTTTTGATTAATTTACTTCCTGAATCAATGTATTGAGTCTTTATAAGAAACATAGTAGATTAATATCATCTAACTATGATCTCCAACCTTTTGATTAATTTACTTCCTGAATCAATGTATTGAGTCTTTATAAGAAACATAGTAGATTAATATCATCTAACTATGATCTCCAACCTTTTGATTAATTTACTTCCTGAATCAATGTATTGAGTCTTTATAAGAAACATAGTAGATTAATATTATCTAACTATGATCTCCAACCTTTTGATTAATTTACTTCCTGAATCAATGTATTGAGTCTTTATAAGAAACATAGTAGATTAATATTATCTAACTATGATCTCTAACCTTTTGATTAATTTACTTCCTGAATCAATGTATTGAGTCTTTATAAGAAACATAGTAGATTAATATCATCTAACTATGATCTCCAACCTTTTGATTAATTTACTTCCTGAATCAATGTATTGAGTCTTTATAAGAAACATAGTAGATTAATATTATCTAACTATGATCTCCAACCTTTTGATTAATTTACTTCCTGAATCAATGTATTGAGTCTTTATAAGAAACATAGTAGATTAATATTATCTAACTATGATCTCCAACCTTTTGATTAATTTACTTCCTGAATCAATGTATTGAGTCTTTATAAGAAACATAGTAGATTAATATTATCTAACTATGATCTCTAACCTTTTGATTAATTTACTTCCTGAATCAATGTATTGAGTCTTTATAAGAAACATAGTAGATTAATATTATCTAACTATGATCTCCAACCTTTTGATTAATTTACTTCCTGAATCAATGTATTGAGTCTTTATAAGAAACATAGTAGATTAATATCATCTAACTATGATCTCCAACCTTTTGATTAATTTACTTCCTGAATCAATGTATTGAGTCTTTATAAGAAACGTAGTAGATTAATATCATCTAACTATGATCTCCAACCTTTTGATTAATTTACTTCCTGAATCAATGTATTGAGTCTTTATAAGAAACGTAGTAGATTAATATTATCTAACTATGATCTCCAACCTTTCGATTAATTTACTTCCTGAATCAATGTATTGAGTCTTTATAAGAAACGTAGTAGATTAATATCATCTAACTATGATCTCCAACCTTTTGATTAATTTACTTCCTGAATCAATGTATTGAGTCTTTATAAGAAACGTAGTAGATTAATATCATCTAACTATGATCTCCAACCTTTTGATTAATTTACTTCCTGAATCAATGTATTGAGTCTTTATAAGAAACGTAGTAGATTAATATTATCTAACTATGATCTCCAACCTTTCGATTAATTTACTTCCTGAATCAATGTATTGAGTTTTTATAAGAAACGTAGTAGATTAATATTATCTAACTATGATCTCCAACCTTTTGATTAATTTACTTCCTGAATCAATGTATTGAGTCTTTATAAGAAACATAGTAATGCAACAAACCGGTTTGACAAATATAGTTCAGAGATTCGGTACAACTACTGTCAATCCATTCATAATCTTGTCTCCCTACCAGCATACAATCTTCATTACCAGCGTTGTTCGGCTGATTATGTTTCCTTAAAAATGTACAAAAGACTATCGATATATAATATGTATAATGATGCTCTCCACACTTGTGTAATATGACATGAACGTGTTTCAATGGTGAGCAAACCAAAGTCTAGAATCATTCCTATTTACGAAAAGGAATTCTGATTCTTACCAGTTTTG
This sequence comes from Styela clava, assembly GCF_964204865.1. Classification (NCBI taxonomy): domain Eukaryota; kingdom Metazoa; phylum Chordata; class Ascidiacea; order Stolidobranchia; family Styelidae; genus Styela; species Styela clava. The sequence continues at coordinate 24,824,447 of NC_135250.1, forward strand.
ATATCCTATTTCTCCTCTCATGGTCACATTAGTACCATCCTGCCATTTCCAATCTCCTTCCTTAGCTATGTCGTTTCCTCCAATGAAGAAAGGGTTGTCGTAATTGATGCTTTAAAAAAATAAATAACCGAAAAGGGATCAACAATATTTGTTGAAAAACGTCCACATGTTCACACTATATCTTGAAGAAAATGACGGGCGTAGGTTCGACTCGAATCAACACATTTTTAGAACTCGGAATCAAGAGGACCTTCGTCGTTTTTACCCAGTCAATTCTAATCAATTCTAGTTTTACTAGTGCACATCGTTATTGACATGGCTTTCATGCCGTCCCCACCTTTAAGATTTATCGTTATTTTTAGGACTAGCGCTACAGGAAATTAATTTCTCTTTGTTTTTTAAATTTATACTTATTTTATTTAACAGTTTGAGTTTTATCCTTCTGGGTATAAATTCCGCATTACGGAAGTTCATAGAAAAGTTTCATTCAACAAGTAGGTAAGATTAGAAATTCTGAACATTGATTACATGTAGCTTGAGTTAGTTTACTCACGTGATAGTAGCATTGATGACGTTTGTTATTCTCTGGTTGTCGACTTTTGCCAGATAACCTCCTTGTGGTTCACAAATAGCTTTTGCTTGGTTATAATTTTTTTGGGGGTGTTTGAAAAACTTGAGTTCATACTGATCCACGCATCTTATTTGCCACGGATCTGTATTGGAATAATTTGTTTGACTACTATTATTATTATCATCTATTCATTGAAAAAATTTGATCAGTAAATGAATGTTGATATGAAAACAATTCATAAGGGTGTATATTTTGTCAAAAAAATAGTTCGACATCATGTAAAGTGTAAACAATCAAAACACCTCCAATTTGATGTTACATATTTTTAATTTTATTGTGGTACAATATCAACAAGGCATGTCTTCAATACCAATCACGTTTTCTGTACAAGCATCACGATTCCATCAAGTCAGATAGGTTGTCAATCATTGGGATTTTGTTTTATTTTTATTAGGTCTGCTCTAAGGGAAATTTAACTTTATCATAGGATAGTTTGTACTTGTATATTGTTATTAATTCAAGGCGAAGGCTTATTTTTACCAGAAGAACACGAAAAATAAGTATTCGAGTAGATGGAAAATGTGAGAAAGCTGCGAGGGAAAAAACAAGACTGTAAGAAATGAAGTTGATCTTACCTTGTGCGTTAGATGTTTCAATCATCGTTGAAATGAAGAGACAAGTTAATATCCCGAACACGATCATTTTCAATACACTATACCAAGCCTATTTCTGATCAGACTGTCCAAAAAAGACATTAACACGGATACGCACCGTTATCTTTTTTAAGGTTCAAATTTGAAGTAATTGAGTTGAAATTGAATATGTAATATTGTTTATGAGAAGGGACTACTAATATTACGAAATTAAAAAATATCTTGTTCACCCTTTCAACAAATAGTACACGTCAAAACATTTGCGGAATCTAAGTATTAAATTATTTTTTTTTGTTCATTCAAATCTAAAGACACTCAACAGCTGTTAATTGTGACACGACGACTAGATTCAACACAATCTGCAAAACAGTTTGATATGAACCACTGACTGAGACATAGAGAAAGTCTGATGTTGTCTAGAATCTAGATAGTACAGGCGATGCTGAAGGATGGAGATACGGACCTTTGTGTCGTAAAAGTAAATATAAACTAACAGCATTGTATCCTATTTCAGGTTTAGAGGCCTTCCGTAAAATACATTAACATGATTAATCTATGAATTTGTGTTTCGACTTACAAATTTTGATTTTTTTTCTTTCGAATTCACACGCATAAATTGTAATCGCCAACACAATTGCCATAACAGATATATCGTCTAAAATGCTATGATATACCAGTACCATGAATCAACAACGAATTACGCGACCCGGATTTGAACTTTTCCTCTCTCTACTATTAGATGACAAGCGCCTGCCAAGACGTCAACGTAACACCAAATGCATGACATCAAATTATTGGTGCTAGCATACGTTGCTATTCGCTATAAAAGACAATTACGTGTTTCCTCTAGCCCGGTCGACACTCTAGAACAGGGGTCACCAACCCGTTGCCCGCGGGCACCAAGTCGACCGCGTAGACCACATGAGTCTCCCGCAGGTCTGTTCCGAAATATGCTTAATAACGGCGCTTATTAGTAAGCTACATCAATTAATTTCTGTCCTGCTATTCTTGTATAAATCACACTTATATGGAAACTGGGAATGGCATTATATTTATTATTGTAACAATCAACCTGATTTGACCTCAGTAACGTAACGGGGCCTTTAATAGTCTTCCAATTATGACATCACACAGATATCACCTTCCACGAACCCGCGTTTTTTCAAGTGCAGTTTTAAGTATTCTGCGGCGTCTAAAGATCAAAAAGATGCCGCAAAACCATGGTGGTATCCTATGCCAAGCCAAGCCCACGGCAACTGACTTTTTAGCTGCCACATACCAATGGAGAGCTGCCGTTACAGCGGCAGCAAATTGAAAACCAATGGCAGGTAAAAATTTTGCGGTGGTAACCACGGCATGTCGGCCGTAAAGACAGGGCTGCCCCTGACGATGACAAATATTGGTTTAGTTGGAACATTTTTCTTATGAATACAGTTATGATGGATTTGGGGGTGGTGACAAATTCGAGAAGTCGTATTTGGGTATTGTTTCAATTCTAAGTTTTGCATGAAGCGCACCAACACCGTTTCGTAAAATTAAAAATTTCAAACAAGGTAACAAATTATTGTGCGAAATTGTTCCCAAATTTTACCAAGGAATTATTATTTGACTAGGAGAATTGCCATCATTGCCGAATTATTGAATCATTATTTAAACTCAAAATAACATTCAGGATTCACGCAATGACTTTGCCGGGTTTTCATTCACTATTTTATACGAAAATAAATCAGGCACAATAGGAAAGTAAAGTTATAAGAAGGTCAACTATCGTCTCATAGATATTCACGTTCCGGCGTCAGAAATGGTAATATTGTTAGCTTAAAATTGGGACAGGTAATTAATTTACAAACGGTGGGGAGGGAGATCAAGCCGGCGCAAAATATAAAAATCGGAGTAAAATCCCGAATTCAATCCTTATTAGCTATCTTCAACATATGTCGCCGATATAAACGCATATTTTTTCCAGCAATATAAAGCCAAACTTCGACGTTGGCCGCTGTGTAATATTTGGTCCTTGTAAAAAAAAGAGGACGGGCGGAAATAGCTCGCCAACATTAGAATGTCTAGGGTTCTGGATGCCTGTATACACTAAAAATACCCGATATTCAACAATTCGATAAAAATATTCGAATTATTCGATTTGATAAAAATATTCTATTTTTCCCTCCCTTGCAATCTGTAATCACGCCAGTAATCTGGCGAAACGCGTGGCAGTCCAAACACTGGTACAATGAAACTTAATGAAACCTTCGTTAAATTTAGTGAATTGCACTACCTCACGCATGCGTGGTAGAATTGACGATTATTTCATATCTCGAACACAAAGACGGTTACCTTTTTCGAATAGTATCTGCGGCCTGAAAAGTCGAACACCCGATTCGACATAGTAAATTTTAACAACTTTAAACCTATTCAGTGATTTTATCGATAATAATTAATCGTTGTAATGAAATACAGTTTGTTTGCATTTTCCATTTCTCTCGCAAGTTCCGATAACAACACTATTGAATGATTTTAACGATGGGAAGAAACATATCAAGTTGTAACAAAAAAGAATTAGGTTGTGCAAAAGTAAGAATACCTATTCTATGATAATAGGCGGTGCGCTTGGACGGAGGTGCGTTTGAATTCCTCGTATTACTCGTGCGGCCCCGCATCTCTTACAATAATGTGGGAGTGATCTGAATGCGCTCTCGTGTACATTATTGTAAGAAAACAGTTATAATCAGGGTTGCCATCGACCTAGAGCGCTTCGAACAAGGTTGCATGCAGCCTCGAAATAACAGCCACACGCAGCCTCTAAAATGTTAGAAGCTACAGAAAGGTAGGTAAACACAATAAACATCTAGCATTCGACATCTTGCACAGGGAACAAGAACCCAAAGGGCGTCTGCGCATATTCAATGAGATCTAACCCAAAATGTGGGTAAAAAATTAATTATTAAATAACCTAAACACATAATTTTAAATGTTAACTTTATTGAGCTTAAACACAGACACAGGTCAAATCATTTATATTTATCGCCACCAAAAATTTGCTTCAGCCGTCTCTGGTCACTGGAAATTAGGTTGTGCATTTCAGGGCAACTGAAGTCTTCTAAATTTACCCTAATTTGTATCAGGGCTCTGACAGCTTTTTCGCGTAGACAGTTTCTTTCATTGGTCCATTGCGCTGATACAAGAGAAAATACCCGCTCCACGAAGGCATTTCTAACAGGGATAGAAAATACGATGCTGACTAGCTTGTATATCAGCGGTAGATAATCGGTTTCAGATAAAAGCCCATACACTTCTTCTCTGGGTCATCCTTGTTGTACGCATCATCAGGAATATTTTCCAGTAGGACGTTGAGAGCTGATACCTCGTCAAACAACTCATCTGCCATCGCTATATGGGAATCAATTTGTTTCGCCATTTCTAATACTTCTTCGTATTTCACTTTCCGATTTCTCAGCAATGTCCAGTCTAAGTTACCTGGATGCTCTTCTGGTCAATACCACTTGTTAATGTAATCCATAGTGATTGTTTAAAACTCTTGAAACCTTGATTTAAGCATCTCAGCATGGTCCTTCTTAACCCCTTTTAACAATTCAGCTGTTGTTGCTCCATAGAACTTAGAACTTCGACGCTGTAAAATTGCGTCTTTAAACGAATCGATTATATTAGCCAATTGCGGAAATAATGCAGTTGTAATTTGTAATAGTAAGGGTGGCTTCTTGAAAACTAGCAGAACGCTGTGAAGAAAGGTTATAATAATCAGCGATTGTTCTGATTTAAAAAATTCTTCAAGAATTCGCGGCGGACATTTCAATGACAAAAAATGATGTTTGAGTGGTTCCCGAATATCTATGATCTTTTCCACCACATTGTCCAATGTAGTCCACCGCGTTGGCGTGTGAGTAGGTAGAGCTGTGTACTGGGCTTCAAGTTGAGAGCAGAATTGCTTGAGACTTTCCGCTCTGCTGGTTTGGCTTTTGAAGTGACTACATATTTTAAGTACAATTGTTTCAATGTCGACTGGGAGCCTTTCGGCAGCCTTTTCGGCCGCATTGTGCAAAATATGTGCTGGACAGCCAATTGGGATCAGACGTGCAGAAGTTCGTTCTTTTAGGCGATTGAAAACGTTGTTTTTTCCCTTTTTTGCAACCCCCAAAGTTTACTGCTGCATTGTCAGCACAGAAGGATGTCACATTTCCCAACCCAAGGCCATTTTCCTCAAGAGAAGAAACAATAAAGTTCATTATCTGTTCAGAGGACTCACAGGGCATCAATTGCAGGTCGAGAATACGCACCCTAACTCTAACTCTAGAGCTGAAAATCAGATAACCAAAGGAAAAAGTTTCACTTCGTTGTGGTTGGAGGCATCAACGGATATTGAAAAGGGCTGATCTCCGAGTTCTGACAGCATTTTTTTTATGAGCATATGGAGCAAGAACTCCTGTGACAATGGCTGTAGACTTTGTTCTAGCACTTGAGAATTTCTTAACAATCTTAGAATCAGGAAAAATCGTTTTGATTAGGTGCGTGGTGCAATCGGTGGAAAGAAATGATTGCTGGTGTTTTGCAGTATGGAATGCCCAAGCACTCTCAGAAGCCGCCACCTCGTAGTCTATTTTTGTCGGTAAAGTTTTGCTTGCAAAAAAGGTTTTCATACTTTGATTTCCTGCAATCCTTCTTGCAAAATTCTTGTGTTTTGTTGTAGTATTGTGGGCACTAATTGCTGTTTTTCCCATGGCCTCTAGGTTGATATCGGTGTCGCAATAGCAGCAGTAAGTATAGCTCTTACCCTTTCGGCTTTGTTTCACATTAGCAAATTCCTTCTCATATTCGTAACGGAACCCATGTTTACGCTTGCTCATTGTCTTTATTATGGTAAGCAAGGCCTATGGACCTTTCCTCGAAATCAGAACATCCGTATTTTCAACCAATCACAAGCGAGCAGATGTAAACAAACATTCTCAGCTGAAAAGTCGCTCAGACAACTTTGGACGCGTTCCGCACGTGTTTCTGACGGTTTAGGCAGATCTTTGTCCTTTTTTTCGCTTTTTGTTTTCTTCACAGGGCTGCGAGAATTAGAAAGCGGTAATACTGTATGTTACCTATTTGTTGCAAATCACGTTCACGAAATCTATATATCTGTACTAAAAGGCTGTGCCCGTTGCAGGCACCTTACACTGCTTACAGGTACGGTACGTCGGTACCCTGCAGGTCAACCAACTGCTATTTCGAACCAAAAAATAGTAGACAGTTATGCTGATGCAATCAAGGGTACCGGTAGCCTACCGTATGTCCATACGAAAGAATTCACCTTCGATACGATGTTGCATTTTTATTAAACAGAATCTACTAGTGAATTATTTTGGTAGACTAACTATGCGCATATGGTATATGCCAGTCTGACAACCTGTACCGGTACGGTACCCCTGCCGTTCAAATGGAGTAAGATTCGTGCTATTTCCGAAGCTAAAAGCAATGAGGTGGATGAGAGAATGCAACAGGCCTCACAGTCAATTCAATCTAGTGAGACGACCACGTCTATAACTCTGTTCGCCCATATTTATTCTTACCACTTGAGTCGTTAGTGAGCAGCTGTGTAACTTTCTCTTTCTGCTGGTCTGTCAGACTGCCGGTAGTGTAGATATTTCCTCTGTATATTGGGTTATTATTATAGTGTTTTCGTGCCGTTAATCTGTGTAATTCTTGTTGTGAAATGATATTAGTAGTACAGGTTTACTATTTCTCCAGTTTGGCATAGCTCTGTTCACTAGTTAGCTTGTATTTAACACTTCCGTAACTAGTCTATTTTCGCAGTTTATTTCCTGTGTGATTTCCATATTTCTATGCGTATTTCCATGTATATTACGTGTTTGTCGATAAGATAGGATTTGTGTTGTATCTTTAGTGTCATACTAGTTATTCTTATGTATATCTAGGTATGTTTTACCCGGTTTTTAGTATCCCATTATAAGTAAATAGTTCATGACTGTGACGTCATAGACCAATTCCGTATCTTGTGTTACGTATGTATCCTACGGTATTTGTACTGTGTTTTTATTTGTTTATTGTATTTCTTATTGGAGTATTTGGTTGTATTAAGTTCTCACAGGTGTATAATTAATCTAGTTAGTTAACTTAGTTACTCTGCTGTATTTGGAACCGCAAGAAGATTACTTTGTGATCGACATCTATAGCAATTACAACGTCCAAGAAGCTGGTAGAAAGAACCTGAGTGGTGATATCAATTTTGGTACGCCACATATACGAATTTTTGGCGAGCACACGCCAGGATATATTATTCGAAACAGGGACTATTAAGACTAAGCCGATTAGGTAGGCTAGTCTGTGACGGATAATATTTGGATAATAGTGGACAGATTATTGCCGATATTTTTTTTACTACTGCGTTTGCCTGATATTTTGGAAAAATGGTTAAGAGAAGAAAGATTGTACCGACATCAAAGGAAGCAAAGGAGAATGAACTTTTGCATCTGCAAATACAGGTATTGAAAGCGAAACTTAAAGATTCAGAGGAAATGCAAGAGGATATGGACAGCCGTTTGCAGCTGATGGACAGTCGTATAGAACAGATTGGAACTCAGTTGGAATCGGTTGAACTCCAGAATTCAAAAATGGGCTCGCAAATTTTCAGCATGCTGCAAGATATTTCTGGCAAGATAGAAACAGGAAAGGTTGCTGATCCCGAGAAAACCCAGCCCATGTCACATGAACCAGATGTCAGTCTGATGACTTCAACACCAGCAGCGGTTGTTCCTAAATTACTACCTATTCTCAAGGATGATGAAATTTCGGATTTTGGATCTGAAGATGGACAGCCAGAAGGAAAACGGAACGCATTCTCACAGACAATGGAAGTAAAATTTTCGGAGGAAGCTCACGTGAGTAATTTTGTACCTGTGGTCCCTTTTCTGAGTACTAATGGTAAAGAGGGCTCTAATACTGTCAAAAAACAACCCAGGGCTAATCCGAAAATGGTTTCAGTGGCTACACAATCAGCTCCTCCAGTGAGTTCTAGCAGTGTCGCAAATGCCAACGTTAGCAATAGTGTTCTCAATAACACAGCCAATGCTACGATGATGGTGAGAAATGCCAAAAGGCCTATGTATTTCGATGGGTCAACTGTCATGGCGTGGCCTAGTTATTTATGTCATTTTCAATTGGTTTCTAGTTATAATCAGTGGAATGATGACACTGCAGGGTTAGAATTGGCTACTTGCATCACAGGGCAGGCTCTTAATGTGTTGAAAGATTTACCCGAAATGAAACGTACTAGCTATCGTGATATTGTGACTCATTTTAATCATTTCTTTAAACCTGCTGGAAATGAGAGTTCATACCGTACTACATTTCACTGTCGTAGGATTAAGCCAAATGAAGCGCCACGGGATTATGGTAACAAGTTGAAAGAGCTTGTTATTCTGGCTTACCCAAATCTTGATATTGCTGGTCAGGATGATCTTTTGAAATCGCAGTTTCTCGCCGGTTTAACCGATGAAAGCATGATCAAACATGTTACCATGCAACAGCCTGATAATTTTGAAAGTGCTTTGTCTCTTGCAACACTGTATTACTCTGTGGATACTAACCGCTCTGACGTTTCCAAACCGCGTATTGCGGCAGTGAAACAGAGTAATCCTGGTAATGCAGCTAACCAGCAAAACGACGTATCTTTCGAAGGCAGTATTGGCGAGCGCATTTTAGCAAAACTGGACGAGATACTAGGACATGTGGCGCCACGCTCTAACAACAATCGCAACTTTGCTGGTACACCACGCAACCCGTGTCCTCGATGTGGTAAACATGGTCATTGGGGTAGAGATTGCAAGGCATGTTTTAATTGCAAGCAGACTGGTCATCTTAAACGGGATTGTCCACATCTCCAGAATCCTGTTGATCCTGCAACATCTGCTTCTTCTTCGACTGCAAATTTAAACGACACTCAGCGGACTTGAGGTCTTCAGTGTCCGCTGAATTATTACTTGATGACGGACCAACAAACCAGAATATAGACCTGAATATTTGTTCCTTACAATATGACAATAGTTGGCATGCGAAGGTACTTGTAAACAATCAACCGTTTAATTTTCTTGTAGATAGTGGTGCTATGACTACTCTGATCGACATTTCCATCTTTGAGGCTATAGGTGGGAAAGAAGCACAATTGGCACCGCTCGAAGAATCTCTTGTTGCAGTGGGAGGGCATGATTTATCACCACTGGGTACATTGGAGGTTGATTTATCGATTGATTCGTTTGTATCACGACGCACTGTGATTGTTGCCAACTTAGGCATGACTAATGGTATTTTAGGCATGGATTATCTCCGAGAACATGACTGTGTTCTTTACTTATCATCGGGACACATGATGATAGGGGGTCATGAAATCAAACTGTTTACTGAAAAGTCTGTACCATGTTGTCGTGTAACCGTTCGGGAAGATGTTACGATACCGCCATATTCTAAGGTTGTTATCCCTGCACAACTTAGTCTCCCATGGCCGAAAAACATCTCGTCAGACGTTGCTGCTCTTGTTGAACCGCTGAATTCTTCTTTCCTCGCTGATGGCGTTCAGCTGATCTCTTCTGTGGTGGACCCAGGAAAGTCCATTGTTCCGGTACTAGCAGTGAACCAAAAAGGCAGACAACTTAAGATCGGGGCTGGATCTTTGATTGGTATTGCACACCCTCAACTAGTAGCACAGATTCAAGTTGACGAATCCGATATTCGGGTTATAGCTTCTGAATTACCAGAACATCTACATGACATGGTCAATTCCTCTGAGGATCTAACCCCGAAGCAACGTGAACAGTTGGTCAACTTGATTTCCGAATTCCATGATGTATTTGTAGGGCTAAATGGTGAACTTGGCCGTACTTCAGCAGCAAAGCATAGGATCATCACAACCACACCACAGCCGATTCGGCAGGCTCCTCGTCAAATGGGGTGGGCGCGTAGGAAGATAGCCGAAGAAGCTGTCGATAATATGCTGGCTCAGGGTGTCATAGAACCCAGCGATTCCCCATATTCTTCTCCCATTGTCCTAGTTCCCAAAAAGGATGGTTCTACCAGATTTTGCGTGGATTTTAGATTGCTTAATGACGTCACATACAAGGACGCATATCCCTTGCCGCGTATTGAGGATATCATTGAGTCCTTAAACGGAGCCCAGTGGTTCTCAACTCTTGATCTCGCAAGCGGATATTGGCAAGTGGAGGTTGATCCTGCAGACCGCGAAATGCTCGCGAATGCTCCCGCAACATTCGAACGGATGATGGACAATATCCTTGGTGATCTCCTGTGGAACGGGTGTTTTAATTTTCTTGATGATGTTTTGGCTCATGGTAGTGATTTCTCAATGGCACTCTCAAATCTTCGGGAAGTTTTTATAAGACTTCGCCGTGCCGGTTTACGATTGAAGCCCTCGAAATGTAAACTTTTCCGTCGAAGCACCTCTTATCTTGGTTATCTTATTTCATCTGAAGGTGTCTGTTGCGACCCTGGAAATGTTGCGGCTATCAAAGAATGGAAAACTCCCAACACTGTTAGTGATATTCGTAGTTTTCTTGGTACAGCGAACTACTACCGGAAGTTTGTTCAAGATTATTCAACAATTGCTGGACCTCTTATTCGATTGACCAGGAAGAATATTCCATTTGTATGGAGTAATGAATGTCAAAAGGCTTTTGAGACGTTGAAACATTGTCTGACATCAGCTCCAATTCTTAGCTTTCCTAGAACAGTCGGCGAGTTTGTATTGGATACTGATGCCAGTGGTTTTGGGATTGGTGCAGTGTTATCTCAAGTACAGGACGAGCATGAACGTGTACTTTCTTATGCCAGTAAGACTATGTCCAAGTCTCAACGTAGATACTGTGCTACACACCGGGAACTATTAGCTGTGGTGTGGGCTGTTCGTCACTTCAGTCATTTTCTTCTCGGGAGACCGTTCAGAATTCGCACAGATCATGCTGCTCTGAAATGGTTGATCAATTTTCGTGAACCTCAAGGAATGTTAGCAAGATGGATATTAACACTTGGCGCTTATGACTTTAAGATTGAACACAGACCTGGCGTGAAACATGGCAATGCTGATGGATTGTCACGCCAAGTTCGCAAATGCAAACGAGAAGATTGTTCTGATTGTGGTACCAATGGTGATGTGGCTGTGAGCAATGTTATTGTAAGTGCAATATCAAAACAGCCCGGTCAATCATCGTCAGACGGTTCCGATTGTAATTGGCTAGATACCTACACGGATGAGCAAATTAAATCTTGGCAAAGTGAAGATCCAGATATTTCTGCTGTTTTGAAATGGAAACAACTTACTGCTCAGAAATCTGACATTCAAGAATACATGCCTGAATCAACAGTGACCAAACGTTTAATGTCACAATGGGATTTGATTTTTGTAGATAATGGACTTCTCAATCGTCGTTGGATTCCTGATTGTAAATCGGAGGAATCGCATATCCAATTGATTGTTCCATCAAATTTGAGGCAGGATTTGTTCCATAAGCTCCATTCTTTGCGCACTGCAGGTCATCTTGGTGCCAATCGAACTTTCAAGAGTATAAGGCGCAGATTTTATTGGCCTGGTTTCAAAAGGGACATTCTTAAATGGTGCAAATTTTGCAAATCTTGTGCTTCAACAAAGATGCTTTACGGAAGAAGACAGGGAGATCTCAAACAACTTATATCTGGAGCTCCTATGGAAAGGATTGCTATTGATTTTCTTGGACCATTGCCAGTGACTGAAAATGGAAATGAACACATTTTGGTTTTGTCGGACTATTTCTCTAAATGGGTGGAATGTTTTGCTTTACCAAATCAGCGAGCTGACACCACTGCTGATGCATTGGTTACTCAATTCTTTTCGAGATTTGGGGTACCAAGAATTCTCCACTCAGATCAAGGAAGAGACTTTGAATCAAAGTTATTTTCAGAAATGTGTCAATTGTACGGGATTCAAAAGACTCGAACAACTCCATATCATCCTCGTTCAGATGGACAAGTTGAACGTTTCAACAGAACCATACAGCAGATGTTGAAAGCTTTTGTAAACGAGAATCGAAATGATTGGGACGATCATCTCCCATACCTTTGCATGGCATATCGCTCCACTGTACATGATAGTACAGGATATTCACCGAACAAGTTAATGCTTGGACGAGAAATCGAGATGCCTGTTGATGTTATGTTTGGCAAACCAGAGTCATCAACTCATCCTTGTTACACTGAGTTTGTCGAATGGTTTTCCTGTGCAACTGAAAAAGCTTTTCTTCATGCTAGGCAACATCTAAATGCTGCTGCAACCAGACAAAAGCGAAATTTTGATCTGGGTGTTAAACCACTTACTTTCCAGAGAGATGAATTGGTGTGGTATTATTATCCACCTAAGCATCGCAAGCTGAGTATTCCTTGGATTGGACCTTATCGAATTGTGGACTGTTTACCTAATCACTTGTATAGGATTCAGAAGAATTCGGGAACACGTTCTCGAATTGTACACGTTGACAAGTTAAGACCTTACCTACATGAAGATGAAGAAGACAATGATATTAATTTAACTGGATTTGATATTTTACCTGATGTGGAACCTATTATGGAAAATGATGAGCAGATTGCTCATGATATTTTCGATGTATTACCTTTCTCTTCAAGGCCAGACACTGTACCAGAAGAAGTTACAGTTGATGCGAACTCTGATAATGGCCAACGTACTAGGCGTAGGCCTAGATATTTGGATGATTACATTTAATTTGACTGTGATAGTGCTTTTATCATGTTTTTAACAATTCATTGTTTTGATTTTAGATAGACATTTCATTTGAGTGTATAGTTCTTTACAATTTCTTCACATTTTTATGGATTTTTAATTTTGAAGATGGAAAATTTCTTTGTAATTTCCCATCTGAAAAAGGGGGGAGTAATGAGACGACCACGTCTATAACTCTGTTCGCCCATATTTATTCTTACCACTTGAGTCGTTAGTGAGCAGCTGTGTAACTTTCTCTTTCTGCTGGTCTGTCAGACTGCCGGTAGTGTAGATATTTCCTCTGTATATTGGGTTATTATTATAGTGTTTTCGTGCCGTTAATCTGTGTAATTCTTGTTGTGAAATGATATTAGTAGTACAGGTTTACTATTTCTCCAGTTTGGCATAGCTCTGTTCACTAGTTAGCTTGTATTTAACACTTCCGTAACTAGTCTATTTTCGCAGTTTATTTCCTGTGTGATTTCCATATTTCTATGCGTATTTCCATGTATATTACGTGTTTGTCGATAAGATAGGATTTGTGTTGTATCTTTAGTGTCATACTAGTTATTCTTATGTATATCTAGGTATGTTTTACCCGGTTTTTAGTATCCCATTATAAGTAAATAGTTCATGACTGTGACGTCATAGACCAATTCCGTATCTTGTGTTACGTATGTATCCTACGGTATTTGTACTGTGTTTTTATTTGTTTATTGTATTTCTTATTGGAGTATTTGGTTGTATTAAGTTCTCACAGGTGTATAATTAATCTAGTTAGTTAACTTAGTTACTCTGCTGTATTTGGAACCGCAAGAAGATTACTTTGTGATCGACATCTATAGCAATTACAACGTCCAAGAAGCTGGTAGAAAGAACCTGAGTGGTGATATCAATTTTGGTACGCCACACTAGGAAAAATCACCAGAAATACATACGTGTGTAGCCTACCAAGGTACGGTAGGCCAACATGTTGTTTTCGATACCTATGATATATTCAATATGTTAATTCTTATATGAAATAAATTTTCATACAAGCACTGCGTTCCATCATGCATTTTCATGGAGGCGATGGACCAACTGATGAATACCCTGACCCTATATCAGATTCTTATTGCCAGGGCTGGGGAGCCGGAGCTGTAATCGGAGCCTGGAGCCAAGGAGCTGTTACATTTTGATGGAGCTGGAGTCGGAGTTGGAGCGAAGCTTTTCATAACAGATGGAGCTGGAGCCGGGGCTGGAGCTACAAATAATTTAGTGGCTCCAGGCTCCAGCTCCTAAATATCTCATTTTTCAAATTTATAATTTTTTTTCTGATAGCGTTACAAATGATAAAATCTTTTCTTTTCGGCTTATAATTCATTTTAAAAATTTTAGTTCCTAATATTATTTAAAAAGTTTCCAGTTATTCTGTATGTTTAAAAGTTTGTATCAAAATTTGAAGCGGTTCGCTTTTATCAAAATTTTGATTCTTATTTCCCCTAAGCTGCCATTTTTCATGATTGCGGTCAAGCTCAAAAACCCTAATGGCCAGGGATTTTCAAAGAAGTGATTTTGGAATTTCCATGTAACATATTATGATTTTTTCGTGGCGTTGAATATCCAATCCATTTCAAATGTCTTCAATTCTGTTCAACGTATCTCGAGATTGAGTCGTTTTACGACAAAAGAAAGGTTTAACTACTCCAAAATGCACCGCAGCAGTAACCTGGCATAAAAATGTATGGCAAAGAGCCCCATTATATCTTGTTTTGATCCATAACATAGCATGTTCTGGAGAAAAGTCTCATCAATTTCCGTTGTTATTTTTTGAATATATAAAAAGTATAGCGCGAGCAAGATTGATTGCGTTTAGATTTATTTTAGTGACTGTGTAATTTTCAAAGTCAACCGGTAAATAATATGTCGTAGGCAAAAAAAATAATGAGATTAACAAAGCATTTTTTTCAGCTGTTGGGAGTCTCCTAGAACAAAGTTTATAGTGTTTTCCGTTTCATTTAAGTATCCTATAATAACTCCCCAATGTGTAAATTCGGCTTGCGAATCGACTCCTTTATTTATCTTTAACATCTCATCGCTGATAATTATGAATACGCCTCGATTCTAGAACCAACTTTTGGCCTGATTTGGAAGAGGGGGACGGCGTCTAATTGGGTGACGATGGTAATTTTCATTATTTTGGGTCTGCTTATTCAATTTCAGGCCAGTTTAAATTATCATGAGTAGAAGGGCTATTGTCGTTACTATCACATGTGCGTCGCATTTCGTGAAAAGCGTCAATTGTTTTCGTCGCCATAAAGATTAGGCTATAACATCTTCTATTTCAGTGTTTATTTTTCCCTTAATCACAATTTCTCAAGACATATGTTTTGTGTCGCGCAACATATTTGTGAGAAAACGAGTTGTCACATAATGATCGGTCATGAAATTCTAAGATAAATAAAGAAGTCAATACGCAAACCAAATTTTCTTGATTAAAAAGCGAGATTATAAAATACTAAAAATAAAACAGTAAACACCAATGGTTTTGACTTAAAATGGCCCATTCGAATGCGACCATTCCAGAAGCCGATTTTCCTTCCCGTCCTATTGTGGGGTGGGTTATATGTAAAACCCTTATATGCTGGGTAGACCGATTTTCCCGGAAATACAGCATATAATAACTCTCAGTGAATTCACTCAGTGAAGTTACATGCAGGAACAAAAAGGAATTATCATGACACCGACTTGAAGGGTGTTTACAGCCTCAATAACATGCCACACTTAGAAAACAATTAGCAAAATGCGTTATTGGGCTGCACTACTGATAATGGCTATGGAGCCGGAGCTAGAGCCAGCTCAGGCATAAAAAAATGAAGCGCCGGAGTTGGAGCCAAAGATTGAATACACTGCGACTCCCGAGCAGGAGCCGGAGCCATCATGATTTCGAACCAGCTCCCCAGCCCTGCTTATTGCCCAACAAAAAGGCACCATCAAATTGTGAGGTAAGGATTACTTATACCATAATTTAACTTTGGATCATAATTTAACAGGATCTGTCACCAGATACTTCATTTGATACAGAGACGTGCAAATCTGACGAAAGTGAGAAAGGATTGTCAGGGATCCAACCAGATCTGCCCCCAGACTCTTCAGTTAAAACTACCTCAAGTGCCACTGAAGAAAATGACAGCGCTTTGTCAGACAGCAGAAAATTGTAAGCAAGCATCATCATCATTTTATTTTGGTTCTCTGGCATAAAACTACACAAAAAGTCAACATGCAAACAAAATGCAGAGGAAACTGGAAGTCGAGCATAACTTAAAATAGATTTCAAAAAGTACGCAGCTACCTACCAGAAAAAGAAATAATAATAATAAAAGGGCACGGAAGAATTAACAAGATTCAGAATCGGGCAACACTTTTAACATAATTCAAAATGAGAAAACACATACTTCTTCCAGCATTGGTGACATATTTGCTAACTGTAAAAATGATGAATAAAGAAGGAAAATTAATATTGAAGACTTGTGACTTCATGCAGAATCTTTTACAATCCATTAGTAATAAAATAATGTTACTTTATGGAGGATGCCTCGCATGCATGCCATGTCCGGTGTGACCCTGGTGATTGCAATATAATTATTTGTGCGTACTCCAGAGTCACAACAAGCTGCTCCTGATACCAGAAGTTGGCCTTGCACTTGGTAGTAACCGTGGTGTGAGATAAATATCATTATTTTGTTAGGTTGTTTTGCATTCATCACTTGCATATAAATTACAACTTGTTCATAATCACCTGATAACTTTAGAACCGAACCAAGTGGTGGGTATTTGCCCATCTGTCTATATAACAATGAGGTAGTGCTCAGTGAGCGCAATTCTTCCATATTATCAGGAGATGAAACCAGGCAGCTCAATAAAAGACCTCAGAAGTAAAATCATTGTGATACATTATGTCAGTGAATGGAATTGTGAAATGAATTTAATTCTAATATTTTGACGTTCCATTGCTTTCATGTTTTTTGTTTGTTGTGCCTAAAATCATATATCTGGTGTGTATTTTTATCCTATACAACACAATATCTGGAAAACTGTATAATTTGTAGTAATTTTCTTGGATTTACTTGCTTGTTCCTTCATCATATATTTTTTATAATCTGTTATATTCTATTTCTACACTGAATGAATAAACTATATTGTAGAACCTATCAGATACCAGACTGTTTTTGGTTGAACCTGTATGATTAGAACTCTGGCTCGATCTAACTTTGTGGGCTTAGCACCAACTACAGACGACAAAACTGTTGGATCTATTTTGTTCCCTCCATAAAAATTGTTACCAATGCTGGGGAAGGCCTGTACACGCTTGGCTCAGCAGAAAATCTTTTATTCCCATCAATTTCATCTGTTGGATAGTCTTGGTTAGTCCAACGATATGACAACAAGCACCAGTAGTTCTGATGAATATGTAAATTTTTTTTATTTTTAAACCATGTTTATCACTATAACATTATTGGTCCTGTAATTTTATGTGGTATGTAATCAATTATAATACCTCAATAAACTTGTTGAATCTAATCTTTCAATAGTATATTTGCACCCATCTTACTGAGCTAATAAATCTGTGCTTCTATGATACGACATAAATTTAAGTGCCTAGCATGTACAAATTGCATCAGAGACTTGGTGACTATCCAGCAACACCAATATTTGAAGATGATGTGGTGGCAGAGACTCCTGAACTTATCTACATTTGACTTTGAAATCTAGCGTTGAAGCAAGATTGACGACTGAACCATCATGAATGTATCTGAAAAAAATATTCATCTGTTCTTCATTACAGATTGCTGTAGTTTGTGCAATGTTTCCAAGAATATATTTAAAAGACTTTTTAAACTGCCCCTGCATTTCACTTGTTTCTATACTAAACCCACCAATCCAGTCCTAACTTGGACGGTACCTGTACCAATTAGTCTATGAACCATGGGATGCGGTACCTGTAGTCACGCAGGTCTCCCAGTCTTTTGACATTCTTTAACCATATAAGTTTAAATATCACCTTTCAATGAAGAGTTTTGTATCCCTCTCAAGCTGGGGCAAAGAAAAGGAGAACCAAGTCATAGAAAAGCCATAACGGCAATGTGAAGGCGGAATAACGTTAATAATAGATCACTTGACATTATTTTATAACTTTAGAAGCACGAAAATACCGCCATCACCAGTGAAATGCTATTCGAAGGCCTTTGAAACGAGCAACGCACCACCCTATCGCCCTACACAAGCCTGAATATTTGCAATGTTTGTCTGAGCGACCAAAATCAAAACAATAAAGATCAAAGGTCCATTGTAACTTTGTTACAGTTCGTCTGGATATACCACAAACCCTACCATTCACAGAACCAGTTCCCACTAGGGTTAGTTCGGATACCAATAATTTATACTATCCGGATAACGGATATATCCGGGTATTTCGTATTTTAACTATCCGGTTAACCGGATAGTTGCTGCTAATTTCAGAGAACCGATCTCACAAGATTTTTTGCGGCGAATTGACTAAAAACCACCACACAGTTCTATTGTAAATACGTACATATGCATTATTTAGCTCGAATAAAAATGATTTTGCATTTTGATGTTGCATGTGTCAATAAATAAAAATTTAAGCTCTGTAATCGTACAGAAGTACAGCTGAATAATATAATGACATTTTTTTTAAGTACTGTGTCCCAATTGTCTTTCCCTGGACTGCTAAGTTATTTTCTCATATTCAAATCCTATGTAAAGATTTATATTATTTCTACTTTATTGTTAAATTTTTTCAAAAGTTTCTTTTTGTGTCTAGAGCATATTTTCTTTAAATTTTGACTCGTACTAAATTTTGGTGTCTCAGACTCACGATGACCATTTCTTTAAGCTTTTAAGTTCAATTAGTTTAGAATAGATTTATTTCGGCTGGTATATCTATTGATTCGATTGATACATGGAAATTTGAAAAAACATATATACCAAAGTTAAAAGCAAGCACATAACTTTGGGTCGTGTACTCAAAATTTTGAAATGCTACACAGATTACATGGAATCGGAAGTGTTGTGAAATGAGTCCTCAAAATTCAAACTGGTTTACATCATGATGAAATGCGTTCCTTCAATACACGCCAACAACTAAAAGCCACACCCGACGAAAAAGCAACAAACTCACACCCACCCAACCAATGCTTTTCAACTGAATTCGTTTAAGTTAGTCTTGCTTAAACTTTCCCTCCAGTTCGAATCTAACTTTATAAAGCAAATGAGCTCTTTTAATAAGCGCAATATTCACATTTGTTCTGCGTGTTTCGTGATGTAATAGTGAAGTTCACTCCAGCATTCTACGGATGGCTAAAATATAGGCAGATTAGAGTGGGGAAAGTTGTTATTATATGCTCTGGGAGATGTCAGTCGCCACTCAACAAAAAATATAAAAATCGCTAATGCGCATATGCATTATTTATACTGCTCCATTATCCGGTTAACCGTCACAATAATATCAGATAACAAAAATAACTCTTGGTTAACCGGTTAACCGCTATCCGGATAATCCAACCCTAGTTCCCACTGAGTGAGCGAGACGTGAAGTGGAACGTAGGTAATTATTACGTCACAATAATAACGTAGCGAAGCGTGAGAACGCGTTGCGTATAATAAAAATACATCGTCCCTCGTTTCTATGGAAGTTTTGTAAGCAAAACATGAACGAATCCATGTTTCTAAGACAAAATAAGCACGTTACTCAAAAATAAGCACTTTTCTTAGAAATAAGCACATCGTTACTTTATAAGACACGCGCTAGAAAATAAGCACAAATCTTAGAAATAAGCACGGTATGGCAACCCTGGTTATAATATATGTAAATGATAACCGTTTGTTCGCACTTCTCAGAAATGATAATTTTTTAAAGCGGAATCAACATGTGTTGAAATATAGACGGAATTTATGGGGGGAGTTAGGAGTTTGTGTCTCCCTCACATTTGTCCACAAATTGCAACAGTAGTAAAGAAGAACCAGGCACAACAGCCCCACTGACTTTCACCATTATTATTCTATACCTGTTTTTTAAATACAGGGTATGTTGTATTTACATGAATAAAATTCCCTTTCACTGATCTTCTTTGTTTATTATTATTTTATAGAAAAATATATTTATAAGTAGAAATTGTTCATGTTTTGTGATAGGTATGGCACAAAATTTAAAGTGCTCAATAGTGTGCCGCAATATAAAAAGGTTGGGAACCACTGAGTAGAAGGTTACTACTTTTTTCTGATTGCTACGAGATCCGATACTTTAATCAAACAACTTATTGTTGTTCCATTATTATTCATGTTAACACCTTTTTGACCTCCATGCATATTTATTTTAACTTTGCTCTGGTATTACTAAAATCATGATCTGATTTAAATAAAGATATATATGCCAACAACTTTGCACAAATGATCCTGATATAATGTATTAATAAAAGTTATGCCGAACGGCTTTCGCTTTTGATAGAGGAAATATGGGAAATAATTGAAATATAAGATTGGCAATAACCTATCATGGTGGTAAATTAATGCGTTGAGGTATGCGTTGTAGCAAGAAAAGTATCATCATTGGCCAGTGCCATAACACTTTCATAAAATATCTCTCACTAGCTGCAATCAATCAGAATCGTTATTGAAGATGGGACTATATAGTTAGGCTTGCACGTAATTGACAAAAATCAATTCCGTGATTACGGCCAAATCGATTATGTAATGACCCCGTAATTGCGATATTTTTTCACACATTTAAACCTATCATAACAACTAATTGAATCCACTTCTTTTCCGAATGGGACATCGAAGTTTGGTTTTCATATTCCTGGCAATACTATACGCCGGCGACAGATGTTAAAGACAAATATCAAGGAGTGAATTCAAATTAATTTTATTCTGATTTTTATCTTTTGTGTTAGTTTTGATTTTCCTTTATCACCTTCGCCAGTGTAGCAAGACTCTCGTGGGCCCCCCCGCAAAAATATTTTGTGGAAATGACCCTAAAAACTCTCGGACATAAGCTAAAACAACGCTTTTTTTTTATTTCGTCAAAAAGCATAACATGTCTCTATAAAAAGGCAATGGTAACCTAAAATTTCCGCTTATCTTGGTTACTTTAATTTTTTTCATACGTGCTTCCTCTTCTGCCCTTTTTCTGCGTTTCTGTGCGCCACTGAGAGGTTTTGCTTTCGACATCATTCTGACAACCTTCGTAATTTTGCCGTGCGATCAAACTACAAGACGCTGAAAATCGACGACTCCCTGGCATTGTTACGTAACAAACCGATTTAAGCAGAACTAATATCAACGTTATAAGATGTGCATTACTGGTTTTGCAATGCAGCTTTTGGTTTTGCGGCTTAAATTTCTAAATTCTAACCGTTTGGGCCCCTTTGCGCTGTGGGCCCTCCCGCGACCGCGGGGGTTGCGGGGGCGGATGCTACGCCACTGACCTTCGCAAATTAACCGTCCCAATTTCACGCGATCGATTTTTATCAATATTGACTCTGATATTCGGATATTTATGAAACGATAGTTGACTTTTTGAAAATCGACTTTCGTATTAAATAAAAATTTCGGTTTTCTAATCTATTAATCAACTACGAGCGTATTCTCATGTTTGATTATACTTGCACTTGCCTCGCGACGAAGACTTGTTATTGCACCGTTTTCGACTTTACTACCTAGTTAGTTACCTTTTTAGAATAATTATTGATGCCGACTTATTTACGATATTCCGATTACCATGCTTCATTTTAAATTAAATCATTTTGCGGTCTAAATGTTATACCATTATTTGCGATAAATTTAGATCAAATATATATTAATTATTTGCGCATAATTTAAATACCGTACTCATATGACATGCCTTCCCCGAAAATACAAAGTTATATCGCAAAACAATGCATTTTGTGACATTTATTTGGCACTCACGGAAAAATTAACTTATTTTTCCAACTCAAGTCGACGATCCAAGACAAGAAGATTGACACAAGTTTGTTTGGTCGAGTGCCGGTGGTATTCGAGTCAATGGTAAAATCAAAATAAGTTGCCGCATTTGGTAAAGTTAATCATATTTGGCCGAATTATTGCGAGGCATTGTGGAAAACATATTGAGCAAGGCCAAGTCCGGATAGATATATAACGATGAAACCGGTAACAGAACATCAAGATTTTGTAATAGAAAATGGATCTCGCACAGAATAAACACATTGGCTCATACTTGATTATATTTGATAGTAGTTAATTTTAAGACAAAAAGATGATCGTCAAAATTTATAAATCTCGTTGGATTGGTTAAATATATTACAATGATCAGGACATTTCTAATTAAATACTGTGCAAGGATAGTTATACATTTAGGCTACAATTTAGCTTTTTTCGAATTTTAATCATTCATTGTGGTGGGGAATTCCCACTATTTAAATACGGGTAACTATAATAATAGAATAGGATTCTGGATTCGATTCAAGTATTCTAGAACAGCGGTTCCCACCCGCCGGTCCGCGGACCGGCACCAGTCTGCGAAGGATTTTTACCGGTCCGCGGGAAATCCCGTCGTTTTGTTGTTTCTCTGCTGTCTCAATCGCTTTACCGATGTCGAAGTTGCGATGGTTTATTACGCAACTTCTCTTCAGTCGTCATATTGCTGTTTGATAAGCGCGACATTAATTATCACGGCGACGTATTGGCAAGAAGAAAGACTCCAACTTCTTTTATACTCATTAAACCTCATTTTTTTTACAATAGACTGCTTTGAAGAGAGCTCGTTTCAATCGCGAAAACGCTCGACCAATAATTACGACTTTACGTAATTCGTAACTTCCCTTCCGTAACTCGAAATAATTCCGTAAATCCGTAAATTACGTGCAAGCCTAATATAGTACATGAAGGAAATACAGTATAGTAAATGATTTCTTTTGTAGTTCAACAGATCGTTTTTAATTTTTGTCATAATCGTATTCGAAAGTTAGATTTATACGTGTGACATAATTTTATGCTCGCGCATCTACATAACATCTTCTACGCATCAGCTGCTGAATCTTACCAAATTCGGAAAAAACTGTTACCTGTGTTTTAACTGCAAAACAGAAGTCTTTTTAGATTCAGTAGTAGTGTCGATCTTCGATATCTACGTTACGATTGGTGTTTCTCGTTTGAAGTATAACATGAAAAAGGTTATTATTGCGTAGAATAATTATGTAACCAATATCTTTCTAAGCCTCAACCAAAATAATTCTATTGCCTAGTTTTCCTTCCTTATATCGATTTCTTCAAAAATTTGAGTCTTTCAGTTAATAATTGATTAACTTATTTCCATACTTGTCGCCCTTGCCTATAACGTGACGTTTGTGAAGCTTTTAGACCAAGATCGATCACGCCGAACTCTTACACCAGTTATGTCTTCAGTGCTATGTAAGATATCTTATTCGTGAATATCTCTTTAAATAATTTGAATTAATTTGAACAACAACGGAAACTTAGTTAGCCCTTAATTAATTATTAATTGCTGTTACCATTTCCTCCACATCAAGTGGACTCGATATTTCACCCCTAATCTTTCCATTTACGCGTAGACTATATCGCACCGTCAATCAATCTATAGTCCGCCGTTTTCTCGGAAACCCTTACTGATACTGAAGTGAATTAAATGGTAAATGTATCTGATCTGGCTGATTTAATATCTGTCATTATTTATTCGTATCTTTGCATTGTATACTTATTCACTTATAACATCACCCAAATTACCTGGAAAATAAATAAAATTTGGGCTTCATGCTACTAAATTGAAATATTTATTTGGATAAACCAAAACTATCATTTTCATAAATCCAATTTGACAATGGATATAAATTTGGCAAAAAAATGAATTGCTGCAGTGATGGGGCTTGCATTTGAATAATCGTATTAAAGATTTCCCTGTCTGTCGCATATGCTTCAGCTAGTTTTTTGACATTCGTGTCCATATGTTTGATCACTGCTCGTTTTTGGAAGGTTGTTTTAAATTATTGGACTCGAAATGGACTTATGGGTTAGGGATGACATATGCATAAATTGTATCGCCACACCCACAAGAAGTATCTGCGGTACTGTACTACACTAGATCCAGTTACCGGTAGCTGTTAATAGTTCCAGCTTCGTTCGGGATATGGCTTTGAGGGAATTGCGGGTAGAATGTTCTGTTTTGGCTTTCGCGCTCGTATATCTGAGCATTGCTCTCTTCGGCATGAAGTTTTGGCATCGTCTACATATGACATCATCAACACGCATATAATTTGTAAACTATACGATGTCAGTACCATCACAAACCGCACCATTACAACACGGCATGCGTTTTTTTGTGCTTTTATTACAATCATCTTATGAATAGAATATGCATAAAACAGTTATTTACTTAAACAATATTATAATAATTCAAACACGAAAGAAATCATAATAGAACGATTAATATAATATTAACGATTTTAACACTCATAGTTAACTATTTCACGTTCAAAATCTTATCATAATCTTACCATAAAATAACCAGAAGCTAGAATTAATTTTTCGAAAAATTAATTGTTAATAATAGAGCATTTGTTATAGTTTTTACCTCAAATATATTACCAAGATTTGTAAAGAAAGAATTGCTTCGTCACGGAGTCCACAATACTTGTAAATTGTGAATCCGAAAACAAAAATTAAAAGAAGAAGCAAAACGATCAAGTGAAGTAAACGATAGAACTGGACCAACGCGATGTCTTTTCAAAAGCTCATTTACACGATCTAGTGGTTTGAGCTTCTCTAGTGTCATCTATTGACGGTTTGTGAAATTATGACAGACCCATCACCGCCAGGAAGAAACGCAGTGCTGATTATATTCACAGTCCTTATGTAGTTAACTTTTGAGAATCTTTTCTCTTTATTAGACACGAGAACACAATAAAACACAAATTAGTTGTTGGGGTGGAAGTAACAACGATCAATAGAAAATTGGTAAACTTTTCAAGTACCGCTTTTTGATTTTCATTATTGTAATATAATGGAAAGCGCCGAATTAACAGAACTAGTTTATAAACAGAAGTCGTTTATAAGAATGCATGACAATACATGTCTACGGCATAGCACAAGGAGCTCAATACACTCTCAGTCAGCAAGTGAATAGAGACAAATAATGTCCTGGTCCGGCTGTAACATAGAAATGTCGATCGATACCAAACACGACTGTTAACAGTGTTTGATAAAATTCAACATGCTTTCTTCCATTTTGAGATGTTCGAGTAGATACTGTGTAGCTGAAGTTCATTAGGCGTTGTAAGTTTCGTACGCTGATTCTTCTTGTGTTTGCTTAGTTGTCACAGGAAAAGCTTGTTCGTAACCGGCAGTTTCTTGTAGCACGTTTGAAAATGATGGTTGATAAACTGGGTCGTTGGAGAAAGTTGCTGATTAATTGAAAAAAAAAATATTTGAACAACTATAGCAGAAATATAAATTAAATTTAAAATATTGACGAACAGATAGCTCAAAGTGAGACACCTATTCGAATAATTTCCTTTTATCACTTAGGAGCAAATGAAATAATAATGCGAAATATAACGTTTGTATGACTTAACGATACAAAAAATATTAGACACATCTTTGTCATATTTTAGTAGTCTGGGATAGGAATGACTCCTGAGAAGGAATTTTCTCGGGTTCTTCCAAATTTACTTAATTTTTCATGTTCAAATATTTTTCCATTGATGATGAAAGGAAAGCTGGTGAATGTCATATGTACTTTTTAAATGTTTAGAATATTCTATATGTTGACAAGAAATAATATTTTGAGCGTGAAAGGGCGATTTTCGGAACTAATAAATTTTCACAACCTTTTTCTTGTATAGTTTCGTAATTATGTTCTTTCGCTTCGGCAATTTTCTTCAACTTTTTTATCTTCTTCATCAGTTTGTATATGATTAAGGCAAAGACTACGTAGAAAATCAAAGGAATAAGAAAACCGATCACAAAACTGACGATGTTGAACTCGAACGATTTCTTTTCTAAAAAATTATATAACCGTAACAAAAACTTAAATATTAAAGATTTTTTTAATATTATTGGAAGATTTATATTTCAGTGAGTGTTTACCAAATTTCCCTATGGTTTGAAGGAAATGAACAGTTTAATGCAGAGGCGTGCAACTGTTTTGCGCAATGGGCCACAAACTACAAGTATAGTGATACCGCGGGCCAGACCATCGAACAACTGAGAACTGTTTGAGCGGATACGAAAAGGGGGCATTGTTACGTCACTTTTTGTATCTTGCTGATTGACCAATGTCACGAAGTGAACGAGGAAGGGTCCATAGACTTATACTGCAGTCAAAAATGCCAATGACGTCGTTACAATTCAGAATAAGTTTTTAAATTAATAGGCTATGAAGTCTGTAGCGGGCCACCTAAATAGGTAACGCGGGCCGTGCTGTGGCCCGCGGGCCGTATGTTGCACGCCTCTGGTTTAATGTCTCACGTCAACTGGTTTTTGCTAAAGTTGAAAGTTACTGTCATGAACTTTCGATTGGAATATTATATAGTTCTCAGAACATAATCAGTTAGTATTTAAATAATTTTTCTCTTGAATTATTTCCTGAAACTTGAAACTGATTTAGGTTTCAGCCGAAATCATACATCAACAAAGTAAACACGGTTCGCTAATATTGGCTCTTTAATAACAAACAAACTTTCAATATGTTCATCCTATGCCCTATGGTATTTTCATACTTTTTTACTCTGTAAATACAAGGATTGAAACTTAATTAGCGGGATCTCTACAATTTAATAAGGATAATGCACAAACCACTCTCCATGAATTTCATATTAGTGAGTGAATTCTCATGATTACTTCCAATTACGTAAATGCAAATATTCGAACTTATAACAATTGAATTCAATTTATACCAGTTGGGTTTCCCACACAAAAACCTTTGACAGGCCAAACGCAATTGAATATGTTTATAGATGCCGAATAGTTACGATTTGGTTCTGGTTGAATGAAATACACGTATCTACGCTAATTGCTTCCATGATTGCATAATCTGATTTGTTTTGGGTCTCGTGTTTGATGGGGTATTGCCTATTTACGCAAAGCATAAATCTATTTATATATATTTTTTTCTTTGTTGCTGCCGTGTCAAGAAATCTATTCTATTTGTACTAATTCTACCTTTAGAAATGGGCTTGTGACCATGTTTTGAAAATAAAAGAGAAATTTTAAAAGTAACTCACTCAATAGTATTGACGGACTCGTTCGCATGCAAATATCATTTCCACAAGGCGTTGTTGACACGAGGAAGGCACTACAGAAAGAAAAGTAACATTATGTGAAATAGTCCTATTAAATACGGTTTGAGTTAGAAATTGTTTTCAGAGCAGCGCGTTCGTTATGCACATCTAATACCAGATTATTGTCGATTAAATACTAGCATACCTGTAAGATTTTTTTTCGTTAAGTTTCCGATTCTGTCCTACAAATATTGCGTTCTTTCCGACATCTCTCCGCCGCCTTCTCTTCTTAGGCAAGGCATCGATTGTTTGAGTGACGTTACAAGATGATTCAGAACCATCGCCAAGTTTGACAACTTGTTCATTGCCAGTAAATCTGCCATGGTGGTAGAACGGTAGAAAAAAGTTGATAAAAGTTAGAAGTAATCATTTAAGAGAGACGGGGTCTGTTACATGTAAAATTGTGAGATCAAACCATATCCCTGTAAAAGGTATTAATGTTCCATTTTACGAATATTCCAGTCTGTAAGTCATCAGCAAATTTTAATCTGTGAACCTATTGATTACTTTCCATGGCTATCATATAATAACAGTCATTTAAAAAATTATCTGTACTAATTTTACAGCGTACCTGTGAACTAGCAACGCTACAGCGATATATTCCGTTGTTGAGCTCTGAGCATTAATCAAATTCTCCATCCTAAAATTTGTGTTTTCGCCGGACGATCCATCATTTACGATAATAAATAAACAGCTAAATGGAATGAACATATTTTCAAGAAAGCAATGTAAAAATATTCTGACACAAATGACTAATATAATGGACGTTTCCCTGAGCCTTGACCCTTTAAAAATTCTCCCTATACTTTACCATTGCAAACAACATGTTGAAAATTACTATTTTTAGCAAAAAAATCATTAAACCAAGTGCCGTAACGAATGTCAATCGTTGCGTTATGGGGCATCATTTGACTCAGATGAAATTATAAAAAACTGAAAGTAATAGCCTTAATACTTTCCCCCCCTTTCTCGTGTTTTTACAATTGGAAACAGCAATTTGAATTTAGCAAAGCCACCCATAGATTTTATTCTCACAATACATACCTCAGTAAACCGTTGCTTTCATCAGGTTTAGTCACGGTTACTTTGTGAATCCCGTTACTATTGGTGGCCTCATCAGAAACAATTGGTTTCGCGAGTTCACTCGGAGCTGTTGATAAAAAATTGGAAAACCCAGGCTTAAATATATAAACAGTAAAAACAATTTATTAATTTATGCGAGCTAGTTTTTCATGAGGTGATACAAAAGATTTTAAACAATTTAATTTTCTCATTCAGTAACATGAAAGTATGTAGACGATATTTTATTTCTTACGAGTATTTCGATTCTTTTGTAGATTGTAATCAAGATTTGGGTATATCTTCGTAATGACAATAAATAGTCATACACAGAACTTGGTACAATAATGAATAAAATTATGTTGGTTTTATTCATTTGAAACAACAGATATGGGTAGGAGTTTTCCTTTTAACCGTGGCTTGCATTAAAGAAAATATTATTATAACTTATAAATTGACATTAAATTGCGGCGTAAAAACATTGATCTGTCGCGTTGAAATATTAGTTATCGAAGTCAAGTAAGTATACTGTTATCATATCTAAACATTGAATGATAGCACGAGCAAATATAGTTTCGAATCGGTGCCAAAATTATATGGCTTAAACATATCACCACGCTGTAATGAACAAAATGAATGATTTCTTACACAAGTGCTTATTAAGAAGTTTATTGTGTATATCCTAAGATTTCCTCATCATAGATTCTCTGATCTTTTTTCTTTGATTATGTCTATGTTTGGTTATTGGCCCACATTTCACTGTTTATCTTACTAACAGTTGCCTATTATGATAAACAGAGAAAGGTGGGGTAATAGTCAACTTATAGTGTTGCGACAGTAAATTTAGTGATATAAGTTTGTAAGGACAAATTGCGTGTAAAAAAGGAATCGAGCCACTGTGGCTTCAAGTTTATCTTCTATGTCCCATTGTTTGTTTATGATTTGGATACCTCAATCTGCATTTATTAGCAAAAATCTCATTTTAAATGAGTTATTGCTATCTATTTTTAGAATCCTGCGTGCAACTGATAAAATATTTAAAACCTGCTGCTTTTCCAACACAATATCCGGTTGCATTCACTGCCTCGCCCAATCCCGAACATCGGATAACTTGTATTGATACTGTGCAGTTTCTGTTGGGTACCGGGGTAAAAGTTTGCGGCATTGATATGTTGAATGAGTCTATATGGAGAGACTGTATGTTCGATCTTGTTGCAATAGTCGTGCAATATTTCGTTACCTGGAAAATAGATGGATAATTGAAATATATATATATATTCCGAGGACCTGTAACAAATAAACCTTAATTGAATAAGTATATAGTCGTAGTCGAAGTTTCTAGTAAGTATGAACCCTCTTGACTCTTGGATTACTCGTGGCGCTAAACCAGTGTGCCAATTACAGATAATGGACTTGGTTTCTGGGCCGCAGGAGATGTAGTGAATATCATTGGAGGATTAGCAAGTGAATACAAACAGAATAATTGGGTTCACATACTGAAATTGATGTACCGACCACAAGGAAAAAACATATGTTGCAGCATACACGGTCGCACGAAAAAGTCTTTGAACCCTTTTAAAAAGGTAATTTACAGCCTTAAACGCTAGTTTCGGCGCTAGTCTTGGTAGAAACACTAGAGTTCAGAATTCTGTAAATATTTCGGATTGATGAGTTTGAGGTATAAGTGGCTCGTTTTGCACATTACATTCAGGTAAGGATATTACGTGGGGGAATTGCGGTATTTATTTTTGCCAACGATTCGTTACCTTCGCAGATATTTCCGACGTATATTTATTTATTTTATATCCATAAAAAATAGTCGTAATTTCAACAGGCACTAGTGGGCCGGATGAAACACTTCGGCGAGCCGTATCCTGCCCGCGGACCGTAATTAGCCCAACCGTGCGGTAAACCAAATGCGAATATGGCTTTAAATTTTATCTGAGGTAATCTATCAAACTTCAATTTTAACGGACCGAAAGCATAGAAAGATTGGCTATCTCCACTTTAATACGATTTGATCTCACAACCAAACAGTCATGAAAACCTGCAAAGGCACTTCTTTCAAGACCAGTTTACCCCGACCATTCAATGTTTGATTAATGAGAAAGAGTCCAAGCATGTAACCAGAATTTAATACTTCTTCGATGAGAAAAAATTCACCCAACATGAACGTAAACTCAACAATATTGTCTCAGACTAAGTGGTCGTTTTTGTATTGCTCACGTTTTGCTCCACTCACTTTCAAATCTGTAACGGTTTCCGGTGCACTGTTATTCTGCCAAACCCATTGTATAAAACAGTCAGTTGATAATGTAGCAGATGACACGGATTCGGTTTCTCTATTTGTTGTTGCAGTTTCGTTGTCCGAATATTCGTAAAAACATATGTTTTCTGACACACAAGCTTCCACCTGGTGCACATAAGAATATTGCTCTAGAAAATTTGCTCATAAAAACATATTCGCTAATAAGCTTATTATGATTGATTTGTGTTAAATATCGGACTTAGTAACGTTCTGACCCGTAGTATCAACGTAATTGATCAGTTGCATGATAAATTTGAAAATTAAAAATAAATTATCAACGTACCGTTACCAAATATTCTGTCGAATGCTCCAATCCGAAAAGTTCTGTATGTTGAGGCGTGATTGATGTAGGGACTGATGAATTTCTAGAAACCTCCTTTTTAGTAGTCAAATTCCGCGCTAAGATTCTAGGATAAAGCGAAATAAATGTATAAGTTCTGAGTAAATGGGCAGACGTAGCGTTAGGTGTATAGCTGTGACAAAATACGTGAATATCAGTCACGTATGGTCATGTATTTTTCATTTAGACCTTAATCATAATTTAGTGTTGAGTATTGTGCTAGCAAAATCGAATTGTAGACATCAATTCCAGTCTCCCACATTTCTATATCAACAAATACAAGTCACAAGCTATTATCTGCTTAATCAGCATAATTTTATTATTTTAAGTATATATATACATAATATTTTGTGCGGTATAATCGATTACCTATGGAAAAATCTGATGGCATTTTTGTTAGGTATCCATGTCACGATCAAACTTCTTTTGCATGGCGAATTGGTGACCGACGTAATTGATGGATTTCCCTTCACTAGAATATCGAAATGGATTTCAATAATATTGATTGTGCAATTTGCAAATGTAATAAAGTTTAATTCAAAATAATAAAAACTTAATTTCATTCCCACGAAATACCAAATCTATTAACTACAGCAAATTCACCTCGAAACATACAGTACATTTCTTTTAATGCCGTCGTTTACGTGTGGGTGTCTGTTTGTTTATTATAGCATATATCCATTTAGCAGTTCGATGCTGTTATATTTTAATCGGGCTACGAATGTCTATTGTTGTGAGGAAAAAATGTAAATGAAAGACCAATTGAGGAAATTTGCAACAAAATATATATATGATTTTCTCCCTTTTATCGTAAAAGAAGTTTACCTTTAAAATTATACTCAATACCGCTGCTGTCCGTGGTCCGACAGATATATGCAGCGGAATCAGAGATTATTGCATTCTTTATATGTAATATTGAAATATTTCCCTGGATTTGTTGATAAATTCCATATTGTTTGGTCATATTCGTGACCAGATCGAAATTTCTGTACCATTGTACCTCCATACTCGTGCAGGAATCTTTTAGTGCGCACACTATTGTTTTATCATTTAACGTTGCATCGATAGAAATGGCATCTGTGACAATCAAACGAGAATATCGGTCGGAGACCGAAGACTTATCGATCGAAGGTTAAAAAAATAATAGGAAAAAAAAAAAAAAAAAAATAAAATAAAATAAAAAAAAAAAAAAAAAAAAAATTAGGGGATCCCCAAAACAGCGCACTCACTCCATAGTGACACCTTGTGTCACAACACTAATTAATTAATAACTCGCTAATTATACGACATAATTCATCCAAAATCAATAGACTTCTGGTCCGACATATGATGATGCAAATTTTGCAGCAGATCCAATCTCGCTTTCGTGTGATATCGCGTGCATTTAACAGACAAACAGACAGACAAACAGACATACAAACAGACAAATACCTATCAACATACTTACCGTAGGTGGTAGTTTTAACTTATATTTTATCAATAAAACTCGGAGTTTTAGATCCTATATTTCACCCAGAATTTTGCTGTTTTATTTGAAATTGAGGTAAACCTTTTTTTTTATTCCCTCCATCGTTCGGTTCAGTGAACTCAGTGTATGCATGTATGTATGTATGTGTGTGTGTTCCCTCCATCGTTCGGTTCAGTGAACTCAGTGTATGCATGTATGTATGTATTTGTGTGTGTGTGTGCGCGTGTGCGTACGTGTTTCAGTGAGTAAATTTGAGGACATAAACCAGAGAATTATTCATTGCAGAACAGTACATTTCTAATATTCCAGATTGTCCAGATACAGTATTTATATATATGACACAAGTTCGAAATTGGCATGTATAACATGGTGCCTGGGAGACCAGGTTTTAAATTAATGTATTTTCATACTGACCAAGACTTTTGACGTAGTAATTTGACTTTCGTGTCGATATGTCTGAGCATTGCCCCTTGCAGTTTTAGGCAACGTCAACTCAGTATTTATTTAGTTGGATGATTTATAATATCAATAGAAGAAGTATGCAATAACAATGTAGGCTACTTCGTTTGCATACAAAATAATATATACAACAATATTTTATGATTCGGAGACTTCAGGATTAATATTATCTCATTTTGATCCTCAACCTTTTGATAGATTTACCTGCTGAATCAATGTTTTGAGTCTTTATAACAAACATTGACGAATGCAACAAACCTGTTTGACAAATATAGTTCAGGGATTCGGTACAACTACTGTCAATCCATTCATAATGTTCTCTCCCTACCACCATGCAATCTTCATCACCAGCGTTGTTCGGCTGATTATATTTCCTTAAAAATGTACAAAAGCTCTCGACACTTGTGTAATATGAGATGAACGTGTTTTAATGATGATCAAACCAAACTCTAGAATAATTCCTATGTTTAAAGTGGGATTCTGATTCTTACCAGTTTTGATATCCTGTTTCTCCTCTCATGATCACATTAGTTCCATCCTGCCATTTCCAATCTCCTTCTCTAGCTATATCGTTTCCACCAATGAAGAAAGGGTTTTCATAATTGATGCTTTAAGAAAACAAGAGAGCAATGCTCAAATATATGGACACGCAGAACAATTCCCCAAAAATCATATGCGGTGACCAACGACTAACATACCGGCGGTGACTTACCAGTACCTGTATCGGGGTACCGTGACGATACAGGGACTGTCATAGATATTTTAGGTCCTGTGACAATTGAAACACCAGTTGAAATATCTCGTGATATGAGTCAATTATGTACCGTATTATCGGATCAGGTACCGAACCACAGTCAAACATTTCAGATAAAAACGTTACTAAATAACATGCGTCAACTTAACACCAGCCGAATCGGGGTACAATTTTTGGTACAGTGACTGTCATAGCCGTTTAGGGCTGATGGACAATTCGACTACACGGACAACTCATCAGGCCTAGGGTGGTGTAGCCAGTCTGCGGACAATTTCATTCAAACCGCTATTAAACAAAAACCAATATATCTAACCTGTTAATTTTTTCACCGTGGGTGCATTGGCGGCATTTATTCTACACGCTAAACCTCGTATTAACTTTCTACGACAAAGGGTTGAAGCTATACAAATCCCCAAAGTACGGCACTCGAAAGACGTATTTGCGACCGAACGACCAGTGTGCGACCACGGATTTCAAGCCTTGATCATCGTTTCTGCTGCGTCGAGACTATCGCATACGCAGCCATACAGCAATCAAACAGACAAAACACGGTGGTCGCAAATTGGTTGACAATTGTTGGTCTTGTGACAGCGTGAAAACATTGGGCTTCTAATTGCATTTCTGACCGTCATATATTTCAAGAACACGGTTATTTCGAACAAAACTCGTTAAATTATAAATAAAGCACCACATCACAGCAATCAAACAGACGAAAACACGGCGGCCGCAAATTGGTTGACAAAGATATTATCGACTTATCGGAAATGCACACCCCCTATTCCCCCTCCTTCAAATGTAGAAACGCGAAACTTTCAAATATGGTTAAAAGAAACATAACTCTACCCACCTGCCAAGTTTCATCTTTTTATTTCTCATATTTGTATGGATTTTCAAGCTTTTGACAGCTACGAGTTAGTTCAGTGTCACCGCGCTGTGTTACGGTACCAGAACTCCTGTCTTGTGACAGCGTGAATTGAAATTGCAAGAAGGTCCGTTGGACACAAAATGGCGTCCGATATCCGCAGAACGTTTAGTGACGTCATAGCAAACAAAAACAAATCTTACAGAGCTAACAGAAATATTTGAAATAAATAAAAGTAATAGCCTTCTGGAGAAAAATTTCATCTTCAACCACTGAAAATTTCAAAGCAATTAGTCCAGTAATCAAAGAGAAAAGCGACTTTTTAAAAACGTGTCAAAGAACAAGAACAACAACAACATAATATTGAAACGATCGTTATGTCCACTACGTGTCCAATAAACGAGAATATCGGTCAGAGACCGAAGACTTATCAATCGAAAGTTAGGGGATCACCCAAAACAGCGCTCTTACTCCATAGTGACACCTTGTGTCCTATCACTAATTACTTAATAACTCGCTAATAATACGACGTTTTTACCGAATCAATTCTAATTCATTCTTAATCACTTCTAGTTTTATTAATTGACGCCTCGATCACATCTTTATTGACAAGGCTTTCATGCCGTCCCCACCTTCAAGATTTATCGGTATTTTTAGAACTAGCTCTTCAGGAAATTAATTTCTCCTTGTTTCTTAAATTCATACTTATTTTATTTAACAGTTTGAGTTGCCTCCTTTGGGTATAAATTCCATATTACGGAAGTTCATAGATACGCTTCATTCAACAAGTAGATGAGATTAGAAATTTTAAACATTGAATACCTGTAGCTTGAATTAGTTTACTCACGTGATAGTAGCATTGATGACGTTTGTTGTTCTCGGGTTGTCGACTTTTGCCAGATAACCTCCCTGTGATTCACAAATAGCTTTTGCTTGGTTGTAAGTTTTTTTTTGGTTTGTGACAAACTTAAGTTTATACTGATCCACACATCTTATTCGCCACGGATCTGTATTAGAATAATTTGTTCGACTACTATTATTATCCTCTAATGAAATTAGACTTCATTGAAAATATTTGATCAGTAAACGAAAATTGATATGAGGAAAAATTCCAGTGGGTGGAAATTTTGACAGAAAATTAGTTCAACATCATGCAAACAATCGAAACACCTCCATTTTGATGCATTGTTACATATTTTGATTTTCTTGTGGTAGAATATCATCAAGGCTACTTCAATGCCAATCACGTTTTCTGCACACACATCGCGATTTGTAATATTTTAAAAGCATTTTATTAAGTCTGCTCTAGGGGAAATGTAACTTTATTATAGGATAGTTTATACTTGTATATTGTTGCTTAGGGGCGGAGACATTTTTTCACCAGAAGTACACAAAAGATAAGTATTCGAGTAGATGGAAAATCTGAGAAAGCTGCGAGGAAAAAAAGACTGTAAGAAATGAAGTTGATCTTACCTTGTGCGTAAGATGTTTCAGTTATCGTTGAAATAAAGAAAATAGTTAATATTCCAAACACGATCATATTCAATACACTATATCGAGCCAATACCCGAAAAGACATTGACACCGATACGCACCGCTATTTTATTTTAAGGTATTAATTTGAAGAAAATGAGTTGAAATTGAATATGTAATATTGTTAATGAGAATGGACTGCTAAAAATAGAAAATTAAAAAATATCTTGTTCAACAAATAGTACACGTCACAACAATTGCAGAATCTAAGTATTAAATTATTATATTTTGTTTATTCAACAAAAAATGATACTTAACAGCTGTAAATTGCGACACGCCGACTATATTTAACACAATCTGCAAAACAATTTGATATGAACCACTGGCCGAACCATAGAAAGGCACTGTTGTTGCCGAGATAGAACAGGCGATGCTAAAAGATGGAACACCTTCGGACCTTAGTATCGTAAAAGTAAATGTAAACTAACAGCACTGCATCCGCTTTCATTAACATGATTAATTTATGAATTTATGTTACGACACTTGCAAATTTTGATTTTTTTCTCTCAAATTCACACGCATAAATTGTGATCGCGATCATAATTGGCATTTAGCATAACAAATATGTCGTCTGAAATATTATGATATAACAGTACCATGAATCAACAACGAATTGGGCGACACGGATTTTATCTTTTCCTCTCTCTACTATTAGATGACAAGCGCCTGCCAAGACGTCAACGTAAAATTAATTTCATGACATCTAATTATTGGTGCTATATATATAGCATACGTTGCTATTCGCTATAAAAACAATACTTATTTCCTTCTAGCCCGGTCGACAGTCAAGGATCAACCATGTTGTTGTTATTTTTATTACACTAGTAAGGTTAGAGCTATGTGACTAGTCCTAGGCACTTGTCATGTCATAAAATGTCGATTTGGCATGTATTTGAAACACACACACAGGTTGAGTATCAACAAATTATCTGAAAATATTTTTTCTTACTTGGCTTTCGTCTTTCTATCATGATCTGTACAGTATTTAATAACGTAATTGAATATGGCTTCATCATATCATTATATGAATAGTTTTGTTAAATTGTCTGTTGTCAAAATATTGCAATTCACCACAACTATTATTCAGTACTTGAAAATCGAAGTAGTACGTAGCTTACTACTTATTATTCTAATTGCTACGGGGTCCAATATTTTAAACAAATTATTGTTGTTTCATTATTATTCATGTGAACATATTTTTGACATTTGGCCTCCATGCAGATATGTTCAAACTTTGCTTTCGTATTACTGAAGTGATGATGTATTATACCCAGGGTTGCCATATCGTGCTTATTTCTAAGAAAAGTGCTTATTTTTGAGTCGCGTGCTTATTTGGTTTTAGAAACATGGATGACCAGTACTTGTTTTGCGTACAAAGCTTGCGTGGAAACGAGGGACGAACTTTTTCTGTCAACGGTGGGGTTTGCGGTATTTCCAGGCAAACTGTCACACACACAATAGTTGCAATTTAGAGTAAGCGTAACCATGGGTTCTGTTTCGAACATGAAAAGGAATTTTCTATTAACTACTGCTATTGCGACATCGAGAAAGGTGGAAAACAGTAATCGGTGCCCACAATACTACCATAAAAACACAAGAAGCATTGCGAGAAACCAAAGTATATATGAGGACTTTAGATTAGAGGTCGGCCACCTGCGGGCCATATCCGGCACACGTAGTAAAATAATCCGGCCCACAGTGCTTCACTTAAACCTACGGATCGTTATTATGTTATTCTTGTTCTTCATTAATAATTCGTTTTCCAATCTTTATGAAAAAAATCG
Organism: Styela clava; assembly: GCF_964204865.1. Taxonomy (NCBI): domain Eukaryota; kingdom Metazoa; phylum Chordata; class Ascidiacea; order Stolidobranchia; family Styelidae; genus Styela; species Styela clava. Next base: position 24,862,344 of record NC_135250.1, read on the forward strand.
CTTTTGTTTTCAATTACTTAACCAAAATGAAATTTTCCTTGCGAAGAACTAGAATTAGTGATAGACATTTAGAAAATTTTGATTTTATCTAGTGTGTCACCTAGTGTCGCATTAAATGTTTTTTGTAAATATTTTGTATAATAAGACGACTTGGAGTCCACGAGTTGTTGCAGTGTTCGCTCGCTATTAAAGTCCGAAATTTAAATTTCTAATCTGTATAAATAATGTGGTTCATCAGCCACCCGTTCAGTTTTTAACTTTCTTGAAAAAATGTGTGCGCCCCGCCAAGATTCGTAACACTTGGTTTTGGCCCGGGAGCGACAAAAGTTGCCGACCCTAGTCTTAGAAATTGTGGCAGTGTGGCAGTGACTCCGTGTCTTTCCATAGCTTTTTGCAATTTTGGAGCTGCGTACAACCATGTTCGAAGCGACTTCTAATGATAAAAAGTGGGAGACTCGTGTATGATCTCTTTCTTATTCTGCGTTTCTGCCGTTGTTAAGACCCGTCCCCTTGAAAAATAACATTTTGACGCCCATGCTTATTTTTGGCTCTGGGTAGATGGCAACCCTGATTATATAGATAAAGATTTCCCAAAAATTTGCAGAAATGAACATGATATGATGTATTAATAAAAGGTATGCCGAAGTACTTCCCCTCTTGATAGAGGAAACATGGGAAATAATTGAATCATGAGATTGGTAATAACTTATCATGGCTGGTCGATGTACTAGGCGGGGGCATGCGTTATAGCAACAAAGGTCTTTCATCCTCGGCCTGTGTTTTGATTTGAATGATCTTATAACAGATTTTCGTGTCTATCGTATAAGTTGCAACTAGTCTTTTCATATATATTCGTATACATATATTTGAGCATTGCTCCTTTTTAATAGAGAGAAAGCTTTATTCTAGGTGCAAATACAAGGAATCATGTAGAGGAAAAGAACAAAAAAAGGTTTTGAATTACGTTAACATGCGCTGCTGCTGTATTTGGATTGGTAATAGTCAAACATTTGAGAATCTGAGCTTGAAAAATTAGTTGTCGCCAGTTAAGCGCTTTGGTGAACGAGTGTAAAGATTTATATGTTGAGAAATCTGTTTGTGATTTCATTTCTTCCACTTAACTTCATTAGAATTAATTTGAAACAAAGCCAATCAACCAATACAGTGTTGCCAGATGTACTGGATTATGATGGGTTAAAGTTGACGAAAAATGCGCAACAGGTTTCTTTGAATCTTTGGACACATATTGATCGTTTTGTTAAAATGACGTAGCGGTGGCGTAACTATTAAATGACATAGTCAGAGTGGGGTCAGTAATGACATATGCAAAATGTTTTACGCCACGCTCATTTGAAGTACTTGTGGTACTATACTACACTAGATCCAGTTACGATAGCTGTTTCATAGTTCCAGCTTCGTTCAGGATGTGCTTTAGGGGAAATTGTAGGTAGAATATTTCGTTTTGGCTTTCTTATCCACATATTTGAGAATTAATCTCTTATCCAAACAATGACCACACCAAGTATTGTTCTCGTCTTTTTATGTCTTGAATGAAATCATCAACACACATACTTCGAGGCATCATAGGTACCATCATGGAAGAATACACCATTGCAAGATGACATACCTTTCTTTGTGCTTTTATTAGAATCAACTTTTGAACAGAATATGCATAAAATAGTTATTTACTTAAACAATATTATAATATATTCAAACATGAAAAAAATCAAAATAGCACGATTAACATGTATTTTACACTTTTAACACCCGAGTGTTAACACATTTTACGTTTTGAAATCACATAATCTTACTATAAAATAACTGACCAGAAGCGTGTCCAAAAATATTTTTATGTTCAGAAAAATGTTTGAAAAGATGAGAAAACTAGGTATTCACTTTTAATGTGAATTATCAAGTTTCGCGTGTACAGCTATCCATTGACATTTCCGTCGTATGTCTGGGCGTGAATAATGCTCCCTGTGTGTCAATTGGTCTCAAACTCTACTGTTTCCACATTTAGTTGAAAGCTTGAACAATCTTTTGTGAATATACTATAACAGGCTCTTATTTTTGTATAATCAGCCATTCCTACTTCAAAACGCAAATATCGGATTGTATCATCACAAGGTTTCCAAAACTACTTCATATAAACGTACGTGATTGGGATACTACACAAGTAATATGAATTTACAATACAGTGAAGAAAAAGTATAGAACATATATAATTTAATAACTGTCGACGCTATGTTTATTATCCTGTTATAATCAATAAATCAGAAAAAGGAAAAAAACATAAAAGACACTCAATTAAATAACTTTGAGTATTGTTCATCTGTGATGAATAATGAAAATAAACGTTTCATGTCTTAAGGAAAAGTTAAAAGTTTGAATAAAGATCGAATGATTTCAGATATTCCACGATAGCTTGATAGCAGAACTTGTATTGATCCTGAAGTAAATTATAATTGTGTTTTAGAAACCAAAGCAGTGATACGTGGTGAATACAAATGAAAATTGACTAATAAGTTTACGCTTTTCAAAACTATCAAATTTATGTACACGGTTGTAATTGGGTGTCGAGATAACAAACCTACGATGAAAACATGTTTCAAATTTTGGGGCCAAAGCAATTTACTTTTACACCACAGCCCTTACAAGTCGGTGTTATTATTTACTACAAATAGGCCTTTTCGAAACGATTGTTTATTGAATCATTTTCTGAAACAATTTTCAACACTCTCAAAAATTAAAATAAACCGATAGGGTTGATACAAAAATTATAAATACAGCCAAAATTTACTTATACATATACAACCAATTAATTATAAATGCATGTATGACCGCGTTTTTGAAATCAGAGCGTTATCTGTTGTCGCATAAGCGAAGCATCACGTGAATGGTACTATTATAGATGTATTTTGTTGGTGAATGGATGTGCTATTTCGCTTACAACAAATAAAACAATAGGCAACGCTAAATGCATGCTAAATCGATTACTTTTGCATGCACATAACTTGAATGGCTGTATGTCTATATTAGGTTGGTTGTATACGGATATCACTTCAACTGTATATGCGATAGCTGTAGATATATTAGGCTACCTTATATTACGTTACATACTCACTCACGTGAATACCACATTTATATGCGTAATTTGAAAAGTCATTCCACAATAACATAATTAGATTACCGAGGTTGATGATTCGTCACGATATTGTGATTAATAAGTTGGGCGACCTCAATGACACAAGAAATAGGAAGAAAAAATTTTGTGACTGTTTATTCTTACCAAATTTTCCACCATATTTGGTCTTCCATCTCTGAGATCTTTCACGGTTCTGAAAACATCAACTCGATTCTCGCATTTCAATCGATCTATCAGGTTCACTGTTGCACAGAATACACCAGTTCGACCGATACCATCACTGAAATAGAAGATATTGAGAAACAATGTGATTATTCATTATTTTTTTTTGTCATATTAGATTTGGACTAAAACAAAGTACACAGCTACAAATCGTTGAGAAATAAATCTCATTCTCACCAAAGTACCGATGGCGATAAATACCTGCAATGTATGAGAGTGACTCCATTCCCAGCTGACCGAATATTTTTCTGCATCTTATTTACAAGATCAATTATTTCTCTTCCATCTTTAGGGCAACTTGTTGATTTCCATCCAATGTAATGGAACTGGGTCACTGTTTTCTGAATAAATGAGAAAATGTTTAGAAATTTATTGCTTTATATTCGGTCACTGAAAGCAGTATAATACCTTACGAATTGGGTCAATCAAAAATGGTATAACAATCACAGTAGATAGTAGTGGCGGCGCGTCAATAGGGCCAACCGGGGCAATGCCCCGGTTGCTTTTTCGGTATAATAAAAAATATTTGAAAAATACCTCAATATCGGTTGCACAGACTGTCTACACTAGCCATATTCTCCCGACATGGTTCATTTTTCGCTCGCAAAGCCTTCGCCGAACGTCGACGGGGCGACGTCGATTTTGCCCCGGTTGCTCATTGTATATCGTATTCTCTCTTTTATCTTCCACTCGCCGCGTTTGTCTCGTTTGTTTTCTGTTTCTTTTACTAAATCATCGGGGCCGATCGGGGCTAGCCCCGAAATTATGACGACACAATGCCGACGTTTCTTACAACAACGTGTTGACATATTCACGCATTCCTTCTAGTTCGTTGGTTGCTTGAAGAGTTGATAGTTTCCTCGCCTTCGTTTTTGTCGCTTGTTTCGCTATTTGAATCAGTTAGAGACCTTTAGTCCATTTGCTTTCGATTTTCCATATATATTCCTTTTGAGCTCCTCACTTCTTTCCGGCTTCGCATTTCTTAGCCTTAGACCTCATAATGAATAAGGTTGATGCACTACTTCGCACTCCGTTTTCGCAGCTGCCGATGGAACAAAAATTAGAGGTACAACGTCTTGGCCTTATCAACCAAAAAATTGTTCACTGTAACAATCCCATGACGGAGGAAAGCGTCGGCGTACATTCTGCGCAGAAACTTGGTATAAAAAACACGAATGGTTGTGTTACAGCGAGGACAAAAATGCACTTTTTTGTTTTTATTGCCTACTTTTTGCTACCGCCCGTGACTCACGTTGGTGTAAATTTGGTTTTAGAGAACTTAAACATCTTTCCGAGCGTGCCAGGGATCATCAATCTTCTATGGAGCATCTGGACAATGCAGTAAAATACCGAACATTCGGAAATGTTAATATTGCAGCACAGTTGGATGAGAGACGCGCGGTTTCTATTCGTCGGCACAACCAAAACGTCGAGAAAAACCGCCATGTTCTCGGTCGATTGATAGATGTTTTGAAGTTCATTGGTTGTCACGAGCTGTCCCTCCGTGGGCACGATGAACGGGCTGGCTCTTCTAATAGAGGGGTATTTTGGATATGGTGGAATACACCGCATCCCTAGATACAGTATTGAGAGATCATCTTGATGCCGCAACTGTTTCGAATGGGACATCTAAGGATATCCAAAATGATTTGCTCGACTCAATGTATAAAATTTATTTACAACATTTGGCTCTGGAAATTGAGAATTGCCAGTTCCTTTCGATTCAGTCTGACGAGACAACTGACATCACGTGCGTTTCCCAACTGGCTGTGATTTTTCGGTTTGTGAAAGATGATAAACCTACCGAGAGATTTCACAGCTTTGTACCAATCGTTGCTCGCACGGCTTGCGGGATATCGGCTGTACTGAAAGAAGTGTTAAGCCTTACAACGCGAAGTCAAAATTGATAGCTCAAACTTATGACGGCGCGGCAGTCATGAGTGGGTCGAAACATGGTGTTCAAGTTTATATAAAAGAAGATTTTCCTCATGCGCATTTTTTACATTGTTATGCACACCAATTTAACCTCGATATTAAAAATATGTGTCTTGATACCCCTCTCGTCCGTATATTTTTTGCAAATGTTTCGGGGTTTTCTTCATTTTTTCCCGTTTCGCTGAAGCGCTCTGACCTCCTTCGCCAGATATGTAGCCGCCGTCTCCCAGCTTGTGCACCGACACGTTGGAACTTCCAATCACGCGTGGTGCAGCGCGTGTCCGAAATTAGGTCTGAGCTCATTGAGTGTTTCAATGGCATTCAGAGCTCTCCGGTTTGGGACGAACGCTCTGTGAGGGAGGCGGCAGGTCTAAAGCGTCTGCTAGAAGATGGTGAGTTTTCATTTTTTCTCGCTTTTTTCTCCACAATATTCTATCACGTGGATGTATTATACGGCGCATTGCAGTCAAGGCTAATGGATGGAGCGTCTGTGCAGTCGTGTATTTCAGACTTCTGCGATGCTGTATCTCGTATCCGGGAAACAATAAAATACGACGACACATGGAGTGCTTCTTTACGCCACGGGCAAACAACGCAGCGTTTGATTTTGTCTGCAAAGGAATGCTGTGACATTCTGGTGAATCAAATAGGCGATCGTCTGCGCACTGAACACCTTGCCGCGTTCTCTTTGATGAACCCCAAAAATTTTTCAAAATTTGCACGTCCATTTCCCATTCATTTGTTGGCTACTGTCTCCAAATTTTACCCCATGATCAACGTGGGTAAATTAGAAAATGAATTGCGATGTATATACACCAATCAAACTTTTTTGAACATCACATCAACTTGCGCGCTATGGGTTCCTCATAGATAACACTCTAGTAATTACCTTTGCGGCGTCTGCAAAATTTCTGGACATCATTTTGACGACGCCTATTTCTTCCGCCGACGCAGAGCGAACATTCAGCACCCTTAAGCGTATTAGAACGTATCTCAGAAACACAATGAAGCAAGATAGATTAAATTCCTTGGCTGTTTTATCCATTCACAGAGACGTTATTTCTGGGATGCATGACTCCCTAGGGTTTCGGCCTGGTCATAAATGGCTGATCTGTGTCATAATTTGGGTTTATGGCTAAATTAAATGTATTATGGGGGGGTCAATAGTATTTCATAGTGGTCTGCATGTGAACAAAACCAATTTCAAAACTCAAAATGTTTGAGTTTAAATTATCAATGCTTGATCCGAGTGTTCTTAATTACGGTGACGTCATCATATTTTTTTTATGTATAATTTTTATTTTGCAACAAGGTCAATTTTATTTGTATGAGTATTTCAAAGCTTAAAAATAACCAAATAATCTGTGGTTAGTTGAAAACGAAGTATTTTGAACGCGCGAGCAACGTTCTCCGGCTCATAATAAACAAACAAAGATACCAGACAGCACGCGATCAAATGCTCTTCGATAAAACGAATATCACTTCACTTACAAATCCCAGTCTTGTTTTATCTTGAAGGTGACGTATAGCTCTTCTAAAAGAGAACTCTTTCTCTCGCATATCAATCACGTGTCGACCACAGCGTTAAAAGTGAGAAACTTTTTCTCGAAATTTTTTGAAATTTCTCTCTTCTTACCGTCGTACGGCGTACACATTTGCGCTACGTAATTTGGGCGCGTTTTAGTGGAAAGCGACGAAAATAAGCTTTTTAAGGACACATTAATGATGTTTTTGGCATTCTTGGTTGGTGTAATATTAAAAAAAATATAGAGGGGTGTCAAAATGACCCAGGGACACCCGAGATCAGAAGGTTTTAAATCAGCGCGTTATTGAGCATTTTGCTTCCAAGAAACCGCGGCGTGTTGCATATATGTTCAAGCAGTAGAAGTCTAGCAGCATATATATCTACGAGTGAGCGACGCATGTCCTTAAATTTGCATTAACTTTCCTTTCTTCATAGTAACGTTTTAAACCTTATTTTAGGTTTTGTCTGCTTTCCCGAAGTTTCTGTTAATATGTCATTGTATTTATCTGGGTAAATATTGCCTTTCCTTTTGAAAGAGGTATCAAAATAAACTATGTCTATATTTATTAATCCCTTGACTTGGGCCGGTTTTAGAGACACTTTCTTATCGTTAAAAATTGTCGCTTTTGCCGATTGGTTGTTACCGATGGAATGGTTTTTATACTCATAAAATGATGGGAGAACTTACAGCGCTCATCCTGTCCCCGTAGATGGGGGCGACTTGGTCCCGCAGTAGCTTGCCCCGGTTGTCAAAATGACCACGCGCCGCCACTGGTAGATAGACTGGCATTTTTACCTACTTGTTCTAGGGTGTCTATTGTAACTTCGCTCCAAACGAGCTATAAATGCAGCACTTATATTTTTTTTCATAAACACAGGAATTCTACGTTTTTTTTTAATTGCCAACCCGCGGTGCCACAACAGTTAATTATTGCAACCTACTGCATTATTTTATATTGACATTCCTATAAGAATGATAGCAATGACTCACCGATTGAGGTCCTCGGTCCACTCGAATTTTTCTCTCCGTTATGGAAGCTTCTGTTTCATCACTAATCCTAGTTACAGATAAGTTATTCCATTTCATAACTTCACCAACATTTGTAGGCCAATACTGAGAACATTGTTCCTGAAATTATTAATAAGCAATAAGTCAGTTCAGCAAAACATCATTGCAGAATTTGGTTTGAAGTGAATAAACATGAACAAGATCTTGCGTTAGTTGACAGTCTGATTTATATTTTATATTTCTAACCTCTTTCCCTTCTTTGAGTTTCGTCAACATAACGATTGTATTAACGTTGTTATCCAGAACCAATCTCCAGAATAAATCAATGTTTGATGAATTTGGACCTTGAGAGGCAATCATTGGACTTGATTCATCATTGCTCTGAAAAAGGTATACAGTATATATCTTCCAAGTAGTTTTCGCTTGGGTCCTAATAAGACATTCGCCAATGAAAATATTTTTAATAACTTCAAATAAATTTGAATCCTGAAGCGTGAAGTTCGATAATTCTTTAGAGTTTAGACAATGACAATGTTCATTTACATGTTTATATATATATATATATATAGGCCTCTAGGGTATGAATTTGAATAAATAGTGTAAATTTCAAATGTACCTCTACCCAAGAAGCATTCATATAAGGAATCTCATCTTCGTCTTGTTGCATGAATATTGTTACCAGTGTGTAGTCGTCTAGAAAAAATGGGATTAAAGACATTTTTGCAAGTTGATTTAGTAAAGTTTTATTTACATAGCGATTACTGTTAACTTATTGCACACTCTGACGTCTCTGAACGAAGTTACTCTCTCACCCTGATGGTTCGCGGCGCCGTATCGGTAGGGCAATAAAATAATTTCAAATATTGGTTATTTTAAACGTTTATTACTTTTGACCAGTAATGAGAGTCTATTGAAGACCTTTTTGGGCATTCCGAGGACTTTCTTAATCTCTGTATAAATATGACAAGCAGGCAAATATGGTCAACCAAAAATTGGCTTTTATATATAAAAGAAAATTTCTATGTTTACACAACTTACAAGGAACAGCTTTTTTTGATCTGTTCACGTTCCTATTTTTTTCATTGAGTCCACGCAATTTTGAGTTTTTCATTGGCCCAATTCGATTTAAATCTCCAAATTCCTTCTGTATTGAAGCTTCGCCATCAGGAGTTCTGAAATGTGAATTTATTCGACACTTGGTATTGTGATAATCGGAGCAATTTCATAATAATAGTATAATAGTCCGAGTTTAGTTGAAAAGGAACCGAAAATACAGTCATCTGTGCTATCGGTAGTCTAGTACTTCCGGTGGGCGTGGCGTAACTATTTTTACATAATTATGTTATTCCTTATCCCCCACTTGACTGCGTCATCCAAAAAGTACGTTACTGCAATATTAATAACGTACAGATTTTCTGGGCATTTAAAAATACAAATACCAAACTGAATCGTGCTTACACCAACACTTATGCACGTGTAAACATGTGTAGGCAAACTGTTAAGCCTTAGTGGGAGTTGAGTTAAGTTGGTCATGAATATTGTATATATAAAAGAGGATTTTTCATACTTTATCGTTTCCAATTTAGCTTTTGCTTCATCAGAAGATAAATCTCTGTCTTCAAACAAAATGGCTTCCAGAACGAGCTTGTGAACAAGAACGTATTGATCCTAAATCGAAAATACCCATATTATTGGACCGTTTAGTTATTCTGAAAAATCTACTCGACCAAATGCTTTGGGATTTTCAGTAGTTGAAGATGTGATCACTTCTCAGAGATCTGGTGGTCAGAATACCAGAACTGCAAAAGATTTGATACTACTTCGCTTTGGCTTTCGTGCCCATAAAAAAAAGCAATGCTCTCTTGTTGCAAATCTGATTCGCGTGCATTTGTTGAATGATAAATTTAGGGGTATTATATGGTCCACGTAGGCAGAAATACAAGATATAGCTGACCGAATTTTGCACCATTTCCACTCTCTGTTTTCTCATGTTGAGAACGCAAGCAAAGGCGTCTACAGATCCTGCAGACTTGCTTTCATCAAGCAGAGTGTCAAAACCAATCAATGTTCCTGTTCGTCCCGCACCGGCGCTAGAGAGACGAGAAAACGATGGATTTAATATATGTTTCGTCGTAGATCGTACATTCTTTGATAGATCCCATCTTCGTCTGTTTAATTATCAATCTCTATCTCATAGTAGAAACCGATAGATGTTTAAACTACTACTTAGTATGTACTACCCGTACTACCCACGGAAAATTGATTAGTACAATATCGAATAGAAAGCGTCGATATATTGGAGGATTATGTTAGTGACATTTACGGGCAATAATATTTTGGGGATCATCTGTCTTTCCTCTATAGTTTATCTCAATATTAACGTAGATGAAGAACACCATCAAATCTTATTTACCACGTATAAGTTACACAAACCGGTATCCCTACATAAAAGCGACCCTATGCCTGACTTTGACGTGATCTTGGGAGGTATGACAGAGTTGGGTGATCGGTGTTTCAGAGAAAATGAGGTTTGTACCTATTTTTAAAACTAAGAATCTCATATAAACCTAAAAACGATTTTTTATGAATCATATGGTGTTGCGTTGCAATACCTGCAATGCACTACAATTGGAGATTCATTTCCGATTTCCTCGTAACTTTTCATCACAGCCCGATGCATTCGCAATAGATCTGAAGTGGTTGCTGGTGCACCATGGTCAGGCCATTTCAAGAATTGATACTGGTTGACATTGTTGATGACATCAAGACCCTGAAATGATATATTTGATTATTATGTGCGTTTGTATATATACGTCAGTGGCGTATTCATGATTTCCTCCAGGTCGTGGTCATCACGTAACACGAGTCATGTGCCAGTCAAATTGCGGTTATGATAATAATTCTACTTCCTCCACGTGACGTCAGATCAACGCTTAGAGAACAGTATATTGTGCGATAAAAATAATATTAACGTTAAGCAGCAGCAGGTTAATTTCATGTGCAAAATTGAAAGATTCCTAAAACAGTTTAGAGATTTTTTTATAAAAACTGAATAAACAGTGCTTATATACCCATGTCAAATTCTTATATCTAACCCAAGGCGGTTACGGATACTACTTTTAAATTGTGCCTTGAAAGTGATATTTTACACCGAACTTATGGATAGGCTTTTTTCGTATTTTTAATAAATATTTCGACAAAATTGGTTTTGCTGATAATTTCATCGATAATTTATGTGTTATTCTCAAAATGTGTTTACCATCGTGTCTATTACATAACATATGCAGTAACTTTTTACACTAAACAGTAGCAGCGGTATAGGGGTCGCTGCTTGAAAACCTCATGAGGTCCCACGCGACTCCTGTCACATAAATAGCGCTAATAATATATTTATTTTCTGTATCGATTCCCGTGCATTGTTTTTGTGCTACCACACACTCGATTGACTGGCTGGTGCGCATTTTTCTTACCTCGTTACGAGACTTGACAGTAAAACTTCGTTTTGTAAACGAGCCGTAGTTGACTTCATGTACATTTTTCACTAGCACGGAACCAAACTTCTGGTTTTTGTTCTCATCGGGCCAATATTTTTCACACTTTTTCTACAAATATAATTTAATTGGATTCAACATAGTTTTCTCGCGCAAAAGCATTTTTGTAAAGCCCTATCGTATCCATATATTGTAATTCATATTTCTATGGATAATTGACTTGTTCTGAGATATTTGAGGATTACAGAGATATTTGAGGATTACAATGAGTAATTTTTATCACTAAATAACAAACATACAGGTGGACAATTTAGGATTTACATACATATTACCCATTACCAACTTTTGTCAGAATTTTAGTTTAGTAATACAACTGAAGTCAAATAACCTTCCCAGCCTCTCTTTCCTTTGTCAACATCACGATCAAATAGCATTTATGTTCGATTATCATCTGCCAAAAATCATCGACAGTCGTTGATAGAGGTCCCTGAGTTGCGATGTATTTACGTCGCTTGTTGTGACCCTTAAAATAAAATTAGGAGATCAGATTCAAAATTTATGACAATGTAGAATTTTCTTTCATTTTCAGTAATTTTTAGCTGATTTCACGTCTTGTAGAATAAGAAATGACATGGAAAGACGCGAAAATCTACAATATAATTTCCGAGATATAATGAAGTGTCTGTATGATTTATTTTATAAATAATTCAATTTTATATGTTTGGAGTCAAAGTAGTGTATTAAAAATTATGGTTTCACCATATTTTTGGTTGTTTTATCATGCATTAATAACAGGCATATCCATTTTCCCCTTGGTGACAAGGTTGTTTTTTGAAGGTATATTAGGAACATAAAACGCCTACGTAAGGTAATGAATCATAGCGATTTGTGTTATACTTACATCAATATAACAGGCATTTATATATCCCGAACCTTCTGGTGATAGTTTCACTCGAGTTTCATCAACTGAAAAAAGCGAAGTTCGTAAGTTTGAAATCTCGTTAAGATGTCAAAAATATGATGCTGAGGTTTTTTATTCCTTAACCCGGCCACTCGAAATTTCTTATTGTAGTTTTACTTTAATATACTTTATTACTGAATAAGAAGCATACATCTCGGAGGTCCGATCAAATTTTAATGAACTTTTGTATCTTAATTGTGTTCTTCTTAACCTTTATATGGCTGTCGGGTCGAAGTCGTCTAGGTTTGACTTATAAAATCGTTATTACAAGGCGTGAAGGTTATTGAGATTTCAACGTTGAGGTCAAATTCCACAGAGAATCACTTTTACTAATACCACGTATGAGTTTGCCTAGTAAAATATGTCGGGTGTCTTTATTCACAATGATGTGACAAAATACTATTGGGGAAAAAGAATTTAAAGTACAACTAATGTTTCTCCAAAACAACTCACATGGAAGAATATTCTTGTATCTGTTCTTTTTTTTCAAATCAGGATTGGAAGCAAATTTCTTTGACCCTCCCAGTTTGGCAGCTTCCGAAAGAATTTTCTGAAACGCAAATCGAAAATGCTAATAATTTTATTACACAGAGAAGGAATGTAGCTATACCAATCTAAGTTATCCAGGTATCTAAACTACTGACGGTGAACATTTTGAGACTGTTGTCAAACACATTCGATGGAAATGAACTCCAACACACTAAAAACGAATCTTTTAGAGCCCACAGGAATTTTTGTAATAAATATAAGTAATACCGGTAGTCTTCTAGTGAAAAATATAATATTTAAACACTGAAAATTTCAAAGCAAATCGTCAAGTATTTAAAGTGAACAGCGTTTTTTTTTATGGTAACAACAAGAAGAATAACATAATGAAAACGAAACGTTCCATAGGTTCTTTTTGTGTTGAATAACGTTGACATGTGCAAAATAGGGTACTCTCAAAGTATGTGAACCAATATAGCAGACACCGGAACGTAGTATGTGTACCAGGTTAGGGCCCAGGGGTGGCGAACCTTTTTCAATGAATGGGTCAAAAATTATAATTTTATCGCGGAACAGAAGAGAGTGGTCACAGATATTTATTTCACGTTTGTATCTATAAGAAACTTCTGAAACGAATCTTATAAGCTGGTGTTGGTGTAGTTTTGGGCTTTACTTATGCAGCACTTCTATCAGGGACTTTTTATGGCACTTGGTTTCATGATATCAGAGTACGAAAATAACGCATATGAATTACCAAAAACGTTTGGGATAATGCGTTAAATTATTTCACGGTTCTAGTGTTTGGAGGTAATTCCGCTTTGATAGTGTTATAATTTTCGATCAGCTTCCAACCACATTAAGCCACTTTTACACTGCCCCATTGTTATATCAGATTTATAGATTTTTATTTCAAGTCTGAAAGTTTTTGTTTTCACAACGGCATTGTTGGCGAGAAACTAATAAAATGCAAAGTAGCATCTACTTCTCGTATAACCCCTAAAACAGTCTGTAGATGCACTTCCAAAAAAGTCAGGCGTTGCGAGAAATGAACAGATCAATTGCATTGTTATGTCATAAACGATGTCAGGCCCAATAGCTGAATAACGGTACACAGCGGTGCATACATGCGTACAAGATTAGGGGTTTTGAAAATTACCGTACCGGCCCGAAAATCAACATTTTGGACATGAGCGATCGCAGCCTTCCCTGACTGTCCAATTGGCGGTACATTATAATAGTTTAGTAATTGTTAGATTAATTTAAAGCAGGTTTTATCAATTTTTATCACTGATATGTTAGCATTTTTTTTTATTTCATTCGTGCCTTCGCTTGGCGGGTCACAAATAAAACGCGGTGGGTCACTTTGTGACTCGCGGGTCAGTGGTTCGCCATCCCTGGTTAGGCCATAATTTTAGGTACAAATACTACGGGAGTCACTTGGCTAGGCCCCGAACTAGTAATAGAACTGAAATAAGAAAAATTGGAATAATATTATTTCCTAACCTTAACCGGGTACACATAGTACATCCCGTTGTCCGCCATCTTGGTTCACATACTTCGGGGGTACCCAAAAAAGCTGCAGGCGCTGCAGAGCAGATGTTACCGGTAACGTTACTCATTCGCTAATATAAACCATGCCGTAATTTCCGGTATTCACCTTGGTATAGCGGACTGTTTTTTGATATTTTGCTTATTGAATCGTATCTGAGTATATAGAATTGTTCAGGTAGGTTAAAGTGAGCGTTTAACAAGGCTTAAGCCATAGCATCATAGAGACATAGACTATCAGTTAGCTATCCAAATAGCCCAATATAACAATAATTTTGCATTGTTACGTCATATGCAGATTTGTTTATAGTTAATGTTCGTTACCTGAACTTGTTACCGGTATCGTCGACTTGCTACCGGTATCGCGATACTTGTTCGTGTTTCAGAGGTATCAATTATTAAATTTTTAGTCACAACACTGCTGTCGACCAGCTCCGTTGATATAAGGATAAAGTAACTTGTGATATAGGAGACTGAACTAGACTACCATACCTGACTACCATACCTGAAATTGATCCAAAAACTGTGAGTTTTCCTTTTTTCTCATTGAATTGTAAACTTCTTCTAAATCAGCGGTGCTGATTGCGGTATCGGAGGATTTTGATAATTTAAATTTTGCCGTTACGTTGATGTAGGAACCCAAATCTGTAAATAATTGCTGAATTGTGATTTTAATTATTTTTATTTATCTGATCTATGCTGGATTATATGCCTCGGCACGTATTCGTGATATTGAATTCAAATCATGGTTCATATTTTTAGGCTTGGGTTATAGTTATTATCATGATCATTTATATATTCATATTTACTGTACTCTGATATTCTGAGATATTATTAATTGTCAACCCACCTTCCTCTGCATTTATATGCGTCTTTGGTGCGCTCGGCGTGTTCGGTTTGGTTTGTATTTTTGGATTTGAATTTCTGAAAATGACAAATACATCAGGCTAAAATATTTAATTTACACTTTTCTAAAATTAATTTAGTACGCATGGAATCTTGGGTGAAAATTGCAAAATACCTTTTTGTTATTAAGATACTGTTTCTGTAAGTATTTAATACTTTGTTGCATCTCACGAGTGATTTAAAAATTCAATCAAAAACTTACTGGGTGGTTGTGACATTTTTTACTGTCCCAGCGAATGCCATTTTAGTATAACCATCGGTTGATTCTTCTTCATTTTGAAAATTCCTGTTGCAAAATAAAATATGTGTGACTGTCAGTGGAAGAAAATCGGAAGTTGCATTGTTCCCCAAAATGAAAATTTGAAAACACTAAAAGTCTGAACGCTAGAAATGAAAAGTGGATAAAATTGCCTTTGTAGGTAGGCGGGGTGGTTGAACTCCAAAGTGAAATTCACTTGGCGTAAAATAAAAGGTTGGAATCACCAAAGGCTGAACCCTAAAATTAGGAAATTAATGATATTTTGTCTAAAGATAGTTGGGGTAGTTGAAGTTGCTAAATGGTTGAGCCCCAAAGGGAAGCAGGGGATGAAATTTATAAACTTCATCCTTTTTGAGTTGTCCGTTATTATTTTGCCAAACTTTGGCGTCTTTGTAAAATCAAGACAAATCCTTACGAAGTTGATGAAGTATTTTCGTTTGTTGCAGTAAGACCCACTTCAGCATAACCACCAGTTGTTGCCTCTTCATTTTGAAACTTCCTACAGCAGAATAATATATGTATATTAGCTAAACCATACACTTCAGTAGTTAATATCTTTTTTCATCTTCTACCAACAAAATGATTGTGAATGCTCGATGCTCAAATATATGAACACGAAGGCGAAAACGAACCAACCATACCTATTGTGAATTACCGATATCATATAAACTTTGACTTTCACTTAACACGAGGTCGCAAAATCAAAAAACGGAAGATTTTTTCCTAACAAAAAGAAAAATGAGAACAACAACATAATAACAACATAAAAACGATTTCATTCATTCCGTATCCAACAAATGTTGGCAATATCGGCAAAGTTTTACAATACTCACGAAGCTGAGTCCACGTTATCCGGTCTTGTTGGGATAACTTCGTCCAACGAATCGATTTTGCTTGATTCACTTTTCGCTTTGCTAAAATACCAGTATTTAATTATAATTATATAAATTTGAAGTTAAATATTAAAGTATTTTTTCATCTTTTAAATTTTGAATACCCAAATATACGGATGGTTATTGTTTATGCTCTGTAAAATATTTTATAATAATAAAAAATATTATTCCTATATAAGTGGTTTCTATAACAATAATCTGAAACAATTCAGACAAGCATTTTTATCACCTACTGAATACTTGTTTGTAGCTTCATATTGTGAATAAGAACTCACCGTCGTTTTATCACTATAACCATAATCAGCAGAGCTATCAACAAGCAAGCTCCAGCTACTGTTACTGCAATTATCCAAGATTGAAAAGCATTAGCATTTCCTGAAGAACAAAAAAAAAAATATTTAAAAACTTTCATGCACCGCTAGGTATTTAATTCAGCTGTTTGAAGTCTACCCTGGCTGAGATCGTAACTTATATTGTCAATCTGCCGAATGCTATTATCGTAAAAAATACCTCACCTAATTGTGTTGGCAGACTCGCTTGGATGCAAATATCATTTCCACAAGGTGTTGTTGAAACTACAAACACACTGTAGAATAAATGAAACATTACACGAAGTAGTTGGATTATGTACATCCTGTATTTTTGGTGGCCACTTCTATATTCAGAAAAAGGGGGTAAAACATTATGCCCTTAAAAAGTAGTCTTGAAAGAAGCATCGTTTGATTATGTAGATACTGTTCTTTCGATGTCCGCTTCTTTATTGTCAAACATTTCACAACAGTACAAAAAGTAGTTGGATTATGTACATCCGGTATTTTTGGTGGCCACTTCTATATTCAGAAAAAGGGGGAAACATTATGCCCTTAAAAAGTAGTCTTGAAAGAAGCATGGTTTGATTATGTACATATTGTACTTTCGATGTCCGCCTCTTTATTGTCAAACATTTCACAACAGTACACAAAGTAGTTGGATTATGTACATCCGGTATTTTTGGTGGCCACTTCTATATTCAAAAAAAGGGGGAAACATTATGCCCTTAAAAATTAGTCTTGAAAGAAGCATCGTTTGGTTATGTACATATTGTTCTTTCGATGTCCGCCTCTATATTGTCAAACATTTTTCAAGCAAATTCGATATTTCTGGACTGTTGTTTTGTCTACCAAAGCTATACTTTACCTGTAAGATTTTTCTCTGTCCAGTTTTTGATTTTTTCCTTCAAGCAATGTATTCTCTGGGACACTTCTCCGCCGCCTTCTTTTATTGGACAAGGCTTCGATTGTTTGAGTGACGTTACAAGAAGATTTTGATCCGTCGCCAAGATTGATGTCTTTTTTATTGTCAGTTAATCTGCGATGGGAGTGAAGAAAAAAACTACTTTTTTAATGACATAACGTGATGATCCGATAAAGGCGCATATGAGCGTGTGTTTAGAACAATTATTCTGGAATCGCTGGAGATAAAGTACTCTGAACGCAGTTTACTTTAACAAAAATATAATCGCCGATGAGTGAGAATTTAAGAAAGCAAAAACTAAAATTAGCAAGTCAAACCATTTTTACGTTAAATATACAAATAGCTCCTATTTTATAAATATTTGAATTTATGGATAGCCTGGAAATTTTATTCGAAACACTGCGCCTGATTCAACCACATTGTGGGACTGCCCACACATTTATGGAGTGTGTTCATGCAAATTCAGTCAAGTCAATTTTTCATAGATGCCTCGTTATTATATGCGCTATTTTTAGTGCATACCCAAAAACTGGCAACGCAACAGCGATGTATTCTGTAGTTGAGCTTTGTGCCTCATGCAGCTTCTCCGTGCTGAAATCTATATTCCTGTCAGAAGATCCCTCTTTCACGATGATGAATAAGCAGCTAGATGTAATGTAAATATTTAGAAAATAAACAAGAGAGCAATGAAAAAAATACTGACACGAAGGTCAAGTGACTAATATTAATTATCATCGCAATACCAGCAAAAAATTATATCGGGATCATTTTTAAAATTCAGGCTATATCGTATTTTCGGGGAAACACGGTATGACCACTTCGTGTCAAATGACAAGTCGATGATTTGTTTGCTCATTTTGGGACATAATATGAAGTGCAGGGTTAAAGATTATATGATGTAATAAAACAGCTACTTTCATTTACCTAGTGTATTTGTATACCGCGATGCAAAAATTCATTTTACAGCACAATACAAACCTTAGTAAACCATTGTTTTCATCGGGTTTAGTCACGGTTATTTTGCGTATTCCGCTACTGTCGGTGGCGTCATTAAAAGCGATCGGTTTTGTAATTGCATTCGGAGCTGTTGAAGAAATAAATCGGAGGTATCGTCAAATATATACAAATATACGAATAAAACTATCAAAGAAAGGACCAACACGTTTGAGGCCTCCAATTTCTGGAAATTAGTTTTTTATGTCATTTGTGGTGGTGATACAGAAGATTTTCTACAAATTTCCGCTTGCTGTACTATGTATGATACTATGTAAATAGGATTTGACAGATTTATACAAAACGATGAAATGGTCATAATTTTATATCTAACAAATATTTTAATTCAATCGTAAATTATGGTCACAAAAGTGCATTCATGCATATTTTAGTAACGAAATAACTTAGTAAGTCAACTTTGGCATTTCAATTGAAGATTTGTAAATATTTAGATCATTTATAATTATTTACATGAAGCTTTGCGTATTTCGCAATGAATAATGATAAAATAATCATATACACAACTTAGTATTATTGTGACTAAAATTCCGCTGGTTTTATTTTTAGAAAACAACAGATTCTGGGTTGGAGTTGTTTCACGACGGTTCATATAAAAGTAAATATTATCTGAACCGTTGAACCTACAACAAACTGCAGTGAAATACGAGGAACAACTCAGCACGACGCGTTCACATAGGTTGGTGTGATCAATCAAAAAATCTATCAAAATTGTTTCCTGTTAACTTGGTCGTGTTAATTGTATATTCCACAATTTGAGAATGTTGTGGGTTAGGAAATACGTTTACTCACAGTTTACCTCGGTCACCTTTTTTTACACTCATTGTATGATGAATTGTTATATTTGACTAATTTTATTACTTGTAGCGTTAGCAGGCCTAGTGCTATCGTCAAAGAACAACCATGTCCGTCTAAGTAAGATTCCGGACCCAGCTAAAGAAAACTTTTTCGCGTGGCGCTAAGTCGGCTCTGCGGTTCGTAACTGCTGTCACATGGCCAACCCTTGAAAATAGAAGAGTGTTTTTACTAAAATAAAGGCACAAAACGTCTCTCCAAATGAGGCGTTATTTGAAACGAGCTGAAGGTACAAATTTTAGATAAAAAGCGCGACCCATTCATCGACTTGGTCCAGTCTGCACAAGACAATTCATTCTTCTTATACCGACCACAGGACGTCTTTCCCATATTGACATCGTCCTGACGTTTATAGATATAACATTGAAATTTCCTTATTTTAACAAACTTGAATCCCGATATCGGAATTAGAAAAAGGGCTACTAGAAAAAGGCTAAGGTTAAAAAATAACTCAAAAATGTTCTGCCAATGATTAAGTGCACGCTAAAATGGTTGTTCGGGCCGAGGCTTGGACCAACCTAAACTAGATTATTGACCTAACTTTATATATATATAATATATATTGTATTATGTATCGGTGTCTATGAGTTTGACACAATCCGAAATTCTATATATACATGAATGAGATCGGAACAGGCATATATAACGGCTTCCTTTGTTTTTTATTTTTACTGGAGATGATATAAAGCCAATGTGGTTTTATTCTGCTATTTCCCCTCCACTCTGCTTTCTTTAATTCATTTATGTCAGGCTAGTGACCCACTTTCTCTGTTTTTCTAACTTACAATTACGTACAATTACAATTATCGCTCACAATTATTAACTGTCAAGATCAACTGGAAAAAGTGAAGCCATATTCAAACCTTAATTTTATTGGTGTGACAGTAATAGTACCTTTATTGATGTAAATTAATTACGAGAAAATTTCTGTAAAACGCAAATTGAGCTCCCGTGGTGGAAATTTTTGCCTGTTCGTTTTTTCCTATGATTTGGTTTCTAGTAACTGGTAACTGCATTGGTACGTAAGTATAATTATTGAATGAGTGATATATATCTGTTTTTGAAATATTCGACTAACTGATAATATATAAAAACCTGCTGGTTTTCCAACACAATATCCTGTTGCATTTACTACTTCGCTCAGCCCTGCACATCCAATAACTTGTATTGATACTGTGCAGTTTCTGTTTGGCACGGGAGGAAAAGATTGCGGCATTGATATGTTGAATGAGTCTTTATGGGAAGTCTTTATGTTTGCTCTAGTTGCCATTGTCGTGCAATTTTTTGTGACCTGTAAAATAGGTAGATAATTATCCAAGATATTCCGATGATAATATCCGTTGTCGAGGTTTCCAATGAGTATTTTTCTATATCAACTTTAATATGATTTATCCTCTATTCTAAAATCAAATAGTCAGCATTGGCATTTTTTCAAGACGAGTTCATACGGACTCACGGCACTTTTTTGTGAAGGGAACCACACGGTAACGATGTAGGCCAGAGGAATGTGGATGGAAATACCCAATCTTCAATTCTGAATTAATTAGAAAAAACCTATAGTATTTTATGGTATCCAAATTTGAAAGGGGACCGAACAGTCCAGCCCGAGTGGTCTTTTCTGCATCGCTCAGGTTATTACGCCACTTACTTTCAAAGCTTCAACGTTTTCGGGTTTGTTATCATTTTTCTCAATCCATTGTATAGAACAGTTGGTCGATAGAGATGCAGATTCCACTGGTTCGGTTTTTCCATCTGTTGTTACAGTTGTGCTAGCTGAATATGCAGAGCTGCATTTAGCGTCTGACTCGCAAACGACGATCTGAACGTATTGGTAGAGACAGGAATTATTTTTGAGTAGGATTTTGAGATGATTTTCCATAATAGCTCAACATTTACATGATTGGTGAGAATGTATATTTGCGTGTATCTGGAAAAATTGAGTTTGTCATTTTCAAGCTAAAATTGCGACTTATTAGCTAAGTTTAGTGGTATGAACATTTGAACATGAATAACGTTTCGATGTCTTTCCTGTTCATATAAGCGCAAGTTCTCGATTAATTTTAGTTTCGGTGGAGAGTAATGTCAGTAGCATAATAACGACTCACTGTTACATGATATTCAGTGGTTGCCTTCAATCCCAAAATTTCAGTCGTCACAGATGTATTTGATTGCGGCCTAGTTACGTTTTTGAAACTCTCCACCTTGGTTTTAGAATTATTCGCTGTGATTCTGAAATGAAGTAACAAACATTGGTATAGCAAACCAGACAAATTCTCGTTATATGTATGTGCACCACGAGATAATCGTATACTTTTATTATTATGCGAAAGCTAAAATGATGAATGTTTGTTTTTTAGTACGTTTGTCGGAATATATTGCAAATATTAATTTTTTCAAAACAATTGCAAAACAAAACTATTTTGAGAATAATATATAGGACATACTTGTGTTGAAAGCCAACTGCATATTTGCTTGGATTCCAGGTAACGAACAAACTTCGGTTACAAGATGAATTTGTAATCGATGTAATTGTTGGATTTCCATCTGCTGTAAAGCATGTACAGAGAATTCAGAAGTCACAGATACATTTTTAGTTACCTATTCATCTTCTCAAATTGACTACAGGAGTCAGTTTTGCAATTACGGTATCGGTTATGCAATTGCAGTATTCCGACGCTGATGAAACCAACTTGAATATAATCCTTTCATTGCGTGGTTAAATTTGGATATGCGTTTAAATGCATGCCCACTGACAAAAACATTTATAATACAAAAATCTATTTTACCGGTTATGAGGCAAAAACGTTGCTGATGTTCAACTTATCGTACGCCTGTTATCGCAGATCCGATTTTAAATTTGCAAAACGAAAATTTGATCGTAAGCTATCACAGGCCAAAGATAAATAGCTTTGAGTTTTTCAATTCAATGACAAGAAATATGAATAGGTAGGTACCTTTGAAGTCAAAAAATTTTTTGCTTGAATTATGAGCACGACAATAGTATTTCCCTATGTCCAAAATTGTTGCATTGTCAAAGTGTAGTGTGGATGAACTTCCATCTATTATCTGATAAATTCCATTTTTCTTTATACCGGTTGTAACTTGTTCATGAGGAGATTCCTTATACCATTCTGCGGTTTTATTGACGCAATTCTCTAATCGACATATTTTTGTGTGATGTGGTGGACCATCATTAACACTGATTTTTGGTGTTGAATGCTCTGCATTAGGAGATTTTATTCAAATCATTTGTGTGAAATTATGACATTGTTGTAGTTGTATCGGTTGTATGCAAGGCTCTTTTGACACAATGAGGGGCCGTTGTCTGCCTACAAATTGCACTATGTTTATACGCTTAGTACTGTGATTTTCAACCTTTTCTGGTGCAGAGCCGCAACAAAACATTGTAAAGATTCGGAAAACAGTGCAATAGTTTAAGTGTCATTAATTGTCTTAATTGTGTAATCTATGAATATATATAAAATTAAAGCTAATACTGGTAAAACAAAATGATCTATAAAACGCAGAAAATTTTGTAACAGTGTAAACAAACATATGTAAAAAAGATATATATCTCAAAATTGACTTCCAGTTTTGAACGGAACGGACGGGACCCTAGGGTGGCGCGGATCCCTGGTTAAAAACCACTGGATTGATAGAAAACGTATTACCGGTGACATTTTTGGTACAACAATTGGTCTATCTTGTTTAAAACTCACGGGAGTTATTCGTATTTTCGCCGAACACCACAGCGTCTTATCTTCTTAATGCTAAGTGTAAATAGGTTTCAACCAAAACAATTATCCGTGACAGATAAAGAAATCAATATTTTCAAATAACTAACATTCATTTTGCCCTTTTTTTAATCGTAATTATATCCCGTTTTATTTCGAGGTCTCAATAGGTGCCAATAAATTTATTCTAGATTATTTGATCATTTTGAATTGAATGTATCGTGATGTTTGTTTACTGGAAGAAGTAACTTATTGATCGATATAAGTTTCAACTTCAAATTGAAACTTTTGCGTATAGTTTTACTTGTCGCATTCTACTGGCCGTGTTGTCGTATTTGGTATTGGTTCTTGTCAAATATTTCCTACTTAACAAGTTTACCCAAATTTCACTTTTTGGAACTGGAACCACCTCAACCACATCTGGGTATTATAATTTCTGCTTAGTTCGTGCTACCCATGTGCTACATCGATGATATGGGTCGCAGTATTGATTGAATGGAGAATATGTTATCGAGTATATTATTTTGAAAGAGCAAAAAAAGCTTTTGATTCCAATACTCCGGACGAAACCACTTCAAATTTGACAGTCTTTGCAAAATGCCCCATTGCTGATATGTGATGTATTTAACACTCTACGCATTCTATTTGCCTATTGCTCGCAACTATTCAAAGGAACAAAACGTAGTCATTTGTGACTGCTGCGCAATATTGCTTTTCTGGCAAATATAGTAATAGTTTCATCACAAGATACACTCATAAGTACGTTTTTCGCTGGCAAATAAATATCAAGTAAAAATAACATGATCTCTTTCAACGAAATAGTAAGTATATTTGTGAGCTTTCGTTAGATCATGGTCTAACTTCTTCAAACAATACAAGATATAACTGTAAATATAAAGTTCCCTAAATAAATATCAGTCAATGATTTTATTCTAGAAAGCTTGAGCATTGTTATTTGTGTAAAATGATTTAGAGTGAATGTAACAAACGATGATGCAGTAATTAAATATTTTATTACTTTTTTGACAAATGTAGTAGAATTTGAATTGTCCACCGCATTCCACGTCAATCCACTCATACGTTTGTCTGCCAACTGTCAAACAATTTTCACTAGTCCCGCCGTTAGGCTGATTATGTTTCCTGATAAATTCATATGCCGTAAATTAATCAATTCCATTACATAGTTTTATTAATCTAGAATATTATGCCAATTTCAATCACTAATAGGAATAATATTGCCTTGATAAGGGGATGCGCACCAAGTCTATAAATATACGAAGATTAAAGAGAATAAATATGTATAGATTTAAAATTTTATTGCTTGACATAATTTTACCAATTGCCAGTACTACCGCCTAGAATGACTGGTGTTAATGTTTCATTACCTGGCTTAAGGTTTCTCTAATGAATCTCGAAAAAATAGTTTACCACGGCGTCATAAGTGTCATTGCTATAAGTCGCACCCTTCAGTTGATTATCTTTCCTACAATATTGAGAATACCCAATATTGCACGACGTGAAAGTTACTGTGAACTATTTATCGTACATTGTACGTATCTAGTTTTTATAATTACAATCTCCGTAAATTGGAAAACAAACCAGTTTTGATATCCGTCTTCTCCTCTCATGATCACATCAGTACCATCCTGCCATTTCCATACTCCTTCGTTAGCTATGTCGTTGCCTCCGATATAAAAGGTGTTATCACTGCTTTTTATTCTGAGAATATATATATATTTTTTTTTTAACCAAATACCATATCCTTCAAATAGCAAAGGGTACTGATAGAATCGACTACTGAATTGAGATTAGAACCGTTTATTTTAAAATCTAGTTGTTAAAACAATAATAATTTTTTCAGATGAAAACTACTCACTGCAGTTGCACACATTGATTAGCGGTTGTTTCAACAATTATACTCACACAAAAGTTGCATTGATGACATTAGTCATTTTTTGATTATCAACTTTTGCCAAATAACCTCCGATCCCTTCACAGAAAAATTTAGCCTGCCTATAGTTTTTCTTTGGATTCTTGAAAAAAGTCAGTTCGTGCTGATCAACGCATTTTGTTACCCATGGATCTAAATAAAAATAATCATCAATGGTAAGTTGCAAATTACGAGTCAGTCAGTTATAGTGAAATAATCTATATGAGATAATATTTAGAATTGCCGACAGAATATAGGTATAAAAATTGGAAGTTTATGTAATAATTTTTATGAAGAGGTTAGTTTGCTTAGCCTAAAAATATTGTTTTTTTCACAGCTGTAACATAGTTAATTAGGTAATTTTATTTTTTTCCGCGTTTGCAATATCAATGCGGTCAAATATATATATATTTTGCACAAAGACAAAAACATCTGTGTAAACGTTCCACGGCAAAATTATATTAAATAAGATAAGGTATCTTACTTTGACCGTGAGAGACTCCAAGTATTATTGACACGAGGATAGAGAGTGATGATATTCCAAACGCGTTCATTTTCGCTACATGTCAATATTCGCAGACAAATATAACAATATAAACTGTGGGTTAAGATTTACAATTTGTCTTCGTGCCTTATTAGATATTTGCTGAAAATTCTGTCAAGTTATGTTAAAACCAATAATCGGTTTTAGTGAACCAATGAAAATCGTATCGTTAGAAATATATAAATACTTACAGAATTCGCACCACAACGAATGCTCAGAAGAAGGATACACGACAAGTATATATATTTGCGCTTATTTAAACAATGTCAAGAACATAAGGCTAGTAGATTCGGTTCAATCTGTGTAAAGTGATCTGATTGCCATGATACGTATGCTCCCAGCGAAATATAATATATATATCATAGAGAAATTTATGCTACAGAAACACGATGCTGCCATGGCTGCAATTCATAAGATAATTTATGAGATGAAAGTGTCGAAATGGAAGAAAAGACATGGCTGCAATTATTGCTCTCAATTGGCATGTATAAATTATTGCCGAGATCAGTAGTAGTATATATTTACGGTTTAACCGCGTTACCTGGAAACATTATCTTTCCTGGTTGTCACTAATCAACTATAAATTTTCTACTATACAGTTTGCACATTTTTGTGAGCTGGTTCAAGATGTTGACCTGTGTCTGCCAGCAACTCGACATAACATTAAACTCTTGATACTTTCCTATTCATGATTCATAGATGCTAACATAGGTTGATAAGTGCTATCGAAAACAATACTTATTTCCTTGTAGCCCGGTTAGTCATATTCCGGCAGGGCTCATGTCTTATCGCGCTATTGATGATTCTCTAGATACGTGGGCAGGATTACTAAGAACTGGCAAAACAATGTTGCCAGTGCTATTACGCTAGTGAAGGTTAAGCTATGTGTCTTCTTCTACGTGACAGTCATGTAATAAAACGTCGATTAGGCATGTATTTAGAAAACACACACACACACACATAAATTTAATAGGTATATTTTCACTTTGCTGGCCTGTCTGCCATGATCTGCTATAGACGGATATAACTTCTTTTCCGGAGTCCTACGAGGGCCGATATTTCAACCAAAAATTTGTTATTTTAAATCAAGAGAACTTTTTCAACATTTGACCTTCCAGTAGATATATTTGAGCTATGCTCTCAATCATTGTAATAGTTGTTTTATTAACTCAAGGTAGGCTTAAAGTTATTTTAATAGGGAAGCATAGAAAATATTTGAAATATAGGGGCGACCGATAAATGAACTACGCATAAACAATGCATTATAGCAGCAATGAACTCTTATTGAATATTCAATTTTATGACGAATGTGATCATATTTCTGATATCATATACGTCTCACTGCAAACTTTCTTGGAAATATGACTACGCACATTAAGTGAATACACACAAACAGTAAATACAATTTTTGATGTACGCATATAATCTTGATTCGTGGCTTCTGGAATTGCCTTGATCAGAATTCACTCATCTTCTTATGACATAGTTTTCTACTCACGCATCGACGTAATATCCATTACGCATCATCTATTGAATCTTGTGAAATTTCTGAAAACGATTTGTTACCTGTTTTTAATTATGAAAGCAATTACCAAGTCTAATATCAGTAGTCTCGTTGACGCGTTGTATTTGTTGTGAACAAACGCCTCTGTCCACGACTAGTAAACCAATAAAATTCAAATCTTCCGTACTCAAGACTATCGCTAATATTTTGTAAAGTTAATTTTTCCAAGTGTTTATTTCATTTTAAATTTTTCTATTTGTGCGTATATTGCGACACCGCGTGGCTTTCTGTCAGTCCAGTCTGCTACCTTTTCGACTAACCCGGTGCTGAGCTAATACCTTACTGGTACCGATGTGAATTGCTGTGCTGATGGAACTTAATCTTTTATTTGAGTGATCAGATAACAGATTTCTGTGTAATTTACATATGCCCCTACTTTATTGCGGCTATTCATTTGATATTCGTGTCCAAATATTTGATCACTGCCAGTTTTTAAAAGTGAATTTTTATTTTAAGTGTAAATACAAGCGATCCTATACTTGAAAATATCTGATCGTGCGCTACAGCTATATTTGGCTCGGTGAGAATCAAAAGTTTCAAAAATGCGGCTTTTGAAAATTGTGAAATTTTATAGGGAGCAAGTGTAAAATTTCATGATATTTTTTTGGCCTACTAAGTGATGTAGTTCCTAAGATCTGTAGACTCAATCTGAAACTAACCATGGAATTAGCATAATGTTCAATGAATTATCATAAAGTTGACGATGAAATGTATTAATATGAGCCAACCTGGCACATTGGTCTCCTACAATAAATTATATATAATATATTGTTTACGGTTTTATTTTTAGTATTTTATATTGCCGCATGTCAATAAAAACATTTGCATCACTCCTTTATTTGATTTTAGCATCTAGCCGCCGATGAATATATAATTATAATATCTCTCACCGAATTCATAACTATGTGCCAGTATATGAATAAGGAATAATTATCATCGTTGCCGTGGCACAAATTCGTGATTTAGTTTTTGATATTCCAGGGATGAGTTCTTTGTATTCTGTGTGAAAAATTTGGGAAAATGAATGTCATTTTTTTCAGTTTTGGGTTGTAACCAATTAAAAATAATAATTAGAAGCCAGGAACAGAAAATGTGTTACACAGTGTAATCTATTAATAAATTGTAGCTCAGAATTACTTTCAAAGCAAAAATCCGGAGTAAGCATACATAAATGCATGTGAAATCATGGCGTGCCTGAAATGACCGTGTTTGTTTGAACTTCTGCCAAATTACTTAGGTCGAACTCATCATGTTTTTAGATTAGATTCCACGCCTTGATCATTTTTCATTGCTATTTATATACGCTGCGTCCTTCCTATATTATGCCCTGATGACGCTGAATCTTGCTCTATGTCTTAGAATGTATGTTCCTCAAATATACCGGTACTCTCAAAAACTCAACTCATTCTCCTTTTCAATTTTGACCACGGTAGCAATTTTATAGCCTTGCATTAAATGTAACTCAACTGTTCCCGTTGACGGGAGTAAGCAGAATAACGTAGAGGTTTGGTAAGTTCCTTAATTAGAAGATGAAAAATTGCGAGGATTAGATTCATGAACTTAATATATGATGAAATATGATATATGTTAATCTGTCTTAAATTAGAGAATTTGTTGTAGTTTTTACGTTAAATATAATAACAAAATTTGTGAAGGACGTATTTCCGCGTCATAGAGACCACAATACTCGTGAGTTGTGAATTCAAAAAATTGATAGAGGAAACAAATCGATCGGGTAAAAGCGCAGTAAACGATAGAACTATAGTCCATCGCGAGGTCTCTTTAAAAGCTCACTTACACAATCTAGTCTAGTAGCTTGGGCTTTTCTACTGTCAGCTATTGACGGTTTGTGAGACTGGGACACCTTCAGGAAGAAACACAGCGCTGATTATACTCACAGTCCATATGTAGTTAATCTTCGAAGATCTTTTCTTACTATTAGACACTTTCAAGTACCGCTTTTTGATTTTCTTTATTGTAGTATATTGGAATGCACAGAATTAACAGAACTAAATAGGTTGTTTGAAAGAATGCATGACAATACATGTTCACGGCGTCGCATAAGGAGCTAAATATACACCAAATGTGACCAAATGAATGGAGACAAATAATTGCTTGGTCCGGCTGTAACATAGAAATGTCGAATGACACCAACATGATAGTTAACAAAGTGTTTTATAAAATTCAACATTTTTTCTTCAAATTTGTGATGTTCGAGTATATACTGTATAGCTGAAGTTCATTAGGTATTGTAAGTTTCGTAAGCTGATTCCACTTGTGTTTGCTTAGTTGTCGCAGGAAGAACTTGTTCGTAACCGGCAGTTTCGTGTAGCACGTTCGAATATGATGGTTGAGAAACTGGGTCGTTGGAGAAAGTTGCTGATTAATTGAAAAAAAAGTTCGTTTAACAACTATAGCAGAAATATCAATTAAATATAAAATATTGACAAGCAGATGGCTCAAATTTAGATATCTTTTCAAATGATTTCCAATAATTTATTCCTATCACTTAAGAGCAAATGACAACATAATGCAAAATATAAAGTTTCTATGACTTAACGATACAAAAAATACAAGACCAATCTTTGTCATATTTTGGTAATATGATTCCTGAGAAAGCGTTTTCTCGGGTTCTTCCAAATTAGCTCATCCTAAAGCTCAAATATTTTTGCATTGATGATAAACGGAAAGCTGGTGAATGTCATATGTACTTGTTAAAAGTTTAGAATATTCTATTGGTTGATCAGTTGAGTAATATTTTACGCGTGAAAGGGAGATTTTCGGATCTCACTACCTTTTTCTTGTATAGTTTCGTAATTGTGTTCTTTAGCTTCTGCAATTTTCTTCAACTTCTTTATTTTCTTCATCTGTTTGTATATGATTAGGGCAAAGACTACGCAGAAGATCAAAGGGATAAGAAAACCGATCACAAAGCTGACGATGTTGAACTCGAACGATTTCTTTTCTCAAAAATTACAATACCTTATCAAAAACTCAAATATTACAGATTTCCTAAGTACATTGAAGGTTTTGGGTCTGTAACATGCACAACTGGATGCTTATTGAGGAAATGATAAAATCACCATGCATTTTAAAATGGGAAAGTTAAATAGCATTATCCCTAAATCGAAAGAAAACTTTCCTGAACAATAGGTATTTCAGTAAGTGTTTCTCAAATTCCATGATTTTTCGAAGGAAATGAGTGGTGTCTGATAAAATCATAGTTCACTGTCATAAAGTTTAGATTGGAATTTTATATGGTTCTCGGAACATAATCAGTTAGTATCTAATTATTTTTTTCCCTTAAACTATTTCCTGAAACTTAATACTGATTTAGGTTTCAGCCGAAACATTACATCGATATATAGTAATACGGTTCTTTAATATCGGCTATATATGTATATGAAAGAAAAAATATATGCTCTATTTTATATAGTATTTTCACATTTTTTGCGCTGTGCAAGACGGGATTAAAACTTAATTTGATAAATATCTACAATTTAATAAGATAGTGCACCAACCACTCTCCATCAATTCCATATAGGTGCGTGAATTCTCATGGTTACTTCCAATTGAGTAGAGCAAATGTAAATATTTGGGATTATAATAATTGCCTTCAATGTATACCTGTTGGATTCCCCGCACAAGAACCTTCGACAGGCCAAACGTAATTAAGTATTTGTATAAATGCCGAATAATTACAATTTGGTTCTGGTTGAAATGAATACACGTATCTTACGCTCGTTTCTTCCATGATTGTATAAACTGATTTGTTTCGGGTCTCGTGTTTGATGGTATCGCCTATTTGCTCAAAGGATAAACCTATATATATATTATGTGTTGCTGCCGTCTCCTAGAATCTATTCTATTTGTACTATTCCTACCATTAGAAAAGGGCTTGTGACTATGTTTTGAAAATAAAAGAGAAATTTCAAAAGTAACTCACTCAATAGTATTGACGGACTCGTTCGCAAGCAAATATCATTTTCACAAGGCGTTGTTGACACGACGAATACACTACAAAATGAAAGGTAACATTACGTCAAGTGCCTTTATTAAATAAGGTTTGAGATAAAAATAGTTTTTAGAGCAGCGCGTTCGTTATGCACATCTTGTACTAAAATTGATATTTCTGGAATCTTGTGTTGTCGATTAAAAACTAGCATACCTGTAAGATTTTCCATTGTTAAGTTTTCGATTCTGTCCTAAAATTATTGCATTCTCTCCGACATTTCCCCGTCGCCTTCGCTTCTTGGACAAGACATCCATTGTTTGAGTGATTGTACAAGATGATTTCGAACCATCACCAAGATTGATGACTTTTTTATCGTCATTAAATCTGCCACGATGTAGAACGGTGAAAACAGAAGAAGATGTAGAAGTTAGAAGTAATAATTTACGAAAGACGGGGTCTGTTACATGTGAAATTGTGAGATCAAACCATATTTCTGTAACAGTAAGTAAGTATTTGATGTTTCATTTTACGAATATTCCCGTCTGTAAGTCATCAGCAAATTTCAATCTGTAAACTTATTTGATGACTGTCCATGGTTATCATGTAATGACAGTCATATAAAATATTATATGCGCTAACTTTACAGCGTACCTGTAAACTGGCAACGCTAAGGCGATATATTCTGTGGTTGAGCTCTGTGCCTTGATCAAATTCTCCATCCTAAAATTTGTGTTTTCGCCTGACGATCCGTCACTTACGATGATAAATAAACAGCTAAATGGAATGAACATATTTCTAAAATAAACAAGTGATGCAATGCAACGCAAAACCGATCGAGATCGATAAGTAATTACTGAAATAATGCACAATTCCCTGAGCCTTGACTCTTTAAAAAATCTCCGCCGACTTATCGATCTAGATGCGTGTATCCTTCGTTATGACTCAATATCAACACCGCGTGTCCCATCACTAATTGATTAATAACTCTCTAATTATACGACATAATTCATCCAAAGTCAATAGGCTTCTGGTCCAAGATATGATGAATGCACATGCGAAATTTGGAGCTGATTCAACCTCGCTTTCGTGAGATATCGCGTGTATCTAACAGACAGACAGACAAATACCTATCAACTTACTTACGATAAGCAACATGTGCCACTTACATGGACTGATACATAATATTAGGCTTGGGTATCGTAGCGCTTGCTAGATCAATTTTTGATTATTGCAACCAAATTGAAGACATATTTACAATTACCGTAGAGTATTTGATTTACAGCTATTTTTTGGAAATACGACTAAAAACTGACAAATAACACGCAAAACAACAAAATCGGAAGAATGTTTATAACCATGATTGAATGAATATCCGGCTGATAGAAAGAGGTGTCGGAGTGGCCGCACAAATGCACTTGTTACGTCTTTGTTTACTTTTCGCTGATTGGCCATTGTTTAATAAAATAAAGAGGGAAATCTATAACCGCAATGCCAGAAAAATACCTTCCAAATGTCAAAATTTTGTAATGAATGCACATCGTTGCGTGATGGGGGCGTCATATGACTCAGATGAAATTAAAAATAAACTGAAAGTAATAGCCTCATTACTGTTTCCCCCTACATTGTGTTTTTACAATTGGAACAGCAGCAGTTTGAATATAGCAAAGCCACCCATAGGTTGTATTCTCACATTACAAACCTCAGTAAACCATTGCTTTCATCAGGTTTAGTCACAGTTACTTTGCGCATCCAGTTACCGTCAGTGGCATCAACCGAAGCGATTGGTTTTGGTATTGCATCCGGAGCTGTGAAGGAAAAAATGAAAAACCAATGCATGAATATATAAACAGTAAAAAAATTTTATCAATTTAGGCGAGCTAGTTTTTTATGAGATGATACAAAAGATTTAAAAACAATTTAATGTTCTCAATCTGTAATACGACAGTATGTAGACGGAGTTTTTATTTCCTACAGGTATTTTGATAGTTTTGCAGATTGTGATCAAGATCCGGGTATTTCCCATAGTAATGAGAATAAATAATCGTACATAGAACTTGGTACTATGATGTCTAACTTTCTGTTGCTTTTATTTATGGAAAACAACAGATCCGAGTAGGAGTTTTTCTTTTAACAATAACTGTGGCTTCATGGAAGAAAATATTATGATAACTTATAAAATTGACATTAAATCGCGGCGGTAAAACATTACTCTGTCACGTTGAAATAATAACAATCGAAGTCAATTAAGTATACCGTTACCATATCTAAACATTGATTGATAGCACGAGTAGACATAGTTTCGAATTGGTGCCTAGATTATACGGCTTAAACATATCACTAGATTGTGAAAACACATTGAATACCTTCAAAAAAAAGTGCTCATTAAGAAGTTTATTGGGTATATCGTATTGTTATTTCCTCACCACGGATTCTCTGAGCTGTTTTCTTTGATTATGTGTATAGCCCACATTTCACTGTTTATTTACTAACAGATGCCTATTATGATTAAACAGCGAAAGATGGGGTAATAGACAACTTATAGTGTTCTGACAATAGTGTAATAGTAACTTTACTAATAGAAATTTGTAAGGAAACTTGCATATAAAAGGAAATTGAGATACCATGGCTTGACTTTTATCTTTTATGTCCCATTATTTGTTTATGATTTGGGAACCCCAACCTGCATTTACACGCAAAAATTTTTGTACTTTTAATGAGTTATTGCTATCTATTTTTGAAATCCTGCGTACAGCTGATAAAATGAATAAAACCTGCTGGTTTTCCAACACAATGTTCTGTTGCATTTACTTCCTCGCTCAGTCCTGCACATCCAATAACTTGTATTGATACCGTGCAGTTTCTGTTTGGTACCGGGGTAAATGTAAGTGGCATTGATATGTTGAATGAGTCTATATGCGAAGTCTTTATGTTTGATCGTGTTGCAATTGTAGTGCAATATCTTGTGACCTGGAAAATTGATAGTTAATAATCAACAGAGAAAGATATTCCAAGAATTTCAGATCAATTTTTATTTGAGCCAACTTAAGCCATTCAAACTATAATTCTGAGAGACGGAAAGAATAGAAG
The DNA here is from genome assembly GCF_964204865.1 of Styela clava. NCBI lineage: Eukaryota > Metazoa > Chordata > Ascidiacea > Stolidobranchia > Styelidae > Styela > Styela clava. The sequence continues at coordinate 24,896,637 of NC_135250.1, forward strand.
GATGATTGAATCATGTCTACGTTAATATGTTTTAACCTCATTTATTAATTTTCAAACCTGTCTCTTACTTTCAAACCTGTAACGTTCACTGGTTTGGTATTGTTTTTCCAAATCCATTGTATAGAACAGTTGGTCGAAAGAGATGTAGATGTTACAGATTCGGTTCTTTCATTTGTTGTTGCAGTTGCGCTTGCTGAATATGTTGAGCGGCATTCACCATCTGACTCACAAACTACGATCTGATATATAATATTTATATATATATTAATACTGAAGACAGGATTTCTTTTTGGGAAGGGCCCCAAAAATGACTTTGCCAAAAATGGCAAACATATTTTTTCATTTATTCGATTTGTGTGTCTGTATATATGCATAGCCACTCTGGGAAGTTTCGAGGGGCTTATTTTCAGTCTGAAATTGCAGACAGTGTGAAAATAGTGATATAAATTTCGCCGGGAATAACGTCTCGATATACTTCCTGTTTATATATTAATTATAAACGTAAGATTTCGATTAAAAGTTTTAGGAATAATACCAGTACTAACATCGACTCACCGTTACATTATATTCAGTAGTTGCTTCTAATCCTGGAATTTCACTGACCACTGACGTCTTTGATTTTGGGGTAATGAATGTTGAAAGATTTCATTTTTAGTAACAGAATTATTTGCTGCGATTCTGAAACGAAATATGAATATAAACATTGGTAGCGAACATTTGCCAAGACAAGTCGATGCGCGCGTAATAATTAGGTGCACTATGGACATAGACGTACGATTTTACTGTTGCGCGAAAGCCGTAAAAAAAGGCGTTTTTTGGATAATATGAAAATATTCCCTTTTTTTATATTTATGAAGTAAATTATTTAAGTGTATATGGGGATACTTACTTGTGTTGGAAGCTAACTGCATATTTGCTTGGATTCCAAGTTACAATCAAACTTTGGTTACATGATGAATTTGTAATCGATGTGATTGTTGGATTTCCTTCAACTATAAAGCAATCACGAAAATGTCAGTAGCTCTCGATACGTTTTAGATACCTAGTTATTCACTCAAATTGTAAGTATTTTTGGCGTACGCTTATGTTATTATGCGTACGCTTGTAAACCACTCTTTGTTGTGAGCCTTTCATTGCTTGGCTGAATAGGCGTCTACGAATATAACGAATACAAACTGATGCAGATAAAGTTGTTAATATGAAGTTGAAGTTTAATTTTTGTATTTTCATTACACTTGTTTGATGTCATGAAAATTACCTCTGAGGTCAAAATGTTTTTTCTTTGAATTATTCGCGCGACAAACATATCTTGTACAAGAATAGGTAGGTAGGTAGGTACCTTTGAAGTCAAAAAATGCTTGGCTTGAATTATGAGCACGACAATAGTATTTCCCTATGTCCAAAATTGTTGCATTGTCATAGTGTAGTATAGATGAACTTCCATCTATTATCTGATAAATTCCATTTTTCTTTATATCTGTTGAAACTTGTTCATGAGGAGATTCCGTATACCATTCTGCAGTTTTGCCCACGCAATTCTTTACTCGACATATTTTTTTGTGGTGTGACAAGACATCATCAATGCCGATTACTGGTGTTGAATGCTCTGCATTAGAAAATTTTAAGTTAGTCATTTGTGCGAAAACATAAGATAGTAATAGTTGATTTGGCGGCGTGAGGTGCTGTTGCAATAATACACCTTTCATCACCTTTGCAAGCTTTGTAGTTAACACACTACTCTGATCAATTCCTATTCCTAATTTAATCTAAATTTAATGATCGAAGGCCTAATGAATAAAATAGTGAATTTTCGTGCAGTTTATTTTATCATTTTAAATTGTCTTTAATATTCCATTTATTTGCTGAAAGAATTGCTTCCGTCGTAAATTATTTATTGTTAATATAAGCAACAGTTATTTGAAACTTTACTGATGATATTGTTGCAATCTATTGCTCATGGCATCATATTTGGTATTGATTTGTGTTAAATAAAATTATGTTTATCAGACAAGTTGCGAGTGGAAGAACATGAACAAACTACTTCATGTCATTTGTTGAATGTTAAAATTGTAACAATCCCAAGACTTGCTATATAGTTCGCATCTCTTCAGATTCCTCACCGGCCATGTGGCTTCCAGTGGATGTGATTTAATGCTATTACAATATATATTTGAAAGAAATTAACCGACTGTGAATCGCTGAAGTATTATTTGTATTATTTTACACTTGAGTTCGTTGTTTAAGAATTGGTTGCGGGGTGCGATTTAGGGAAAAGCATCATAGCTGCACTAGGAATCTAGTTTATGTTTGTTTGAAAACTCCAGTCACAATCTGGAAATTAAGAGGTCTCAAACTCCGGATAGTTTAAACTTTCACGGCTCTGGTTATCTCAAAATTGTCGTGTATTAAAATATTGCTTTTAATTTTGTGAATCATTACTAGCAACGGAATTGACCTTTTTCTACGGCTATGGGTTGTTCTTGAATGCCGAGAGCTGATAATAGAAACAACGGTATTTTTGCTTCGTTTTCACGCAATTCATTGCTGTTTTTGTCATGATTGAAAAATAATGTAAATACCTGATTGACAAATGTAAAATAATTGTTCATGGCAGGGGTTGTCAGTCCATTGGTAAGTGTCTCTTCCTACTAACAAGCAATCTTCCCCACCACCATAGTTGTTCGGTTGACCGTGTTTCCTTCAATAAATGTATTTATCAGTAAATTTGTATGTTTAATATCAGATTTCCTGTGTATTTAAATTGTAGTTACCGAGTATGAAATTGAGCTGTTCGAAATACTGGTCGTTACTGACAACGCAGTATCAGAAATACTTATGTTATATTTAAAAACTCTTATGTTGAATTTTAGGAAATTTATATAGGATAAGATAGAAAACAGATAATGGTTAAATTCCTAATATTTCAGATCTAACCAGTTTTGATATCCCACTTCTTCTCTCATTATTACGTCAGTACCATCCTGCCATTTCCAATCTCCTTCTATAGCTCTGTCGTTACCCCCAATGAAGTAGGAATTAATAGATCCAACGAGTCTGGAATTTTCAAACAAGAATAAATTTTAATCCAATGAGATACATAATAGCCTAACTGCTTCCACAAACACTTAGAATTTCACGCCGAAAAACTATATTAAGCTATTCATTGAGTACGGGTGGATGCCTTGTCTATGCTGGGTAAGCATTTATACAAATATACTCAAGTGTCGGGGAGACTCGAGTCACTGTTTTTGTAAGCCCTAGATGACTTATCTAGTAAATAACTCGAACACTAGACTAAATGCTAAATTCACTTGACTAAATGGGAATTGACATAAGACTCGGGAGAAAATTTTTTGGAATATCAAATGATATTTTGAAGAACAAGTTAACACACCAATATTGTGGTATTAGAAAAATCGTAATTAGCTAGATTGTTGCGGTAATAAATGAAGATGGATCGACTTGACTTGTGCCTCGGAAATGCAGTAACTTAGAATTGATTTAAAAACCAAGGTATTGGACTTGGCTTGCACCCAATACCGAATTTATAAACTCACTCGACACTTGCATTGATGATATAGGTCATTCTTTGATTATCAACTTTTGCCAAATATCCTCCCAGTGATTCGCAGGCAGCTTTTGCTCCTTCGTAGTTCTTTGGGGTATCATTGAAAAAAGTCAGTTCATACTGATCCACACATTTTGTTGTCCATGGAACTATATAAAAACAATTCGAGAATAACAGTTAGCAACACTGTAATTAAAGAAATACAAGTCCAGTCGATCGACCATGCATTTTTAAAACACAAACATGCTATTTATTGATGTCACTCGAGAATAGTGAGATAATAATATGAATTATCGATGGAAAACGGCAGAACCGCAATTTTTCGTAATAATTTTTTGTAAGAAAATTAGTTTGTCTAGCCCAAAAAATTAAAGTTTTTTTACTCACATAGCTGTAAAATATTTATGTTATCTCATTTATTCCGCTGTTGATCAATATCACAATATGATCAGACTATACATATATTGCGCGTTACATAAGACGTTAAGACGACGTATCTTTTTCAACGTACAATGTCTTTACTATAGTGGAAAAAGGTATCTTACTTTGTGCGTTTGAGACTCCAAGTATTATTGACATAATAATACAGAGTGATGATATTCCAAACGCGTTCATTTTCTCTGCATTTCTATATTTTCATTCAAATACATAAATACAGCTTAACCAGAAACTATTTTGGAGATCATGTAAGAAGTGGACTTTCCTAGTTCCGATGCATAGCGCCCTCTGAATTCTTAATTATGTAATTGCTGAACCTATGCTGTCCGAATGATGTTGAATATGTATGTTTATTCTTTTTTAGTGAATCAATGAATATGCAGTATATTCAAAATTTCGTAACGTGCTGAACTTGATAATGACTACTAACTCTCTGAAACAGCAGAAAAACAATTCAAAAGTTCCTGTTTCGGCTCAGATTAGAGTATTAGAGTAGTAGTCAGTTGCAATGTCAGTAATGTTGATTGATACAACGTGTGTGTTGCCACAAAATAATAAGAGTGACAGATAAGCTACAAGAACATGACACGACCATGAGTACAATCCAAAAGATAATCGAAGAAGTGATGTAGAAATTGACAATTTTTTCATCTCAATTTACTTGCTTCAAGTTATATCCTTGCTGAGATCAGTATCGTTTGACTACGTTTCTTTAGAACAGTATCACGCACGTCACTAATCAACCATAAATTTCCTGCTACCGTTAGCAATTGAACCTGGTAACCCGACTAAACCTGGTTCAAGATGTTGCTTGCGTCTGCCAGCACATCAACGTAACAATAATCTTATGATACCTACGAGTAAGCTCTATCATACGTTTCAAGACAATACCAATTTCCTTCTAGCCCAGTCGACAGCCAAGAGTCTAGCAGGGCTGATGTCATATCTCGCTATTGATGATGTTCAGGATACGAAGGCAGGTTTTGTTAAGAACTGGCAAAACAATGTTGCTATTTCTATTACACAAGTAAATGTTAAGCTATATGTGTTCTTCTATGCACCAGTCACGTGATAAAACGTCGATTAGACATATATTCAAAACACACACCGACGCAATACATGATAGATATATTTTTACCTCGCGGGTCTTTCTGCCATGATCTGCACAGAATTTTTGAACACTAGTGAAAATGGCTTTATCATATCATTGTATGAATAGTTCTGCTAAATAGTATGGTGTCAAAATATAGCCTTTCACCGCAACTAAAGGACTAATTCGCAGTATGCTGTAAAATTGAAAGCGTTACTTAAGAATATTACTTGTTTTTCTGAGTCCTACGAGGGCCGATATATCAATCAAAATTGTACTGTTTTAACTTAATTCATAAAAACTTTATTGACATTTGACCTCCCCATAGATATATTTGCATTGCTCTCGTATTATTAAGATACTAATATATTTCATATATGGCTATGCCAAAAATATTGCATGAACGTATTAGTCGTATTATTAACTCAATCTTGGCCGAAAGGCGTTATTAATTTTGTAGAGGAAGCATAGGAAATAATTGAAATAAAAGAAGGGCGATTAGCTATCATGGCCGGTAAATGAAATACGCAGAGACAATACATTACAGCAGCAATGAACTCTTATTCAAAATTCAATTTTATGAAGAATATGATCGTATTTCTGATATGACAAATATTTATCGTTGCCAACGTTTTTGAAAATATGACTGCGTACACACAAACTTTAAATACAATTCTTGATGTACGTATATATAATGTTGAGTTATGGCTTCTGAAAAGAATTTGATTGAAATTTACTCATTTGCCTATGACATAATTTTATACTAACGCATGGGCGTAACATCTATTACGCATCAGCTGCTGAATTTTGTGAAATTTCTGGAAAAGATTTCTTGTAATTATTTCTTGTATTGCATGCTTTCAAATATGAAAGCACCTGTCAAGTCTTTTTAATTTCAGTAGTCTCTTGATGCGTTGTTTTTGTTATGAACAAACGCTTCTGTCCACGACTAGTGAATCTTTCTAATTCAAATTTTCCGCACTTTAGACTATCGCTATTATTTTTAATTTTTTTTAAGTGCTCAAAATTTCATTTATTTTCTATTTTATTCATTTGTACATTGCGCCACCACGTGGCTTTTTGTCGGTCTTATTCACCTTGTTGGACAACGAATGAAACGGAATCTTATGAACTACACAGTGGGATATTTTTCTGAAATCCATGTTTTTATTCTGCCTGGTCAAAATGTTAATAAAGTATCGTAAATAGAAAGTAGTATTAAAGTTCGCCCTAAAATAGCTATTCGTCGACTTCTCATTTGCCAGCCTAAGATAAGATGTAACATGCTCTAAGTGTGTCTAAACTAATCTAGTAGTACTGTTTCTACACCTACTTGTTTCTTGCTTAGAGCCTATTTGCATGAAAAAATATTATAAATTTAATTTATTTTTGTGAAATTATTCAATCAGCGTGCGAATAAAATAACATTGGGTTTTTAGACCGAATTCAATCATGCGTTCGTGGCAGAGATATTACAAAACAAAAATACAAATATCTGATACATTGAAGAAAAGAACAGAAACCATTTGATTGAATGACCATTTACACTATGATTCTCATTCTCTTACAGTAAACAAACCAAACAAGAAAAAATAAGTATGTAAAAGTATATCAGACACTCAAACTTGGAATACCGTACTTTTAATTTTAAACATATATACCATATATTTATATATATGTGTGTATAAATGCTATATGACAGAGCTACTCAACTGGCGGACCGCGGACCGAATCCGGACCTTCCTAGTATTAAATTTGGACTGCAGCTGCTTCTTGATTTCAAATGCATCGTTACTCATTAATTCATAATCGTAATGCATTTTTCGCTTAATAAACCACTGAGGTATAAATTGTCATAGGTTTTTCAGATCATCGATTGTTTACCGCACTAGTATTGGCTAATCAGCAAGATGTCAGTGATGGCGTTCAAACTGAAGTTTTAGCGGTCGCTTGGATACATTTTCCACCGATTTTTATAAATGGTGGTAAACATTAGCTTGTTTTTTGTCAGTAGTTAAGTGTATTTTCAAAATTTGAAAAAAGATCAATAACCCGACTTTGCAAAATAGTATACTCTTACTTTTTAGAAACAAGATACAAATATTTGGCAGAAACGAAAAAATTTAATTTCTCAGACTAACGATTCACAAATAACTGTACTATTGGTCACGATGTCGACTAATGAATCATTTTGCTGGAATCTTTGTGAACGATGTGGTTTTTCATAATCTTGCCTGGAAAAAATCGTTCTTCTCCGCAACTAATATATATATTCCAAGTTTTCAGTCTCGAAGATAATTCAAAACGCTAGAAAGTTTTGAATATATGTATTTTTAAGGGGGCTATATGAACGAATATTTCAGATATTTTTAGCTAAGTCGGTGCTTAGCTACACCATTGAAGTCTTGTCATACTGGCAACGAAGCGCGATATCGAACATTGCTCTTGTACTTTAAGATATTTTTTTGGAATGGCCGAACCCTTGACGTGTTCGGGGTGCGGTTGCAAAAATAATTAATCCGTTTATATTTTCGATAACAGTGTACATTGATACCTCGGTAGTCGAACGACTCGATACTCTTAACAATTCGGCAGTCGACAAAAAAAATCTAGTAAAAAATGTTGCGGTACTCGAACTGAAATTCTGTGCTCGGACACCCTAGCTCTCCCCGTAGAGTGAGATGACATCACCCGAATCTCGGTTGCCTCTTGATTATAGTAGTTTTGAGCAGCTATTGACTGTTTGCGTAATTAGGACACCACCACAAGGAAGAAACGCAGCGCTGATTCTACTAATGATTCCATTCACAGTCTATTTTGAAGAGTTTTCCCATCGTTGGACACGGGAACACGATAAAACACAAATTAGTTGTTAGGGTGGAAGTTACAAAGATCAATAGAAAATTGGTAAACTTTTCAACTGACACTTTTTGATTTTCTTCATTGCAGTATAATGGAATGCACAAAATTAACAGAACCAAATGAGTTTATAAGAACGCATGACAATACGTGTCAACGGCATAGCATAAGGAGCTCAATACTCTCTGAGTGAGCAAGTGAATAGAGACAAAAAATTGTTTGGTCCGACTGTAACATGAAAATGTCGATTGACACCAACATGATTGTTTACGGAGTGTTTTATAAAATTCAATAAGTTTTCTTCCATTTTGTGATGTTTGAGTCGATGCCGCATTGCTGAAGTTCATTAGATGTTGTAAGTTTCGTAAGCTGATTCCACTTGTGTTTGCTTAGTTGTCGCAGAAAAAGCTTGTTCGTAGCCGGCAGTTTCTTGTAGCACGTTCGAATATGATGGTTGAGAAACTGGGTCGTTGGGAGAAGTTGCTGTTTAATTGAACAAAAAGTTCTTTTACCAACCATAGCAGAAATATCAATTATATTTGAAATATTGACGAATAGATGGCTCAAAGTGAGACACCTATTTAAATGATTTCCAATAATTTCCTTTTATCACTTAAGAGCAAATGAAAAAATAATGCGTAATATCACGTTTGTATGACTTCAACGATACAAAAAATATTAGACCCATCTTTTTCATATTTTAGTAGTCTGGGATAATAAGAATGACTCCTAAGAAGGCATTTTCTCGTGTTCTTCCAAATTCACTCAATTTTATGTTCAAATATTTTTGCATTGATGATGAAAGGAAAGCTGGTGAATGTCATATGTACTTGCTAAATGTTCAGAATATTCTATAGGTGGACAAAAAATAATATTTTATGCGTGATAGGAAGATTTTCGAATCACACTACCTTTTTCTCGTATAGTTTCGTAATTATGTTCTTTCGCTTCTGCATTTTTCTTCAACTTCTTTATCTGCATCATCTGTTTGTATATTATTAAAGCAAAGACTACGCAGAAGATCAAAGGAATAATGAAACCGATCACAAAGCTGACAATGTTGAACTCGAACGATTTCTTTTCTATAAAATTATATAATTTTAACAAAAACTTAAATATTAGAGATTTCTCAAATATTAGGGAAAGTCCTATATATTTCATTGAGTGTTTCCCAAGTTTTCCTATGTTTTAAGGAAATGAACAGTTTAGTGTCTCACGTCAACTGGTTACTGTCATAATCGTTCGATTGGAATATTATAAAGTCCTCGGAACATAATCAGTTAGTATTCAATTACCTTTTCTCTTGAACTATTACCTGAAACTTGATTCTGATTTAGGTTTCGGCCGAAATCATACATCAACAAATTAACACGGTTCTCTAATATCGAACCTTTAATAAAAAAAAAATGCCAATATATTTATCCTATGCCCTATGGTATTTTCACGCTTTTTGCTCTGTAAATACAAGCACTGTAACTTGATTTGCAAAATCTATGCAATTTATTTAAGATAATGCACCAACCACTCTCCATGAATTTTATATGAATGCTTGAATTCTCATGATTACTTCCAATTGAGTAGAGCAAATGCAAATGTAAATATTTGTGATTATAATAATTGAATTTATACCCGTTGGATTTCCTATACAAGAACTTTTGTCAGGCCAAAGGCAACTAAATATTTTCATAGATGCCGAATAATTACGATTTTGTTTAGGTTGAAATGAATACACGTACCCTGGTTCGTTTTTCCATAATTGCATAACCTTATTTGTTTTGGGTCTCGTTTCCGCTAGTATCGCCTATTTACGCAAAGGATAAACCTATATAATATATATTTTTTATTTGTTGCTTTCCTCTCCTGGAATCTATTCTATTTGTACTATTTCTACCCTTCGAAAAGGGCTTGTGACCATGTTTTCAGAATAAAAGAGAAATTTTAAAAATAACTCACTCAATAGAATTAACGGACTCGCTAGCAAGCAAATATCATTTTCACAAGGCGTTGTTGACACGACGAATACACTACAGAAAGAAATGTGAAATAACTTATTAATTACGGTTTGAGATAAAAATAGTTTAAACAGCAGCGCGTTCGTTATGCACATCTTGTGTCAAACATTGGTATTTTGACTCTTGTATCGTCGAATAAAAAACTAGCATACCTGTAAGATTTTTCTCTGTTAAGTTTCCGATTCTGTCCTACAAATATTGCATTCTCTCCGACATTTCTCCGCCGCCTTCTCTTCTTAGACAAGGCATCGATTGTTTGAGTGACGTTACAAGATGATTTCGAACCATCGCCAAGATTGATGACTTTTTTATCGCCAGTAAATCTGCCACGATGATAGAATGGTTAAAAAGGAGAAAAATAAAAGCAGGTGCTAGAAGTTAGAAGTAATAATTTAGCGGAGACGGGGTCTGTTACATGTGAAATTGTGAGATCAAACCATATCTCTGTATAGGTAATTAATGTTTCATTTCACGGGAATTCTAGTCTGTAAGTCATCAGCAATTTTCAATCTGTAAACTTATTTGATTACTGTCCATGATTATCATATAATAACAGTCATATGTGCTGCGTTTACGGCGTACCTGTAAACTGGAAACGCTACGGCGATATATTCTGTTGTTGAGCTCTGTGCCTTGATCAAATCCTCCATCCTAAAATTTGTGTTTTCGTCAGACCATCCATCATTTACGATGATAAATAAACAGCTAAATGTAATGAAAATATTTAGAAAATAAACAAGAGAGCAATGTAAAATTATACTGACACGAAGGTCAAATGACTAATATTATCACCGCATTACCAGCAAATTTCCAGCCAAATATTAACAGTATTGTGCTGAAAGTGATATTATTTGTACCGAAAGTTGTGTAAAAGTGCTTACGTAAATTATAAATAATAGAAAAATTTGGGCACAATTATCAGGCACGAATGACCCAGAGAAAATTGGAAGAAAAAAATAAAATTTATAGCCTTTGAGGGTCCATTTTTAACTGCAGAAAATTAAAAAAATCACTTTGTCCGTGATTTTCAGAAAAAAGCCAAAAAAAAAAATTACTCATATTTGTTGCGCAAAAATGTAAACAACTCAACTGATTTTTTGCTGAAGTGTACTTTCTGCAGTCAGGACGTGTCAATAGCAACAATAATGTTTACTGGGCACAGCGTCTCTTAATGAAGTATTACAGAGTCCGTTGCACTTGGTAGAGCGCACGGCATGGGTAATCGTTTCCAAAATGTGGCATAATCGGTCCGTATTGGTTTGAAGACGAAAAAGAAAGGGCTTTAACGGTGAATATGAAAAGTTACGCGATGGTGCACAAGGAGTTGTGGATATCACTCAGAATCTTAGACGATGTAGAGATATTGACCGAGATAACAATGGTTCTAGCATTACGAGGCGACCTTCCACACATCAAATCACACCCCTGGCTGACTGAGAGAGCGATTTAGAGAAGTCTGATCAGCAATCAGCAGTGGCATCGAGTGACCACCTCATTCATTGGACTTGAACGCCCCATATTTTTATTTGTAAGAGTATTTGAAGGAAAAATGTGTATCAGAACAAACCTCAAACAATTGACCTAAATAATTTACTTCATTTTCATAGAAGTAATTGAGAAATTTATGGGTCTGTTTTTCGGGTAACTCCGTATATACATAAAAACTGGCTAATTGTATACTGCGATGGAGCAATTGTAATTTTACATCACAATACAAACCTCAGTAAACCGTTGATTTCATCGGGTTTAGTCACGATTATTTTGCGCATCCCGTTACTGTCGGTGGTGTCATCAGAAGAGATTGGTTTCGCAATTTCTTTCGGAGCTGTTAAAGAAAAATTCGGAGCTGTTAAAGAATATTTTTTTACGAAATCGGTTAAGTATATATAATACCAATAATTTAAAATAAAATAATATACCAATTTGTACAAATCAATTTCGTTTTGACGTAACGCATTGACGGTGCATGTAATTTTCGACTGTTTTCATTGGGGATAGTCAAATCATCAAAATGGTTAAAATGAATTAAAACATGTATTGTATTACGATACAAAGGACACTATATTTGACATGAACTATACAAAATACAGCAAAATAACATTTATTTTTAAATTTTATATCAACGAGCATTTTGATTCGTTTGATGATAACTGGTCAGTGATGACGTTTTTGCATGTCAACTCTGGCATTTCAAAGACAAATGATAATAGTAATAGATAATGATTCAATAGTCATATACAAACCTGCTAATATTATGACTATAATTCTGAATGTTTTCTTTATAAAAAGAACATATACGAGTGTAGGTTGTCCCAAGGCGGTTTGTAAGAAACAAATATTATCTGAACCTTTGAACCGACAATAAACTGCGGCCTAATAACATTGATATTTCCCATTGAAATAATAAAGATCGAAAGTCGCGTAAAATTGCCATTACAAGATCAAACAGTCATTAATAGCTCGAGTACATATGGTTTGAATTCGGTGCAAAACTTCTATAAATTAAATATTTCAATCACAAAGATAATATCGTTGGATATATTCCAGTACATAATGAGCTTTTGGCGCAAAGTTTGTAAAAAGCAGCAAACAGAAGACCTACACTGCACATTTGCTACCAATTTTCACCAGAGTGAAAGAGAAAAAGCCGACCAGAGACGGAAAAATATTTATCAGTGATAAACTAACACTAAAAGTAAGTTGAAACAGACTGGAAATTCATTTAACCCCACCCATTACATAAATTTGCTGTTCAGAAAACAGTCGGTCAAGCGGGTTGTCAAAATGGAAGCGCTTTTAATACAGATCAATGAAATATGGCCAAAATGCAACTTTATGCGATAATAAATGTTGAACAAGTTGAAATTATGGCTAGTCGTAACTCAAGTACAAGCACTGACGTTGAAATCAGATTAATAGGTTACGCATGTATAGATAAGAACTGAGAGTTATGTCTTCTTTATATATATTCATTGATATAAATTAATAACCAAGAATTTCCTGTAGGAACGCAAATAGAGCTACCGTGGTGTACATTTTTCGCTATGTTTCCATGTCCCATATCGTCACAGTAATACCAAAATTGCGTAAGTCATGAAAAACTTCTTCAAGATATTATTATGTCATTAGGAGTAAATATTCTCCCATGGTTCAATTGTTTAGCCGTATTTGAAGCTATTCGTATGACGCCATAATGGCGCACTGTGACTTGTAAGAAATGTACCCACGATTTGGGGGCATACGCAACTTTGCAACTTGACTATATCTATCAGTCCTGAAACCAAAACATTCGTAAAATGTATGTAATTTATAGTATCTACGATGTCTAATCCCCAAACATATTTATCTGTTTTAATATCAATATTTTTCATTGTTTGAAATATCTATTTTATCAATATGACGTGCTCTGCACATACACCGAAAATAAGACTTCCCATAAATATTAAACATAAACAATAAAATAGCAATGCATCCTTTAATTAGAGACCAACCAATATGAAATGGACTGAGAAAGTGGATATCACGAGTGTCCACCTTCCAGTGGTATAGCGTAAATTCAAATTTCAAGCGCTAATCTAGAATCTATAATGCAAAAACTTGAAAAACGCTTTGCCGATGGTTGTTTCGCCCTTGTGAAGTCGCAATAGTCTTATATTTATACAATAATAATTCAGTATGACGGTACAATTGCAACAATGTGCATGCTACATAAATCTCCCTTTTTATGTGTTTTGGAATCCCTGGGATAAAATCCAAGTTAATAGATAGGTGAGCAGCATCGCATGAATAACTATATAAAAATCTGAAAACCGCCAAAGACTGACTTACGCAATTTGGATATTAGCATGGCGATATTTGTTTTTGATTTGATAACTAGTAACTTCATTGATACGTGAATATAATTTTCAAATGAGTTTTTGCTATCTGTTTCCAAAATATTGATAAATTATAAAAAACCTGCTGGTTTTCCAACACAATATCCGGTCGCATTCACTGCCTCGCTCAGCCCTGCACATCCGATAACTTGTATTGACACTGTGCAGTTTCTGTTGGGTACCGAAGTAAAAGTTTGCGGTATCGATATGTTGAATGAGTCAATAAGGGGAGACTTTATATTCGATCTTGTTGCAATTGTTGTGCAATATCTCGTGACCTGAGAAATATATAGATAATTAAAATATATATTCAATGGAACAGTAACAAGGAAAACTTTATTGGGCAAGTATGTAGTCGTAGCCGAGGTTTCCAATGAGTGAGTATGTAACCACTGTGTTTTGGATTACTCGTGGCGCTAAACCAAATGTGATTTTAACCACAGTTTTATCTAAGGCATTCAAACTTTAATTTTGACGGACGAAAAACTTAAAACATTTGTATGTTCTGCCATATCTATTTTAATATGGGTAAACCTCATCCCAACTCTAAAATTGAAGAGACATAAAAAAATCATTGCCATTTTATTCGGGACAAGTTTACCCGGACCTATAGCCCTTTTTTTATTTATTGCCAATTTGTCCAAAGAGTTTGTCTACAAGCACTCAATACTGCTTTAAGCGTTTTAGCAGGGTTAATTAAAAAATTTCTCAACATTTTACATAAACCTAGCTTAGAAGGGGCAATTTGACAATCCTGCCTGAGTGATCCTTTCCCTATTTCTCTAATTATTATGTACGTCACGTACTTTCAAACCTGTAACTGTTTCTGGTTTTTCATTATTCTTCCAAATCCATTGAATGGAACAGTTAGTTGATAGAGTTGCAGATAACACAGGTTCGGATATTCCACTTGTACTTGCAGTTTTGTTGTCTGAGTATTCATAGCCACACATGCTTTCGGACACACAAGCCTCGACCTTATACACATAAACATATTGGTATTATGTATTTTTCTCGAGAAACTTTTCCACACGACACGTTAAATTTAAAAATCTAAACACCAACATACCGTTACAAAATATTCTGTTGAGGCCTCCAGTCCAATAAGTTCCATATGTTGAGGCGTGATTGATGTAGGAACCGATGAATTCCAATAAACCTCTTTTTTGGTAGTCAAATTTCGTGCTGAGATTCTAAAATGAAGCGAAGTAGATTGTCGGTATATGTAAGTCCTACTAAATGAACAGACATTGTAGCTGTCGATGGTTAGCTATAACGAAATATTTATATATCCACCAAAAGTATATTCATACATTTATTATCTCAGTCATAATTTGGTATTAGATATGGTATCAGCTAAATTACATCGTAGCTTTATCTCTCAGCCATCGACATATTTATATCGACATGTACAACGAACAATCTATTATATATCTGCTTCATTGGCACTTGTTTAACGTGTTATTGATGTAGTTTTTTGTACCTGTGAATAACTCCGATAGCATTTTTGTTGGGTATCCATGTCACGATCAAACTTTGATTGCATGACGAATTGGTGACCGACGTGATTGATGGATTTCCTTCCACTAAAAGACCGAAATGGATTTCAGTAATATTTACTGTGCAATTTACGAATGCGATGATATTTGATCCAAAAATAATAGGAATGATATAATTTAATTGCGAAATAGCAAGTTACTGCTGTCGCCTTCAAGCTTTCTGACAACGGCCCCATAGCAACCCGATATAGGAAGTAACACACAGAGAAAGGACCTGTCTATACGAATTAATTTATATCTCCCCTTGCCATCGCCGAAATACAAATATGGTAAATGGGCAATCCGCGACACAAAAGGGATATTTGATCAAATTATTAGTAAAATGATATTTTTGTCCGATATTACCTGATATATATCAAGTATATATAATGACTTGTAGGCTACATTTTTATTGTAAACGAAGTTTACCTGTAACGTTGTAGTCAATACCACTATAAGCATCTGTTATTTTACAGATGTATGTAGCAATATCGGAAATTGATGCATTCTCTATATGTAATATTGAATCATTTCTTTTGATTTGTTGATAAATTCCATATTGTTTGGGCATATTCTTGACAGGACTAAAGTTTCGGTACCATTGTACCTTCATATCCGTGCATGAATCTCTCAGTCTGCACACTATTTTTTTATCATTTGAGCTAGCATCGATGGAAATGGCATCTGCAAACAATAGATAGGTATTGTGATGAGTAAACAACATTTTAATAATGGTACTCAGATAGAACGAGATCATAGTTATACTAAGAACAAATATATATTTATATCGGACTGTACGATTTAAAAATCATGGTAATCGTCTTCGAAGTTGACCCGGATCACTGATTTTTATTGAAATTCAATTTATTCCTATAATATTTGTGAAGTTATTGTTACGGACTTTCAACTGATGACACAGTACATTTTTGGCACAAAGAAGAAAGCTACAATCGATGTGATTCGTTACTAAAATTAACAGAAAGACTTCGCAATATAAGTAGATGCCAGACTATTTCTAAAAATCCGCTCCATTAAACAACGTCTTTTTATAATGAGAAAAAAATTTGAAACCAAAACTATTGCCCGCAATAAATTGAAAACTGACAAAAACTATTTTCATTTGATATGGTGGCCCATCGTTGTCACGCGGATAATTAAAAAAAAAATAAAATAAAAAATGAAAAACTTAAAATAAAAGTAAAATAAAAAAAATACTTGTGAAAAAACATAAAAAAAAATGAAAAATAAATAAAAATAAAATGCAAAAAAAAAAATAAAAAAAAAAACAAAAATAAAATAGAAACGGAATAAAAAAAAGCAAAAAAAATTAAAAAAAATAAAAGTGAATAAAAAGAAAATAAAAAGGTTGACAACGATGGGCCGCCTCGTGGCCTATCGTTGTCACGCGTTTTTATTTTGAGAAAATTTGCTTCGGCTTGGGACCAACGTTGTCATTCATAATCCTACGCGCACAAGCGGTGTTCCCTGGGTTTCTAACTACTATATTCAATAAATTTAATATGCAAATGTTTTATAAATTCTCCATGATACAAGTTCACTTAGAAGTATTATATATATTCAAAATAAAGATAAGAGAATATGGAATTGAATACGAAAATTCGAGAAATTTGTTTTTACATGTAGAAGGCAATTGAATTGGAGAATGCTGCTAAATGCTCAGTTGTCCGGACACTCGTGCGATACCGATACCGTCTGATCGTACCCCGTACCCAGCATACACTCATGAAACGAGTGCGAGATACGGATAGTCTAGTAGAATATGGAGAATCGAGGAATGGATTGAAATAAATGGTTGAGCCCACGCAATTCATCATTCGTCTGGATCGGTACGTTACGGCTGTACGGTATGCCATACGGTACCGTATGCACATGCCGTCATGCACGTTCCATTGAAATCAGGTCTAACTAACCATAATCGCCGTCCAGCCTCGTGGTTGTACGATCAGACAGTAGTGGTTTAGAGCCGACCAATGAGCATATATACAAAGAGTGGAATTTTCCGAATATTTGCTCATTAATCCATTGTGCCCTGCATTTTTACGTCGTCCAGCTAAATGGTTCGTTGCATTTGAAGAAAGCACATCCGTTCGCTGCAGAAATCCCTTGTTTCAGCTGGGCCGAGTGCGAAATTGGCCGTATTGAGGCTTTTAATTTTTCGATTCTTGTTCCATTTTGGGTTTCGAAGTATGGTACGTTGAAAGCATACTAACTATAAGCATATGCATATTGGGAATACATATATATTAGGCAGAAAACGTAGTTACAGAACAGAATATGAATTAGTCGCCACGTGGGGTGCGGTTATTGCTGTATTTATTCATTGATATAACATGGGACTTACATATTTATCCAGGGGGAGAGGAAAGCGAGAGCCTAATAAATGCCGAACCGCTGCCTCTCCAAATAGCTCTGTGCGCCATATGAACCCCCAGGCTGCCTGGACTTTGTGAGCTATTCGTTTACTTATTAAAATAACTGATTTTAACTATAAATTACTCTGGGATAACTTGCCATTGAAATTTAAAATTTGCCATTTTCATGTCTTGTGAATTTACACAAAAAAGTTTCTTTTTTATTTTATTATTTAGAGTACATTTTGTTATCAAATATGATTTTGACATGTATATTATTTCATTTTAACGATCCTTCATATAGTCATATATATAGATACTGTTGATTTGGATGCAATTATACTTTGGTAATCAATAGTGAGATATAGAATTTGAACAAGGGTCGCAGCCAGGATTTTTCCAACGGGGTGGGGGGCATACGGTAAAATTAAAACAGTGCGCCAAAAGCTCAATTCACGGCGGCGTGAGGCGTGTAATAAATTAAAAACAATGCGTCCTTCAAAGCGAAATTCCACAGTCACGTGTAGCTCGCCTCTGTTTTCTTGACGGTGTTTGGTGAATATATACAAAAACACGCTTGCGTGTAGCGCCGATCGAATCATGAAATGTGGAAATTTTGCTTAGAATTTAATGCTAACTTGGAATTTAATGCTTAATGCTTGATTTTTTATTGTCATTCATTGATTATTTACATGCGCCGTGATTAGTGGTGGGCAAAGCGTATTTTTTATATAAAATTATTCGAATATTTTAACGAACATCGGCGAAGATGTTAAAGACAACTATTGAGGAATGTATTCACAACAAAAATTAATTTTATTCTGATTTTTATCTTCTGTGTTGGATTTGTATCACAGTTACGGTGGTTAAGACCAGTGGTGAAATTTAGCCCGTTCTATAGAACTGTCTCACGGAATTTAATGAGATCAGCGAATCGGTCAGCATTACTAAAAAAACATGTAACAGAACCGGCCGAAAACTATGACTTTTGTGATGGAACCAGCTGACAAAAAATTTGAATTCCACCACTCGTTACGAGTTACGAATTATGTAAAGAGGGACGTGGGGCTTTGTATTCATTGATATAGGATGGGGTTAACATATTTACTCATGTGGAGAGGAAAGCCGATTCCCTGCTATTCTTCTAATTTTTGTCTTAGTTCTTATTGTCAAGATATCCCAGACTGCCAGAGTGATTTGAAATCGGATAGCCTTGGGTCTTTGTATGGAGCGCCTTATAAACTATGATTGCGAGAAGCTGTGGTTCGCCACATATTTAGGACTTCTTATCCCTTTCCTTTCCCATGGATAAATATGTACCTAAATCCCATGCTATAATCAGAAATAACCGCACTTGACTTCATATTCTGTGCTATAGCTAATAGATATGCATTCCCAATAAGCATATGCTTATAGTTGGTATGCTTTCAACGTACCATACTTCGAAACCCAAAACCGAACACAAATCGAAAAATTAAAAGCCTCAATACGGCCAATTTCGCAACCGGCGCGGCCGAAGCAAGGGATTTTTGCAGCGAGCGATATGCTTTCTCCATATGCAACGAAACATTTAGCTGGACGACGTAAAAATGCAAGGCACAATGGATTAATGAGCAAATATTTGGAAGTTTCCACTCATTGTATATATGCTCATTGAGCCGACGGACGAGTCTAGCTAGGCTACTTTATGCACACAGTCCTTTTTTATTAATTCAAGTCTGTGCTAGTTGAGTAGCATGCGCCAATTCAATTACCTTCTACACGTAAAAACAAATTTCCCGAATTTTCGTCCTCAATTCTATATTTTTTTAATTTTACGCGTGACAACGATGGGCCACCATAGTTTTGCTAGGTAGAATAGTTAAATCTGTTCTAGTTTATTTACTTATTCCCAATGTCTCAGTTATATTTTTAGTGAAAGAATTGCCGCCATCGCATGTTATTTATCGGTAACTTTAATTTGAAATTTCAAGACTTTTGCAGGTATTCTGTTCGTATTCTATTGGTCATGGTATCGTATTTGTTATCGGTTCGTCTCAAATAAAAATATGTTTATCAGACAAGTTGCGAGAGGAAGAACATAAACAAACTAATTTATGTCGTGTGTTGCATTTTTACAAAAAGCCGACGATCTCGAGACTAGCTCTTCAGGTGCCACATTGGTTTGTGTATTGGTCTCAATCTCAGTGGTCTCAATTTAATGCAAACAGCGATTGCAGGATATATATTTAAAAGATTCGACTGTGAGCGCGGAAAATATTCTTTCTAGTATAACTAGTACAGTTGAAACTTTTTTGGGGTTTCTCATCTTTGAGAGGCCTGAACGCAAAGTCGGGACTTTCTCGACCCTGGTTATCTCACAATTGTCGTGTATTGAAATACTGCTTTCAATTTTGGGAATCATTTCTAAAAACGAAACCGACCTTCTTCTACGGCTATACCTGATAGTCTTGCGTTGCTACTTTAAACAACGATATTTTTGCTTCGTTATCACGCAATTTATCGCATTTTTTGTCATGGTTTAGATTTGAAAATATGAAATAATAACCTGATTGACAAATGTAAAATAATTGATCATAGCAGGGGCTGTCAACCCATTGGTAACTGTGTCTTCCAATCAACAAACAATTTTCCTTACCACCATAATTGTTCGGCTGACCGGGTTTCCTTTAATAAATAAATGTATTTATCAATAAACTTATATGTTCAATATCAGATTCCGGGTAGATTTAATTTGTAGTGACTATGTATGTAATTGAGCTGGTTGTTACTCACAACGTATATGAAATGCTTACGTTATATTTGAAAACTCTTATATACAAATTTTATATAATTGATATAGGATAAGATAGAAAACACCAAATTGTTGATTTATTATTATTTCAGAACCAACCAGTTTTGATATCCTTTTTTTCCTCTCATTATTACGTCAGTACCATCCTGCCATTTCCAATCTCCTTCGGTAGCTCTGTCGTTACCACCAATGAAGTAGGAATTAATTGATCCAACGATTCTGGAGTTTTTAAACAATAATAAATTTTAACCTAATGAGATAAATAATAGCCCAACTGCTTCCTTACTTGTTTTCTAATTTCAACAAACACTCAGAGTTTCGCATCAAAAAACGAATTAAGCTATTCAATTAGTAGATTCATTGCCTATGTTGAATAGGCAAGTAATAGGTTTATACAGTTTTACTCAGTGTTGGGAAGACTCGTCTCCATAGACTTTATTAGAGTGACAAGCCAAAATTAACTCAACTTGGTCGTCTTACTTCGAGAAAAAAAATTACAATTGACATATAATGTGACACGTTTTGTTGCATCACGCTTTTCTTAATAGGACACTGGATGAAGCCAAGATTAAAACATTTCATAAATGGGAATCACTAATCCGAGTTTTCAGCTTGTTTTCCATAATATTCATTTTCGAAAATAATTGTTTGCATGCATATGTCTTTCAGCATATGTCTTGTATAATTTAGTCTACTCGTGACTAGCAATAAAATAGGAATATTATCGTCAAAACAGCCGTTTTGTTACTATAATTCAGTCGCAGGCCGTAGGGTGCCGACCTCTGCGTTAGACCCTAGTCATCTACCGGTAATTAAAATGCCTCAAACTAGACTAGACAATTTGGAGTTTTTAGAATTAAAAGTTATTCCGTGCACAAGTTAACACGCCAATTACTGTTGTTAAAAATCAAAAATGCTGGTTTGTTGCATCAATAAATTGGCTGTGATTCTGGCTTGTAATACCTCGAAATTGATTCAAAAATCAAGTTATTGGGCTTGGCTTGCACCCAATACCATTTTTTATAAACTCACTCAAAAGTTGCATTGATGACATCAGTCATTTTTTGATTATCAACTTTTGCCAAATATCCTCCCAGTGATTCACAGGCAGCTTTTGCTTCTTCGTAATTCTTCCGGCTATCATTGAAAAAAGTCAGTTCATACTGATCCACACATTTTGCTGTCCATGGAACTATATAGAAAAAATTTGAGAATAACATTTGGCAACAATGTAATTATTAAAATACTAATCGATCGATTAAAAACGTAAAAATGCTAGTGATATTACTCAAGAATAGTGAGATAGTAATGGGAATTACCGATGGAATCGGTAAAAACCTGCAGAATAACAATTTTTCCGTAATAATTTTTTATGAGAAAATTAGTTTGCTTAGCGCAAAAAAATAATGTTCTTTTACTTCAAATTTGTGAAATAGTATGTTATCTTATTTTTTTCGCTGTTGATCAATATCACTATAGGATCAATGTCAATACTATGTTGATAAAATAATCTTACTTTGTGCGTTTGAGACTCCAAGTTTTATTGACATAATGATACAGAGTAATAATATTCCAAACGCGTGCATTTTCCCTGCATTTAAATATTTTCATTCGAATTTCCAAATACAGCTTTTTAGGTTCAATATTGAAGACTTTCCTAGTTCCGATGCACAGTGCTATCCGAGTTCTTAATTATGGAATTGTTGAAACTATGCTATCCAAATGGTATTTAAAATATGTATCCTTTCTTAAGTGAATCAATGACAAGAGTAAATTCAAAATCTCGTATCGGTTTATCTTAGTATTAAATACCAATTCTTTAAAACAGCAGAAAAAACAATTCAAAAGTTCTTGTTGCCGCTCAGTCCAAAATATTAGTTAGTTTTAATGTCGGTATAGAAATGCAATAATCAATGAAAATGATTTTAAGTTGTTCTATTTTTAAGTAAGCTTTCGTGTTCCTGTTTCTACACGAATATGTGAAAATACTCATAGGTTTCACATTGAGCCGTCGTAAGATAGCTAAAAGACGCATATATATGTCCACTAATTCAAATCTTTTTATTTGAGCTGAAGCGTTCGGTGCTCGTCGGCATGTGCGTCAACACGTGTGCTCCCACGAAATAATAACAGTGTAAAGGTAGATATATAAGAACATGACATGGCCATGACTACAATTCAAAAGATAATTGATAAAGTGATATCGAAATTGAAGAAAATGACATATCTGCAATTTTTCATCTCAATTCACTTTTATAAGTTCTTACAGTAATAGGTATCGTTCAACCCCGTTGCTTTGAAGCATTATTACGCAGTTCACGAATCAACTATACCTGCAACCGCTTTCACATTTCACTTTTATTATGCGCACATAACTTTGTTCAGGATGCCAGCACATCAACGTAACATTAAACTTATGATACCTACTAATTGGCGCTATCATATGTTGCAAGACAATACCAACTTTCTTTAGCCCGGTCAGAAGTAATAGTCAGGCTGGCTCATGTATTTTCACACCATTGATGATGCTCAGGATACGTAGGCAGGATTACTAAAAATACCAAAAGAATGTTGCTCTTTCTATGACTCCGGTAAGGTTAAGCTATGTGACTTTCCCACGCGCCCATCATGTAGTGAAACGTCGCTTAGGCATGCATTGAAAATGCACATACAGGGTTTGTATTAACAAATTTGTGCTACCGAATATTTTTCCCCGTGCAATAATTGGTTATAGTATTTTTGAACACAAAGTGGAAATAGATTCATCATATGAAATATGAAATGTTTTGCCAAAATTTTTGCCTTTCTCCGCAACTAATGGGCTAATTGTCCGTACTCGAATATTGAAAAAGTCGCCACAATTTTGACCAACGTTGTTGTTGTTTTGTTTCATTATAATTCATAAAAACACTTTTTTGACAGTTGAACTTCTTGTAGATATATTCGTGCATTTTTTATTATTATTAAGATTATAATTAATATATTGCATATATGAATAATTCAAAATATTGCCGAAACGGATATGATAACAGTCTTATTATTAACTCAAGCTTGGACGAAAGGCGTTATTACTTTTGTAGCGAAAGCATAGGAAATAATTGAAATATAAGAAGGGCAATAAGCTATCATGGCTGGTAAATCAAATAGGGTTGGACAATGCATTATAGCAGCAATGAACTCTTGAACCAAATTCAAATTTATGGCGAACGTGATCACATTTTGATATTGTGAATTAATTTATCTTTGCCAGCGATCTTGAAAATTTGATATAAAACAGTAAATAAAAGTCTTGATGTATGTATAGTGCAGAGTGGTCCAAATACAGGCCGCGGACCACTTGTGGCCTGTAGCTTCATTATCTGTGGCCCGCGTCGCATTGGCAGAGTATCAAAAAATCGCATCTGGTGTTGTTTCGTCAGAAAATTCTTTTGGCATATAGTTACATCACTAATGTCACTAAATTAACTAATGTTATGGCTAGGGTTACCACATTTTTGTGACTTCAAAGCGGGGCCTCAACTCATGGGTACATGGGTATATGACACCACAACGTGACTTTCGCCGTTTTGTGGACAGACTCGGTCGGTGTTAGGATACTTGATTTGACGCATTTGAATGACGGTTGAAAAAATAACTTATTGAAATCTTAATAAAATGATTCAAGCATTCTAGAAATCACATTTGAACAAAAATATATAAAATACACTTATATAGTTTTACACGCAAGAAATTGACTACATTTGTAACGTCAGCGATTTCGCATTAAAAAAATCATTCATAAGATGAATCGCATCTCCAGCTACGTTTTATCTCATTCACCTCGACAACAGACGGAACACGGAATCTTACGAATTACACATTGCTGTGAAACCCCTTTCTAATCTGCCTCGTCAAAATGTTAATAAAGTAGAATTATCTACTTAAATAAACCCTAGCTGCAAATTTAAAAAATAATTTGAAACAGGCGACACGGCTAGCAAGCTAGATAAGATATCTGTGTGGTAAATAATGTGAGGTATTGAAGTTCGCCTTGAAACAGCTATTTGCTGACATCTCTGTCGCCAGCCTAAGATGTAACATGCTCTAAGCGTGTCTGAATGGCTATTGCTGTTTCTACGCTTAATTGTTTTCGCTTAGAGCATATTTGCATGGAAATGTTATATTGTTCATTTATTTATACTGTTAGATTTTTAGAACGAATTCGTTCATACGTTCGTGACAGAGATTACAAAAAAAAAAATACAAATACGCGATACATTGAAGAAAAGTAAAGAAATCATTTGATTAAATGATCACTTACACTATGATTCCCATCCTTATATAGTAAACAAATTAAACAAGTAAAAATAACAAAAAATATGTCAAACACTCAAACTTTGAAAATACCTTCAATTTTAATCACATATATGTGTATAAATACTATAGAATATTAGAAATTAAAGTTTCATGTCGTAACAAGAAGTTGAAAGTTAAAACAATTTTTTTTATATCTTCATCTTTTTCATGTTTATTCTTTATTATGTACACCAGCGGTTCTAAAACTTCTTTCGTATTTTGACGCTCTCCAAAAAATTTTCTCAAATTGCGACTCCCCATAAAAAACGTCTTAATACCTTTCAATGAAAAACCTTTTTGACAATAAGTTTCATTTACATGCACAAACAAAACTTGACGGAAGTTAGTGAAATCACATTTAAATTGATGGGTGTACTTGCTTATTTTTACAATTGTCATTAAACCTTGGTGTGAATTGTGAGAGCCGAACGCATTTCCTATTTAACATTTATACTCCCGAGGTACATTTTAAGGCCCACTTACATGATCAAGTAGTTTGAGCTTCTCTAGTGTCAGCTATTGACGGTTTGTGAAATTTGGACAGACACACCAGCACTAGGATGAAGCGCAGCGCTGATTATACTCACATTCCATATGTAGTTAACTTTTAGGAATATTTTCTTACAATTAGATACGGGAATACAATAAAACACAAATAAGTTTTTGGGGTAGAAGTTACAACCATCAATAAAAAATTGGTAAACTGAAAATTTAACTGACGCTTATGGATTTTCTTTATTGCAGTATAATGGAATGTACAGAATTACCAGAACTAAATAAGTCATTTATAATATTGTAAGACAACACGTGTTCACGGCATAGTATAAGGAGTTCAATACACTCTGAGTGAGCAAGTAAATAGAGACCAATAAATTCTTGGTCCGAGTGTAACATAGAAATGTCGATCGACACCAACATGTTTTCTTCCATTTTATGATGTTCGAGTACATACTTCATAGCTGAAGTTCATTAGATGTTGTAAGTTTCGTAAGCTGATTCCACTTGTGTTTGCTTAGTTGTCGCACCTAGAGCTTTTTTGTAACCGGCAGTTTCTTGTAGCACGTTCGAATATGATGGTTGGGAAACTGGGTCGTTGGAGAAAGTTGCTGATTAATTGAAAAAAAGTTTGTTCAACAACTATAGCAGAAATATCAATTTAATTTTAAATATTGACGAACATATATCTCAAAGTGATGATTTCACTTTGATTTCACGTAACTTAAGAGCAAATGACAAAATACTGCAAAATATAAATTTTCTATGGCTTCACGATGCAAAAAATACTAGACCAGTCTTTGTCATATTTTAGTAATCCGAGATGAGAATGACTCATGAGAAGGCAATATTCGGGTTCTTTCAAATTTGCCTAACATCATGTTCAGATATTTTTCCATTGATGATAAAAGGAAGCTGGTGAATGTCATATGTACTTGTTAAATGTTCAAAATATTTCAATGATTGATCAATATTTTACGCTTGAAAGGGAGATTTTTCGGTTCTCACTACCTTTTTCTTGTATAGTTTCGTAATTGTGCTCTTTCGCTTCTGCAATTTTCTTCAACTTCTTTATCTTCTTGATCAGTTTGTATATGACTAAGACAAAGACTACGTAGAACACCAATGGAATAAGAAAACCAATCACAAAACTGACGATGTTGAACTCGAACGATTTCTTTTTTGAAAATTATATAACCTTAACAAAAACTTGAATATTACAGATTTCGTAACTGCATTGAAAGTTTTGGGTCCGGAACAAGCACAACTGGATGCTTATTGAGGAAATGACAAAATCACCATGCATTTTAAAATGGGAAAGTTGAATAACATTATCCCTAAATCGAAAGAAAACTTTCCTAAACAATAAATATTCCAGTAAGTGTTTCTCAAATTTCATGATTTATTTGAAGGAAATGAACTGTTGTCTGCTAAAGTCATAGTTCATTGTCATGAATTTTCGATTGGAATATTATATAGTTATCGAAACATAATCTGTTAGTATCTAATTACATTTCCTTTAAATAAAATATTTCCTTAAACTTAATACTAATTCAGGTTTCAGCCGAAATAATACATCAACAAAGTAAACACGGTTCACTAATATCGGCTATATATATATATATATATAGGCTTTTTATGGTATTTCACCCTTTTTTGCGCTGTACAAGCAATCATTAAAAACTAATTTGCGAAATATTTACAATTTAATTAAGATAATGCACCAACCACTCTCCATGAATTCCGTATGAGGGAGTGAATTCTCATGATTACATCCAATTGAGTAGAGCAAAAGTAAATATTTGGGATTATGATAATTGAATTAAATTTATACCTGTTGGATTTCCTACATAAGAACCTTTGACAGGTCAAAAGCAATTAATTATTTTTATAGGTGCTGATTAGTTACGATTTGGTTCTGGTTGAAATGAATACACGTATCCTACGCTCGTTGCTTTCATAACCTGATTTGTTTCAGGTCTCGTGTCCGCAGGTATCCCCTATTCAAGCAAAGGATAAACTTATATATGTTTTATTTGTTGCTGCCGTATCCTGGAATCTATTATATTTGTACTGTTTCTACCCTTAAAAAAGGCTTGTGACCATGTTTTGAAAATAAAAAAGAAATTATAAAAGTTACTCACTCAACAGTATTGACGGACTCGTTCGCAAGCAAATTTCATTTTCACAAGGCGTGGTTGACACGATGAATACACTACAGAAAGAAAAGTAACATTGATTGAAAAAACCTTATTAAATACGGTTTGAGATAAAAAATAGATTTTAGAGCAGCGCGTTGGTTATGTACATCTCGCACCAAACATTAATATTTTGACTCTTGTATCGTCGATTAAAACACTAGCACACCTGTAAGATTTTTCTTTGTTAAGTTTCCGATTTTGTCCTACAAATATTGCATTCTCTCCGACATTTCTCCGCCGCCTTCGTTTCTTGGACAGGGCATCGATTGTTTGAGTGACGTTACAAGATGCACCCGAACTATCGCCAAGATTGACGACTTTCCTATCGCCAGTAAATCTGCCATGATGGTGGAATGGTAAAAAGGAAGAAGTTGCTAGAAGTTAGAAGTAATAATTTAGAAGAAACTGGGTCTGTTACATGTGAAACTGTTTCATGTAATTGATGTTTCATTTTACGAATATTCCCGTCTGTAAGTCATCAGCAAATTTCAATCTGTAAACTTATTTGATTATTGTCGTCCATGGTTATCATATAATAACAGTCATATCAAAAATTATTTGCGTTACTTTTACAGCAAACCTGTAAACTGGCAACGCTACGGCGATATATTCTGTTGTTGAGCTCTGTGCTTTGATCAAATTCTCCATCCTGAAATGTGTGTTTTCACCAGAAGATTTATCATTTACGATGATAAATAAACAGCTGAATGGAATGAACATATTTTCAAAATGAACAACGAGGGCAATGCAATTATGCAAAAATATACTGGCATGAAGATCAAATGACTAATATATTGGACGTTTCCCTGTGCCTTGATTCCCTAAAAATTTCCCCATACTTTACCATTGCAAACAAATGGCTTAAGTGTTCAAAATTAAATTATGAATTTTAGTAAAAATATTAAAACAAGTGCCGCTGATGGGAACTGATAAATAATACTGGGCATCTTATGACTCAGATGAAATTACAGATAAACTAAAATTAATAGCCTATAATTAGTTTTTTTTATATTTTATTTTGTTTTGAAAAATTGGTTGATAACTTGATAGGTTACTTCAGAAGACAAGAGAACAACAGCAATTTGAATTTAGCAAATCAATCCATAGGTCGGTATGGCTATACATTTATTTTAAGTAGTACAATTAGTAGTTGTATTCTCACAATACAAACCTTAGTAAACCGTTGCTGTCATCGGGTTTAGTCACGGTTATTTTGCGAATCCCGTTAATGTCGGTGACATCAAAGAAAGCGATTGGTTTTGCTATTGCATCCGGTGCTGCAGAAGAAAAAAATGGAAAGGCCATCCTCAAATATATGAACAGTAAAAATAATTAATCAATTTATGCGAACTAGTTTTTCATGGCGTAATACAAAAGATTCTAAACAATTTAGTTTTCTCATTCTGTAATATGATAGTATGTAGACGAGATTTTATTTTATACAAGTATTTTCGATTCTTTTGTAGACTGTGACCAGTATTTGGGTATTTTTTCGTAATGACAGTGAATAGTCATACGCAGAGGTTGGTACAATAATAACTCAAATTCTGTTGGTTTTATTCATGATGAACAACAGATCTGTATATGAGATTTCCTTTTAACAATAACTGTGGCTTGTATGGAATAAAATATTATTATAACTCATAAATTGACATCAAATTGCGGCGTAAAAATATTGATCTGTCGCTTTGAAATAATAACGATCGAAGTCAAGTAAGTATACCGTTACCATATCTAAACATTGATTGATAACACGAGCTTATATAGTTTCGAATCGGATCCAAAATTATATAGCTTAAAAATATCACTACGTTGTAATAAAACACATTGAAGACTTCTTACACAAGTGCTTACTAAAAAGTTTATCAGGTATATCTCATTATTTCCTCACCACGGATTCTCTGATCTGTTTTCTTTGATTATATCTATGTTGGGTGTTGGCGGGCAGGTAATAGCCAACTTACAGTGTTGTAACAAGAATGTAATAATAAATTTACTGATATAAATCTGTAAGGATAAGTTGCATGTAAAAAAGAAATTGAGCTTCTGTGGCTTGACGTCTACGTCCCATTCAATCTGCATTTATGAGCAAAGATTTCTATACTTTGAAAGAGTTATCTATTCCTGAATTTCTGCGTACAGTTGATAAAATAATTAAAACCTGCTGGTTTTCCGACACAATATCCTTTTGCATTCACTGCCTCGCTCAGTCCCGCACATCCGATAACTTGTATTGATACTGTGCATTTTCTGTTGGGTACCGGGGTAAATGTACGCGGCATTGATATGTTGAATGAGTCCATATGGAGAGAGATTACATTCGATCGTGTTGCAATTGTAGTGCAATATCTCGTGACCTGGAATTAACAGTTAATATTCAATAGAGAAAGATATTCCAAGCATTTGCAATTTAGTTTTCATTTGAGCCAACTTAAGTTATTCAAACTATGAATCTGAGAGACTGAAAAAATAGAAAAATGATTGGGTCATGTCTACTTCAATGTCCTCATTTCTCTATTTTCAAACCTGTCTCTTACTTTCAAACCGGCAACGTTTACTGGTTGGTTATTGTTTTTCCAAATCAATTGTATAGAACAGTTGGTCGATAGAGATGCAGACGCCACGGGTTGTGTTTTTCCATCTGTTTTTGCAGTTGTAGTAGCTGAATAAGTTGAGCGGCATTCATCGTCTGACACACAAACTTTGATCTGATATATAATATACATGAATATATGAGTATTGAAGAGAGGAATTCTTTTTGGGAAAAGTCCAAAATGTGGCTTGTCACATATTTTTACATGTATTCGACTTGTGTGTCTGTATATATGCATAGCAACTCTTGAAAATTTCGAATGGCCTAATTTTGGAATAAAATTGCAGACAATGCGACATATTACTACACGCTATACTTTTGTGTATACTGATATAAACATTTTGCCGGAAATAACGTTTCGATATACTTCCTGTTTATATATTCTGGACGTGATATCTCGATTAAGAGTTCTGGTGAAAAATAATACCAGTATCACAATACCGACTCACCGTTACATTATATTCAGTAGTTGCCTTTAATCCTGAAATCTCACTGATCACCGATGGGTTTGATGTAGGAATAATGAATGTTGAAAAACTTTCTTCTTTGGTAATATAATTATTTGCTGTAATTCTGAAATGAAATAAAAATATTTTCTTAGCGAATCTTCGCCCAGACAAGAACGCTCTCCAAATCAGTACGGGTACTTCGACATAGACGTGAGCTTCGACTGGTACGCGAAAGTAAAAATTTATGAATGAATGCTCATGTTTCAGGGCGTTTGTCTAATAGGTGACTTAAAAATATTCACCTTTTTGAAAAATTTATAAAATAAACTTTTAACCAACTTTGTAAAATACCCTGTTTTAATAAGAAGAATAAATAGGATAGTTACTTGTGTCGAAAGCCAACTGCATATCTGCTTGGATTCCAGTTAACGAACAAACTTCGGCTACATGATGAATTTGTGATTGATGTAATCGTTGGATTTCCATCAACTGTGATGAAGGCGCAAATATTAGAAGTGTTTGATATACATTAGTTATCCAATTTTTCACTCAAATTGACTGCGATAACCAATTCTGGACTAGTATTGGAACCTTTTTGACAAATACAATTCGGTATAGATTAGCTCTGTTACTAGTAAAATATTTTTTACTAGTAAAATTTGTGGCAAATGGGTTGGTTCAACTGGTTATGAGCCTGTTGTCGCAAATGCAATTCTAAATATTTGAACGAAAATTTGATCAAAGAACATCACCAAAGATTAATGGCTCTAAGTTTTTGAATTTAATGTTAAGAAATATAAACAATTACTTTTGAAGTCGAAAAATTCCTTGCTTGAATTATGAGCACGACAATAGTATTTCCCTATGTCCAAAATTGTTGCGTTGCCAAAGTGTAGCGTGGAGGAACTACCATCTATTTTCTGATAAATTCCATTTTTTTTAAAATCTGTTGTAACTTGTTCATAAGAGGATTCCTTATACCATTCTGCAGTTGAGTTCCCGCAATTCTTTACTCGACATATTTTTTCGTGGTGTGACGGGCCATCATCAATGCCGATTTCCGGTGTTGAATGCTCTGCATTAGATAATTTTTAGTGAGTCATTTGTGCAAAAACACAAGATAGTAATAGCTGATTCGGGGCCCGTGGGGCTTTGTCAGATACGTTTGCTCGCTTTGTAGTTAACGTACTACTGGACGTGACACAGGACATTTTTTTGCACAACGTAGCAAGTAATCTAAATGATATCAAATAATTTTCGGATAATTCCAATTATAATTCTATATTCTCAATTCCTAATCCTAATTTTATCTATATTTGATGCTCAAATACCTGAGTGAACCAAGTGAACTTATCATGTTAAGTTGCCTCTATTTATAATGAAAAAGTCAGCAATACCATTCGACTAATTTTTTTTAAATGACCGATTGTTTTCGTCAGCTCGAGATGGTATTTGGACCGTAAACACCTTTACGTCGGTGATTATTCTACTCAAATCACAAATTATCTTCAACATATATATATGTCTTGCATACGGAACTATGAAACCATTGAGAAAAACGAGTCATGATATAATAATGCTAAAGATAAACGAGTGCATCTGCAAGCAACCTCAATCGAGATTTCAGAGCGGCAATATAAAATACTAAAAACTGGACAGAAACAAGATTGATTTAGAAGGTTTGCGACAGATTAAAAACGCTGTTGTAGAAATTGGAAACTGAAAAATTTCTGGTGCCCATGGCACAAAGTAAATAAATTCAACCGATTTTCCTGGTACTAAATTGAATTTTACTCGGTGTGGTTTTATCGCAGACGTATGGATTTTTCTATTGATGAAATCTGTAAAATAAAGCCAAGTCATTGTTGCAAGAACAAATCACATTTGTTGATTTCACGAAATCGCAAAACACGAATAAAAGTAATCTGGCACTTCATCTCACATTTTTTTTATCCGCGGCATGCGGTGGTATTTAAGAGTAGTAATGGTTATATTTTGCCAAAGCATGCGGGTTAGGTTCAAAACAACAAAGACATTTTAATGTGCCCATATCAATGCAATATACCCGTATCGCAAAAATAGGTATCAATATTAAGTATAATCCGGCAGTTTATTTCACACTTTTATATACGCAGATAGACGTTGTATTTTAGAGCCGTGCATTCCAAACTTTTAAGCTCGCAACGCCTTCCAATGCAATAAAATTTTCCGCGACCCCTGTTTACGTTAAAAATGCTATGGTGACAACAAAGTTATATGAATCACGAATGTTTGGTCATCGAAGGCATGGTCTTAATTCCGCATAGTTACTCACTCTTTAGCATTAATGATAAAATTCGGCATTGTTTTGAAAGCGTAATGTTACTCTGATCCTATGTATTGTCTCGAAATCGCGATATTTATGTTTTAAACTAGTTTTTATAACTGTGCTTTGAATAAAAATAACGGAGTACAATAGTACTTTGTTTTATTTAAATGTGTAATGAAATGCATTAAAAACGCACAATTGGCTTCACTTAATCCGGCGCGCCACTGCATTTTGAATATCCAATGTGGCCCGATAGCAAAAATAATTGCCCTGCCCTGGATTAGAGGATATATTTAAAAGAAATTAAATCAAAGTAACATTTAAAAACAACAAGAATTACGACTTTGAAAAGCGGACCTTTTGCGACCCTGGTTATCTCAAAATTGTCGTGTATTGAAATGTTGCTTTTAATTTTGGGAATAATTTCTGAAAATGGAATTGACCTTCTTCTACGGCAATACCTGATAAATCTGAGCTGATACCTGAAACAACGCTATTTTTGTATCGCTTTGACGCAATTTATCGTAGTTTTTTGCATGGCTTACATTAGAAAATATTGAAAAATAACCTGATTGACAAATGTAAAATAATTGTTCATGGCAGGAGCTGTCAACCCATTGATAAGTGTCTCTTCCGATCAACAAGCAATCTTCCCCATCTCCACCATAGTCGTTCGGCTGGCCGTGTTTCCTTCAATAAATGTATTTATCAATAAACTTGTAAGTTCACTACTCAGATTTTCTGTACATTTAAATTGTATTTAATGTGTATGAAATTGAGCTGGACGTTATCTTTGAAAACTCTAAATTTTAAGGTATTTATATTGGATAAGATAGAAAACACATAATGGTTAATTTATTATTATTTCAGATCTAACCAGTTTTGATATCCAACTCTTCCTCTCATGATCACATCACTACCATCTTGCCATTTCCAATCTCCTTCTCTAGCTATGTCGTTACCTCCAATGAAGTATGAATTAATAGATTTAACGAGTCTGGAATTTTAAAACGAAAATAAATTTTAATCCAATGAGATACATAATAGCCTAACTGTCTCAACAAACTCCCCAACAAACGATATTAAGCAATTCAATCAGTACGATAGATACCTTGCCTATTTTGGTTAGGCGTGTAATTTATTTATACAAATATACTCAGTGCTGGGAAAACTCGAGTCACTGTTTTTGTAATCCCGAGATGACTCAACTCACCTAAACGAGATGACTCGAACACTAGACCAAATGCTAATCTAAACACTAATAAGAATTGCCATGAGACTCGGAGAAAGTCTTTGGAATAGCAGACAATTTTTTGAAGAACAAGCTAACACACCATTAATATTGTATTGGGGAAATCGAAATTCGATAGAATGTTTCGGCAACAAATGGAGATGGAGATGAACTTGACTTGTGCAATGGGAGTGTAGTAGCTCGGAATTGATTCAAAAACCAAGTTATTGGACTTGGCTTGCACCCAATACTAAATTTATAAACTCACTCAAAAGTTGCATTGATGACGTCAGTCATTTTTTGATTATCAACTTTTGCCAAGTATCCTCCAAGTGATTCGCAGGCATCTTTTGCTCCTTCGTAATTTTTTCTGGAATCGTTGAAAAAAGTCAGTTCATACTGATCCACACATTTTGTTGTCCATTGAACTATATAGAAACAATTCGAGAATAACAGTTTGCAACATTGTAATTAAAGAAATACCAGTCCAGTCTATCGGCCATGCATTTGCAAAAACGCAAACATGCTATTTATTGATGTTACTTAAGAATAGTGAAATAATATTATGAATTATCGATGGAAAACAGCAGAATCGCAATTTTTCTTAATAATTTTTTGTAAGAAAATTAGTTTGTCTAGCCAAAAAAATTATTGTTCTTTTACTTCATATCTGTAAAATAATTATGGTATCTCATTTATTGCGCTGTTGATCAATATCACAATATGATCCGACTATACATATATTGCCATGCGCGTTACATAAGACGTTAAGAAGACATATCTATTTCAACGTACAATGTCATTACTATATTGAAAAAAAAATCTTACTTTGTGCGTTTGTGACTCCAAGTATTA
Source organism: Styela clava (assembly GCF_964204865.1). Classification (NCBI taxonomy): domain Eukaryota; kingdom Metazoa; phylum Chordata; class Ascidiacea; order Stolidobranchia; family Styelidae; genus Styela; species Styela clava. The sequence goes on from NC_135250.1 coordinate 24,931,650, forward strand.
TTGTCACAATAATACAGAGTGATGATATTCCGAACGCGTTCATTTTCTCTGCATTTCAATATTTCCATTCAAATGCATAAATAGCTTAACCAGAATTGCTTTTGGAGATGTAAGAAGTGGACTTTCCTGTTTACTATGCGTAGCCCCGTCTGAGTTCCTAATTATGTAATTGCTGAAACTATGCTGTCCAAATGGTGTTAAATATATGTTATAGAATATTGGTATAGAAAAGCAATAATCATTGAAAATGGTTTATTAGGGTGTTCTCTTTTATAGTGAGCTTCCGTGTGCCGCACCTGTTTTTACACGAATACGTGAAAATACTCACAAATTTAACATTAGAAGCAGCCTGCGAAGAAGAGATGAAAAAAAAAAATATATATATATGCACTGATTTAAAACATTTTTATATATAAAATATATAACAAATATATTACAAAATATGACATTATAGAGATAGATAAGCTATAAGAACATGACACGACCATGATTACAATTCCAAAGATAATTGAAAAAGTGATGTCGATTTTCGAGAAAATGACATATCTGCAATTTTTCATCTCAATTCCCTTTCATAAATTCTAGCTGAAATCGGTAGCGTTTAACCCCGCAGCTTTGAAGCACTACCACGTACGTCACTAATCAATTTTAATCTGCGTGTTACCGTTTTCACATTTCCGAAAGCTGGTTCAAGATGTCGACCTGTGTCTGCCCGCAAATTAACGTAACATTAAACTCATGGCACCTACTCATAGGTACTAACATACGTTGATAATTGCTGTTATATTTCCTTGTAGCCTGGTCGACGTCAAGAGTCATATTCTGGGGCAGCGATTATTTGTTAATACGCCATTGATGATGAATCATTAGGATACGTAGGCAGAATTACTAAGAACTGACAAAACAATGTTGCTCGTTTTATTACACTATTAAGGTTGTGAACATAAATATATGTGACTTCTTCTACGCGCCTGTCATGTAATAAAACGTCGATTTGGCATGTATTTGAAACACACATTATTGTACACAGGTTGGGTATTAACAAATTTGCTTTATATATTTTACTTCACTCGTTTTTCTATTAAAATCTGTACGATATTTGTGAACATAAGTGAATATGGCTCCATCATATATTCTTATAAAATTTGAATAGTTTTGACAAATTGCCAGGGTTGCTGTTGTCAAAATACTTCCTTTTACCACAACTAGTAGTTCGATTAATAATATTCAGTACGTGAAAATTGAAGAAGTTCGTGTCTTACTACTTATCTTCATGATTCATGCGTGATTCAATATTCTGAACAAATTATTGTGGTTTCCTTATTATTCATGTGAACACACTTTTGACATTTGACCTCCATGCAGATATATTTTAACATTGGTCTCGTATTACTGAAATAATGTTCAATTTTATATATAAAGATATGCATCCAACTTTGCAGAAACGAACATGATCTGATGTATTGATAAAAGATATGCCGAAGTGGTTGCCTACTTGGTAGAGGCAAAACAATTGAAATAGAAGATTGGTAATAACTTATCATGGCTGGTCAATGTACTAGGCGGAGGCATGCGTTATAGCAGGGGTGGCTAACACGTCGATCGCCACGTCACGAGTAGTCGATCGCGTCTGATGTTGAGTGAATTTAACAAAATACCCCCAGAAATTGCCTTGAACCATCTGTGTGTTTTAAAACAGGAAGAATACAGTACTATACCTGCGCAAAATAGAATATACACATACAGTACTTAAGTTTGGGCCAATAGAGCATATTATTATGTAACAAATGCAAGTTTTGCCGCTGCCAAGGTTTAAAGATGAAGTGCCGAATATCGCCTGTCTTGACTAACAAACGATCCTACAATAACTTCTGCGGTGTGCGAGAGTTATTGTCTCACTCCAAGAGTAGTGTGATAGATTGTATTCGCAATGGTAGCAGTGGCATCAGAATGCCCAATTTTTTTTAGTTCCCAGCGAGCCAAGAACAACACTTAGAGGAAATTGTAAATTAGATACTGAAGTCTGAGTAGTCATGCAACATTCATGGTTTGAGAATATTTATTTTTCGCTGTTTAGATAATACATAAATACTTGAATACAATATTGAATGAATAAATAATACGTGTGAATCGTTTTGTTATTATGACGTAGCCGGGATGTAATTTTGGGATGGCGCAGTCAGGTTTGGGTCAGGAATGACATGTTCATAAATTGTTACTCCACGCCCACTTCTTGTGATACTATACTACACTAGACCCAGTTACCGGTAGCTGTTCATAGTTCTAGCTTCGTGCGGGATAGGGTTTTAAGAAAATGGCGGGTAGACTACTTCGTTTGGGCTTTCATGTTCATATATTTGAGCATTAATCTCTTATCCGAACAATGACGGCACGAAAATTTTGTTTTCGTCTATATAAAATCACCAACAGGCATAGATGGCAATTTGTACACTCAAGGCATGCCAGTGCCATTACAGGTAGGAAAAATACACCATTACAACAAGACATACGTTGCTATGTGCTTTCATTATAATCATCTTTTGAATAGAATATGCATGAAACAGTTATTTACCGAAACAATATTATATTAATTCAAACATGGAATAAACCATAATAGAACGATTACCATCCATTTTATATTTATTAAATTTTTACACTCAGACTCACTTATTTTACGTCTCAATATCATATCCTAATTTTATTATAAAATAACCTGAAGCGCGTTCTAAAAATATATTCAATGTTCAGAAAATATATGTAAAAGGGCGAAGGCTAATTCTATAAGAAAACTGGGTTTTTGTTTATCAGTTAATGTGAATTATTAAGTTTGGCGTGTACAGCTATCCATTGACATTTCTGTCGCATGACTGATTGTGTATGTGTGTCAATCAGTCTTAAACTCTACTGTTGTTTCCACATTTAAGATCTTGAGCAAATTTTTTTGTGATAATATTATAAAAGTCTCTGATTTTTGTAAAATCAGCCAACCATTTTACTTTGAAACGCAAATATTAAATTGTATCACTACAGGATTTCTTAAACCACTTCATATAAACGACAAACGTACGTACGTGATAATACACAAATAATATAAATATACGATATAGTGAACAACAAGTACAGAATAGATATGCTTTAATAACTGTTGACGCTATGATTCTTATTCTGTTATAATCAACCAATGAGAAAAAGTTAAAAAAAACATAGAAGATACTCAAATAATTAAATAATTTCAATTATCGTTAATCTGCGATAAATAATGAAATATACAAGAAAATAATGGAAATAAAAGTTTCATGTCGTAATAAAAAGTTAAAAGTTTGAGTAAAGATCGAATGATTTCAGATATTCCACGATAGCTTGATAGCAGAACTTGTATTGATCCTGAAATAAATTATAATTGTGTTTTAGAAACCAAAGCGATGATACGTAGTGAATACAATTGGCTAATAGTTTTACGCTGTTAAAATTGTTAACGTTAGGAACTTTCGTGGGCACTTTAAAGATATACTTTCAACAAATTTATTAAATTGTGTGAGATATATGGACAAACCGCACTCCCACATAGAATTTTTTTTTTTCAGGTGTTTTATGTTCTTGCTCTGAACGAGATTCTTGTGTCGCATTAACTCACCAATTAAACATTCACTGTTCGCGAACCCGCGATGCTAAAATGTTTCAAATTTTTTAGCCAAAGCGATTCACTATTACACCACTGCCATTACGGTGTCATTATGTACTACAAATAGGCCTTTTCGAAACGATCCTTTAATGAATCATTTTCTGAAACAATTCTCTACACTTTCAAAAATTAAATTAAACCGATAGGGTTGATACAATAATTATAAATACAGCCAAAATATACATGTATAATCTATTTACGTATATATGCAGCCAATTATAAATTAAAATCACGTACATATGCAGCCATTTACACTTATACATATGCAACCAAATAATTATAAATGCATGTATGACCGTGTTTTTGAAATCAGAGCGTTATCTGTTGTCGAATAAGCGAAGCATCACGTGAATGATACTATTATAGATGTATTTTGTTGGTGTATGAATGTGCTATTCCGCTTACATTAAATAAAACAATAGGCAACGCTAAATGCATACTTAATCGATTACTTTTGCATGCACATAACTTGAATGGCTGTATGGGTATATTAGGTTAGTTGTATACGAATATCACTTTGACTGTATATGCGATGGCTGTATATATATTACCTTATTTTACGTTACATACTCACTCACGTGAATATCACATTTATATGCGTAATTTGAAAAATCATTCCACGATAACATAATTAGATTACCGAGGTTGATGATTTGTCACGTTACTGTGATGAATAAGTTGGGCGACCTCCATGACACAAGAAATAAAAAGAAAAAATGATGTGACTATTCTTACCAAATTTTCCACCATATTTGGTCTCCAATCTCTGAGATCTTTCACGGTTCTGAGAACATCAACTCGATTCTCGCATTTCAATCGATCTATCAGGTTCACTGTTGCACAGAATACACCAGTTCGACCGATACCATCACTGAAATAGAAGATATTGAGAAACAATGTGATTATTCATTATTTTTTTATGCCATATTAGATTTGGACTAAAACAAAGTACACAGCTACAAATCGTTGATAAATAAATCTCATTCTCACCAAAGTACCGATGGCGATAAATACCTGCAATGTATGAGAGTGACTCCATTCCCAGTTGATCGGATATTTTTCTGCATCCTTTTTACAAGATCAATTATTTCTCTTCCATCTTCAGGGCAACTTGTTGATTTCCATCCAATGTAATGGAACTGAGTCACTGTTTTCTGAAAAAATGAGAAAATGTTCAGAAATTTGTTTGCTTTATATTCGGTCACTGAAAGCAGTATAGTACCTTACGAATTGTGCTAATCAAAAATGGCATAGCAAGTACAGTAGATAGACTAGCATCATTACCTACTTTTTCTAGGGTGTCTATTACAGGGGTCGGCCACCTACGGCCCGCGGGCCGGATCCAGCACGCGGAGTAACTTAATCCGGTCCGCGACGCTTTACAAAATTATAGAAACAAAACAGCTGTTTTGATGATTATATTTTTCACGTTACACAATTTGTTGTGAGACGCGTGCAGACTAAATTATATTATAATCTAACAAGTATAAAATTCACAATTACTCGTTTAATGAGCCTATAAATAGACAAATGGCAATAAAACGCAGAAAGCTGATGCTTCAATGGCGGGGTTCAATGGCGCCGGAAATGCAATGCAATGAGAAAATAAATATATTCTAATTGAGAGATGTATCACTGCTTCATTTTTATTATATAAAGTATCATCCGTTCGGTTTTCAACTTTCTAAAAATATGTGCGGCCCGCCAATGACTTGTTGACTTGCAACCAATGTTCCCTCCAATTTTTTGTAGTATGTGTGCAAACTTTTTTGGAAATGACTAATATTTGTGCAAAAACCAATGAAGAAATTTTGGCGTTCTAACCGGGTAATAAGTGGGCCAACAACAAACTTTCTCAACCTGCCAACCGAGCACATTGTTACATTACATCGAAATACGTCTGTGCGCAGTAAATCTATGCGTGTGCCCAGCCTCTGAAATCTATGTACGCGCGCACACGCGCACACTTTAGAGGGAACACTGCTTGCAACACTGTTTGGCCCGCGAGAGGCAAAAGGTTGCCGACCCCTGAACTCTATTACAACTTCGCTCCAAACGAGCTACTTGTATGTTTTTTTTTATAAACACAGGAATTCTACATTTTTTTCAATTTCTAACCAGAATATTGTACCCTGAGTGAGGTTGAAACCTGCATAAGGGTTGAAACTTGCGACCTGTCAACCCGCGATGCCAGAATAGTTAATTATTGCAACCTACTGCATTTTTTTTATCTTGAAATTCCTATAGGATTGATAGCAATGACTCACTGATTGAGGTCCTCTCTCCACTCGAATTTTTCTCTCCGTTACGGGAGCTTCTGTTTCATCACTAATCCTAGTTACAGATAAGTTATTCCATTTCATAACTTCACCAACATTTGTAGGCCAATACTGAGAACATTGTTCCTGAAATTATTAATAAGCAATAAGTCAGTTCAGCGAAACACCATTGCAGAATTTGGTTTGAAGTGAATAAACATGAACAAGATCTTGCGTTAGTTGGCAGTCTGATTTAGATTTTATATTTCTAACCTCTTTCCCTTCTTTGAGTTTCGTCAACATAACGATTGTATTAACGTTGTTATCCAGAACCAATCTCCAGAATAAATTAATGTTTGATGAAGTTGGACCTTGAGAGGCGATCATTGGACTTGATTCATCATTGCTCTAAAAGAAGTATACAGTATATTTCTTCCAAATAGTTTTCGTTTGGGACCAAATAAGAAATTGGCCAATGAAATGATTTTTAATAACTTCAAATAAATTTGAATCCTGAAGCGTGAAGTTCAATAATTCTTTAGACAATGGCATTGTTCGTTTACATGTTTTTTTTATATATAGGCCTCAAGAGTATGGAGTTGAATAAGTTGAATAAGTAGTGTCAATTTTAAATGTACCTCTACCCACGAAGCATTCATATAAGGTATCTCATCTTCATCTTGTTGCATGAATATTGTTACCAGTGTGTGGTCGTCTAGAAAAAAAGGGGGTTAAAGACAAGTTGATTTAGTAAAGTTTGATTTACATAGCAATCATGTACATCACCCTAAAGATTCGCGGCGCTGTATTGGCCGAAGAATAAAATAATTTGAAAGGTTGGGTATTTTAAACGTTTATTAATTTTGTCCAGTAATGAGAGTCTATTGAAGCCCTTCTTGAGCATTTTGTAGACTTTCTCAATCTGTATAAATATGTCAAGCAGGCAAATGTGGTCAACAAAAATTGGCTTCTGTAGTTTTATACATAAAAGAATGTTTAATTGGGAATATAAAGTTTACAAAACCTACATGGAATAGATTTCTTTGATCTGCTCATTTTCTTATTTTTACCATCGAGCCCACGCAATTTTGAGTCTTTCATTGGTCCAATTCGATTTAAATCTTCAAATTCTTTCTTTATTGAAGCTTCGCCATCAGGAGTCCTGGAATTTAAATTTATTCGACACTTGTTATTGTGATAATTGATTTTAGCGATAATAGTAAATTTCCAAGTTCAGCTGGAAAAAGGAACGGAAAATACAGTGATCTGTACTACCAGGATCTAGTGTTGTTTAGTACCTTAAGTACTTCTAGTAATTTTTGCATATGTAATTTTGGTACCACCATCCGACAACGTTACAAAAAAAAAATTACTGTACAGACTGACTGGGCATTTGAAAATACAACTGCAATACTGAACCATGCCCTCACCAATACGTATACGCGAGCGAATCTGTGTAGGAAAACCGTAAAGCCTTAGTGGAGAGTCATTTACCAAGACCGAATATATGAAAGAAAATTATTCATACTTTATCTTTTTCAATTTAGCTTTTGCTTCATCAGAAGATAAATCTCTGTCTTCAAACAAGATGGCTTCGAATACGAGCTTGTGAACGAAAACGTATTGATCCTAAATAAATAATAATATTATTGGACAAAAAATGGACCTAAAAATCGTTTGGTTATTGTGTTGTTATTGTTGTGAAAAATCGCTTTTCTCTTCAATTACTTGACCAATTGCTTTGAAATATTTAGTAATTAAAAGATTCTTGTTGTCGCTGAAACGCTATTAATTTTGTTTATTTCGAAAAAAAAAAATTGTTGGGCTCTTTGGGATTCGTTGTTTACTTCGAAGTTTTGTGTGATGACGTCATCAATATTATAAAATGAGCAACGTGCCTTGGTTCCGTGATCACATCTCAGTGATCTGGTGGTCAGAATACCGGTACCGTAAAAGATTAGATACTACTTCGTTTTGGCTCTCGTGTCTATATATTTGAGCATTGCTCTCCTGTTGAACATCTGAGTCATTTCAGGGTGCAGTTGCCGAATAATGAATGGGTATGGGCAAAAATATAAGATATAGCCCACCGAATTTTGCACCATCTCAACTCTCTGTTTCCTCATGTTGAGAACGCAAGCAAAGGCGTCAACAGATCCTACAGACTTGCTTTCATCAAGCAGAATATCAAAACCAATCAATGTCCCCGTTCGTCCTGCACCGGCGCTAGAGAGCCAAGAAAACGAAGGTGTTAAAATATGTCGCGATAATTTGTTTGTCGTAGATTTTACATTTTTGATAGATCCTATCTTTGCCTGCTTACCATCCCTGTGCCAAAGTAGAAATTGAAGGACCTGATATTCATGTAACTCGCGGATTCTAATGCAGATAATGCAGACAGAGCATATCATCAAATTTTATTTATCTTCATATAAACAAAAAATCTGTACGCCTACAGAAAAGCAATCCCAATGTCTGAGATGATCTTGGGAGGTTCGACAGAGTTGGGTGATTGGCATTTCAGAGAAATGAGTTTTGCACATAGTTCTAAGACTGATAATTCCATATAACCCATAACGATTTCTAGGCTGTGCGTTGTAATACCTGCAATGGACTACAATTGGAGATCCCTTTCCGATTTCTCCATAACTTTCCATCACAGCCCGATGCATTCGCAATAAATCTGAAGTGGTTGCCGGCGCACCATGGTCAGGCCATTTCAAGAATTGATACTGGTATACATTTAACGTGACATCAAGATCCTAAAATAAAGCATTTGATCCGGAGTGTATAGGTCAGCGACCTATTTATAATTTCTTTTAGGTCGTGGACATACGCCAACGCAACACGGGTTATGTGCCAATCAAATTGCGGTTAAGATAATAATTCTACTTCCGTCACGTGAGTCATATCAATGCTTAGGGGACAGTACATTGTGCGATAAAAATAACTTTAACCTCAAGAAGCAGCAGGAATATCGCACGTGCAAAATTTAAAGATTCCTAAAAACCGGTTGGAGATCTTTCATAAAAATTGATAAAACAGTGCCCATATACCCATGTCAAATTCATATCTTCGGTTATTGCGCTCAATTATGATAGGCTATTACGGATACCACATTAATTGTACCGTGAAAGTTATATTTTACACCGAACTTATGGATATGCAAAGCACTCTTCTCTTCATATGTTTTTTTCGTAATTTCAATAAATACTTCGACAAAATTGCTTTTGCTGTGAATTTCATCGATAATTTATGTGTTATTCTCAAAATGTGTTTACCATCGTGTCTATTACATACCATATGCAGTAACTTTTTACAATAAACCAGTAACAGCGTTATAGGTGTCGCTGCTTGAAAACCTCATGAGGTCCATCGCTATTCCTGCCACACAAATAGTTATAATATTATATTTATCTTTGTATCGACTCTAGTACACATGCTTTTGTGATACCAAATACGCGAGTGACTGACTCACTGACGCGTCTTTGTCTTACCTCATTACGAGACTTCGCAGTAAAACTTCGCTTTATAAACGAGCCGTATTTGACTTCATGTACATTTTCCACTAGCACGGAACCAAACTTCTGGTTTTTGTTCTCATCGGGCCAATACTTTTCACATTTTTTCTACAAATAGAATTTAATTGTGTTCAATATATTTTTCTTGCGTCATTTTTGTAATGCACTATCGTATCTATATATTGTATTGCATAATTCTTGGGATAATTGAGCTGTTATGAGATATTTGAGGATTATATTGCGGTATTTTTATCTTTGAATAACATACCGGTGGGAAGTTTAGGATCTACATATTAACCATTACCAACTTGGCCATAGACATATTTTGTCAGAATTTTAGTTCAGAAATGAATTCAGGGTGAAGTCAGATTACCTTCCCAGCTTCTCTTTCCTTTGTTAACATCACGATCAAAAAGCATTCATGTTCGATTATCATCTGCCAAAAATCATCGACAGTCGTTGCAAGAGGTCCCTGAGTTGCGATGTATTTACGTCGCTTGTTGTGACCCTTAAAAATGAAATTGAACATCCAATTAGAAGGTCAGGTTCAATTTTTTTTGCAATGAGAATTTTCTCTCAGTTTCAGTAACTTTTAGCTGGTTTCACGTCTTGTAGAATAAGAAATGATATGAAACGACGCGAAAATCGACAATATAATTTCCGAGATATAATAAAGTGTCTGTATGATTTATTTTATAAATATTTCAGTTTTATATGTTTGGAGTCAAATTAGTGTATTAACAGTTATGGTATCACCATATTTTTGGTTGTTTTATCATACATTAATACCAGGCGTATTCATTTTTCATATAGCAGGTTGTTTTTTGAAAGTATATTTATAACATAGAAGGCAAACGTAAGGTAATAAATCATAGCGGTTTGTTTTATACTTACATCAATATAACAGGCATTTATATATCCCGAACCTTCTGGTGATATTTTCACTCGAGTTTCATCAACTGAAAAAGGGAAAGGTCACAATTACATTTATTGAAAAGGTCATTGAAATCTTGTCAATCATTTTGAGATGTCAATAATATGATGCTATGCTTTCTTATTCTTTCACCCCGACCACTCAAAATTTCTTATTGTAGTTTTTTTTTTTTCAATATACTTTATTACTGAATAAGAAGCATACATGACGGAGGTCGATCAAATTTTAATGAACTTTTGTATCTCAATTGTGTTATTCTTAACCTTTCGAAAATCGAACGGGTCGAAGTCGTCTAGGTTTGACTTATAAAATCGTTATTATAAGGCGTGAAGGTTATTGAGATTTCAACGTTAAAGTCAAATTGCACAAAGAATCACTTTCACTAATACCACGCATGAGTTTGCCGCGTAAAATATGTCGTTGTCTATATTCACAATGATGTGACAAAATACTATTGTGGAAAACAAATTAAAGTACAACTAATGTTTCTCCATACAACTCACATGGAAGAATATTCTTGTATCTGTTCTTTTTCTTTAAATCAGGATTGGAAGCAAATTTTTTTGGCTCTCCTAGTTTGGCAGCTTCCGAAAGAATTTTCTGAAACGCAAATCAAAATGCTAATAATTTTGGTACACAGGGAGGAAATGTATACCAATCTAAGTTATTCAAGTATCTAAACTACTGACGGTGAACATTTCGAGACTGTTGACAAACACATTCGATGGGAATAAACAAAACATGAGAGCGATGCTCAAATACATGGACACGAAATCGTATGGGTATACCCTACCGTACGGTGAAGGCGGAACCACAGCAAGGAGCGCAATTTTGAATTATGATGACGTCTTCGCACACCAAAACCGAATCTCTTAGAGCCCACAGAAATTTTCGTAATAAATATAAGTAATACCGGTAGTCTTCTAGTGAAAAATATAATATTTCCCCACTGAAAATTCCAAAGGAAATCGCCCAGTATTTAGAGTGAAAAGCAATTTTTTATATGGTAACAAGAAGAATACCAACAACAACATAATAATAATAATAATAAAAACGAACCGTCTCATAGGTTCATTTCGTGTTGAATAACGTTGGCATGTGCAAAATAGGGTACTCCCGAAGTATGTGAACCAAGATGGCGGACACCGGAACGTAGTATGTGTACCAGGTTAGGGTTAGGCCATGTATTTTTAATACAAAAACTACGGGAGTCACTTGGCTAGTCCCCGAACTCGTAATAGAACTAAAATAAGAAAAATTGAAATAAAATTATTTCCTAACCTTAACCGGGTACACATACTACATTCCGGTGTCCGCCATCTTGGTTCACATACTTCGGGGGTTCACATACTTCGGGGGTACCCAAAAAAGTTCCAGGCGCTACAGAGCAGATGTTACCGGTAACGTTAGTCATTCGCTAATATAAACCGTGCCGTAATTTTCGGTATTTACCCTGGTATAGCGGACTGTTTTTATGATATTTCGCTTATTGAATCGTATCTGAGTATATATAGAATTGTTTAGGTAGGTTAAAGTGAGCGCAGGGTTGCCAGACCCCAGCGATCAAAAAAAGCCAAATCAAGACATAAAAAAAGCCAGAAAAAGCCAACAATTTTACTAAGTACAAAAGCCCCATGATTTGTCAGATTTTAAGCCCTTGACAACGTACTGATGATGATGTAGAGCCATCAGTTCATTCAGTGAGGCACACAAATAGAAAGTAAAGTTCCTATAGAACTGTAGAAAGTAAAATGAATATCAAGCGGGCAGCATTATTTTACCATTCAATATATACAATACAGGGTGCCGCTTCAGTCTGTCAGTATGTAATATACCTACAATACCGGTATGTTTCTACTTAAACTTGTGCTACACCTTAAAAAAAATTCTCCCGATATCGTACTTTACTATTGAAAATTTTTTTACTTTTAAAATTTATAAACCATCAATTTTATTAAAAAATTATCTAGCCCCCTGCCGCTCACAGGTGGACCACTGATATCTAATTTCAGTAATTTTAGCGTAGTTAATCACATCGTTACTGCAATTGCAGAATTAAACTAAAGCTGAAAGCCCACATAAATCATATCAGGCATAATGAAAATTAGATTACACAACTATTTTTTGGAAACAGAACGTAAACTGACAAATACCTATAAACTATAAAAACGAGGCAGTGTTTACAACCCTGCTTGAACATCTGTCTAAGCAGCTACAGAAACTGCACTTATTTCTTATTGGGTATAGTTAAGAGTTAATGTAACAAACAAGGAAATCGATGCTCCAGGAAATCCTAATGTTAAGTAACTAAGTACAGGAAATAGGCTATTGTTCAGTTGTTACACACTAAATATTGTATTTCATATGATTTTAATATTAGTCACTAGAATAGACTTGAAATAAGCCCAAAAAAAGCCAAAAAGCCAAACGGAAATTTTGAAGCCAAACGCGTTTGAAAAGAGCCAAAAATGGCAAATTTGGCGTTAAAAAAGCCAATATGGCAACCCTGAGTGAGCGTTTAACAAGGCTTAAGCCGTAGCATCATAGAGACATAGACTATCAGTTAGCTATCCAAATAGCCCAATATTACATTAATTTTGCATTGTTACGTCATATACAGATTTTTTTATAGTTAATGTTCGATACGTGAACTTGTAACCGGTATCGCGGACTTACTACCGTTATCGCGATACTTGTTTGTGTTTCAGAGGTATCAATTATTGAATTTTTAGTCACAACACTGCTGTCGACCAGCTCCGTTGATATAAGGATATAAAGTAACTTATGATATAGGATACTGAACTAGACTACTATGACTGGATATCGAAGCGCGGGGGAAATTATTACCTGAAATTGATCCAAAAACTGTGAGTTTTCTTTTTTTCTCATTGAATTGTAAACTTCTTCTAAATCAGAAGTGCTGATAGCGGTATCGGAGGATTTTGTAAATTTAAATTTTGCCGTTACGTTGTTGTAGCGACCCAAATCTGTAAATAATTGTTGAATTGTGATTTTAAATATTTTTATCTATCTGATCTATGCTGGATTATATGTCTCAGCCACGTATTCGTGATATTGAATTCAAATCCTGGTTCATATTTTTAGGCTTGGGATATAGTGATAACTATTATCATTTATATATTCATATTTACTGTACTCTGATATTCTGAGATATTAGTAATTGTCAACCCACCTTCCTCTGCATTTATTTGCGTCTTTTGTGCGCTCGGCGTGCTCGGGTTGGTTTGTGTTTTGGGATTTGAATTTCTGAGAATGACAAATATATCAGGCTAAAATATTTAATTTACACTTTTCTAAAATAATTTAGTACGCATGGAATCTTGGGTGAAAATTGTAAAATAACTTTTTGTTATTAGGATCCTTACTCGATGAAGATTACAACTGTTTCTGTAAGTTTTTAATACTTTGTTGCATCTCACGAGAGATTTAAAAATCCAATCAAAAACTTACTGGGTGGATGTGACATTTTTTGCTGTCCTAGCGAAGGCCATATTAATATAACCATCAGTTGATCCTTCTTCATTTTGAAAATTCCTGTTGCAAAATAAAATATGTGTGACTGCCAATGGGAGAATAGCGGATGTTTCATTGTTCTCAAAAATAATTATTTGAAAACACTAAAAGTCTGAACGCTAAAAATGAAAAGTGGATGAAATTGCTTTTGTGAGGAGGCGGGGTGGTTAAACTCAAAAGTGAAATTCATTTGGAGTTAAATAAATAGTTGAAATCACCAAAGGCTGAACCCTAAAATGAAGAAATTATTGAAATTTTGTTTGAAGATAGTTGGGGTAGTTCGAGTTGCTAAATGGCTGAGTCCCGAAGGGAAGCAGGGGTTGAAATTTATAAACTTCATCCATCTAGGGTTGTCCGTTATTATTGTGTCATACTTTGTCGTCGTTGTAAAATCAAAACAAAACCTTACGAGTTTGATGGGATACTTTTGTTTGTTGCATTGAACCCCACTTCAGCATAACCGTCTGTTGTTGCTTCTTCATTTTGAAAATTTCTACAGCAAAATAATATATGTAAATTAGCTAATTCATACACTTTAGCAGTTAATATCTCCTTTCCGTCTCCCATTAACAAAATGATTGTGAGTGCTCGATGCTCAAATATATGAACACGAAGGCGAAAACGAACCAACCATACCTATCGTGCATTACCGATATGATATAAACTCTGTTTCTCGTGAACACGAGGTCGCAAAATGAAAACGGAAGATTTTTTCTCAATAAGAAGAAAAATAAGAACAACAACATAATAAAAAACGATTCCATCCAATTCGTATCCAATAAATGTTGGCAATATGAAGCAATATGGGAAGCTTTACAATACTCACGCAGCTGAGTCCACGTTATCCGGTCTTGTTGGAATACCTTCGTCCATCGAATCGATTTGGCTTGATTCACTTTTCACTTTGCTAAAATAACAGTATTTAAATATAATTATAGAAACTTGAAGTCAACTAATGACATTTTTTTTCATCTTCCAATTTTTGAATAGGCAAATATGCAGATTATTATCGTTTATGCTCTGAAGAATATTTTATAACAATAGCAAATATTATTTCTATATAAGTGGTTTCTTAACAATATTTCAAAACAACTTCAGACAAGCATTTTCATCATCTACTAAATACCTTTTAGTAAGTTTATATTGTAAATAGGAACTCACCGCCGTTTTATAACTACAACCATTATCAGCAGAGCAATCAACAAGCAAGCTCCAGCTACTATTACTGAAATTGTCCAAGATTGGAAACCATTTGTATTGTCTAAAGAACGAAGAACACGTGTTTGATTTTCAAGCACGACTCGTATAACCGTATTCCGCGAAATCTTGCTCGTTAGCAAAATGTCGCAACGCGTTTCATCTTGTTATTTCAATGAATGAACTATAGTAGTTCTAAAATATGTTTTCATGATTAGACATTTGTTGAAATAATTTTCAATGAAATTTAATTTGGCTGTTTCACTCGAACTTTCTAAAATTTGCACTTTATCCGGTATGTTCGATGTTCATGTACTAATTCGCAACTTTCAACAAGTCTACCGTAACTGAGATAAATTTGCCGAAAAAATTTGGTTACCTAATGCCGAGAAAAAACCAACTCACTTAATTGTGTTGGTGGACTCGTTTTCATGCAAATTCTATTTCCACAAGGCGTTGTTGCAACGATGAACACACTATAGACAAAGGGGAACGTTATAGGAGAAGCAATAAAAACTATTTTGATTATGCACCTCTTGTACTTTGGGTGGTCACTTCTTCATTGTCAAACATTCTTCAAGCAAAACTGATATTTCTCGAATCTTATGTTATTCCTTCAAACTACCATACCTGTAAGATTTTACTTTGTCAAGTTTCCGATTTTGTCCTACAAATATTGCATTCTTTCCGACATTTCTCCGCCGTCTTTTTTTCTTGGACACAGCATCGATTATTTGAGTGACGTCACAAGAAGAATTCGAACTATCGCCAAGCTTGATACCTTGTTTATCGCCAGTAAATCTGCGATGTGGGTTAATATTGGACGGTGAAAAAAAAATTACTATTCTTTTTATAGCGCGAGCTAATGATTCGATAACTGTGTCTGTTATGGATATAGTTCTGGGATCGACGTGAAAGCAGTTTCATTTGAACAAAAGTAAAAATCGACTATGATTAAGAGTAGGTCAGGAATGGAAGAGTATAGTAAGCAAGTCAAACCATTTGTTTCAGATGTATCTTATAAGTTTAAATATTTCCTATTCTTTTTTATTTTACTTTTATAAATACTCCAATTTGTAAATATTAACGAAATTTTGATCAAAACCACTGCCCATGGTAAGTTGGAACATTTATGCGCGCAACTTCCGTAATATAAGTACTATAGTTGCCTGGAAATTATAATATATGGACGGCGTACTTGTAAACTGGAAGCGCTACTGCGATGTATCCATTGGTTGCCTTGATCAAATTCTCCATGCTGAAATTAATATTTCGTTCCGATGATTCATCTTTTACGATGACGAATAAACAGCTAAATGCAATGAAAATATTTACATAATAAACAAGGAAGCAATGCAAAATATACGGAGGTTAATAGGCTGACACGAAGGCCCAGTGACTAATATTATCACTACAATGCCAGCAAAATTCCAGCCAAATGCTGAAATACTGTACTGAATGCAAATAGAGTTGCGTTTCCAAATTTAAAAAACAACAACAAAATTTTGGGCGAACTATGCGTAGCTAATAATATGTAATTGTAATTGCTTGGTCCATTAGTTGTGCCAAAACCACCTTCGTGTCATATAACAAGTTCATGCTACTAATTTAAAATAATTTAATACAGAAAAAGCGCAAGATTTGTTAATTCTAACAGCTCGCACAACGTGCCCTGAATTCCGTGTTGGAATGAATTAATATTTAATTTATTTGTTTTACTTTCTTTGTATAGTGTAAGGGCTGTTCAAAATCGAATATTTTTTTGATTCGAATCGAATATTTTATCGAATCGAATGATCGAATATCATTGCGCAATTATAAATATGTCTCTATTGTACAATAGAAATTCCCCCCTCGATATATTGTGTCAACGTATGTGCAGTTACATCTAAAATACAGCTTATATTTTGCATATAACTATGTTTCCAGAGTTATATAAGAAGATCACATGTCTCCAAAATTAGAGTTTTGAGGGTTGAAAACTGCACAGGCACTCAATACTTTATTTACCTAATACTATTGGATTCAGTTTCAATAGGGCATGCAAAACCTGTAGATTCTATTTTAATCCTATTATCATAAGTCTTAGTATTTTTTGTGTAATTTTAAGCAAATTGATAATTTAATAAATTGATTTCGAAGATCATTTGAAGTTGATGTTGTTGCTACAGTTGCTTCAAAAGGATTTATATGTTTCTGCTGTACATATATTTTTGAAACCAAAACAAGTTCCCTATATGACGTGCAACATTGTTTATTTGAATTTGGGTTGACTAGTACTGCATTAAGTGAATCTGTCCCACTGCTGTTTTTTAGTTTGTTTTTTTCACAGTTTATTGCACTAAATTTTTTTCAACATCAGCATTTAAATGACGTAGTAACATTGCTGGCTTACATTGCTGTTGCCGTGTTATCGTTCCACTTTCTGACTTTACAAGATTAAAGTTTTGTAGCTGACCCTCTGCCCTTCCGATAATGTTTTTAGGATAGGTATATTTTATGACAGCTAACAGAATGTATGTCGTATGTTGCTGACAGAAAACAAAGACATGCTTTTTAAAACAGTCAAATTTGCAGGTAGTCTTCGTTTCAGCTGTTAATGTCAGATACTGAAGATAAAAATCTTTGGCATATACTTTATACCAGGGTGGTCCAAGGTTGTCGGACTCGCGGGTCACACTATAATTTTTGTTTTGTTCGCGGGCCAGAATATTGCCAAGAATAGGTAAACAGTGCAATACAGAACAAACACATTTATTGTCTAGACACATTGGTCATTATTTGTTTTTTATCAAGCTAAAACGTGCAAAAATTTTAGTACATCTACATTTAGTGTAAGATTTCAAAATCTTCATAACGGAGAAAGTGATAGTCACCGACACAACTTGCAGACTTATTAAGCATGCATTTGGAATTTCTCCTCCATATCCAGTCAAAAATCTGTTTGAATTGGTCAGCTTTCTTTTCAAATTCATGTTTACAAAATAACTTACAAATAACTGCAGATTGATTGATTACCGAATTTTACCAAATTTGAGATACAGGAGGGTAATTACTAAATTTTCTGACATATAGGTAGCATTTTTTGTAATACTGTTTTGGCCGGTTGCAAAAAAAACACCCGGCAGGATTATATTGGTCGGTCATAACATTAATATTTAGTTATCAGGCATACCCAACCTAGGCTATTAGATTCCTCTTTTGATTTTTAGTTTTCTATGAAGCCTACTTTGTTAGCATATATTCTCGACCGAAAATATAGAAACCAGTTAACAATTTAGACGTGTCAAGCACATCATTCAACTTCGCTAGTTGCCTCAGATAGCCATAACACTAGTCAATTCTGTGACATTAGTGATGTTATGTAACAATATTAATAAAGATTTTTCTGTTTATTTTTATGACGAAACAACACCAAATGCGATTTTTTGTTTACCACTGCCCAAATGCGACGCGGGCCACAGAAAATGAAGCGGCGCGCTACATGTGGCCCGCGGCCCTGGGTTTGGACCGCCCTACTTTATACAGTTATATTGCTATCTCTAGTCTTGTGAATAAAATCGATTGGATTTCATAGTAGGCATCATAGTATGATATGATATAATTCAAATACTGTTCGTTCAACAAATATACACATCGCTATACAATTCATGGTAGGCATATGATATGATATGATTTTAAATACTGTTCGTTCAACAATTATACACATCGCTTTTTTATTTCCCACTGGATAATATTTAGAACTTTGAAAAAAAAAAGCTAGATTTCATAGCTAACATCTAAACTTCAAATTTTACATCTAGATCTTGAACAACACATCTGGATCTAGCAATAAAACATCTAAAGTGGCAGCGCTGTCAACAGCTTTAAATAGATTCTATTTATAGAACTAGCGTTTTCTGTCGATACTAAATTGCCTTTTTTTCGCTTTTTATACTACTCGAAAACGTCATTTTAAACGTTTATTGCCGATAATAACTTTACAGTCATGAACATGCATGAAATGGATAATAACATGTCGTTGGGAGATCGCGACATCTTTTTTTAACGCAAAATGAATCCGAGTAAAATATCGGGAAACCAGTTATGCGCAAAGCGCCGCCGCTTAGCCGCAAAACGATTCGAATACCAATTAGCCGCAAAACAATTCGAATAATTTGCGATTCTATTCCATTTCAAATATTCGGCAGGCTTGGACAGCCTTACGTCACAATACAAACCTCAGTAAACCGTTGCTTTCATCGGGTTTAGTCACGGTAATTTTGCGCATTCCGTTACTGTCAGTGGCGTCATCAGTAACCATTGGTTTTGTGATTGCATCCGGAGCTGTTGAAGAAAGAAATCAAAATTTTTTCACAAAATCAAATTTACTCCCGGAGTATGTGAACCAATAGGGCGGACACCGGAGAGTAGTATGTGCTCCAGGTTAGGGTTAGGCCATTAGTAAAAAAACTTAGCTTAAACATAAAAAAAGAGCGATGGGGCAAAAAACAGTTAGTACCCAAAACTTTATATTAGCTCTAGTGTAAGTGAAAGGACAAAATAAGCCTTTAAATACGCGTATTTCAGATTCGCCACTAATCTGTTTTTTCGCTTACAATTATCTATTATTAAGATTATCAGAAATAGGTAAAGCCAAATTCCAACCTAATTTCTGTTGGTGTGACAATAATAGGATAATACCCTTATTGATAACATAAATAACGAAGAATTTCATCCAATAACGCAAATTGAGCTACCATGCGGTGCCTCTGCGTCTATATCCCATATTTGCTCATGTTTTGATTACTAGTAACTGCATTAATACGTCATTTTTAAATTAGTTCTTGCTATCTGTTTCTGAAATTTTCCTATATTCATTCATGATTTTATTACTTGTAACTGCATTACTACGTAAGTATAATTAGTGAATGAGTTCATGCTACCTGTTTCTGAAATATTGTGCACAATTGATAAAGTATACAAAACCTGCTGGATTTCCAACACAATATCCTGTTGCATTCACTGCCTCGCTCAGTCCTGTACATCCGATAACTTTGATTGATACTGTGCAGTTTCTGTTGGGTATCGGAGTAAAAGATTGTTGCATTGATATGTTGAATGAGTCTATTTGCGGAGACTTTACGTCCGATCTTGTGGCAATGGTCGTGCAATATCTGGTGACCTGAAAAATAGATGAATAATTAAAATATATATTCAATGGAACAGTAACAAGTAAAACTTCATTGGGTAGGTATGTTGTCGTAGCCGAGGTTTCCATTGAGTTAGTATGAAACCACTTGTTTGGACTAGTCGGGGCGCTAAAACAAATGCGAATATAACCACGGTTTTTATCTGAAGCCTCTGCGGCAAACTTTAAACAATTGTATGTTCTGCTATATATAATTTAACCTCATCACGAATCTAAAATCGAAGAGTCATGAAAAACATCTTTGGTATTTTTTAAGACAAATTTAACCAGACGTATTGCACTTCTTTAATTATTGTAAATTTGTCCAAACAATACTGACAGGTTAGGTAAATGTGGATGGATTTCACCAGCATTAAACACTGCTTCAATTAATTAAATCCTTAACTTTTCACATAAACCTAGCTTAATAGGAAATTCAACAATCCAGTCTGAATGATTCTTTCTGTATTTCTCGAGTTATTACGTCACTTACTTTCAAACCTGTAACTTTTTCTGGTTTTTCATTAGTCTTCCAAACCCATTGAATAGAACAGTTAGTTGATAGAGATGTAGATAACACAGGTTCGGTTTTTCCATTTGTACTTGCAGTTTCGTTGTCCGAATATTCATAACCACACTTGCTTTCAGACACACAAGCCGCGACCTAATACACATAAACATATTGTTATTATGTATTTTGCTCGAGAAACTTTTTTCATAAAAACACATTCACTATCAAACTATAAATGCTTGGTTTTTGGACACGTTTATTGGCCATAACGATCGTTTCAACATTTTTTCTAAAATATTATCAAAAAAGTTGAACATTTTTCCATTTATTTCCATGTCTGTCATTTTTCCTATTAGTCCATGGTGGCATACAGTGTCATAAGCTTTGTTAAATTCAAGAAATACAGCTAAAGTTGCTTGTCTTGTTTGAAGAGATTTTGTGATTGTATCTTGAAGCGTAATAAGTGTATCAAGTGTGGATCTTTGTTTGCGAAAAGCACTTTTAATTTTGTTGAGTTTTCCATTCAATTCTGAATATAACATCAGTCTGTTGCCAACAATTTTTTCCATAATTTTACATAAGCAAGAGGTTAGAGAAATAGGCCTGTATGAGTCTGGGTCTGATTTCTGTTTACCTGTTTTATGGATTGGTATCATGATTGAGTGCTTCCATGCTACTGGTATTTGGCCGATATCCCAGATGTTGTTAAATAAGTTAAGGACTATTCCTTTGCATGGTCCCGGAAGTTTTTTGATCATTTTGTATGTAACCTGATCTTCCCCTGGGGTAGTATCATCTTTACAATCTTTTAATTCCCTCTCTAGATCATGTATTATTATTCGTCTATTATATTATGACATAATTGGGTTTGTGTTTTGTTGAATTTCCATTTTAACTTGGTTGTAATACTGTTGACGAATATTTTTATTTGTGTTATATACATCATCTTGACTGTCTGAACACATGGTTTGGGCAAACACTCCGGCAAGTACATCAGCTTGTTCCTTGTGGTTTGTTATTTCCCCATTTCCGGATTTTAGTTTTTAGTCATTGTTTTGTATATTCCCCTTCATTTTCTTTATAGTATTCCAAACAATTTTTGGATTTGTTTTGGTATCCCACTTTGTTTGAATTTTTTCCCAGTATTCCCTCTTTTGCTGTAGTATTACTTTTTTTGATGTTGCTGCCGCCTTGTTAAATGCCACTAGGTCTTGGGGTAGAGAACTTCTTTTTAGTTTCCTATATGCTTCTTTTCTTTTACAGCCTTGCTGCATATTTTATTCCACCATGGTAGCGCATTTTTTCGATAAAGCAATCACATTTTGTGGAGTACATAATGTGACGCTGAGAATTATGCCCTGACACAGGTTTGTATTAAAAAGATCAACGTCATCGTTTATTGTTGGACCATTTATATGATTGAAGCTTTCAATTTTATATTTTTCCCAGTCTGTTCTTTTAGTCGTGATGTATGGTTGCCTTGTTGCTTTTGAAGGGGTTTTATATGAGTTCAATGACATCCAGATTAAATTATGGTCACTTGCTAAATTTTCATGTAATATCTCCATCATGCATAAGTGGGCAATGTCCTTCGTTGTTATGCATAAATCAATGACAGAGCTTTCATTCCCATTTCCTACTCTTGTAGGCATTTCATCATTTAAAATAACTAATTCATGGCTTTCAATGAATGACTGTAGAACCTGTTCTCTTGAATTTGTCTGTGAACAATGCCAAATAGTGTTTTGGGCATTGAAATCTCCACATATGATTACGTTTTGTCTGTGTATATTAAGAATTTCATTCAAAACCTCTTGTGTGATATTTACTCCAGGGTTGTATACATTGAACAAATAAAATCCATTAATTTCTATTGCCTGAATTTCAATTTGCGTTGTCGTAACCTGTATTTTTTTTTGAATGATAAAGAAGTTTTCACTGCTATTAAGCAACTTCCTCCCCTTCTTCTGAGCCTGTCTTTCCTATAAATTTGGTATCCTGGTATGTTTATTTCGTCTTTTGGATTCAACCATGTCTCTTTTAAGCAAATTATATCTGGTATTTGATGTGTATGATATATAAAATGAACTAATTCTGAAATTTTATATTTGATGCTTCTAGAATTCCATTTTAAAATTGTGAGGGCCATCAGGACGTTTCATTTTGGTCTTTCTCATCCATTTGTACCAAATTTTCTATTTGATCAGTTGTTGTCATATCAATTTTGAGTCTTGTTTTTGCTACCTCAGCAATTATCTTTGTTATATTATATTCAGTTGGTGTTTTCATTGCGACTATTCTTTTCAGGATATCTGTAATGAGTTCGATCAAGCTCACTATGTCCATGGTTGATGTTTGTGGAATTGGATTCTGTTGAGTTGGTGAGTATGGAATCGATTTTTTGTTTTTGCCTGTTTTGATTGTGTTGACTCTGATTCTGTTCTCTTTTGTTGTTTTTGATCATATTTTAGATCTTAAGGTTGCATAATTTTCCTCGCCTGAATTGTACGTGCTGTTTCAGCATAGGTCATGTTTCCTTGCTTTTGTAGAATTTGAATGTTTTTCGCTTCTTATACTCTGGGCATTTGGGGCTAGCAGCGCTATGATTTCCCAGGCATCGATAGCATTTGCTTGGTATTGTGCACTCATTCGTAGAATGTTCCGATCCGCAATTTGCACATTTTACTTTACTTTTACAAAATTTTGCAATATGTCCAAACCTTTGGCACTTGAAACATCGTATGATATATTGCTTTCCAACGCGATAAATTCAAAAATCAAAACACCAACATACCGTTACAAAATATTCTGATGAGGCCTCCAAACCGAAAAGTTCTGTATATTGAGACGTGATTGATGTAGGAACCGATGAATTCCAAGAGACCTCTTTTTTGGTAGTCAAATTCCATGCTGAGATTCTAAAATAAAACGAAATAGATTGTTAGTATAAGTGCTAGTAAATGGACAGGCAATAGACTGTTCGATGGATAAATATAATGAAATATTTATATATCAACCAAAAGTATATTCATACATTTAGTATCCCAGTAAAAATTTATTATCAGGTATTGTAGCAGCTAAATTGCATGGTGGCTTTAGCTCTCAGCCATCGGCATCTCAACATGTACAATGAAACATCTACTTAATATCTACTTCATTGGCATAGGTTTAATTAGTAAATGATGTTTTGTACCTGTGAATAACTCCGATAGCATTATTGTTGGGTATCCATGTCACGATCAAATTTTGATTGCATGACGAATTGGCGACCGACGTGATTGATGGATTTCCCTCCACTAGAAGACCGATATGCATGTTAATAATATGATTGTGTTAGTTATAGATGTAACAATATTCGATTCAAAAATAATAAGAATAATGTAATCTTTTCCCGAAATGGCGAATTCATCACTTTAATATTGTCGCTTTTGGGCATTGTGTCAACTGTCAACGTCCACGTAGCGATCCGATTTATATCGTAAACAGAAAGAAAGGATTTGTCGCAAAAATCTACATCCTATAATAATAGGCTATGCTAATTGTGCAATCCAGAGAACAATAGAGATAGTTGAGCAATTAGTAGTAAAATGTTATTTTTTGTCCGTTATTACCCGGAATATATATCAAGTATATATAATGACTCGTTGTTTTATCGTTAACTATAAGTTTACCTGTGACATTATACTCAATACCGCCACTAGCATCCGTTATCTTACAAATGTATGTATCGATATCTGAAATTGATGCATTCCCTAGATGTAATATTGATTCCTTTCCATTGATTTGTTGATAAATTCCATTTTGTTTGGACATTTCCGTGACAGGACTAAAATTTCTGTACCATTGTACCTCCATATTCGTGCAGGAATCTTTTAGTGTGCACACTATTTTTTTATAATTTGTGCTAGCATCGATGGAAATGGCATCTGTAAACAATAGATAGGCATTATGATGAGCAAACAACATTAATATTATTACTCTAATCTAATAGAAACTAGGTCATAGTTATACTAAGAACCAATATATATTTATATCAGACTACAATTTAAATATAATGATAATCGTCTTGGATCACTGATTTTTCTTGAAATTCGATTTATTCCTATATTATTCGTAAAGGTATTGTTACGTTGATTTCCTACTGATGACACAGTACATTTTTGGCCCAACGAAAAAAGGGATTTGTTACTCAAATTAACAGAAAGTCTTCGCAATAGAAGTAGATGCCAGTTTTTTTCTCATGGCTTAGATTAGAAAATAATAAAAAATAACCTGATTGACAAATGTAAAATATTTGTTCATGGCAGGGGCTGTCCACCCATTGATAACTGTCTCTTCCTACCATCAAACAATCTTCCCCATCATCACTATAATCGTTCGGCTGACCGCTTTTCCTTCAATAAATGTATAACTAAATTTATATATCAATAAACTTTTATGTTCAATATCAGATTTCCTGTACATTTAAATTGTAATTACTGAGTATAAAATTGAGCGGGTCGAATACTGGTCGTTACTGACAACGCAGTATCTGAAATGATTTTGTTATTTTTGAAAACTCTTATGTTTATGAAGAATAAGATAAAAAAAATACATAATGATTATTTTATTATTATTTCAGATCTAACCAGTTTTGATATCCATTTTGTCCGCTCATTATCATATCAGTACCATCCTGCCATTTCCAATCTCCTTCTAATGCTCTATCGTTACCTCCAATGAAGTAGGAATTAATAGATCCAACGAGTCTGGAATTTTCAAACAAGAATAAATTTTAATCCAACGAGATAAATAATAGCCTAACTGCTTCGACAAACACTTGGAATTTTGCGCCGAAAACGATATTAAGCTATTCATTAAGTACCGGTAGATGCCTTGTCTATGCTGGGCAAGCATTTATACAAATATACTCAAGTGTTGGGGAGACTCGAGTCACTGTATTTGTAAGCCCTATAGGTGACTTATCTAGTCAACATAACTCGAACACTAGACTTGATGCTAAATGCACTTGACTTAATGGAAATTGACACAAGACTAGGAGAAAAGTCTTTGGAATAGCTAATGATTCTTTAAAGAACAAGTTAACACATCTTTATTGTTGTATTAGAAAAATCGTAATTGCCTCGGAAATGCAGTAACTTGGAATTGATTCAAAAACCAAGTTATTGGACTCGGGTTGCATTGGGTGGCATAATTTATAAACTCACTCAAAGGTTGCATTGATGACATAAGTCATTCTTTGATTATCAACTTTTGCCAAGTATCCCTTCAGTGATTCACAGGCAGCTTTTGCTTCTTCGTAATACTTCCGAGTATCATTGAAAAAAGTCAGTTCGTACTGATCTACGCATTTTGTTGCCCATGGACCTATATGAAAACAATTCGACAATAACAGTTAGCAACACTGTAATTAAAGAAATACCAGTCCAGTCGATCGGCCATGCATTTGCAAAAACGCAAACATGCTATTTATTGATGTTACTCGAGAATAGTGAGATAATATAATGAATTATCGATGGAAAACAGCAGAATCGCAATTTTTCGTAATAATTTTTTGTAAGAAAATTAGTTTGTCTAGCCCAAAAAATTAATTTATTTTTACTTACATATCTGTAAAATAATTATGGTATCTCATTTATTCCGCTGTTGATCAATATCACAATATGATCAGACTATACATATATTGCCATGCGCGTTACATAAGACGTTAAGACGACGTATCTATTTCAACGTACAATGTCATTACTATATTTGGAAAAAAAGCATCTTACTTTGTGCGTTTGAGACTCCAAGTATTATTGACATAATAATACAGAGTGATGATATTCCAAACGCGTTCATTTTCTCTGCATTTCAATATTTTCATTCAAATACATAAATACAGCTTGACCAGAAACTATTTTGGAGATCATGTAAGAAGTGGACTTTCCTAGTTCCGATGCATAGCGCCCTCTGAGTTCTTAATTATGTAATTGCTGAACCTATGTTGTCCGAATGATGTTGAATATGTATGTATATTCTTTTTTAGTGAATCAATGAATATGCAGTATATTCAAAATTTCGTAACGTGCTGAACTTGATAATGACTACTAACTCTCTGAAACAGCAGGAAAACAATTCAAAAGTTCTTGTTTCGGCTCAGATTAGAGTATTAGAGTAGTAGTCAGTTGCAATGTCGGTAATGTTGATTGATACAACGTGTGTGTTGCCACAAAATAATAAGAGTGATAGATAAGCTACAAGAACATGACACGACCATGAGTACAATCCAAAAGATCATCGAGGAAGTGATGTAGAAATTGACAATTTTGTCATCTCAATTTACTTGCTTTAAGTTATATTCTTGCTGAGATCAGTATCGTTTGACTACGTTTCTTTAGAACAGTATCACGCACGTCACTAATCAACCATAAATTTCCTGCTACCGTTGACAATTGAACCTGGTAACCCGACTAAACCTGGTTCAAGATGTTGACCTGCGTCTGCCAGCACATCAACGTAACAATAATCTTATGATACCTACGAGTAAGCTCTATCATACGTTTCAAGACAATACCAATTTCCTTCTAGCCCAGTCGACAGCCAAGAGTCTAGCATGGCTGATGTCATATCTCGCTATTGATGATGTTCAGGATACGAAGGCAGGTATTGTTAAGAACTGGCAAAACAATGTTGCTATTTCTATTACACAAGTAAATGTTAAGCTATGTGTGTTCTTCTATGCACCAGTCACGTGATAAAACGTAAATTAGACATATGTTCAAAACACACACCGACGCAATACATGCTAGATGGTTCCATTACATTTGAACACACGGACATTTGAACCCGTGACAATTGCACCTGCATACTATTGCACATATGGATATTTTTTTGTTTTACGGAAAAATTAAACCCATACTCACCCTAACCCATGGGTTTTAGCAACCGCATATAGATTGAACCCGCGGATATACGCATGGGTTCAAATGTACGTGGCTTCAAATGTACGGTCACCATGCTAGATATATATTTTACCTCGCGGGTCTTTCTGTCATGATCTGCACAGTATTTTTTGAACACTATTGAAAATGGCTTTATCAAATTATTGTATGAATAATTTTGCTAAATAGTACGGTGTCAAAATATAGCCTTTCACCGCAACTGATGGACTGATTCGCAGTATGCTGTAAAATTGAAAGCGTTACTTAAGGATATTACTTGTTTTTCTGAGTCCTACGAGGGCCGATATATCAATCAAAATTGTACTATTTCAACTTAATTCATAAAAACTTTATTGACATTTGACCTCCCCATAGATATATTTGCATTGCTCTCGTATTATTAAGATACTAATATATTTCATATATGGCTATGCCAAAAATATTGCAGGAACGTATTAGTCGTAATATTAACTCAATCTTGGCCGAAGAGCGTTATTAATTTTGTAGAGGAAGCATAGGAAATAATTGAAATAAAAGAAGGGCGATTAGCTATCATGGCCGGTAAATGAACTACGCAGGGACAATACATTACAGCAGCAATGAACTCTTTTTCAATATTCAATTTTATGTAGAATATTATCGTATTTCTGATATGACAAATATTTATCTTTGCCAACGTTTTTGAAAATATGACTGCGTACACACAAACATTAAATACAATTCTTGATGTACGTATATATAATGTTGATTTATGGCTCCTGAAAAGAATTTTATTGAAATTCACTCATTTGCCTGTGACATAATTTCATACTAACGCATGGGCGTAACATCTATTACGCATCAGCTGCTGAATTTTGTGAAATTTCTGGAAAAGATTTCTTGTAATTATTTCTTGTATTGCATGCTTTCAAATATGAAAGCACCTGTACAGTCTTTTTAATTTCAGTACTAGTAGTCTCTTGATGCGTTGTTTTTGTTATGAACAAACGCTTCTGTCCACGACTAGTGAATCTTTCTAATTCAAATTTTTCGCATTTTAGACTATCGCTATTATTTTTATTTTATTGTTTGAATTTTTTTTAGGTGCTCAAAATGTCATTTTGAATTTTTTTTATTCATGTGTACATTGCGCCACCACGTGGCTTGTTGTCGGTCTTATTCACCTTGTTGGACAACGAATGAAACAGGGAATCTTATGAAATACACAGTGGGATATTTTTCTGAAATCCATGTCTATTCTGCCTAATCAAAATGTTAATAAAGTATCGTAAATAGAGTGTAGTATTAAAGTTCGCCTTAAAATAGCTATTCGCCGACTTCTCATTTGCCAGCCTAAGATGTAACATGCTCTAAGTGTGTCCAAACTAAACTAGTAGTACTGTTCCTACGCCTACTTGTTTCTTGCTTAGAGTCTATTTGCATAAAAAAATATTTTAAATTTAATTTATTTTTGTGAAATTATTCAATCAGTGTGCGAATAAAATAACATTGGGTTTCTAGACCGAATTCAATCATGCGTTCGTGGCAGTGATATTACAAAACAAAACTACAAATAGCAGATACATTGAAGAAAAGAACAGAAACCATTTGATTGAATGATCATTTACACTATGATTCTCATTTTCTTACAGTAAACAAACCAAACAAGAAAAATTAACCGAAGTATTTCAGACACTCAAACTTTGAAATACCGTACTTTTAATTTTAAACATATATACCATATATTTGTATATATGTGTGTATAAATGCTATATGACAGAGCTACTCAACTGGCGGGCCGCGGACCAAATCCGGACCTTCCTAGTATTAAATTTGGACTGCAGCTGCTTCTTGATTTCGAATGCATCGTTAGTCATTATTTCATAATCGTAATGCATTTTCGATTAATAAACCACTGAGGTATAAATTGTCATAGGTTTTTCAGATCATCGATTGTTTACCGCTCTAGTATTGGCTAATCAGCAAGATGTCAAAGATGGCGTTAAAACTGAAATTTTAGCGGTCGCTTGGATACATTTTCCATCGATTTTTATAAATGGTGGTAAACATTAGCTTGTTTTTTTGTCAGTTTTTAATTGTATTTTCGAAATTTAAAAATAGATCAATAACCCGACTTTGCAAAATAGTATACTCTTACTTTTTAGAAACAAGATACCAATATTTGGAAGAAACGAAAAAATGTAATTTCTCAGACTAACGATTCACAAATAACTGTACTATTGGTCACGATGTCGACTAATGAATCATTTTGCTGGAATCTTTGTGAACGATGTGGTTTTTCTTAATCTTGCCTGAAAAAAATCGTTCTTCTCCGCAACTAATATATATATTCCAAGTTTTCAGTCTTTAAGATAATTCAAAACGCTAGAAAAGTTTTGAATATATGTATTTTTAAGGGTGCTATATGAACGAATATTCCAGATATTTTTAGCTAAGTCGGTGCTCAGCTACACCACTGAAGTATTGTCATACTGGCAACGAAGCGCGATATCGAACATTGCTCTTGTACTTATTAAGATATTTTTTTGGAATGGCCGAACCCTTGATAAGTTTTAAATTTTGTTTACGGTAAAAATAGTTGAGTAGCCCTGCTATAGGTTAATACAAATTAAAGTTTTATGCTATAACGTAACTTTTACAAATGAGCCTTTTTCCACGCATTCAATTACTGTATATTATACTGTATATTATTGATTATTCAATTTTATGTTCATGAAGAAATGTTCTGGGGGACGTGTTCGGGGTGCGGTTGCAAAGATAATTAATCCGTTCATCTGAATATTAAATCATTTTTTCAATAACAGTGTACATTGATACCTCGGTAGTCGAACGACTCGATACTCCTAACAATTCGGCAGTCGACAAAAAAAAATCTAGTCAAAAATGTTGCGGTACTCGAAGTGAAATTCGGTGCTCGGACACCCTAGCTCTCCGTCGAGTGAGATGACATCACCCGAATCTCGGTTGCCTCTTGATGATAGTTGTTTAAGCAGCTATTGACGGTTTGCGAAATTAGGACACCACCAGGAGGAAGAAACGCAGCTCTGATTCTACTGATGATTCTATTCACAGTCTGTTTTGAAGAGCTTTCTCATCATTGGACACGGGAACACAATAAAACACAATTGGTGAACTTTTCAACTGACACTTTTTGATTTTCTTTATTGCAGTATAGTGGAATGCACAAAATTAACAGAACTAAATAAGTCGTATATAAGAATGCATGACAATACATGTCTACGGCATAGCATAAGGAGCTCAATACACTTTGAGTGAGCAAGTGAATAGAGACAAATAATTGTTTGGTCCGACTGTAACATGAAAATGTCGATTGACACCAACATGTTTTTTACGGAGTGTTTTATGAAATTCTATTTTTTTTCTTCCATTTTGCGATGTTCGAGTCGATGCCGCATTGCTGAAGTTCATTAGATGTTGTAAGTTTCGTAAGCTGATTCCACTTGTGTTTGCTTAGTTGTCGCAGGAAGAGCTTGTTCGTAACCGGCAGTTTCTTGTAGCACGTTCGAATATGATGGTTGAGAAGCTGTGTCGTTTGGAGAAGTTGCTGTTTAATTGAAAAAAAGTTCTTTTACCAACCATAGCAGAAATATTAATTAAATTTGAAATATTGACGAATAGATGGCTCAAAGTGAGACACCTATTTAAATGATTTCCAATAATATTCTTTTATCACTTAAGAGCAAATGAAAAAAATAATGCGAAATATAACGTTTGTATGACTTCAACGATACAAAAAATATTAAACCCATCTCTGTCATATTTAAGTAGTCTGGGATAATAAGAATGACTCCTAAGAGGCAGTTTCTTGTGTTCTTCCAAATTCACTCAATTTTATGTTCAAATATTTTTGCATTGATGATGAAAGGAAAGCTGGTGAATGTCATATGTACTTGCTAAATGTTTAGAATATTTTATAGGTTGACAAGAAATAATATTTTATGCGTGAAAAGGAAGATTTTCGGATCACACCACCTTTTTCTTGTATAGTTTCGTAATTATGTTCTTTCGCTTCTGCATTTTTCTTCAACTTCTTTATCTGCTTCATCTGTTTGTATATTATTAGGGCAAAGACTACGCAGAAGATCAAAGGAATAAGAAAACCGATCACAAAGCTGACAATGTTGAACTCGAACGATTTATTTTCTATAAAATTTAATAACTTTAACAAAAACTTAAATATTAGAGATTTCTCGAATATTATGGAAAGTCCTATATATTTCATTGAGTGTTTTCCAAATTTTCCTATGTTTTAAGGAAATGAACAGTTTAGTGTCTCACGTGGTTACTGTCATAAACCTTCGATTGGAATATTATAAAGTCCTCGGAACATAATCAGTTAGTATTTAATTACCTTTTCCCTTGAACTATTACCTTAAACTTGATTCTGATTTAGGTTTCGGCCGAAATCATACATCAACAAATTAACATGGTTCTCTAATATCGAACCTTTAATAACAAAAAACTGCCAGTATATTTATCCTATGCCCTATGGTATTTTCACGCTTTTTGCTCTGTAAATACAAGCACTGTAACTTGATTTGCAAAATCTATGCAATTTAATTAAGATAATGCACCGACCACTCTCCATGAATTTTATATGAATGCTTGAATTTTCGTGATTACTTCCAATCGAGTAGAGCAAATGCAAATGTAAATATTTGTGATTATAATAATTAAATTTAATTTATACCCGTTGGATTTCCTATACAAGAATTTTTGTCAGGCCAAAGGCAACTAAATATTTTCATAGATATGCCGAATAATAACGATTTTGTTTTGGTTGAAATGAATACACGTTCAACGCTCGTACACGCTCGTTTTTCCATAACTGCATAACCTTATTTGTTTCGGGTCTCGTTTCCGCTGGTATCGCCTATTTACCCAAAGGATAAACCTATATAATATATATTTTTTAATTTGTTGCTGTCCTCACCTGGAATCTATTCTATTTGTACTATTTCTATCCTTCGAAAAGGGCTTGTGACCATGTTTTTAGAATAAAAGAGAAATTTTAAAAGTAACTCACTCAATAGTATTAACGGACTCGTTAGCAAGCAAATATCATTTACACAAGGCGTTGTTGACACGACGAATACACTACAGAAAGAAATATGAAATAACTTATTAAATACGATTTGAGATAAAAATAGTTTAAACAGCAGCGCGTTCGTTATGCACATCTTGTGTCAAACATTGGTATTTTGACTCTTGTATCGTCGAATAAAAAACTAGCATACCTGTAAGATTTTTCTCTGTCAAGTTTCCGATTCTGTCCTACAAATATTGCATTCTCTCCGACATTTCTCCGCCGCCTTCGCTTCTTAGACAAGGCGTCGATTGTTTGAGTGACGTTACAAGATGATTTCGAACCATCGCCAAGATTGATGACTTTTTTATCGCTAGTAAATCTGCCACGATTATAGAATGGTAAAAAAGGAGAAAAATAAAAGCATGTGCTAGAAGTTAGAAGTAATATTTAAGGGAAGACGGGGAACATGTGAAATTGTGAGATCAAACCATATCTCTGTATAGGTAATTAATGTTTCATTTTACGGGAATTCCAGTCTGTAAGTCATCAGCAAATTTCAATCTGTAAACTCATTTGATTGCTGTCCATGATTATCATATAATAACAGTCATATGTGCTGCGTTTACGGCGTACCCATAAACTGGCAACGCTATGGCGATATATTCTGTTGTTGAGCTCTGTGCCTTGATCAAATCCTCCATCCTAAAATTTGTGTTTTCGTCAGACCATCCATCATTTACGATGATAAATAAACAGCTAAATGTAATGAAAATATTTAGAAAATAAACAAGAGAGCAATGTAAAATTATACTGACACGAAGGTTAAATGACTAATATTATCACCGCATTACCAGCAAATTTCCAGCCAAATGTTAACAGTATTGTGTTAGAAGAAAAAAATAAAATTTATAGCCTTTGAGGGTCCATTTTTAACTGCAGAAAATTAAAATAATCAATTTGTTCGTGATTTCCGGAAAAGAGCCAAAAAAAAAATACTGTTATTTTTGCGCAAAAATGTTAACAACTCAACTGATTTTTTGCTGGAGTGTACTTTCTGCAGTCAGGACGTGTCAATAGCAACAATAATGTTTACTAGGCACAGCGTCTCTTAATGAAGCATTACAGAGTCCGTTGCACTTGGTAGAGCGCACGGCATTGGTAATCGTTTCCAAAATGTGGCATAATCGGTCCGTATTGGTTGGAAGACGAAAAACAATGAGCTTAAACGGTGAATATGGAAAGTTACGCGATGGTGCACAAGGAGTTGTGGATATCACTCAGAATCTTAGACGATGTAGAGATATTAACCGAGATAACAATGGTTCTAGCATTAGGAGGCGACCTTCCACACATCAAATCACACCCCTGGCTGACTGAGAGAGCGATTTAGAGAAGGCTGATCAGCAATCAGCAGTGGCATCGAGTGGCCACCTCATTCATTGGACTTGAACGCCTCACATTTTTATTTGTAAGAGTATTTGGAGGAAAAATGTGTATCAGAAGAAACCTCAAACAATTGAATTAAACAATTTACCCCATTTTCATAGAATTAATTGAGAAATTTATGGATCCGTTTTTTGAGTAATTCCGTATATACATAAAAATTGGCTAATTGTATACTGCGATAGAGCCAATTGTATTTTCACATCACAATACAAACCTCAGTAAACCGTTGCTTTCATCGGGTTTAGTCACGGTTATTTTGCGCATCCCGTTACTGTCGGTGGTGTCATCAGAAGAGATTGGTTTCGCAATTTCTTTCGGAGCTGTTGAAGAAAAAATCGATATTTTTATTACGAAATCGGTTGGTTAAATATATATAATACCAATAATTTAAAAGAAAATAATATACGAATTCGTATAAATCAATTTCGTTTTGACGTAACGCATTGACGGTGCATGTAATTTTCGACTGTTTTCATTGGGGATAGTTAAATCATCAAAATGGTTAAAATGAATTAAAACATGTATTGTATTACAATATAAAGAACACTATATTTGGCATGAACTATACAAAATACAGCGAAATATTATTTATTTTTAAATTTTATTCCAACGAGCATTTTGATTCGTTTGTGGGTAACTGGTCAGTTATGACGTTTTTGCATGTCAACTATCGAATTTCAAAGACAAATTTGCGTATTTTTGCGTATAATGATTCAATAGTCATATACAAAACCTGGTGTTATTATGACTATAATTCTGAATGTTTTCTTTATAAAAAAAACATATACGAGTGTAGGTTGTCCCAAGGCGGTTTGTAAAAAACAAATATTATCTGAACCTTTTGAACCAACAATAAACTGCGGCGTAATAACATTGATATTTCACATTGAAATAATAAAGATCGAAAGTCGCGTAAAATTTCCATAACAAGATCAAACAGTGATTAATAGCTCGAGCACCTATGGTTTGAATTCGGCGCAAAACTTTAAATTAAAAATAAATTAAATATTTCACTCCCATTTTGATCACAAAATTGACTTGGCCAACTTGAGATGGCCATGCCTCATCAATAAAGGGCAATGATTTCATCAAGTAAAAATATCGTTGAATATATTCCAATACATATTTAGCTTTTGGCGCAAAGTTTGTAAAAAACGGAAGACCTACACTGCACATTTGCTACCAATTCTCACCAGAGTGAAAGAGAAAAAGCCGACCAGAGACGAAAAAATATTTATCAGTGAGAACCTAACACTAAAAGTAAGTTGACACAGACTGGAAATTCATTTAACCCCGCCCATTACATAAATTTGCTGTTCAGAAAACATTAGGTCAAGCGGGTTGTCAAAATAGATGCGTTTTTAATACAGATCAATGAAATATGGCCAAAATGCAACTTTATGCGATAATAAATGTTGAACAAGTTGAAATTATGGCTAGCTGTAACACAAGTACAAGCACTGACGTTGAAATCATATTAATATGTTACGCATGTATAGATAAGGACTGAGAGTTATATCTTCTTTATATATATTCTTTGATATAAATTAATAACAAAGAATTCCTGTAGGAACCCAAATAGAGCTACCGTGGTGTACATTTTTGGCTCTGTTTCCATGTCCGGGGCTCCCGAAGTATGCGAATCAAGATTTCGGACATCGGAATGTACTAGGTTAGGGTTAGGCCATAATTTTAGGTATAAATACTACGGGAGGCTTTTGGCTAGTCTTCGAACTGATAATAGGACTAAAGTAAGGAAAATTGGAAACAAATTATCGCCTAACCCTAACCTGTTACCCATGTTACGTTCCGATGTCCCATATCGTCACAGTAATAGCAAAATTGTGTAAGTCATAAAAACTTCTTCAAGATATTATTATGCCATTAGGAGTAAATATTTTCCCATGGTTCAATTGTTTAGTCGTATTCGAAGTTATTCGTATGACGCCATAATGGCGCACTGTGACTTGTAAAAAATGTACCCACGATTTGGGGGCATACGCAACTTTGCAACCTGACTATAGGCCTATCTATCAGTCCGGAAACCAAACATTCCAAAAATGTATGTAATTTATAGTATCTACGATGTCTCATCCCTAAACAGATTTACCTGTTTTAATATCATTATTTTTTGTTGTTCGAAATATCTATTTTATCAATATGACGCGCTCTGCACATGCACTGAAAACAATACTTCCCATAAATATTAAACAAACAATAAAATAGCAATGTATCCTTCAAATAGAGACCAATCAATATGAAATGGAGTGAGAAAGTGGATATCACGAGTGTCCACTTTCCTGTGGTATAGCGTAAATTCAAATTTCAAGTGCTAATTTAGAATATATGATGCAAAAGCTTGAAAAACGCTTTGCCGATGGTTGTTTCGCCTTGTGACGTCGCAATAGTCTTATATTTAAACAATAATAATTCAGTATGACGGAACAATTGCAACAATGTGCATGCCACATTAATCTCTCTTTTTATGTGTTCTGGAATCCCTGGAAAAAAATCCAAGTTAATAGATAGGTGAGCAGCATTGCATGATTAACTATTGTATAAAAATCTGAAAACCGCCAAAAACTGACTTACGCAATTTGGATATTAGCATGGCTATATTTCTTTTTGATTTGATAACTAGTAACTACATTGATACGTGAATATAATTTTCAGATAAGTTTTTATAAAAAAAAACCTGCTGGTTTTCCAATACAATATCCGGTCGCATTCACTGCCTCGCTCAGCCCTGCACATCCGATAACTTGTATTGACACTGTGCAGTTTCTGTTGGGTACCGAAGTAAAAGTTTGCGGTATCGATATGTTGAATGAGTCAATACGGGGAGACTTTATGTTCCATCTTGTTGCAATTGTTGTGCAATATCTCGTGACCTGAGAAACAGATGGATAAATAAAATATATATTCAATAGAACACTAACAAGGAAAACTTTATTGGGCAAGTATGTAGTCGTAGCCGAGGTTTCCAATGAGTGAGTATGTAACCACTGTGTTTTGGACTACTCGTTGCGCTGAACCAAATGCGAATATAACCTCAGTTTTATCTAAGGCATCCAAACTTCAATTTTGACGGACGAAAAATTTGTTCTGTCATATCTATTTTAATATGGTTTAACCTCATCCCAACTCTAAAATTGAAGAGTCATGAAAAAATCATTGCCATTTTATTCGGGACAAGTTTACCCGGACCTATAGCCTTTTTTAATTATTGCCAATTTGTCCAAAGAGTTTGTCCACAAGCATTCAAAACTGCTTTAATTAAATAAATTCTCAACATTTTACATAAACCTAGCTTGGAAGGGGCAATTCGACAATCCTGCCTGAGTGATCCTTTCTCTATTTCTCTAGTTATTACGTACGTCACGTACTTTCAAACCTGTAACTGTTTCTGGTTTTTCATTATTATTCCAAATCCATTGAATAGAACAGTTAGTTGATAGAGTTGCAGATAACACAGGTTTGGATTTTCCACTTGTACTTGCAGTTTTGTTGTCTGAGTATTCATAGCCACACATGCTTTCGGACACACAAGCCTCGACCTTATACACATAAACATATTGGTATTATTATGTATTTTTCTCGCGAAACTTTTCCACATGACACTATAAATTTAAAAATCTAAACACCAACATACCGTTACAAAATATTCTGTTAAGGCCTCCAATCCAATAAGTTCTATATGTTGAGGCGTGATTGATGTAGGAACCGATGAATTCCAATAAACCTCTTTTTTGGTAGTCAAATTCCGTGCTGAGATTCTAAAATGAAGCGAAGTCGATTGCCAGTATATGTAAGTCCTAGTAAATGAACAGACATTGTAGCTGTCGATGGATAGCTATAACGAAATATTTATATATCCACCAAAAATATATTCATACATTTATTATCCCAGTCATAATTTGGTATTAGATATAGTATCAGCTAAATTGCATCGTAGCTTTATCTCTCAGCCATCAACATATTTATATCGACATGTACAGCGAACAATCTATTATATATCTGCTTCATTGGCATTTGTTTAACGTGTAAATGATGTAGTTTTTTGTACCTGTGAATAACTCCGATAGCATTTTTGTTGGGTATCCATGTCACGATCAAACTTTGATTGCATGACGAATTGGTGACCGACGTGATTGATGGATTTCCTTCCACTAAAAGACCGAAATGGATTTCAGTAATTTTGACTGTGCAATTTGCGAATGCGATGATATTTGATCCAAAAATAATAGGAATAATACAATTTAATTGCGAAATAGCAAGTTACTACTGTCGCCTTCAAGCTTTCTGACAACGGCCCCATAGCAATCCGATATAGGAAGTAACACACAGAGGAAGGACCTGTCTATACGAATTGATTTATATCTCCCCTTGCAATCGCCAAAATACAAATATGGTAAATGGGCACTCCGCGACACAAAAGGGATATTTGATCAAATTAATAGTAAAATGTTCTTTTTGTCCGGTATTACCTGATATATATATATATATATATCAAGTATTTATAATGACTTGTACATTTTTATTGTAAACGAATTTACCTGGAACGTTATAGTCAATGCCACTATAAGCATTTGTTATTTTACAGGTGTATGTAGCAATATCGGAAATTGATGCATTCTCTATATGTAATATTGAACCATTTCTTTCGATTTGTTGATAAATTCCATATTGTTTGGGCATATTCGTGACAGGACTAAAGTTT
This sequence comes from Styela clava, assembly GCF_964204865.1. Taxonomy (NCBI): domain Eukaryota; kingdom Metazoa; phylum Chordata; class Ascidiacea; order Stolidobranchia; family Styelidae; genus Styela; species Styela clava. Next base: position 24,970,596 of record NC_135250.1, read on the forward strand.
CGGTACCATTGTACCTTCATATCCGTGCATGAATCTCTCAGTCTGCACACTATTTTTTTATCATTTGAGCTAGCATTGATGGAAATGGCATCTGTAAACAATAGATAGGTATTATGATGAGTAAACAACATTTTAATAATGGTACTCTGATAGAACGAGATCATAGTTATACTAAGAACAAATATATATTTATATCGGACTGTACGATTTAAAAATCATGGTAATCGTCTTCGAAGTTGACCCGGATCACTGATTTTTATTGAAATTCAATTTATTCCTATAATATTTGTGAAGTTATTGTTACGGACTTTCAACTGATGACACAGTACATTTTTGGCACAAAGAAGAAAGCTACAATCGATGTGATTCGTTACTAAAATTAACAGAAAGACTTCGCAATATAAGTAGATGCCAGACTATTTCTAAAAATCCGCCCCATTAAACAACGTCTTTTTATAATGAGTAAAAAATTTGAAACCAAAACTATTGCCCGCAATAAATTGAAAACTGACAGAAAGTATTTTCATTTGATGTACACTAATTCTCAATAATCTTGTTTCACACATCTCAATTTTATACCAGCCAAGGTTTTGTATGGTGGCCCATCGTTGTCACGCGTAAAATTAAAAAAAAAATTAAAAAAAAACGTCACGCGTTTTTATTTTGAGAAAATTTGCTTCGGCTTGGGACCAACGTTGTCATGCATAATCCTACGCGCACAAGCGGTGTTCCCTGGGTTTCTAACTACTATATTCAATAAATTTAATATGCAAATGTTCTATAAATTCTCCATGATACAAGTTCACTTAGAAGTATTATATATATTCAAAATAATGATAAGAGAATATGGAATTGAATACGAAAATTCGAGAAATTTGTTTTTACATGTAGAAGGCAATTGAATTGGAGAATGCTGCTAAATGCTCAGTTGGCCGGACACCGATACCGTCTGATCGTACCCCGTACCCAGCATACACTCATGAAACGAGTGCGAGATACGGATAGTCTAGTAGAATATGGAGAATCGAGGAATGGATTGAAATAAATGGTTGAGCCCACGCAATTTATCATTCGTCTGGATCGGTACGTTACGGCTGTACGGTATGCCATACGGTACCGTATGCACATGCCGACATGCACGTTCCATTGAAATCAGGTCTAACTAACCATAATCGCCTTCCAGCCTCGTGGTTGTACGATCAGACAGTAGTGGTTTAGAGCCGACCAATGAGCATATATACAAAAAGTGGAATTTTCCGAATATTTGCTCATTAATCCATTGTGCCCTGCATTTTTACGTCGTCCAGCTAAATGGTTCGTTGCATATGAAGAAAGCACATCCGTTCGCTGCAAAAATCCCTTGTTTCACCTGGGCCGAGTGCGAAATTGGCCGTATTGAGGCTTTTAATTTTCCGATTCGTGTTCGATTTTGGGTTTCGAAGTATGGTACGTTAAAAGCATACTAACTATAAGCATATGCATATTGGGAATACATATCTATTAGGCAGAAAACGTAGTTACAGAACAGAATATGAATTAGTCGCCACGTGGGGTGCGGTTATTGCTGTATTTATTCATTGATATAACATGGGACTTACATATTTATCCAGGGGGAGAGGAAAGCGAAAGCCTAATAAATGCCGAACCGCGGCCTCTCCAAATAGCTCTGTGCTCCATATGAACCCCCAGGCTGCCTGGACTTTGTGAGCTATTCGTTAACTTATTAAAATAACTGATTTTAACTATAAATTACTCAGGGATAACTTGCCATTGAAATTTAAAATTTGCCATTTTCATGTCTTGTGAATTTACACAAAAAAGTTTCTTTTTTATTTTATTATTTATAGTACATTTTGTTATCAAATATGATTTTGACATGTATATTATTTCATTTTAACGATCCTTCATATAGTCTTATATATAGATACTGTTGATTTGGATGCAATTATACTTTGGTAATCAATAGTGAGATATAGAATTTGAACAAGGGTCGCAGCCAGGATTTTTCCAACGGGGTGGGGGGCATACGGTAAAATTAAAACAGTGCGCCAAAAGCTCAATTCACGGCGGCGTGAGGCGTGTAATAAATTAAAAACAATGCGTCGTTCAAAGCGAAATTCCACAGTCACGTGTAGCTCGCCTCTGTTTTCTTGGCGGTGTTTGGTGAATATATACAAAAACACGCTTGCGTGTAGCGCCGATCGAATCATGAAATGTGGAAATTTTACTTATAATTTAATGCTAACTTGGAATTTAATGCTTAATGCTTGATTTTTTATTGTCATTCATTGAATATTTACATGCGCCGTGATTAGTGGTGGGCAAAGCGTATTTTTTATATAAAATTATTCGAATATTTTAACGAACATCGGCGAAGATGTTAAAGACAACTATTGAGGAATGTATTCACTACAAAAATTAATTTTATTCTGATTTTTATCTTCTGTGTTGGATTTGTATCACAGTTACGGTGGTTAAAACCAGTGGTGAAATTTAGCCCGTTCTATAGAACTGTCTCACGGAATTTAATGAGATCAGCGAATCGGTCAGCATTACTAAAAAAACATGTAACAGAACCGGCCGAAAATTATGACTTTTGTGATGGAACCAGCTGACAAAAAATTTGAATCCCACCACTCGTTACGAGTTACGAATTATGTAAAGAGGGACATGGGGCTTTGTATTCATTGATATAGGATGGGGTTAACATATTTACTCATGTGGAGAGGAAAGCCGATTCCCTGCTATTCTTCTAATTTTTGTCTTAGTTTTTATTGTCAAGATATCCCAGACTGCCAGAGTGATTTGAAATCGGATAGCCTTGGGTCTTCGTATGGAGCGCCTTATAAACTATGATTGCGAGAAGCTGTGGTTCGCCACATATTTAGGACTTCTTATCCCTTTCCCTTCCCATGGATAAATATGTACCTAAATCCCATGCTATAATCAGAAATAACCGCACTTGACTTCATATTCTGTGCTATAGCTAATAGATATGCATTCCCAATAAGCATATGCTTATAGTTGGTATGCTTTCAACGTACCATACTTCGAAACCCAAAACCGAACACGAATCGAAAAATTAAAAGCTTCAATACGGCCAATTTCGCAACCGGCGCGGCCGAAGCAAGGGATTTTTGCAGCGAGCGATATGCTTTCTCCATATGCAACGAAACATTTAGCTGGACGACGTAAAAATGCAGGGCACAATGGATTAATGAGCAAATATTTGGAAGTTTCCACTCATTGTATATATGCTCATTGAGCCGACGGACGAGTCTAGCTAGGCTACTTTATGCACACAGTCCTTTTTTATTAATTCAAGTCTGTGCTAGTTGAGTAGCATGCTCCAATTCAATTACCTTCTACACGTAAAAACAAATTTCCCGAATTTTCGTCCTCAATTCTATATTTTTTTAATTTTACGCGTGACAACGATGGGCCACCATAGTTTTGCTAGGTAGAATAGTTAAATCTGTTCTAGTTTATTTACTTATTCCCAAAGTCTCAGTTATATTTTTAGTGAAAGAATTGCCGCCATCGCATGTTATTTATCGGTAACTTTAATTTGAAATTTCAAGACTTTTGCAGGTATTCTATTCGTATTCTATTGGTCATGGTATCGTATTTGTTATCGGTTCGTCTCAAATAAAAATATGTTTATCAGACAAGTTGCGAGAGGAAGAACATAAACAAACTAATTTATGTCGTGTGTTGCATTTTTACAAAAAGCCGACGATCTCGAGACTAGCTCTTCAGGTGCCACATTGGTTTGTGTATTGGTCTCAATCTCAGTGGTCTCAATTTAATGCAAACAGCGATTGCAGGATATATATTTAAAAGATTCGACTGTGAGCGCGGAAAATATTCTTTCTAGTATAACTAGTACAGTTGAAACTTTTTTGGGGTTTCTCAACTTTGAGAGGCCTGAAACGCAAAGTCGGGACTTTCTCGACCCTGGTTATCTCACAATTGTCGTGTATTGAAATACTGCTTTCAATTTTGGGAATCATTACTAAAAACGAAACCGATCTTCTACGGCTATACCTGATAGTCTTGCGTTGCTACTTTAAACAACGATATTTTTGCTTCGTTATCACGCAATTTATCGCATTTTTTGTCATGGTTTAGATTTGAAAATATGAAATAATAACCTGATTGACAAATGTAAAATAATTGATCATAGCAGGGGCTGTCAACCCATTGGTAACTGTTTCTTCCAATCAACAAACAATTTTCCTTACCACCATAATTGTTCGGCTGACCGGGTTTCCTTTAATAAATAAATGTATTTATCAATAAACTTATATGTTCAATATCAGATTCCGGGTAGATTTAATTTGTAGTGACTTGTAGTAATGTATGTAATTGAGCTGGTTGTTACTCACAACGCAGTATATGAAATGTTTACGTTATATTTGAAAACTCCTATGTGCAAATTTTATGAATTTTATATAGGATAAGATAGAAAACACCAAATTGTTGTTTTGTTATTATTTCAGATCTAACCAGTTTTGATATCCCGTTTTTCCTCTCATAATTACGTCAGTACCATCCTGCCATTTCCAATCTCCTTCTGTAGCTCTGTCGTTACCACCAATGAAGTAGGAATTAACTGATCCAACGATTCTGGAGTTTTCGAACAATGATAAATTTTAACCTAATGAGATAAATAATAGCCCAACTGCTTCCTTACTTGTTTTCTAATTTCAACAAACACTCAGATTTTCGCATCAAAAAACGAATTAAGCTATTCAATTAGTAGATTCATTGCCTATGTTAATTAGCCAAGTAAGATGTTAATACAGTTTTACTCAGTGTTGGGAAGACTCGTCTTCATAGACTTTATTACAGTGACAAGCCAAAATTAACTCAACTTGGTCGTCTTACTTCGAGAAAAAAAATTACAAATGACATACAATGTTACACTTTTTGTTGCATCACGCTTTTCCTAATATGACACTGGATGAAGACAAGATTAAAACATTTTAAAACATTTCATAAATGGGAATCACTAATCCGAGTTTACGCTTGTTTTCTATAATGTTCATTTTCGAAAATAATTGTTTGCATGCCTATGTCTTTCAGAACATCGATGTGGATTTTTTCGCATGGTTTGCCAAATTTGGATAAAGTTTTATATAGATTTATTTCCTCATTGAATTGCATCTCAAAAAATTTAAAATATTTTCTGCGTCATTAAACCCTTTGCTTGTAGCCCTAACTTTTCTGCGTTTTGTTGCCATTCGTCTAATTATAATTAATTTATAGGCTCATCAAACGAGTAATTGTGAATTATATACTTGTTAGATTATTTTATAATTTAATCTACTCGTGACTCACAATAAAATAAGACTATTATCGTCAAAACAGCCGTTTGGTTACTATAGCTAGAGCTGCTAGAAGGACTTGTCATGAGAGTCGGGAGCAAAATTTGGAGTTTTTAGAATTAAAAGTTATTCCGTGCACAAGATAACACCCCAATTACTGTTATTAAAAATCAAAAATGCTGGTTTGTTGCATCAATAAATTGGCTGTGATTCTGGCTTGTAATAACTTGAAATACCATATTTATAAACTCACTCAAAAGTTGCATTGATGACATAGGTCATTTTTTGATTATCAACTTTTGCCAAATATCCTCCCAGTGATTCACAGGCAGCTTTTGCTTCTTTGTAATTCTTTCTGGTATCATTGAAAAAAGTGAGTTCATACTGATCCACACATTTTGCTGTCCATGGAACTATATAGAAACAATTTGAGAATAACATTTGGCAACAATGTAATTAATAAAATACTAATCGATCGATTAAAAACGTAAAAATGCTAGTGATGTTACTCAATAATAGTGAGATAGTAATGGGAATTACCGATGGAATCGGTAAAAACCTGCAGAATCACAATTTTTCCGTAATAATTTTTTATGAGAAAATTAGTTTGCTTAGCGCAAAAAAATAATGTTCTTTTACTTCACTTTTGTGAAATAATATGTTATTATATTTCTTTTGCTGTTGATCAATATCACTATAGGATCAATGTCAAGACTATGTTAAAAAATAAGCTTACTTTGTGCGTTTGAGACTCCAAGTATAATTGGCATAATGATACAGAGTAATAATATTCCAAACGTGTTCATTTTCCCAGCATTTCAATATTTCAATTCAAATTTCCAAATACAGCTTAATCAGGATCAATTTTGGATACTTTCCTAGTTCAGATGTATAGCGCTGTCTGAGTTCTCAATTATGGAATTGCTGAAACTATGCTATCCAAATGGTGTTTAAAATATGTATTCTTTTTTATTTAATCAATGACCAGAGTAAATTCAAAATCTCGTATCGGTTTATCTTAGTAATAAATACTTCAACTCTCTAAAACAGCAGAAAAACAATTAAAAAGTTCTTGTTGCCGCTCACTCCCAAATATTAGTTAGTTGTAATGTCGATATAAAAATGCAATAATCAATGAAAATGTTTTTAGGGTGTTCTATTTTAAAGTAAGCTTTCGTGTGCCTGTTTCTATACGAACGAATATGTGGAAAAACTCAAAGATTTCACATTACGCCCTCGTAAGAGAGATAAAAGACACACGACCAACGTTCCGCTACGACCAAATTAGAAAGTTATGTAGTAGAATATTTAATGTAGGTCACTAACCTTTTCAGTGTCGCAATATTCATTGCGGGGCAAAAACGTTTTTACCAGACTTAAGTACCAGCCAAGTTACGATTTACGTTAGTATTTACATACAACATAAAAGGCAAGTGGGACTGGGCAAAATATTCGAACAGCAAACTATTGGAATACCTGGTAATATGTGACTTGGGCACAGCAGGTCAATCGCGCTGAATCAAACGATTAAATTGCATTTGGTTGGTAAAATTCAATTCACCAATACGAATAACAAAGATGTAACATTTCAAAATTTTTCGAGCGGATATATTAATTTGAATATGAAATACCATTAGCTGAGTTCTATCAGATTTCAATGGATACGCAGTAACAACATTTTGGAGGATTTGTTTCGAGGCAAGAAAAAAACATAGATTCGATACAGACAGAAAATGGCAGCGAATTCAGGAACCAGCCATAAAGATATTGTAATTTTTTAATTTTACGAAGGCGTTTTTTGGAAATTTCAGTTGCAAATTCCTCCGTATAATTTTCCTCAGCGAATCGTCGCCAGTGATCTCATAATATCTTTCGAGTTCGTCAGAGCGAGCAGTTCTCAATGTCTCAATAATTGAGCACCCTCGCTATGGTTTCGATTGAATTTTGTAAATATGGATTATAAACGTACTTCGTTAAAATTCTGTTGTTTTTGATTTTATTGCTCCTTTATACAGAGTTCGGTTTACAGTTACCGCACGTTGAGTCCGCAAAGATTTTCCCTGGTGTGAAAATAGTCCGCGACCGAAAAAGGTTGGGAAACACTGGTATAAAGGTATAATATATGAGATCTTGGCATGGCCATGACTACAATTCAAAAGATAATTGATAAAGTGATGTCAAAATTGAAGAAAATGACATATCTGCAATTTTTCATCTCAATTCACTTTTATAAATTCTTACCGTAATAGGTATCGTTCAACCCCATTGCTTTGACGCATTATCACGCAGTTCACGAATCAACTATACCTGCAACCGTTTTCACATTTCACTTTTATTATGCGCAGATAACTTTATTCAAGTTGTCGACCTGCGTCTGCCAGCACATCAACGTAACATAAAACTTATGATACCTTCTAATTTGCGCTATCATATGTTGCAAGACAATACCAACTTTCTTCTAACCCGGGCAGGAGTAATAGTCAGGCTGGCTCATGTCTTATCACAACATTGATGATGCTCAGGATACGCAGGTAGGATTACTAAAAATACCAAAAGAATGTTGCTCTTTCTATGACTGCGGTAAGGTTAATTAAGCTATGTGACTTTCCTACGCGCCCATCATGTAGTGAAACGTCGCTTAGGCATGCATTTAGAATGCACACACAGCGTTTGTATTAACAAATTTGCAAGTGTGCTACCCAATATTTTTCCCCGTGCAAATAATAGGTTATAGTATTTTTAAACACAAAGTGGAAATAGATTCATCATATAAAATATGAAATGTTTTGCCAAAATTTTTGTTGTTGACAAGATACTGCCTTTCTTCGCAACTAATGGGCTAATTGTCAGTACTTGAATATTGAAAGGTCGCCAGAATTTTAACCAACGTTGTTTTATTTCATTATAATTCATAAAATCAATTTTTTGACAGTTGAACTTCTTGTAGATATATTCGAGCATTTTCTTTTATTATTAAGATTATAATTAATATATTGCATATATGGCTAATTCAAAATATTGCTAAAACGAATATGATAACAGTCGTATAATTGACTCAAGCTTGGCCGAAAGGCGTTATTACTTTTGTAGATGAAGCTTGGGAAATAATTAAAATATAAGAAAGGCGATAAGCTATCATGGCTGGTAAATGAACTAGGGTTAGACAATACATTAGAGCAGCAATGAACTCTTGAACCAAATTCAATGCTATGGCGAACGTGATCACATTTTGATATTGTGAATTAACTTATCTCTGCCAGCGTTCTTGAAAATTTGATATAAAACAGTAAGTAAAAGTCTCGATGTATGTATTGTGCAGAGTGGTCCAAACACAGGCCGCGAACCACATGTGGCCCGCAGCTTCATTATCTGTGGCCCGCATCGCATTGGCAGAGTATCAAAAAATTGCATTTGGTGTTGTTTCGTCAGAAAATTCTTTTAGCATATAGTTACATCACTAACGTCACTAAACGAGAATATCGGTCAGAGACCGAAGACTTTTCGATAGACAGTTAGGGGATCCCCCCCCCCCCAAAACCGCTCTTACTCCATAGTGACACCTTGTTTCCCATCACTAATTAATTATTAACTCGCTAATTATACGACATAATTTATCCAAAATTAATAGGCTTCTGGTCCGACATATGATGAATGCACGTGCAAAATCTGGAGCAGATTCAATCTCGCTTTCGTGAGATATCGCGTGCATCTAACAGACAGACATACAGACAAATTCCTATCAACATACTTACCAATTAAAATCGATAAGTAATAACTAGTGTTATGGCTAGTGTTACCACAATTTGTGACTTCAGTGCGAAGCCGATACTCATGGGTATATTGCACCACAACGTGACTTTCGCCATTTCGGTGCTCGGTGTGAGGATACTTGATTTGACGCATTTGAATGGTTGAAAAAATACCTATTGAAATCTTAGTAAAAGGATTCAAGCCTTCTAGAAATCACATTTGAACAAAAATATATCAAATAAACTTATATAGTTTTACACGCAGTAAATTGACTACATTTGTAACGTCAGCGATTTCGCAATAAAAAAATCATTCATAAAGATTAATTGCATCTCTAGCTACGTTTTATCTCTTTCACCTTGACAACAGACGGAACACGGAATCTTACAAATTACACATTGCTCTGAAACCCCTTTCTAATCTGCCTCGTCAAAATGGTAATAAAGTAGAATTATCTACTTAATTAAACCCTAGCTGCAAATTTCAAAAATAATTTGAAACAGACGACATGACTAGCAAGCTAGATATTTGTGTCTTAAATATTGTGAGGTATTGAAGTTCGCCTTGAAACAACTATTTGCTGACATCTCTGTCGCCAGTCTGAGATGTAACATGCTCTAAGCGTGTCTGAATGACTATTGCTGTTTCTACGCTTAATTGTTTTTGCTTAGAGCATATTTGCATGGAAATGTTATATTGTTCATTTATTTTTGTAAAATTATTCAATCAGTGTACTGTGATTAAAATACCGTTGGATTTTTGGAACGAATTCGTTCATACATTCGTGAAAGAGATATTACTACAAAAAAAAATACAAATACGCGATACATTAATGAAAATTACAGAAATCATTTGATTGAATGATCATTTACACTATGATGTCCATCTTCATATAGTGAACAAATCAAACAAGAAAAAATAACAAAAAATATGTCAAACACTCACATTTTGAAAATACAATTAATTTTAATCACATATATGTGCATAAATACTATAGAATAATACAAATAAAAGTTGCATGTCGTACCAAGAAGTTGAAAGTTAGGACTATTATTTTTATATCTTTATCTTTTTCATGTTTATTCTTTATTATGTAGGCCTATACCAGCGGTTCTCAAACTTCTTTGTATTTTGACGCTCTCTAAAAAATTTCTCAAGTTGCGACTCCCCATAAAAAACGTCCTTAATGAAAAAACTTTTTGGCAATAAGTTTTATTTAACAAACCTAGACGAAAGTCAGTGAAATCGAATTTAATGTGACGGTTGTACTTGCATATTTTTTTTACAATTGTCATTAAACCTTGGTGTGGATTGTGAGAGCCGCACGCAATTCCTATTCAACATTCACTCGCGAGGTATCGTTTGAGGCTCACTTACATGATCAAGTAGTTTGAGCTTCTCTAGTGTCAGCTATTGACGATGTGTAAAATTTGGACAGACAAACCACCACTGGGATGAAGCGCAGCGCTGATTATACTCACAGACCATATGTATAATTAACTTTTAGGGATATTTTCTTACAATTAGATACGGGGAAACAATGAAACACAAATAAGTTTTGGGGGTAGAAGTTACAACGATCAATAGAAAATTGATAAACTGAAAATTTACTTGACGCTTATTGATTTTCTTTATTGCAGTATAATGGAATGTACAGAATTACCAGAACTAAATAAGTCATTTATAATAATGTAAGACAACACGTGTTTACGGCATAGTATAAGGAGCTCAATACACTCTGAGTGAGCAAGTAAATAGAGACCGATAAATTCTTGGTCCGATTGTAACATAACAATGTCGATCGACACGAACATGATTTCTTTCATTTTATGATGTTCGAGTAGATACTTCATAGCTGAAGTTCATTAGGTGTTGTAAGTTTCGTAAGCTGATTCCACTTGTGTTTGCTTAGTTGTCGCAGGTAGAGCTTGTTCGTAACCGGCGGTTTCCTGTAGCACGTTCGAATATGATGGTTGAGAAACTGGGTCGTTGGAGAAAGTTGCTGATTAATGAAATAAAAAGTTCGTTCAACAACTATAGCAGAAATATCAATTTAATTTTAAATGTTGACGAACATACATCTCAAAGTGATGATTTCACTTTGTTTTCACTTAACTTAAGAGCAAATGACAAAATACTGCAAAATATAAATTTTCTATGACTTCACGATGCAAAAAATACTAGACCAATCTCTGTCATATTTTAGTAATCCGAGATGAGAATGACTCATGAGAAGGCAATTTTCGGGTTCTTTCAAATTTGCCTAACATCATGTTCAAATATTTTCCCATTGATGATGAAAGGAAGCTGGTGAATGTCATATGTACTTGTTAAATGTTCAGAATATTTTAATGATTGATCAATATTTTACGCGTGAAAGAGAAATTTTTCGGTTCTTACTACCTTTTTCTTGTATAGTTTCGTAATTGTGTTCTTTCGCTTCTGCAATTTTCTTTAACTTCTTGTTTTTCTTCATCAGTTTGTATATGATTAAGGCAAAGACAACGTAGAAGATCAGTGGAATAAGAAAACCAATCACAAAACTGATGATGTTGAACTCGAACGATTTCTTTTCTAAAAATTATATAACCTTAACAAAAACCTAAATATTACAGATTTCCTAACTCCATTGAAAGTTTTGGGTCTGTAACAAGCACAACTGAAAATGACAAATTCACCATGCATATTGAAATGTGAAAGTTGAATAATATTATCCCTAAATCGAAAGAAAACTTTCTTAAACAATAAATATTCCAGTAGGTGTTTCTCAAATTTCATGATTTTTTTAAGGAAATGAACCGTTGTCCGCTAAAGTCATAGTTCATTGTCATGAATTTTCGATTGGATTATTATATAGGTATTGGAACATAATCTGTTAGTATCTAATTACATTTCCTTTAAAATATTTCCTGAAACTTAATTCTGATTCAGGTTTCAGCCGAAATAATACATCAACAAAGTAAACACGGTTCACTAATATCGGCTATGCTTTATATACTATTTTCACACTTTTTTGCGCTGTACAAGCAATAATTAAAAACTAATTTGCGACATATCTACAATTTAATTAAGATAATGCACCAACTATTCTCCATGAATTCCGCATGAGGGAGTGAATTCTCATGATTACATCCAATTGAGTAGAGCAAAAGTAAATATTTGGGATTATGATAATTGAATTAGATTTATACCTGTTGGATTTCCTACATAAGAACCTTTGACAGGTCAAACGCATTTAATTATTTTTATATGTGCTGATTAGTTACGATTTGGTTCTGGTTGAAATGAATACACGTATCCTACGCTCGTTGCTTTCATAACCTGATTGGTTTCAGGTCTCGTGTCCGCTGGTATCCCCTATTCAAGCAAAGGATAAACCTATATATGTTTTATTTATTTCTGCCGTATCCTGGAATGTATTTTATTTGTACTATTTCTACCCTTAAAAAGGCTTGTGACCATGTTTTGAAAATAAAAGAGAAATTTAAAAAGTTACTCACTCAGCAGTATTGACGGACTCGTTCGCAAGCAAATTTCATTTTCACAAGGCGTTGTTGACACGACGAATACACTACAGATAAAAAAGTAACATTGAGTGAAATAACCTTATTAAATACGGTTTGAGATAAAAATAGATTTTAGAGCAGCGCGTTGGTTATGTACATATTGCACCGAACATTGATATTTTGACTCTTGTATCGTCGATTAAAAACTAGCACACCTGTAAGATTTTTCTCTGTTAAGTTTCCGATTCTGTCCTACAAATATTGCATGCTCCCCGACATTTCTCCGTCGCCTTCGTTTCTTGGATAAGACATCGATTGTTTGAGTGACGTTACAAGATGATCCCGAATTATCGCCAAGATTGACGACTTGCCTATCGCCAGTAAATCTGCCATGATGGTAGAATGGTAAAAAAGAAAAAGTTGCTAGAAGTTAGGAGTAATAATTTAAGAGAGACTGGGTCTGTTACATGTGAAATTGTTTCATGTAATTGATGTTTCATTTTACGAATATTCCCGTCTGTAAGTCATCAGCAAATTTCAATCTGTAAACTTGTTTGATTATTGTCGTCCATGGTTATCATATAATAACAGTCATATCAAAAATTATTTGCACTACTTTTACAGCAAACCTGTAAACTGGCAACGCTACGGCGATATATTCTGTGGTTGAGCTCTGTGCCTTGATCAAATTCTCCATCTTGAAATGTGTGTTTTCACCAGAAGATTCATCATGTACGATGATAAATAAACAGCTGAATGGAATGAACATATTTACAAAATGAACAACGAGAGCAATGCAAATATGCAAAAATATACTGGCATGAAGGTCAAATGACTAATATATTGGATGTTTCCCCGTGCCTTGATTCCCAAAAAATTCCCCCTATACTTTACCATTGCAAACAAATAGTTTAAGTGTTCAAAATTAAATTATGATTTTTAGTAAAAATATTAAAACAAGTGCCGCTGATGGGAAGTGATTGGGCATCATATGACTCAGATGAAATTACAGATAAATTAAAATGAATATCCTAATTAGTTTTTTTTCCTTTTATTTTGTTTTGAAAAATAGGTTGATAGGTTACTTCAGAAGACAAGAGAACAACAGCAATTTGAATTTAGAAAATCAACCATAGGTCGTCGGTACGGCTATACCTTTATTTTGGGTATAGTATATTTAGTAGTTGTATTCTCACAATACAAACCTTAGTAAACCGTTGCTGTCATCGGGTTTAGTCACGGTTATTTTGCGAATCCCGTTACTGTCGGTGGCATCAAAGGAAGCGATTGGTTTTGCTATTGCATCCGGTGCTGCAGAAGAAAAAAAATGGAAAAGCCATCCTCAAATATAGTAACAGTAAAAGTAATTAATCAATTTATGCGAACTAGTTTTTCATGGCGTAATACAAAAGATTTTAAACAATTTAGTTTTCTCATTCTGTAATATGATAGTATTTAGACGAAATTTTATTTTATACAAGTATTTTCGATTCTTTTGCAGACTGTGACCAGTATTTGGCTATTTCTTCGTAATGACAATGAATAGTCATACGCAGAGGTTGGTACAATATTACCTCAAATTCTGTTGGTTTTATTCATGGTAAACAACAGATCTGTATATGAGATTTCCTTTTACCAACAACTGTGGCTTGTATGGAATAAAATATTATTTTAACTCATAAATTGACATCAAATTGCGGCGTAAAAATATTGATCTGTGGCTTTGAAATAATACCGATCGAAGTCAGGTAAGTATACCGTTACCATATCTAAACATTGATTGATAGCACGAGCATATATAGTTTCGAATCGGATCCAAAATTATATAGCTTAAACATATCACTACGTTGTAATAAAACACATTGAATGACTTCTTACACAATTGCTTATTAAGAAGTTTATCAGGTATATCTCATTATTTCCTCACCACGGATTCTCTGATCTGTTTTCTTTGATTATATCTATGTTAGGTGTTGGCGGGCATGTAATAGCCAACTTACAGTGTTGTAATAAAAATGTAATAATAAATATACTGATATAAATTTGTAAGGATAAGTTGCATGTAAAAAAGAAATTGAACTTCTGTGGCTTGACGTCTACGTCCCATTCAATCTGCATTTATAGGCAAAGATTTCTATACTTTGAATGAGTTATCTATTGCTGAAATTCTGCGTACAGTTGATAAAATAATAAAAACCTGCTGGTTTTCCAACACAATATCCTTTTGCATTCACTGCCTCGCTCAGTCCCGCACATCCGATAACTTGTATTGATACTGTGCAGTTTCTGTTGGGTACCGGGGTATATGTACGCGGCATTGATATGTTGAATGAGTCCATATGGGGAGAGTTTACATTCGATCGTGTTGCAATTGTAGTGCAATATCTCGTGACCTGAAAAATTGATAGGTAATACTCAACAGAGAAAGATATTCCGAGCATTTGCAGTTTATTTTTTATTCGGGGCATCTGAAGCCATTCAAACTATAAATCTGAGAGACGGAAAGAATAGAAAGATGATTGGGTCATGTCTACTTCGATGTCCTCATTTCTCCATTTTCAAACCTGTCTCTTACTTTCAAACCTGCAACGTTTACTGGTTGGTTATTGTTTTTCCAAATCCATTGTATAGAACAGTTGGTCGATAGAGATGCAGACGTCACGGGTTGTGTTTTTCCATCTGTTTTTGCAGTTGTAGTAGCTGAATAAGTTGAGCGGCATTCATCGTCTGACACACAAACTTTGATCTGATATATAATATACATGAATATATTAGTATTGAAGAGAGGAATTCTTTTTGGGAAAAGTCCAAAATGTGGCGTCTCACATATTTTTACATTTGTTCGACTTGTGTGTCTGTATATATGCATAGCAACTCTTGAAAATTTCGAATGGCTTAATTTTGGAATAAAATTGTAGACAATGCGACATATTACTATACGCTATACTTTTGTGTATACTGATATAAACATTTTGCCGGAAATAACGTTGCGATATACTTCCTGTTTATATATTCTGGACGTGATATCTCGATTAAGAGTTCTGGTGAAAAATAATACCAGTATCACAATACCGACTCACCGTTACATTATATTCAGTAGTTGTCTTTAATCCTGAAATCTCACGGATCACTGATGTGTTTGATTTAGGAATAATGAATGTCGAAAAGCTTTCTTCTTTGGTAATATAATTATTTGCTGTAATTCTGAAATGAAATAAACATATTTTCTTAGCGAACCTTCGCCCAGACAAATTAACGCTCTCATAATCAGTACGGGTACTTCGGCGTAGACGTGAGCTTCGACTGGTACGCGAAAGTAAAAAATTGTGAATGAATGCTCAGTTTAAGGGCGTTTGTCTAATAGGTGACTTAAAAATATTCACCTTTTTGAAAAATTTATAAAATAAACTTTTAACCAACTTTGTAAAATAACGTGTTTTAATAAGAAGAATAAATAGGATAGTTACTTGTGTCGAAAGCCAACTGCATATCTGCTTGGATTCCAGGTAACGAACAAACTTCGGCTACATGATGAATTTGTGATTGATGTAATCGTTGGATTTCCATCAACTGTGATGAAGGCGCAAATATTAGAAGTGTTTAATATACTTTAGTTATCCAATTTTTTACTCAAATTGACTGCGGTAATCAATTCTGGAATAGTATTGGAACCTTTTGACAAATACAATTCGGTATAGATTAGCTCTGTTACTAGTAAAATGTTGTTAATTTGTGGCAATAGGGTTGGTTCAACTGGTTATGAGCCTGTTGTCACAAATGCAGTTCCAAATATTTGAACGAAAATTTAATCAAAGAACATCACCAAAGAATAATGGCTCTAAGTTTTTGAATTTAATGTTAAGAAATATAAACAATTACCTTTGAAGTCAAAAAATTCCTTGCTTGAATTATGAGCACGACAATAGTATTTCCCTATGTCCAAAATTGTTGCGTTGTCAAAGTGTAGCGTGGAGGAACTTCCATCTATTTTCTGATAAATTCCATTTTTTTTAAAATCTGTTGTAACTTGTTCATGAGAGGATTCCTTATACCATTCTGCAGTTGTGTTCACGCAATTCTTTACTCGACATATTTTTTCGTGGTGTGACGGGTCATCATCACTGCCGATTTCCGGTGTTGAATGCTCTGCTTTAGATAATTTTCAGTAAGTCATTTGTACAAAAACCTAAGATGGTAATAGCTGATTCGGCGACGCGAGGCGCTGTTGCTGCAATGTTGGGGCTTTGTCAGATACGTTTGCTCGCTTTGTAGTTAACGTAATACTGGACGAGACAAAGGACATTTTTTTGCATAATGTAGAAAGTAATCTAAATGATATTGAATAATTTTCAGATAATTTCAATTATAATTCTATATTCTCAATTCCCATTCCTAATTTTATCTAAATTTGATGCTCAAATACCTGAGTGAACTAATGAATTTTCATCTAGTATATTTGTCATGTTAAGTTGAACCTAATATTTTATTTATTTGCTGAAGGAATTGCTTCCGTCGTAAATTATTTATCGCTGTAATTAATCTGTAAATTATTATTAATGTAAGCAACAATTATTTGAAACTTTTGTGGGTAATATTGTCGCAATCTATTGATCATTGTATCGTATTTATTATTGGTTCGTGTTAAATGAAATTATGTCTACTAACAAGTTGCGAGTGGAAGAACATGAACAAACTACTTTATGTCATTTGTTGAATTCGTAAAAAATGCAACAATTCCAAGACTTGGTTGCTATATAGTTCATACCTCTTCAGGTATCGGTTTGTGTATTGGTCTCAGTGGTTATAATTTAATGCAAATAGCGATTACAGGATATATTTAAAAGAAATTAAATCAAAGTAACATTTAAAAACAACAAGAATTGCGACTGTGAAACGCGGAAAATATTCTTCCTAGTACGTTTAGCACGTTCGATTTTGTCAATTAGTGATTAGTTGTGGGGTTCAGATTAGAAGAGATTTTAGATTTATTTTAGATTTTAGACTTGAAACCCAAAGTCGGAGTAATTCAAACTTTTGCGACCCTTGTTATCTCAAAATTGTCGTGTATTGAAATGTTGCTTTCAATTTTGGAAAACATTTCTGAAAACGGAATTTACCTTCTTCTACGGCTATACCTGATAGATTTGTGCTGATACTCGGAACAACGTTATTTTTGCTTCGGTTTCACGCAATTTATCTCATTTTTTTGTCATGGCTTAGATTAGAAACTATTAAAAAAATAACCTGATTGACAAATGTAAAATAATAGTTCATGGCAGGTGGTGTCAACCCATTGATAAGTGTCTCTTCCTATTAACAAGCAATCTTCTCCACTAGCATCATTGTTCGGCTGATTGTATTTCCTTCAATAAATGTATAAATCAATGAAATTATTAATCAATTTATTTTTTCAATATCAGATTTCGTATATATTCCATTTGTCGTTACCGACAACGCAATATCATAAATGCTTTCGGAAATCAGAAATTCTTCTTCAGAAATTCTTATGGTGAATTTTATGAAATTTATACAGGATAAAATAGAATTACGCAATGGTCTATTTATCATTATTCAAGATCTAACCAGTTTTGATATCCTACTTCTCCTCTCATTATCATATCAGTACCATCCTGCCATTTCCAATCTCCTTCTGTAGCTTTGTCGTTACCTCCAATGAAGTAAGAATTAATTGATCCAACGAGTCTGGAATTTTCGAACAAGAATGAATTTTAATCTAATAAGATACGTCAGGGTGGTCCAAGGTTGCGAGATTGGCAAGCCGCAAAAGTTTTGAAGATGTCTTGCGGGACGTAGTCGGAGAAAACCCAAAAGTGATCAAAACATCGCGATTTTACTCACTTTAAATATATTTAGGAATGGGGGGTTACCTCTCTGATCGTTTTTTTAAGGAAGATATATATAGCCTTCATTTATTTTAATTGCTTCCCGAGAAATTCATTTTCGGTATATTTGCTCGTGTTTGGTTTTTAATGTCGCTTAAATTATATTCTTTTGTGACAGATATTACTTTAAAACACACCAGACACTGTGGTTTCACGTTTTTGTGGGTAAGGAAATAGGTTTCCCCCCAGTTCACACCGGTCACCTTTTCTACACTCATTTTGTTACGAATTGTTATATTTGGTTAATTTTATTACTTATAGCATGAGCGGCCTGCTCATGACCTGGTGTCATCGTCAAAGAACAACCAAGCCTAAGTTGGGACTCCCAGCTAAATAAAAACAAGATCGCGCGGCGCTAAGTCAGCTCTGCGGATCGTCACTGCTGTCACGTGTCTAACACTTGAGAATAAAGGAGTGTTTTACTGAAATAAGGGCACTAAAAGTTATCTCCAAATGAGGAGTTACTCGATGCGAACTTAAGACACGAAGTTTGGCTAAAATGCACGACTTTTCTCATCGGCGTCGTCCTGTCTGAAACAAGACAATCCATTCTCCTTGTACCGATCACATGACGTCATTCCCATATTGTCACTGTCTTGACGTTTTTTAATGAAACATTGAAAATCCCACATCGGGATTAGGAAATGGGCAATTACCAGTTGGAATAGTTTAAAAATAACTCAAAAATGTTCTTATGAAAATCGAAATAAGATAGATTGTTTCGGTAATAAATGGAGATGGATCGACTTGTCTTGCGCCTCGGAAATGCAGTAGCTCGGAATTGATTGAAAAATCAAGTTTTTGGTCTTGGCTTGCACCCGACACTGAATTTATAAACTCACTCAAAAGTTGCATTAATAACATAGGTCATTCTTTGATTATCAACTTTTGCCAAGTATCCTCCCAGTGATTCGCAGGTAGCTTTTGCTCCTGCGTAATTCTTTCTGTTATCGTTGAAAAAAGTCAGTTCATACTGATCCACGCATTTTTTTGCCAACGGAGCTATATAGAAAACAATTCGATTATAGCAGTTGGTAACACTCTTATTAAAAGGACACTAATCGATCTGTCGATGATAGTCGTCAAGAATACTTACTAGTCGACGATATGTTAAAACGTAAAAATATCACTGGTTTTACTGTATGAATACCGAGATAATAATTAGATTTACCAACAGAATTACAAGTATAAAAATCTGCACTTTCACTTTTAGAAAAAATTCGTTTGTTCAGTTTGAAACATTAATGTTCTTTACAGCTGTAAATATAATTTTGTTTCTTTCAGTGTACGCAAATATCACCAAAGACAAACCATATACATATATATTTTGCATTGCGCGTTGCATAAAACGTGAGAATACCAAAATTTATCTTACTTTGTGCGTGAGATACTCCAAGTATAGTTGACATAAGGATACAGCGTAACAATTTTCCCAACGCGTTCATTTTCATATTTTCCTCAATAAACTCCGGATTATAATTTTTCCCGGTTATTTTCTGTAAACCATATAGGACGTGGACTTTGATGCACAGTGTTTTCCAAGATTTGTATTAGATAATTGCTAAAACTATATATTTAAAGTAATTTTAAAACCTATAATCGATTTTAGTGAATTATTGACCATCGTAACATGCTCGCTCATATTGTTTTTAGTTTTACGAATCTTGTATTCACACATCTCTCCTCAATAAGCTATCAGTAATCTCGTTCGGTCATATGTATCATATACATATATATAAAAATACCCTCAAAAACAGAATAAACCCTTTAAAACAGTGATGAGTTAGTCAGGTAACATTTTTTTAAAGTTATATACATACGAAAAAATACAAATATAAAGGGTGGGCCAAAACACTTCACCATCTTTGTAATTTTGAACATTGTCTGAATGTAAAAATGGTAACATGTTTGGCCCACCCTGTGTATAAATAAACAAAATAACGTTTGAAAATAAAATAAAAAATAAAGCCAGCCAGTTTCGTTGCAATCCGCGTAAAGTGGTCTGATGGCCGTCATACTATACAGGCCAATATAACATCATTTAAAGTACATCTGTTCGTTTCATATATTTTACAAATGTATCGCTGGGTTGGCCATATATATATATATATGTTGTCACAAAATAGTAGTATATATAGATACAAGCTATGCTACAAAAACTCGACATATCATGGCTGCAATTCAAAAGAAAATCTATGGAGTGATCTGTAATTTTTCATCTCAATACCTGCCGTTCAATTCCATTGCTTCGAAACACTATCACTAACGTCACTAATATACTATAAATTGCGACCGTTTTCCCATTTCACTTCTATTATTCGCAAATAACTTCGTTCAAGATGTCGACCTGCGTCTGTCAGTACAACATTAAAATTAACTTAAGATATGATATGATTAATTGCGAGACAATACCAACTTCCTTTCACATTTCACTTTTATTATCTGCAGATAACTTTTTCAAAATTTCGACATCCGTCGGTCAGCACATCAACGCAACATTAAATTTATGATACCTACTAATTGGCGCTATCATATGTTGCAAGACGATACCAACTTTCTTCTAACCCGGTCAGGAGTAATAGTCAGGCAGGGGCATGTCTTATCACACCATTGATGATGTTTAGGATACGTAGGCATGATTACTGGAAATACCAAAACAATGTTGCTCTTTGTTGACTCTGGTATGGTTAAACTATGTGGCTTCTCCTACGCGTTTCCCATGTAGTGAAACGATATGCATTTGAAATGCACACACACCGGGTTTATATTAACTAATTTTCAAGTGTGCTACCGAATATTTTGCCCTGTGCAATAATGTGTTACACTGTTTTCAGACACAAAGTGGGTATAGATTCATCCTATAAAATATGGATTGTTTTGCTAAATTGTTGATGTTGTTAAAATATTGCTTTGCTCCGCAACGGATGGGCTGATTTTCAGTACTTAGAAGGTCACTGTTTTTTCCAAGGCCTACAGCGCCCGATATGTAAACACCAAAATTGTGCTGTTTTATTTTAATTCATGAAAACTTTATTGACATTTTACCTCCCTATAGATATATTTGCATTGCTCTCTTATTATGAAGATGATAATATATCTTATATATAGCTATGTCACATAAATTTCAGAAACGTATTAGTCGTATTATTAACTCAATCTTGGCCGAAGACCTTATTAATTTTGTATAGAGAGCACAGGAAATAATTGAAATAAAAGAATGGAGATTGGGTATCATGACCGGGAAATGAACTAGGCAGACACAATGCATTATAGCATCAATGAAACCTTACTCAATATTCAATTTTTTGAAGAATGTGATCTCATTTCTGATATGAAAAATATGCTCGATGCCAACCTTCTTAAAAATATGACTGCGTACACACAAACAGTAAATACAATTCTTGATTTACGTATATTTATATTCTTGATTTATGGCTTCTGAAATGATTTTGATCAAAATTTGCTTATGACATCATTTCATACTCGCGCATCGACATAACATCTATTACGCATTATCTACTGGATCTTGTGAAATTTATGAAAAAGATTTGTTACTTGTCTTCAACTGGAAAAGCAGCTGCCTAGTCTTTCCAATTTCAGTAGTCTCGTTGGTGCGTTGTTTTTTTTGTGACTAAACGCTTTTGTCCACAACTAGAGAATCATTCTACTTTAAGTTTTCCGCACTATTATTTTTATTTTTTGTGTGCTCAATATATATTTTTTTTTCTTTTTTTTCATTTTATTGATTTCATAAAAATAAAATCCAAGGCAATAACAAATGTATAACATATTCACGTAACATAATTTTGCTCTTTTAACTATGACATATTATTCCACTTTTTATTATGTAAAGCTAATTTGCCCCGGTCAATTGCATACTTTATTTCGATATTTCTTTTTTTATTTTATTTTATTTTCCATTGTTTTCATATAAGTAAAAATATAGACAAGCGTATAAATTGATATTACAAAAGCATAACATATTTATTTAACATGATTTCACAATTTTAACTATGACATATTATTCCACTTTTTATTATGTAATGGTAATTTGCCCCGGGTAATTGCATACCTTTTCTCGCTTTCTTTTACACATTGGATAAAGTCAACAAAAATGCCAAATATTGGAAGAATACGTTGCAGTTTACATCGATATAAAAAAAAAACGAGCACAAATTAATATACAATTGATTGACATGTTATTCGGAGGGTTAAAATAACCTGAAAAACATTCTTTTTTGTCCAGAGTAATTGTGCTCAATATTTCATTTAAAATTTCCTATTCATGTGTATATTGCCCCACCGCGTGTCGGTCCTATTCACCTTGTTTGACAACGAATGGAACAGGGAATCTATACGAACTACACAGTGGAATATTTTTCTGAAATCGGTGTCTATTCTGCCTGGTTAAAATGTCAATAAAGTATCGCAAATAGTGTGTAGAATTAAATTCACCTTAACACAGCTATTCGCCGACTTCTCATTCGCCAGCCTACGATGTGAAATGCTCTACGTGTGTCTAACTAAACTATACTAGTACTGTTTCTTCGCCCAATTGTTTCAGCCTATTCGCATGCAAAAATAATGCTCATTTATGTTTATGAAATTATGCAATCAGTGTACTGTGATTAAAATACCGTTGTATTTCTAGAACGAATTCATGCATACGTTCGTGGCAGAGATACTACGAAAAATACAAATATGCGATACATTGAAGAAAAGTACAGAACCGGTGTGATTGAATGGCCATTTAAATTACGATTCCCATTCTTCTTATAATCAAAAATGAAAAAAAATACAGAAAATATGTCAAACATTCGAACTTAGAATATACCTTTAATTTTAATCACATATATCTGTATAAATACTATATAATAATACAAATTAAAGTTTCATGTCGTAACAAAAAGTTAAAGTTTGAATAAAGATCAAATGATAGCTTGGATAGATGAAGCATAATTTGTATTGGAAAATTTCTATTGCTCCCGAAATAAAATAAAACTATGTATTGAAACCAAAGAAGCGATACGAGCAGAAAACATGTAAAAATTAACCAGTGTTTTAAGCCTTCGAATTAATCTTGGGTATTTTCGTAGTTTATTTTCAACCAATTTGAGGGCTATATGCAAATCGCACTTCCACTTTCGCATTTTTTTTAATTATGAGGTGTTTTACATCTTTCTTCGTTTCATATGGGGCTATGTTCGCGCATTCGCGTACAACTATTGATTATACAAATTTATTATGTCTATGAAGAAATCCCGGGTGACGCTTACGGTTGTAAATGTATGTGGGAGGAAAGATAATTGAACCCTTCATGTAATTATTAGATCATATTTTTGATAACAGTGCCGTACATTGATACCTCGGTAGTAGAACGACTCGATACTCGAACAATTCGGCGGTCGACAAATAAATTCTAGTCCTAAATACTGCGGTACTCGAGCGAAAATTCGGTGCTCGAACACCCAAGCGCCTTCGAGTGATATGACGTCACCTGAATCTCGGTTGCCTATTGGCCATTTAACAAGAGAGCGATGTTAAAATATATGGACACGAAGACCTCGGTGTGTATTGTGAAAGCCGCACGCATTTTCTATTCAACATTTACTCGCGAGGTATCTTTAAAGGCTCACTTACAAGATCAAGTAGTTTGAGCTTCTCTAGTGTCAGCTATTGGTGGTTTGTGAAATTAGGACAATTACTTCACCACCAGGAAGAAATACAGTGCTGATTATACTCACAGGACATATGTTGTTGACTTTTGGGAAGCTTTTTCACTATTAGACACTTTCAAGTACCGCTTTTTGATTTTCTATATTGCAGTATAATGAAATGCACAGAATAAACAGAACTAATTGAGTCGTTTAAAATAATGTATATATATATGACAATACATGTTTACGGCATAGCATAAGGAGCTTAATACGCTCTGAATGAGCAAGTGAATAGAGACCACTAAATGCTGGGTCCGGCTGTGACATAGAAATGTCGATCGACACCAACATGATTGTTTACAAAGTTCAACATTTTTTTTTCATTTTATGATGTTCGAGTAGGTACTTCATAGCTGAAGTTCTTTAAGTGTTGTAAGTTTCGTAAGCTGATTCCATTTGTGTTGGTATAGATGTCGTAGGTAGAGCTTGTTCGTAGCCGGCGGTTTCTTGTAGCACGTTCGAATAGGCTGGTTGAGAAACTGGGTTGTTGGAGAAAGTTGCTGATTAATTGAAAAAAAAGTTCTTTTAACAACTACAGCAGAAATATCAATTAAATTTGAAATATTGACGAATAGATGGCTCAAAGTGAGACACCTATTTAAATAATTTCCAATAATTTCTTTTTATCACTTAAGAGCAAATGAAAACATAATGCGAAATATAACGTTTGTATGACTTAACGATACAAAAAATATTAGACCCATCTTTGTCATATTTTAGTAGTCTTGGATAATGGGAATGACTCCTGAGAAGGCATTTTCTCGTGTTCTTCAAAATTCACTTAATTTTATGTTCAAATATTTTTGCATTGATGATGAAATGAAAGCTGGTGAATGTCATATGTACTTGCTGAATGTTTAGAATAATCTATAGGTTGACAAGAAATAATAGTCTATGCGTGAAAGGGAGATTTTCGGATCACACTACCTTTTTCTTGTATAGTTTCGTAATTATGTTCTTTCGCTTCTGCATTTTTCTTCAACTTCTTTATCTGCTTCATCTGTTTGTATATGATTAAGGCAAAGACTACGCAGAAGATCAAAGGAATAAGAAAACCGATCACAAAGCTGACAATGTTGAACTCGAACGATTTTTTTTCTATAACTTTAACAAAAACTTGAATATTAGAAATTTCTCAAATAATATTGAAAGTCCTATATATTTCATTGAGTGTTTCCCAAATTTTCCTGTGTTTCAAGGAAATGAACAGTTTTGTGTCTCACGTCAACTGGTTACTGTCATAAACGTTCGATTGGAATATTATAAAGTCCTCGGAACATAATCAGTTAGTATTTAATTACCTTTTCCCTTGAACTATTACCTGAAACTTGATTCTGATTTAGGTTTCGGCCGAAATCATACATCAACAAATTAACACGGTTCTCTAATATCGAACCTTTAATAACAAAAAAACTGCCAATATATTTATTCTATGCCCGATGGTATTTTCACGCTTTTTGCTCTGTAAATACAAGCACTGAAACTTGATTTGCGAAATCTATGCAATTTATTTAAGATAATACATCAACCACTCTGCATGAATTTTATATGAATGCTTGAATTCTCGTGATTACTTCCAATTGAGTAGAGCAAATGCAAATGTAAATATTTGTGATTATAATAATTGAATTTAATTTATACCCGTTGGATTTCCTATACAAGAACTTACCCTGGCTCGTTTTTCCCTAATTGCATAACCTTATTTGTTTCGGGTCTCGTTTCCGCTGGTATCGCCTATTTACGCAAAGCATAAACCTATATAACAGGGATGGCGAACCTTTTTCAATGAATGGGTCAAAAATCATATTTTTATCGCGGAACAGAAGGAAGTGGGTCAAAGATATTTAATCAATGTTTGTATCTATAAGAAACATCTGAAACAAATCATAATACAACGGTTCTGTTAATGTTGGTGTAGTTTAGTGCTTTACTTTACAGCACTTTATCAGGAACTGTTTATGGCACTCGATTAAGGGTACGAAAACACACATATGAATTACGTTTAGGATGATGCGGCAAATTATTTTACAGTTCCAAAGAGTTTGAAGGGAATTCCACTCTGATAGTGCTATATTTTTTTATCAGCTTAAACCATATTAAAAGCACCTTTACACTGCCACATTGTTATTCCAGATTTCTAGGTTTTTATTTCAAGTCTGAAAGATTTGGTATTCTCAACGGCATTGTAGGCGAGAAACTAATAAAATGCAAAGTGGCATCTAGTTCTCGTACAACCCCTAAAACAGTCTGCAGATGCACTTCTGAAAAGACAACACGTTGCGAAAAATGAACATCAATTGGATTGTTATGTCATAAACTATGTCGACAGAGTCAATAGCTGAATAACGGCACACAACGGTGCAGACATGCGTCCAAGATTAGGGGTTTTGAATATTATCATATCGGAAATTAACAATTTGAATATAAGCAATCGCAGCCCTGACTGCCCAACTGACGGTACATTATAATAGTTTAGGTATTGTTAGATTAATTTAAGGCCGATTTTAATATTTTTTATCACTGATATGTTAGCATTTTTCTTGTTTTATTTGTGCCTTGGCGGGTCACGAATAAAACGCGGTGGGTCACTTTGTGACCCGCGGGTCAGTGGTTCGCCATCCCGGCTATATAATATATATTTTTTTATTTGTTGCTGTCCTCTCCTGGAATCTATTCTATTTGTACTATTTCTACCCTTCGAAAAGGGCTTGTGACCACGTTTTCAGAATAAAAGAGAAATTTTAAAAGTAACTCACTCAATAGTATTAACGGACTCGTTAGCAAGCAAATATCATTTTCACAAGGCGTTGTTGACACGACGAATACACTACAGAAAGAAATGTGAAATAACTTATTAAATACGGTTTGAGATGAAAATAGTTTAAACAGCAGCGCGTTCGTTATGCACATCTTGTGCCAAACATTGATATTTTGACTCTTGTATCGTCGAATAGAAAACTAGCATACCTGTAAGGTTTTTCTTTGTCAAGTTTCCGATTCTGTCCTACAAATATTGCATTCTCTCCGACATTTCTCCGACGCCTTCTCTTCTTAGACAAGGCGTCGATTGTTTGAGTGACGTTACAAGATGATTTCGAACCATCGCCAAGATTGATGACTTTTTTATCGCCAGTAAATCTGCCACGATTATAGAATGGTAAAAAAGGAGAAAATAAATGCAGGTGCTAGAAGTTAGAAGTAAGAATTTACGAGAGACGGGGTCTGTTACATGTGAAATTGTGAGATCGAACCATATCTCTGTATAAGTAATTAATGTTTCATTTTACGGGAATTCCAGTCTGTAAGTCATCAGCAAATTTCAATCTGTAAACTTATTTGATTACTGTCCATGATTATCATATAATAACAGTCATATGTGCTGCGTTTACGGCGTACTTGTAAACTGGAAACGCTACGGCGATATATTCTGTTGTTGA
Organism: Styela clava; assembly: GCF_964204865.1. Classification (NCBI taxonomy): domain Eukaryota; kingdom Metazoa; phylum Chordata; class Ascidiacea; order Stolidobranchia; family Styelidae; genus Styela; species Styela clava. The sequence goes on from NC_135250.1 coordinate 24,998,239, forward strand.
GCTCTGTGCCTTGATCAAATCCTCCATCCTAAAATTTGTGTTTTCGTCAGACCATCCATCATTTACGATGATAAATAAACAGCTAAATGTAATGAAAATATTTAGAAAATAAACAAGAGAGCAATGTAAAATTATACTGACACGAAGGTCAAATGACTAATATTATCACCGCATTACCAGCAAATTTCCAGCCAAATGTTAACAGTATTGTGCCGAAAGTGATATTATTTGTACCGGAAGTTGTATAAAAGTGCTTACGTAAATTATAAATAATAGAAAAATTTGGGCACAATTATCGGGCACGAATGACCCAGAGAAAATTAGAAGAAAAAAATAAAATTAATAGCCTTTGAGGGTCCATTTTCAACTGCAGAAAATTAAAAAAATCAATTTGTCCGAAAGCCAAAAAAAAAATAATCTCTTATTTGTTGCGCAAAAATGTAAACAACTCAACTGATTTTTTGCTTGAGTGTACTTTCTGCAGTCAGGATGTGTCAATAGCAACAATAATGTTTACTAGGCACAGCGTCTCTGAATGAAGTATTACAGAGTCCGTTGCACTTGGTAGAGTGCACGGCATGGGTAATCGTTTCCAAAATGTGGCATAATCGGTTCGTATTGGTTTGAAGACGAAAAAGAAAGAGCTTTAACGGTGAATATGAAAAGTTACGCGATGGTGCACAAGGAGTTGTGGATATCACTCAGAATCTTAGACGATGTAGAGATATTGACCGAGATAACAATGGTTCTAGCATTACGAGGCGACCTTCCACACATCAAATCACACCCCTGGCTGACTGAGAAAGCGATTTAGAGAAGGCTGAACAGCAATCAGCAGTGGCATCGAGTGGCCACCTCATTCATTGAACTTGAACGCCCCATATTTTTATTTGTAAGAGTATTTGAAGGAAAAATGTGTATCAGAACAAACCTCAAACAATTGAATTAAATAATTTACTTCATTTTCATAGAAGTAATTGAGAAATTTATGGATCCGTATTTTGAGTAACTCCGTATATACATAAAAACTGGCTAATTGTATACTGCGATGGAGCAATTGTATTTTTACATCACAATACAAACCTCAGTAAACCGTTGCTTTCATCGGGTTTAGTCACGGTTATTTTGCGCATCCCGTTACTGTCTGTGGTGTCATCAGAAGAGATTGGTTTCGCAATTTCTTTCGGAGCTGTTAAAGAAAAAAAATCGATATTTTTTTACGATAATACCAATAATTTAAAATAAAATAATATACCAATTTGTACAAATCAATTTCGTTTTGACGTAACGCATTGACGGTGCATGTAATTTTTGACTGTTTTCATTGGGGATAGTCAAATCATCAAAATGGTTAAAATGAATTAAAACATGTATTGTATTACAATACAAAGGACACTATATTTGGCATGAACTATACAAAATACAGCGAAATAACTTTTATTTTTAAATTTTATTTCAACGAGCATTTTTATTCGTTTGTGGATAACTGGTCAGTGATGACGTTTTTGCATGTCAACTTTGGCATTTCAAAGACAAATGATAATAGATAATGATTCAATAGTCATATACAAAACCTGCTATTATTATGACTATAATTCTGAATGTTTTCTTTATAAAAAGAACATATACGAGTGTAGGTTGTCCCAAAGCGGTTTGTAAGAAACAAATATTATCTGAACCTTTGAACCGACAATAAACTGCGGCCTAATAACATTGATATTTCACATTGAAATAATAACGATCGAAAGTCGCGTAAAATTGCCATTACAAGATCAAACAGTCATTAATAGCTCGAGTACATATGGTTTGAATTCGGTGCAAAACTTCTATAAATTAAATATTTCAATCCCAAAGATGACTTCAGAGTTGGCCATGCCTCATCAATAAAAGGCAAGGATTGCATCAAGTTAAAATATCGTTAGATATATTCCAGTACATAATGAGCTTTTGGCGCAAAGTTTGTAAAAAGCAGCAAACAGAAGACCTACACTGCACATTTGCTACCAATTTTCACCAGAGTGAAAGAGAAAAAGCCGACCAGAGACGGAAAAATATTTATTAGTGATAAACTAACACTAAAAGTAAGTTGAAACAGACTGGAAATTCATTTAACCCTACCCATTACATAAATTTGCTGTTCAAAATAGAAGCGCTCTTAATACAGATCAATGAAATATGGCTAAAATGCAACTTTATGCGATAATAAATGTTGAACAAGTTGAAATTATGGCTAGCCGTAACTCAAGTACAAGCACTGACTTGAAATCAGATTAATAGGTTACGCATGTATAGATAAGAACTGAGAGTTATATCTTCTTTATATATATTCATTGATATAAATTAATAACCAATAATTTCCTGTAGGAACGCAAACAGAGCTACCGTGTTGTACATTTTTGGCTATGTTTCCATGTCCCATATCGTCACAGTAATACCAAAATTGCGTGAGTCTTGAAAAACTTCTTCAAGATATTATTATGTCATTAAGAGTAAATATTCTCCCATGGTTCAATTGTTTAGCCGTATTCGAAGCTATTCGTATGACGCCATAATGGCGCACCGTGGGAAGAAATGTACCCACGATTTGGGGGCATACGCAACTTTGCAACTCGACTATATCTATCAGTCCTGAAACCAAAACATTCGTAAAATGTATGTAATTTATAGTATCTACGATGTCTAATCCCAAAACAGATTTATCTGTTTTATTATCATTATTTTTCATTGTTTGAAATATCTATTTTATCAATATGACGCGCTCTGCACATACACCGAAAATAAGACTTCCCATAAATTTTAAACATGAACAATAAAATAGCAATGCATCCTTTAAATAAACACCAACCAATATGAATTGGACTGAGAAAGTGGATATCACGAGTGTCCACTTTCCTGTGGTATAGCGTAAATTCAAATTTCAAGCGCTCATCTAGAATCTATGATGCAAAAACTTGAATAACGCTTTGCCGATGGTTGTTTCGCCTTTGTGACGTCGCAATAGTTTTATATTTAAACAATATTAATTCAGTATGCTACATAAATCTCCCTTTTTATGTGTTTCGGAATCCCTGGGATAAAATCCAAGTTAATAGATAGGTGCGCAGCATTGCATGAATAACTAACTATTGCATGAACATCTGAAAACCGCCAAAAACTGACTTACGCAATTTGGATATTAGCATGGCGATATTTGTTTTTGATTTGATAACTAGTAACTACATTGATACGTGAATATAATTTTCAAATGAGTTTTTATTATCTGTTTCCAAAATATTAATAAATTAAAAAAAAAACTGCTGGTTTTCCAACACAATATCCGGTCGCATTCACTGCCTCGCTCAGCCCTGCACATCCGATAACTTGTATTGACACTGTGCAGTTTCTGTTGGGTATCGGAGTAAAAGTTTGCGGTATCGATATGTTGAATGAGTCAATAAGGGGAGACTTTATGTTCGATCTTGTTGCAATTGTTGTGCAATATCTCGTGACCTGAGAAATAGATGAATAATTAAAATATATATTCAATGGAACAGTAACAAGGAAATCTTTATTGGGCAAGTAAGTAGTCGTAGCCGAGGTTTCCAATGAGTGAGTATGTAACCACTGTGTTTTGGATTACTCGTGGCGCTAAACCAAATGCGAATTTAACAACAGTTTTATCTAAGGCATTCAAACTTTAATTTTAACGGACGAAAAACATTTGTATGTTCTGCCATATCTATTTTAATATGGGTAAACCTCATCCCGACTCTAAAATTGAAGAGTCATGAAAAAATCATTGCCATTTTATTCGGGACAAGTTTACCCGGACCTATAGCCCTTTTTAATTATTGCCAATTTGTCCAAAGAGTTTATCTACAAGCACTCAAAAATGCTTTAATTAAATAAATTCTCAACATTTTACATAAACATAGCTTGGAAGGGGCAATTTGACAATCCTGCCTGAGTGATCCTTTCTCTATTTCTCTAGTTATTACGTACGTCACGTACTTTCAAACCTGTAACTGTTTCTGGTTTTTCATTATTCTTCCAAATCCATTGAATAGAACAGTTAGTTGATAGAGTTGCAGATAACACAGGTTTAGATTTTCCACTTGTACTTGCAGTTTTGTTGTCTGAGTATTCATAGCCACACATGCTTTCGGACACACAAGCCTCGACCTTATACACATAAACATATTGGTATTATGTATTTTTCTCGAGAAACTTTTCTCATAAAAACATATTCACTATTAAACTATAAATGGTTGGTTTATGTAGGATATTGTCAACCTAGATCAGCTTGCGACTTTTCCACACGATAAATTTAAAAATCTAAACACCAACATACCGTTACAAAATATTCTGTTGAAGCCTCCAATCCAAAAAGTTCTATATGTTGAGGCGTGATTGATGTAGGAACCGATGAATTCCAATAAACCTCTTTTTTGGTAGTCAAATTCCGTGCTGAGATTCTAAAATGAAGCGAAGTAGATTGTCAGTATATGTAAGTCCTAGTAAATGAACAGACATTGTAGCTGTCGATGGCTAGCTATAACGAAATATTTATATATCCACCAAACAATTTTCATACATTTATTATCTCAGTCATAATTTGTTATTAGATATAGTATCAGCTAAATTGCATCGTAGCTTTATCTCTCAGCCATCGACATATTTATATCAATTATATTTATGTACAACGAACAATCTATTATATATCTGCTTCATTGGCACTTGTTTAATGTGTTAATGATGTAGTTTTTTGTACCTGTGAATAACTCCGATAGCATTTTTGTTGGGTATCCATGTCACGATCAAACTTTGATTGCATGACGAATTGGTGACCGACGTGATTGATGGATTTCCTTCCACTAAAAGACCGAAATGGATTTCAGTAATATTGACTGTGCAATTTGCGAATGCGATGATATTTGATCCAAAAATAATAGGAATAATTTAATTGCAAAATAGCAAGTTACTACTGTCGCCTTCAAGCTTCCTGACAACGGCCCCATAGCAATCCGATATAGGAAGTCTGTCTATACGAATTAATTTATATCTCCCTTTGCCATCGCCGAAATACAAATATGGTAAATGGGCACTCCGCGACACAAAAGGGATATTTTATCAAATTAATAGTAAAATGTTATTTTTGTCCGGTATTACCTGATATATATCAAGTATATATAATGACTTTTAGGCTACATTTTCATTGTAAACGAAGTTTACCTGTAACGTTATAGTCAATACCACTATAAGCATCTGTTATTTTACAGGTGTATGTAGCAATATCGGAAATTGATGCATTCTCTATATGTAATATTGAATCATTTCTTTTGATTTGTTGATAAATTCCATATTGTTTGGGCATATTCGTGACAGGACTAAAGTTTCGGTACCATTGTACCTTCATATCCGTGCATGAATCTCTCAGTCTGCACACTATTTTTTTATCATTTGAGATAGCATCGATGGAAATGGCATCTGTAAACAATAGATAGGTATTGTGATGAGTAAACAACATTTTAAACGGCACGCATGATTCTTTTTCGCGAGTAGGCTCTATAGAGCGCTTGTCCAATATTTTTTACACAAGCGGCCTTTTGTAAAGAAATTTGTCTAAAACAACCTTAAACTTGAGTGTTATTGCGACAGATATAGGGTAAAGTACTAATTTCTAGTAAGTTTTTCCAACAAAACAATATCACAAGCTCACAACCCTTATTATACCTAAAATAGTTACCGACAAATTCACAATTCTATTTACGACATTTACAAATGTAACGCTTCACTTGGCGACTGGATGACGTCACGCCCTAATTATCACTTCATATAAGCTTTGAAAAGCAACGATTATAATAATTGTCGACCATTGGCGCAGCAAGTCGTAAACGAAATTCAAGCCATATTTTTTAAATACCTCTGGCATCCCGAATAATTTGAGAGTGTCGCGCGAAAAGTATTGCTCCTACCGGCAAGAGAGGGTGGAATTGGTATGGTGGATATAAAGTTGTACTCATACGCATGCCTCTTCCAAAAGCTAGTTACTCTACTCAACACAAACAACCCAGTCGAATTCTGGCACTATGAAGCTCTCTACACATTGGGATCAAAAATAAAGTCTTTCAACCCATTACTTTATAACAACTCGGCCCCTCACGCAATCCAAATTGACCATCACTGGCAGCATATCCTGAACATAAGTCACGTTACAAAATTAGCCCCATCTGAATGGGGAGGAACTACGTTGAGTTTTCTTTACAACAGACTTAAGAAAAATACATACGAGTACTGTAGTACCGATGTTTGCGACTGGCATAAAATTCATTTAACGGATAGCCGAGTAAAGCCGTATTTTACCAATGTCGAGCGTCAGGTTTCATACCGAATTAAAAGGGACGGCTTTCTTTTCGGACACCGGAAATGGAGGTTCGGCCTTCTTCGGAATACTATAAACTCTCAGCAACCACAACGGAACTGTAAACTTTGTAACAACGCCCCAGATACAACCCCGCATATCTTTCTGAATTGTGCAGCGTACCTGGCACTCCATAACACAATCTCTCGGACATTAGAAAAGTTAACGGGACACAACCTAGTCATACATCGCCAACAGATCTTCAATAACACCTATGATGATAAATTTGAACTTACCGTCCTTAAACTTTTCTCCATCCTTAAATCATAATTTATTACTCTAAAACACTCGCTGGACATTCAGGACAGATACGCAACAAACTGGGATATGGACAATTTACATCAAAAGGTACTTTCTGATTTCGCACAATATGTGGACAAATACAAATTCACATATGGATCAGTACAGGCCTTCGAGCTAAAACCAAATTGGAAATCGTTTACGTATAGGATATTATTAACTCTTATTATTTAACCATTCAAATTAGAACCATTTGTAAATAAATAAAATGTAACGTCCCGACTAGAGCTGGATTTATTACACCCTAGTTGAGATAATTCGCATAGAATTTGAACCTAAGAAGTTGTGCAATCTGCGATAAGTACGTATTTCAGTCTATAAGTTTAACAGCTACGTCATCGCGCCTTAATGAAATAGAACCAGTGTTCAGGTATGGGCAAATACAGAATACGAAGTGATAAATTTGAAAATAGGAATTTCCACGTATCGAACTCTATGATTGGATTACAATCTCATATTGCAATATATTTGATATTTTTAACTCTCCATTATGTCGGAATGTTTGTTACTACAACTTGATTGCTGTAACTAAACTAATATCTACCATTCCAGACTAAAAATAAGGTGGAATAATGAGGTTGAAACGAATATATATAAATGAGCTTTTATTTTTTTGTCATGAAAATAAGATGATTCAGTTAAAGTTAGCACTTGTACTTAGACAAAAATTAATTTATTTGTAATAGAGAGCTTCATTTTTTACAATGTTCAAGTTGTTATCTTTTTTTAAAACAGACTTCAAAATTCGGTGGTTCATATGATGCTATACTTTTCCCACCCTCATAAAAAGATGGAATGGGGTTTTCAGGATCCGGCACCACTCTCTGCTTCTGTACAATTCCAGTTATAAAAAGGAAAATTTGCATCCTTGCAAGTTGTTCTCCAAGACAGCGACGAGGGCCGACAGAAAATGGTATCACGTGACATGATTTGACAAATTTTCCGTCTCGGTCTAGAAATCTCTCAGGTCGGAATTCGTCCGGGTTTATGAAATAATCCGAGTCATGATGAACTGCCCATAAGTTCGGGCAAACCTGAAATAAAATAGATTAAATTGTGGCAAAAATGAATGTCGTTAATATTAGGTAAAATAAATAAAAGCATTCTTCCTTATAGCTATACTTTGTCTAGATAATAGAAGAGAACCGAAAATTAAAACTTACAACAAACATAATTTGTTATAAAATACAATATTCATATTCTATAGTATAGAGAGTGTTTAAAATAGAATTACCCCAAGAGTATGTGCACCAAGATGCCGGACACCAGAACCGTATATTTGTACCATGTTAGGATTTGGCCGTAATTTTATACCAGTTTTCCTAATTTTATTTCTATTACGAGCTTGCGGATTAGTCAAATGACTTCCGTAGTATTTGTACCTGGAATTATGAAGCCGGATTTGGAGCAATGCATTTTTACAACCTAAGTAAGGAGTTTATTGTGAATTGTGTCCGAATCTACCGCTATCAATATTCTTCATAACTATTCTTAACAAAAGAATGAATTCATCAATAACAATTTCTATTGCAAGACGAAATAAGTGTTTATTGTAGAAACAACTTACAGTGGTATTTTTGGGAATAGTATATCCATATAAAATCGCCTCTCCATCTGTTTTATGCATTGCCAACGGCGACAAGGTTCTGTGTCTCATCAGTTCTTGTATAAAAGCGCAAGTATAAGGCATTTCCATTCGATCTTTCATTGATGGAACCCCATCTTCGCCTGATTTAGCAAGACGGAAATATTTTATATAACATGATACAACTAAAAAATAAACGGACACCAAGCTAAAACAAGTTCAAATTTCAAAGTTTTGTCAAACGTCAACTCCCTAAAACTAAACATCAAGAATCCACGAGTCCATGAAAATCCGTATCGAGATTTATGAAAAGAGCGTCATGGTCGTTAAGTGTTCATTCGAATTATAATAACACAGTTAACAACAACAATTATCAGCAAATCCATATCTTATTTGCCAAAAAATTAATGCCAGCAATGTAACAAAACAATTATGGCGTCAACATCATGCTAAAAAATGTCAAATTATCATCCAATTACCAATACAGCTAGTAGAATCTCGACGATTCAACGTATTTTGACGCATAACTTGATGGATAGATTCAACAAACTTTCGGGTGTTGAGAATGATTTGACTATTCAGCTATTAATCGCAAAATTCATCTATTATACATAACACGAGATTTTCGCGATTATTCATATTGTAATTGCATGGATTTTTCTTTGTTTAAATTATTAGTAGATGTTTCTAGTAGTAAAAGGCTATAAACTTCTTCAAGAGTACAACTGAGAGTATGATTCTATGTTTTATTTCCTAGAATTATTCATTGTTTTGAGCGTTAATGGAGGGGTGAACACAAGCCTTCAATCAATATTTAAGCAAAATTTTGTCTGATTAAACTAAGAGACATTATGAATATCTCACCCAACGTTTTGGCAATTTCCATTGCTATCTTTTCTTGGCATTCCGGGTAATGAACAAAACAGAGCAAAGCCCAACCCATGGTGCTGCTTGTTGTAGCTGATCCAGCATCAAAGAGATCAGTTATGTATTGGATGAGCTGCAGTTTCTGAATGAAATTGATGAATTGTTTCAAAAATAATACATATTGAATCTTGATAGTATACTGTTAATTTTTGATTGGTTATCGCAAATTTATGAGACAGATAATATTAATTTAATGGTATCTCGAAAGTGTTATTTTAACCTGTTTATTCGAGCATTAGACCCTTAATAAAAGTGAAAAGTGTACTGCATCTGAGGGTTGGGGTAATTATGGGCAATTATGTATAAGATGATTGCTATATTCCTCGCCCTACACGTTCGCCCTTTCTTGACCATCAAGTTTATACATCTGAACAATAAATAAATGGTTAAATAATCTCATACCCAACATGAACAGGTAACCGAACGAGAGGCCCAGCTACGCAATAGGAATAAGTTGGAATAAATATAAAATCTTTCCCTATCCTTCAAATTCAGACCAGTACAAGATTTGCAGTTGATTGTCTGACATAATGAGATCGAAGCATGGTGTAAAATTTAATGTTAAAAGGGACATAAATGGTGACGCATCAGTGGATAAGACAGCTTTAAAATAAGGGGAATCACCGACATGTCGGGTATGAGAATACTCGATAGTAATTCGTTACAGACGCAAGGATCTGATGTTAGCGTCAGCAGCTTATTGGCTTTGAAGCTAGGATTTTACATAGCCTCGGATTACGATATATCATTAAGACTTTAGTTGGCGAGTTGAATTATAAATTTACATTGAAAATTGAATCATCGTTTTTGTCATCTTTTATTTCTTTAAGAAACGCATCAGTAAAGTCTCGAAGCTGATGTTCGTCAAAAGTAGATTCGTGTTCTTTGATAATATCTTGCAGATATTCTGTCATACAAATTAATTAGCTCAATGTACTTTGTTATTGTAATATAATGGAGCTGTTAGGTTAATATAGCAGTAAAGGCATGTGGGATGTGATATCAGCTGTTTTTAAGCGAGTCGAGCAACCTTTCAATTGCTTACAGTCGATGCCATTACAATAATAATTATGAAATTGTATCTTATATCAACCCAAGAAACGTTTTTCATTCTAAAAAAGGCTATTAATACTGTAATTGGAAAATTTCGATATTAGAGATATACATGGTAAACCGGTAATGAAAACAATTTTAAACAATATTTATTTTCAAATAATATTCCAATCATCTACTGGTGAGTGGAACGAAGTTTACTCTTACGGAATGGTTTACAAAAGTTTTTGTATAGAGGAGGAACAGAATGAAACATTTAGTGGCTGGTGGAAACTCCGTGTAAGGGTTTAATCGTTTTTCAATCGCCTCAATTATGAATTATAAATATATATAAAAGCAGAGCTAATATTAGCAAAACAAAATGATCTTTATGTTGCAGAAAGTTTGATTATAGTGGAAAAAGTCTTCGATAAAATACAAACAAAATACGCATAATATAGATTTCGGATTTGAATATAAATTTGCGGAACCTCTAGACTGGACTGACAAAAATCCAGCGTAACTCTGATTAGAATGCAAGGACAATAGTATTATGTCTAATATACAACAATTTTCAAAATTTTTCAACAGAATTTTTTTTTAAAACTATAGTAGTATTTGTAGTTCAACAATAAGCTCAGTAGTTTAATACTATAAAATAGAATAGAATATACATTATCTCTCACCTGACATAGTTTTTGCTTCCGAGGAAATTAATTTGACAACGCCACTGAATGGGGGGATGAATCTCAATATCGATACTAGGGTTACTAAAGCCAACATATTCGCTTCAGGACAATTCCCGGTGCTGTGAATTGTACGAAAAGTAAAATACATAAGAATAGGAACTGGTGGTCCTAAATTACAAACCAAATTTTTTAATCAATACTTTCATATGCTTTTCAGCCCCCTAAAATTTCAAACCCCTCTTCTAATTTTGAAGTTTGAAACCACATATCGAATCCTCATTTTCATACAATATTATTTCAATATTCAGAAAATGCAGATGGTCAGTCAAATCCATACCACATTTTTATAAATTAGAAATAGTTATATGATTCAAAAATAAATAAAATAATCATCTAGCACCCACTAAATTTGAAAATACCCCCATCCCTAGTAAACTGTTTTATTATTATTATTGTAAAACCATATACATGATGCATTTACTCGTGTTCGCTTGAGTTAAATGCAGATAGCAAGAGAGGGAGTCAGAGTTTTACCTGTCCTCATTTAAGTAAAATTTTGAGCTCACCGTGATGAGATTGAAAACTTTAAAATTTTAAAAATGATAATCGAAGTAATCGAGATGATAAGTTTATAACCAAAAATTAATATGACTAAGCGTTCCTCACAATCTATGAAAATGTACTGTCATACGATACGCTAAAGTTTTTGGAATAAAAATCGATATCCATGGAAGTATAAAGTTGGGATCGGGACTTAATTTTCATCACTCTGCAACTGGTACCGGAGACTATATATAATGTAGTTTTCGGTATATATATTTCACTCAGAGTTGGGTGTCGGGATTGTAGTAAAAAGTCTTTCACCCCGTAGTCGGGAGTCGTGGTAAATTTTAGCTTTCTCAGCCCTATGTACACCCAAAGTTAAACAATATTTGCAAAATGGTAAAATGTAAACTTACAATTTCCGAACAATATCGAGCATATGGAGAAGTCTTTTGTTGCTATAACCGAACCTCGAACCAAATACTATACGGCAGATAATGTTTGATGACGCAAGCATCAGTTTTAACTAAAAAAAACAGGAAAATGACGTAAGAAAAAAATGTATTCATTTTCATATTCATATATTTCGTTCCAATATTTTTTACAGGAACAGTTACGACGAAGGAAAGAGGGAGGAAAAAATCTACCAGAGAAAATTAAAAAAATTACGGAACGTCGATAATGACTAACATGTATGTAATCTTATTATTTGTTCTGTAGGAATTTTTGGCGCTCCCGTGGTATGTGCATCAAAATGCCCTAACCTGAACATAGTATGTGTACCAGGTGTGGGTTAGGCAATAATTTTATCACAATATATTTTAGTTGTATTACGAGTTCGGGGACTAGTCAAGTGACTTTCGTAGTATTTGTACCTGAAATTATGGCTTAACCCAATCCTGGTACACATATTATATAGTTATATTTCCTTAACTGATACGACGATGCGATGCGTTTATATCGTATATATATTCAAATGTCTCAGTATAATAATCTTTGATGCACACGAATCATTCTACTACGTTGTCGGTTCTTAGAAACGTACAAATACTTCCTAATTTATGTAATACGCTGGTTTAATACGCCATAGAAACGATCGTTTTATAAGTTACGTTCTGAGTGTATATATACTTAATATTTTATAATAAAATATAATAATATAGCTTAATTATCTTACTTGTAAACTTTGAGTGTTCTTTGTTGTCAAATTTTCAATCAACAAATGAGTTTCTTCAATAATATTTTCTTCCATTCCTTTCTTGCCAACACCAAATCTGATAGAGAGAAATAAATATAAACTTGGGTGCATGTTTTGTGCTCAGGTCTGTGAGGTAAAGGAAAATATACATCAAATCCAATTTTATATTTCGATATAGATTAATGAAAACTTTCATACCCTCTCAGAGTTGTCAAGCCAAACTTATGAAGAGCTTTCCAAGTTGGTCCATAATCTTGAAAAATTATCCCTCTTTGCCCGAATAGCAAATTGAACACAAAGTTCTTGGGACGTCCCGAAAATTTTTCGCTTTGCTTAACTAATGCCTTAAATAAAAATTATTTTTTATGATGTTATCAATCAAAATTTTATATTATTTCAAATAACGATTTGAAAACTAATCCGCGATATTTTTTTTTCAAGTTTTTCGATCCAATGCAATGCGTCCAGACAGGTACATTACATAAAGACCGAAATGCAACTCCAATATCAACGAATCAACAATCTGAGATACGTGTACATCAAGAACCAGAGCCAGAACTATCTTCCTAACTTAAGCCAAAAAAACACTCCCGCCACCACTCAAAAATAATAGTGATGATCTAGTTGGGTTTAGGGTGAGGGCTAGAAATGCAGTTGCGCTGGAAATTAAAATGTTTGAATCATTCCTAACCCGAATCCTAACTGGAAAATTACTAATTTGTTATTTTAAAACGTAGCGGGGGTGTTTTCTCAAATCTCACATTTTCGCATAAGTTGCGAGAGCTTTGTACAAAGGATCAAAAAAATTAGGTACTCCCAAAATATGTGTACCGGGTTAGGGTTAGGCCATAATTTTATTCCAGTTTTTTCTAATTTTAGTTCTATTACGAGTTCGGTGACTGTCTGTGTTGGTGACCGTACATTTGAACCCACGTACATTTGAACCCATGTGTATATCCACGGGTTCAATCTATATGCGGGTGCTAAAACCCATGGGTTAGGGTTAGTATGGGTTTAACTATCCGTGAAACAAAAAAAAATTCCATAGGTGCAATACTATACAGGTGCAATTGTCATGGGTTCAAATGTACGTGGGTTCAAATGTAATGGAACCGTCTGTGTTAGCTCCATATTGGTACACATATTTTCGGAGTGCCAAAAATTAACTGAAAAATCACTTCTTATATTCATCCTACCTGATTTATCAAATCATAATCTTTCAAGATAACCCAAAATTTACGTCCGAATTGAATCGACATTATAGGACCATATGTCTTCTTCATTTTCTGCAAAGATTCTGCAGGATTCTTTGCAATAAACGGAACATATCCTACGATAGGAAGGCCCTGAGGACCAGGCGGAAAATTCTTCGGTCTTCTTAGCATGTAATAGCATAATAAAAACGTCAAAATACTAATGATAAAGGTAGCATAATCGAAGCCTAATGTCCAGAACATTATTTTGAATTATTTAATTATCTAAATCAAGATTCAGATCAAGGTTAACATGAGTTGTACTCTGCTTCGATTCCCATGCTTTAGATACCAGTAGTTTCCTTCACATGGCCTTGTTCGCGCGAAAGGGTCGAGTAGCCGCCGTACACAAATTGTTTTCAATGCAAATGTGCATTCTTCCAAATTCAATAAATCTTTTTCCATCTCAAATCGCCGTAAACAATATAAATTTAAAGTTAGTACTTTATCTTAGAACATATAATATTTGAATTGTCCTAGAATCGATCAAAAAGGGAATAACAGATTGCTACGACAACATAAACGTTCAAGTCTATTCAAGCTAACCCAGAATTACATTGCAATTACCTTTGGTTCATATCAATCCCGAATGATATTTTTTATCTGTCTTTGCTTTTTTACGATTCATTTCTAATGATACTCATATAGATTTATATTATGATACGCCAAGCTACATAATTAGCTTTATACCTGGCGACAATGCAAAACCTGACTTCGAAAAACATTTCAACCTTTAAATGCTCGTGATAGCTCGACCATGACGCTTGTTGAGAACTCGGGAACGTGAACTAGTGGATATTTTTAGACAAAAGTTTAATGGAATGTAACAATGCGCGACCGCGTTTACTCAATCGTGAACCTTGTCGTGCAGACCCCTTTAAATATTTTGAATTCTATTTTCAAATTTAACGTGGAATAACTGCTATAATATTTAATCCCCTCCCAATATATATTCCTTCAACTGCATCATTTGTCTTTATTTTGCGATTAAATTTTCATGATATAAGTTTTGTATGTATGTAAAAGTTTTTGGCGTTTCTATCTACGCAGCCAAGATTGACTTGCAACTAGACGTGAGTCGCGATTTCGAACCTGACTTAAGACTTGGATTATCATAGACTCGAATATTTTTGAAAATTCGCTCTGTGACGGATCCATACGCAAACTCGTGTTTTGGCGAATCACTTCAAACAAAATCTTCAAACAGGCTTCATGTTTAATAGAATGTAACAATGCCCGACCGTGTTTACTCAACCGTGCAACCGTACCGTGCGTGCCGTTTTGCAGATCATTGAACTCTATTTTAATTTACGTATTCCATTAAAATCATTGATATGAAAATAAATCAGTTCTAAATATTCACCCTTTCTACGGTATTATTCGTCATTATTTTTATGATATAAGTTTTGAATGAAAGTATAAGTTATTTTGACGTTTTGTTCCACTCACATTTCGAACCAGACGGTTTCGGCCCACGCAAGCTCGAGTGAGACTTTTAGAATTAACGCGCAATGCGATGGAAAATCATCGCCGTGTTTGTAAATTTTGGTAATGGGAAAGAAGTTCTTCATTATTCTATCATTATTATTAGTCATTATTCTGCGATTAAGTTTTCATGATAATATATTTTATGATATAAGTATTGCATGGATGCACGAGCTTTTGTGAGTCATTCACATCTACGCGGTTATTTTGTCCCAGTAGGTTATTTGGAACTAATTATTTATTTGTAAAATTTACTAGTAAGAAGAACGTAGTACAATATGTATGATATTTTTGTAATGGAGCAAAACTCCATGAAATATTGAACGAGGACCAAAATCACTTGCTATTCATAAGAATTAGTGTCTTACCATTCTTGTGTTATGTTTTTATCCAATCGACAATAAATGTATTTTACAATAAACTGTTAAAATTGTGGAAGTTGAATGGTTGAAATTGTTTTACATAATGTGAGGTGCTTGTCCACATGCAAAGGACTTCACAGCGGTTTCAAACCTGAATTCCTTCGCTTAATTTCATCCTTATGCCTATATATTGAAACTTATTGTTCATGTCCCACATACATGCAATGGTTTATTTAAGCAATATTTCATGAATTCTTAGATAGTGTTATGAGCAAATTGCTCTTCAGCTTTTTAACTGTTTGAGTTGTTTCTAATGTGTGATCAAATAAGTTTTATAGTAATATTGAAATAAGACTATTAGTAATGTTAAAGCAAATATAATGTTAAATTCCGCCCCAACAACCGAAGATCCTTTTGGGGGAGGATTTCCACTCTGGCGCGAGACGTAAGTTTACGATAATATTATTTTTCTATGTATTCCCAAATTTAAAACAATTGAGCCATTTGAATATTTTCCCCAGATTTTACTGACTATTATAACACCGTCACCCTAATCATTGTATCATACACGTAGCAATTTTTGTATCTTGAAACGCTCTCTAGTTTCGAAAGTCACTTGGAACTCCCCCGCAAGCTGTTACTATCTAAAAACTTAGATATTATTAAAAATTCCAGATCCACCCCTTTACAAATTCCTGGCTACGCCCGTGTTCTATTCGACTTTAGACTAGGGCTGGGCATTTTCAAATACCCAAGAGTTTCAGACTAATGAATTACTGAAAACTTAGAATATATCACTCAGACAGATTGCTGATCGTTCACACACACAAAAAAATGTTTTCATACTTAAATGACTACAGGAAAGAGTCACATGTCAGAATGGTGTTGTCAAAATATGGCTTAAAAAATCGAAAAATTTACCTCGACCATTGGAGGAAAGAAAAAAAACATAATTGCGGCGATTCGAAATTTCGCTCTGAGCCGATAAAAATAATTTACTATTCGATTCAAATTGAATATTGCTTGTGATAACAATTTCTCAGAAATGATTGGCACGAGGACTACAACCTATAACGCTCGGAAGAATGCAACGTAATTTGTAAATCTATGACCAATATTATCCTTATTCATGATAAAACTCTATTGTCTTACTCATTCAGTAAAAAAGGTCGGCCATCTCTGATATTTAACAATGTAACTCGTGACATTATTTTCAATTTACTATTAAATGTTTGTTGGACTTCATTTAAAATTCTCAATCAGGGGTGTACAACATTTTTGTCGGTCATTTTACCAATTTTAGACATCTAGCTGAGTCACAAAAAAATAAATTTTTTTATGTAGACAAATAATTATTAACGATTACGAAACTATAAATCAGGTAGGGTAAAAGTATATTGTTACACCTAAAACCATCTAAAAAAAATTGAAATTTAATGACCTATTTTGAGTCATTCTGAAACAAGCTGGCAAATCATCAACATGAAATCTAGTATTTCATTGGTTTTTGTTTTTTATTCCGAAACCCAATTATCGCCAAATAGTTATTGCTATTGACCTCTTAACAAAATAACATGAGCTAATGACCCTATAAAGAATAATAATGTGAGATTAGGCTTTAGTAAATGCGATTGATGCGAGACCTCATACAGTTCGCTTGGTATAACCGATTTTGCGAAACTGCTATTGAAGTAATGTAATACTAAAATTAACAACATTATGAGGAATTATTTTGAAAAAACTTTATATTACGCAGGCACTGGTGAAACAAGGTGAAAAATTTCTGGACGTCCCAAAAACTTTGTGTTTGATATGATATCTGGGGAATTAGTGTTCAGGATTATGAACCAACTTGGAAAGATTTACATAAGTTAGGCCGGGTGACTTTAAGAGGGTAAGGGCGGTTTCATTACTCAACGACAAAATGAAGGATATTTGTATTATAGCTCGATAACAGGGCAGAACATGATCTTTTGTTCAGTGAGTTCAACGCCTTTCAACCGGGTAAGAATTCCTTCCGAAGAAGAAAGTTTGACAAGCTCAGAGAGTCAAGTTTGTATTGGCTTTGTATTTGCTATAGTATTACTAATAGTTTTAGTGCTTTATTATTACTCCAATTCATTCCTATTTATGCACACAATATAAACTACTTGACATAAGCGGATGATTATGAATAATACTTGCTAAGCATCGATTGAATATTGAATAAATAAAATGAAGTGGTTTTTATGTGAAGAAGAATAAAGAGTTCAAAAAAGGGCAAATTAAGAAATTTATCAAAGAGAATGGGAACCACTGGATAGTTTAAAAATGAACAAACGGTCGATGGTATGCAATCTATACACACGAACATGGATTTAAAAAATTAACTGAAAAATCTAATCTTATTGATAATCTTGTCTATTCAAAAGGTATAACAAATGATTCAAGCATATGGCATCGCGATGCATAGCATACCATGGTTTCATGTTCCGTTACCAGCTCAGTTTTACTAAGAGAAATCTAAAAATTATACAGTAACTGTAGTACATAAACGGTGGGGGGCAAGTGCACTTGCACACTATTATTTCTGGCGCTGTTCAAGCATGCAACTTTTTCAATTGATGAAATTTATCATACAATGTGTAAATATTGTATAAAAATTTTTAAAATCCTGTAATCTTGGAATAAAAGCAGGTATTCATCGAACAATATGATTCAAAGCATAAAAATAAATATCAAACAAATATAATTTAGTTGAACTGTATTTTTATTGAAGTAGCATAAATGTATAAGAAAGTAACTTAAAATTTGAGACAAACTTTTTCTGCAACATCAAACTCAAGTTAGAGCGTATTGGTAAACAACATGAATTTGTAATCGGAGTTTACCATGTTACCAATTTTATTCGGAGAGACGGATACGAATTCTTATTTTAAACCTCCCCGATTAGAGAGTCAGAATCGAAATTTCAGACCGTAATGATGATGTAAAAGTCGATTTTTCCACAAAAACTCGGAATGCAATAAATGTTAACAATCAGTTAAAATAGTTTTGCGTACGCTGAAATATTTTTCCATCAGAATTTAATATTTTAGGAGTTTTAAACTAGAATTAAAGACACAACATTCTGTATATGTACATGTGCTAATTCACATTTAGTGAAATCTATAAACTGTACTGAAATACAAAAACCATCAAGATATATTTGTTTCAGATGATGATGAGCTCGATTTTTGCAGTTTTAAGTGACAGATACTTTTTTGCGGGTATAAATGGATCTGAGTTTCAAGTATTAGGTCTAACCTTATTGAATCTGGGGTGAAAACTTGGACCTAGTGCGAGATTTATTCATATTCTGAAAACGTAACCGAGAGAGGAAACGTAACCACCTGAGATACGGTTGAGAAATACTGGATTAGCCTATCAATATGCCTCACGAAATTTGAACTGCTTTGGCAAATTTCTGTTTCGGAGGAATAAACTCATAATTATGTCACGTTATTTATATGCTATTACTTCGACATAAAAAAGCTGAATTTAATTTAATATTAACAAATGAAAAAAAAAAATATCGTCTTTCAAAAAGAATATCGTATGTGCCCATACTATATATATCGTCATTGATTGAAAGAATGGGCTTGTCAGGGTGCGGCAACACTTTCAACTTTTGTTGTAATATTCCCGTTAGGAATACAAATATCTCTATCCTTCCCATATAGTCCGGCAGAATCGGGCCTTAACATTGTTTTGGGACATAAAGTTTTTTTTATTGTTTAGATATAATGTATATGACATATATAATGATACCCAGGTGGGTGTGGAGTATATAATGTTGAGCAATTTTTTTTAAGTGGATTTAAAGTATTCGGTCCAAGATGACGCACATCCTGAACCCCCACCTGGTAAGCATACAATATTCAGGTTGTGCGCCATCTTGGTACGAATACTTCAGGAGCGCCCTTTTGTTAAAAACAATTATTTCATAACTACATGGTTTAGTTTTGCATACATAGTAACATTGAATCTCCTTACAATGTCAGAAATTCAATTTTAGTAGAATAAATGGTAGTTTATTTCGCTAATACAAGCCAAGATCCATCGACAGTATCTAGCCACTTTCTATTGCGCTCTTCAAACTACATTTGCGTTGCCGCGCGCATTTCGTTTTCCTAGGTTAAGCTTAGGGACTTGGGAAATATTTTATTAGTTGAATTGGATTGGAATATTTGACCTCGTCTTTCACTCCGAACAAGGAACAAGGCCATGTAAAACCATCCACTGGTATCTAAAGATGTGTAACGTGTTTTCTTTTGGGAGAACCGCAACCTTTCAGAGCTACATTGATTTTGGCAAAATTAATATATCCTTGTAGAGATAGAAGGTATGCGTATGCGAAACCGAGATGTGCACCTGTTATGGCAACATAGTTGAGTCAAACGTTTTGAATACTAGTACATCACACACATTTTCCTGCGTGCTTCGGTTGTAGTAACGCGTAGTAGTAACGCGCACATTTTTGTGCACATGCATCAAATTCCACTTGATTATTGAGCTATAGGTTTTTGACGAGTTTTTGTGTATGATTCCATTCCATAGAATTTGTATGCTGTTCTAAAGAATATTAATTTCAGCTTTTTCATTCATTCAAACCGCGTGTTGAAAGTAAGTTTTGTAATATTGCGTGTTGGTTTCCAACATCCTTAAATCGGTGATGCCAGCAAATCTTTAATACAAAAAGATCAGTAACATATGCAATAAAAACAGCAGTACCCACTCAAATGACAGCTGGGGGATGGATACTCTTAGTATCTGATCCATCGCGTGCCTCTTACAGTCTTACCAGTTTACATAAGTGCCAATTGGTATCTGCGCTCAGCCTGAGAAAAAAAGTTTCGGACTGCAGTTGGCGTGACGAAATGTTTTTAAATATATATTCTACAATAAGATTATTTGATTGCATACTACTGAAAGTTCCGCCTCATATGTCTTTTCCCATTGCAATATTCCTTTACTGATATTCGATAATATGACGCTCATCTGACATAGTTCAAGTGTGTAGATGGGTATAATCTTTTTACACGCTGTTCAGATGGGAATGCGTGAATATATATAAGAATTGCTAATATTGGTTTGCAATGCGATGAAATCCCATCTTGGCATTTCTGCTTCTCGCAATTGCTGCGTATACTTATCGGGGAAGTTCTGTGGCGTGGTTATCAAATGAGAAAAAAAAACATGGGAGTATTTTTCTACTCTACTTTTTTCCATGCAACCTTTTTTTAAAACATCCCCAACAACCACAATTAATTCTGTTATTAAACTTCCGAAACAAACACATAAAATCATCAACAGATGCAATATCACCAAGTAGATATTGCTGAATTGATCTTTAATTTACCATTTTTCATTTTCATTTTTCAATTCTTTTTGGAAAACCTGTTATCTATCGTAAATACAGCGCATTTGACATAGTTGTAGTGTGACTTTTTTGGCCTCACACTTTTGATATTTGTAGTTAGGGCTCTTGGGGCTCTGTCAAACAAAGTTACATACAAAATATTGGTTGTAAATTGCAAAAACATGATCATGTTGTTGGAATAACTTGGTATTTTACCACCCGTATATCATTCATTGTTGAGAATATTAATAAAGTCATAAAATTTAAAAATCCGTTTTCATGAAATTTTTGTTGTAGCTGAATTCCAGGGACAGCATGACAACAGGCAAGAGAAGCATGGTCGCCTTTTTTAGCTTATGACAGGGTTTCTTAATAGGGGACCCCGTCCTCCTTGGAGGCCGCTGATCGGATATCTGGGAGCACGAACAAACAGATGGAAATGCGAATATAAAATAACATATACATAATAATATAATGTTTTTTTATAGAAAAGAAGAAGTAAAAGTGTTGAGAGTCTTTGGTAGTTTGAAAAGCATTGGCATGGAACATAAGAATGAACTACATTCTTTCCCAGGGATATACTATAAAATGTAGCAATTTTCTCATTCTTGTTCTTGTGATATCATTATCTTTCACTGCGTCGTCGTGATCATCCCGCTGCATAACAATTCTCGCTAACAAATAATTGACTGTTCTCCACCGGGTGTATATCCACTTGAACCACTGGCGACTGCATTACCAGGTTTGTATTGTTAATTACAACAAAAACGAGTATTTTGAAATAGTACTCTTTATTTTACGCGTATGTTTCGACAGTATTTTCATATACTGTATATGGGTCGCGACCCAAAGCTGGGCTCAACAAATACCTAAAAGTTATTGATTTTATTTCCTAGTAAATTTGGTGCTTGCGTAGTTTGTGCACCAAGATTGCGCACAACCTGAACATAGTATTGCAACAGGTTATGGTTCAGGTTGTGCGTCATTATGATGCACAGGTTTGACGAAAAACACTGTTACAAATATCGAGCCGTAAAAAAAATTGCTCAAGGCTGCAAACTCCACACCCATGTAGAAATGATGGGCAATGACCCCAAGATGAATAATCACAGATAAAAAAAACTTTATGTCTGAAATCAAACTTGGGCCAAAAAGGTCCCCTTATCTGCCGGACTAATTAATATGTTCTCCCCAGCAATGTCGAAGGCCGATCGAAAACGGAATCACGTGATTTGATCTGCAGAATTTTCCGTCACGGTCGAGAAATCTCTCAGGTCGAAATTCTCTCGGATTTTCAAAATATTTGGGGTTGTAATTAACTGCCCAGATGTTTGGAACAATCTGAAATATAGAAATATATTTTCAACGATCTATGGATATCAATTTTGCTTCACTGGCTTATCTGTTGTGCAAAGTGTGTTATCTTTCTGCATTTTCAAGTTAACGATCGCTAATCCAATTAAGTGTTTTCAATTTAGAGTCTAAATTGTCTAAATTGTAAACAATAAAATACAAATATAACTCCATTTTCAATCTAAAAATAGTACTCAATACATGAGAAATATGTACCGTTGTATTTATCGGAATAGTATATCCATGTCAAATCGCTTCTTCGTTCGTTTTATGGAAAACACTCAGAAGCACCACTCCTGTGTCTCATCAGTTCTTGTATGAAAGCGCAAGTGTAAGGCATTTCATCTCGATATTTCATTGATTGAACTCCGTCCTCGCTTGTTAAAAAACAAGAAAGTTGGGAATGTTGATGATTGAAATATCAATCACTAAATCCAAGTTAAAATAAGAGAACAATGCTAAATAAATATAAAAGTTCGTCATTGGCCAGTCAGTCGGAGGTTTTTTTTTTGCATATTGAAATAGGTATTGTTACACACATGTGTGGCGGATGCGGTAAAGCAGGACAAAATAAAATGTTTTCATCTATGAATTTTTTACTAAAAAATATAACATTAAAATTTTTTAACAACGATAATCAAGAAAGACGATTCATATATACAATTCCTGTTCAATGGAGTTATTAAAATGATTTTTATTTAATTAAATGTTTTGTCTTCGAATTAATATTAAACAACTGAGTAGCGCGTGATGCCATGTCAAAAACTAAAATCTCATTGTCCAATCGTTATAGTATGTCTTGCTTCCAAAATATTTCTGATGTATTTTGAGTGGAATCTAAGTTTCAACATACAGTCGGCGTCTTTTTACTTACTATTGTAGAACACACAGAAATCGGAAAAAGTTTTCAGTCACCGTACACACCCATTAAGCTGCGAACTCATTCGTTGCACCCGAATACATACCCTTGATAATGTTTTGGAAAAATATTCTATAAAAAATAAATAAATGAAAAAGATCAAAGGTATTTTGTGGTCAGAGTGAGTTTCTACGATAAACACTTATTGTAGAACTATACGGAAAATTAAGTTTTTGCTGCATGCTTTGGAGTTCTTGTTATTCGTGACATCTAAGTTGAACAAGAGTAATATTGTCAACAATATAAATTTACCAAATGTTGCCAAAACTTCCCCTACTATTTTTTCTTGGCATTTTGGGTGAGAGACCAAAGACAGTAAAGCCCAAGTCAACGTTCCACTGGTTGTAAAAGATCCCTCATGGAAAAGATCACGAACGTAGCTAATGAGTTAATTTTCTGCGTGAAAAATAAAAATATGAATAGAAACGTGTTTTTGCTGTTTAGGCTGACTAGAATAAATTATACAAGTCATAGGAAACGGGAATGTGAGAGTCGAAGTAGGGTTGGAAAAATGTAGACTCCGAATCAGCGTTGTGAACAATTTCGACTCCAATTTCATCTCCAAACTCCGAGAAGATAACATTTTAATAATGACAACTAAGGCGTATACAATCCCTCTATAACGTAAAAACAATACGACCCTTCAACCTTAAATGGTTTTCAGTTACTGTGGAATAATTTGTCTTATTTTTATCACCATTGAAAGTCTGCAATTCCTCCTCCGGCTCCGACTGTATTAAAAACATGCGGACATGCTAAAAACCGACTCCAATTGAATAATCCTGTTATGCAATAGGATATTTTACGTTGAAAACATCATCATTCCTTTCTCGTTTCTTCATTTCATTCAGGAAAGCATCGATGAAGTCCCGGATGTCCGATTCGTCAAAGTTAGCTTCGTGCTCTTCTACAAATTCACGTAGATATGCTATAAATAGGTTAATATTTTTACTTCCCTATATTTACATGTGTATTAAATAAAATATGCATCAAATAAACATGAGAGATATGCTCAAATATATAGACATGCAGGACAAAACGAAATATTCAACCATTCATTCACCCAAAACCATACCGTATCCCGAACAAAGCTCAACAGTGAAACCGTTACGGGACGGTACCATAACTCACCAGTAGGCCACCGGTTACCGGTGTACGGACTGTAATAGCTTTTCCAGGTCCTGCGACGATGATCCATGATTCACAATTCAGTAACAACGTGATTTGAGAATATGTCAGTTTGAAATTTTTGTCCGTAGTTACCTAATTCGATGGTACTGGTGACTAAAATCAGAAAATGGTCTTTACTGTATTTTAAAACCGATGCCTTTTACCCAAACTATGCATGTTTGTAAAATTTGTCCGATCTTTACCGTCTTTACAAGGTCCTCTGACAATGATGATTCATTTGTTTTCTGCCAGCGTAAATTAAAATAGATAAATGATTCCACCCATAATGCCAGTATTGATTATTTTAAAGTATTCTATTTAAAGTATAGTAACTTAGGACTTACGACTTTCTCGTAGACAGTTTTTGCAAAATGAAAGCACACGAAAGCCGTCACGATCGGCGGATTAAAGAATTCATAGGTCCACGGTGTGTTCAACAAAAGAACAAATATTAGGATACGGAGTATTACACATATACGGTCTTTCACAGTAGCGTACCGTTAAACGCTGCGTTAACGACTTCACTGTAGCGCAACATCGCTGACGCGAAGAAGAAATCTTCATATGGAAAGCCATTTTTAATTTTGATGGCGTCTTCGCACACAAAAAACGAATCTATTAGAGTTCACAGAAATGTTCGAAATGAATATTAGTAATAGCCACTTAGCAACATATACTATCTATAACCACTTAAAATTTAAAAGCGCTTGGACCAGTAATTAAAGAGGAAAGCGATTTTTTAAAAAGTTATAAGAAGAAAATTCTAACAACAACAACAACATGCAAACAAAATGATCCATATGTCCAATAAAAATTCACGTGATTACATTGGGAAGAATCTGACAATTCAATCGTTACCAATAACAAGAACGCAATGCTTACCATATGGACAAAATGCAACTAAATAAGAACAGAGTTAATTAAAAGGATCGGCGGACAAGCGTGATGAAATTAAATATTTTATACCTCTTGATACAGTGTTACAATAATTTAAATATCGGGTATAATATTGAAGAAGATATTGCAAAGAACTAAATCCAGAGGATTTATCTAACTTTGAATATTGAAAAATTGAAGTAGTTGGGTTCCTATTTGAAAAGAAGTACCCTTGAATAACAGTTCGGTTGTGCATGCCGACCTCGGCCCTCACCTGAACAACCCCCCTAAAATCATAAAACTTTGTACCTAGTTACCGTACTTGGTGCTGCCTTTCTGTGTAAAATGCCGTTCCCGTGGTTACCACACTGGACGGTAACCGGAGTCGTTTTTTTATATGTAAAGAGGGTTTTTATTTTGTTGTTGCTATAAACTTTTTTTTCAATTTTGAATGTTTGACTTTTATTTTCTACTGATGACCGTTAGTTAATCACGGGTGTCGCCGCTTCATAACCAGTAATGGTTTTTCGCGCCCCCTTTCAACCTATAATACCATTTTTACGTTCGTTTATTTTTGTTTGTGCACAGTGTATTTACATGATGGTAAAAAAATAAAATACTGATTACTGTAATACGATTTGCTCGACATCAACAACAACAATAAAAACAAAAATAATTTAGCAAAGAAATCCACAATACACTTCGTTTCGATCAAAATATTTTTATTATATAAAAAAGACTAATATAAATCATTCATTTTATTCGTCATTAGCTGACGAGAACCGACTGGAAACTTTAGTATATTTGTATGTAGGCTAATTATAATTGCAAAACGGAATTTCGGTAAATTAATATGGTGGCATGTAGTAGAAATATTTGATGCGGCGAAGTCTAAGACGACGCAAGGTCATGTGCAGGCTTCCACTGAAATGGAGGGTGCAATTATTCATAGGTTTACCGGACTATTTTCGGTTCAGTGTTTGTCGACGCGATTGGGCCCACGTATTTATGGCATGGGGTTCAAACCGATGATGTATAACTTGATATATAAACATAGTCATGTACAACAATTTATTCACTATTACCTACTTTATGAAATTTACAATTTTCCAAAAATAATTGTCATCAAATCTGAACGTAAAAAATATCAACAACTCTTACCCACAAGACACTCGGCTTTGTCAGAGGTAACGTTTACAACATTGCTGAACGGAGGAATGAAACGTAAAATGGGAGCAAAAGAAACTGTCGATAGTAAATGTGAATGAGAAGTGTCTTCAGAGCTTCAATAAAAGAAAATATAAAATTCACACTGTAAAGTGCCACAGAATTTGCGAATCATTGCTCAGCTCAGCGTTTCCCAACCTGGGAGACATTTTTACATGTGGAGAATTTTGTCGTTCTTGGTGAGGGATTTTGCTTTGTATTTCCTGTATTAGCCTTTGATTAATGCGCTCTAAATATTTATCATTTTATTTTGATATACTTGAACTTGAAAGCGGGAATGCGATTAGCTAAGGCTGAATTGAAGATAGGACAAATAAAGTAGTTTTTTTTAGTAGAGAGGCTGGAATAAAGAGTTGCAGAATATAAGAAGGGAGGACAACCCTTCTCCAGCTCGGGCACCCATATGGGTAGAAGGTACCATCTTCTGCCCAAATTTTGTACTAAACGAGTTAATATCGGTCTTAGCTATTTATTCTCGTGGTGCCACGATAATGGAGAAAAGAAAAAAACCATCCAGCTGTGTCATGACGACATGATTCATACAGGAAATGAATAGCGCTGACTCCCTAATAATTACTTAGTATTGGTTTAGCAAGTATTTTCAGTAATACATACCATCCCTGGCGCTGTGATGTTTTGGAAAATATGATTTCGACTGCACCATATTTGGCATAGGTATGGAGATTTTTTGAACGTGACAAAAATGTAAAATTAATGATAATTTTCACGCGTAACTGCGCTTATTAGATGGTTTACGTCTGTCTGCGCACATTTCCGTAGAAAAAAGTGACATTTTTTGCATTGGGGGGCTCTGTGCAGTAGTAATTAGAGCTGTGACGTCATCAAAATTGCCAATTTGGGCCTTGAACTTGGAAACTCTGTAAATACAATTGTGAATTTCAGAGTAACCATTCAGGCTATAACAGAGGTTTTGGTATTGTTCTCTTGGAAAAAACTTCAAGAAAACGGTGAAATGAAAATGAAATTAATTATAATAATTATTAACCCTCTACTAGACGCAAAATCTCTCAAGACCAAGGTTTTTTATTGGAAATTCTCAAAATTTTGTCGCATAGAAAAAATATTATTAGAGGAGGTTGTTTTAAAGTTATATCGCTGAATAGAAATATAGCACACGCTTATAAGAAGCCATGAGTGAAGCTTTAGGGCTTAAATAGTTAACGGAAAAAATTATTTTAAAAATACCCATGCTAAATGGCCATAGAGAAGCGGTCTGAAAAATGTTCGGTAAAGGTTGGGATCCACTGAATTAATTTTTCAGTAAAAATTAGTTGAAGATCGAGATCATTTTGGATTCGGTCCGCATTCGTGATTGTTTTGAGGTAATGGTTGATTAACAAAATTAATCGAATAGATAGCTTTTATTAAACGAACATACCTAAATAGTTTCCGACTCGAATATAAATTTGTGCTCAGCAAAACGATTTTTCTGCCGTACCTTAAACTCGCATATTAGAGGTTACGAATTCATTCTATTAATATGCAGTCATCCATCGAAGAAAATTCATGTTAAATTCACGATAGCAATCATGTCACAATTCATGGAATTATAATTGTGTCAACACTGCAAAACTGGTAAGCTTTTGGATCATCAAATGTTGGGATTTTACTTCAATGTAGAGGTTGTTATAGGGCAGTTCTTGTGGAGAAGGCAAAATTTCTCCTCAATTTCAATTCAAGTCTCGAGTCATGTGGTATTTACAAACGCGTACTTGCCCGCTCAACTTCGATATAGTTTTGTCTAAAATCGCAATATGAGATTGCAAAAATTTTATTTCAAATGACAACTTGATTACGTATGAGCCACCAATGGCTTTTCAAATTTTTGCCCTAAATAAATAATTAAATGTAGACAACTATTTTTTTTGTTTAAAGTGTGTTACCAGGATTGGCTATAGAATTGTCATTTCAATAGGAATCCCAAAGGAAAAGTCCGATGTAAAGTAATCGGGAACAAGCATAAATTGCTATTGGATGGGATGGGACTGAGAAAAATGTGTCATGGTCGAGCCTAGAAAGTAAGGTCATTGGTTTCTTTTACACGTTTGCTCATAATAAATAAAAAATATACAACTCTATATAAAAACAAATGCTGAAAAAACAAGTAATAAGATACAAACTTACTGTTTTATAAATATCTTTACCATATGCTTCAATTTGCTTTTGAATTCAAGCCTGGAACCTAACGTTATCCTCAAACCATATTGGATAACGCGAGATTCAGTTTTATCTAAAAAAAAGAAATGATATAGAAATGTTAAATATTATAAAATCAAACACGTTACATCTGATTTTAGCAGTAGTAGAGCACCGAGTTTTCTAAAATGATCACCAAAAGAATGTTCCTATATTATATGAGCAAGTGTTGTAATGCATTTAAATAAACAGCAAAGTTTTGAGTAAAATACGGGAATCCATGGGTCTCAGAAATAAAAATTGGTATATTCCTACAACAACCATAACAACAACAATAACATTTGGCAAAACACTCTATTCTTTCACTTTGCGTCAAATAAGTGGAAAATATTTTCAAGGTTATAGGTTACCGCTACACAAATTTATGACAAAGTGCGCGCTGGTAAAATAAAAATATTGTTCCCAAATATTTGTATCACACCTATGGTGTTGAAGTAATGAATATTATTACACGAAGGCTTTCTCCGTTGCTCGATGTCAAACTATCAATCGAGAACTTCAATTCTTCAACAACACTTGTTTCCATATTTTTCTTGCCCATACCCATCCTGAAAAACGTCAGAACAAAAACTATTAAATTAGTTAATACTAAACAAATAAAACAAGTGTCTCGTAATGAAACAAAACTGTTAAGCGGTAGCATTAAATAAAGCAGGGTCATTCAACATGTGGGCCAGGGTCCACATGTGGCAAAGTTGTGTGCAACGTGTGTTCAAAAATCCCCAAGAGCGTTGTGCTACCCAAACTTTTGATTAGACGACGCGCAAATTCCAACGTAAATCAGATCTTGGCTGGTATTCAAGTGGTAAAAACGACCCGCTATGAATTTCTGCGTGGGAAATTAGCACACGATTTTAAAAATATTGGGCAAGCCTGATTTAGAGTTTATTGCTTATTTATATGAAGAGAATTGTTTTTTAAATTATCCAGTTTCTTACTTATTTCATGAGTGCCTAAAACCACGTCACCCACTCTGTAATGATTCGCGTAAGCGATATCAATCGTGAAAGATCCTAGTCTTTCCATAATATAGTAGATCCCCTTTTAGCAGTGGTATACTATGCAAAAATGGATATATTGCCTTAAATATGAAAAATGCAAGTTTACGTATATTTTATGCAAAGTTAATATTTTTAACGAACTTTTTGTATTGGGCATAGCAAATTCGTTATAAATTATTACTCTTTCAATGTGGCATGACCAAATTTGCTTAAAGCTTTCCATGTTGATCCATAATTCAATGTCAAGAACCCGCTGCCTTTCGTAATCAGATCGAGAAAGGATTGTAGGGCCGCCCGGAAAACTTTTGTCCTTGTTTTACAAATGCCTGAAGAATACATGCAACTATTTGTTAAATAGTATTTGCGTGAAGTGTGCGTGTGTGGTGGGATAGATTTTGTTCCTTCCAAACTACAGTAGCTATTCAACTAGCAGTGGCTTGTGAGAAGTCTTAATTGAAGTTTAATACATATAAATACGCATTATGAAAAAAAACCCATAAGTTTGCATAAATGTGCATTTTGGGACAAATGGCCAAATTGTTATTGACATGAACTTCACATATCGTCCTTATTTTTAGGATTTAAAATAGGAATTACCTAGCAAAACTACAAAACAACTACGGCTATTACCAGATTTATGCATTTATTAAATAATATTACATTTAAGGTATTTCTTTCTTACCTCGTTAATGGTGTCATAATCATTAACAATAACCCAATCTTCTTGTCCAAATTGAACAGAGACAACTGATTCGTATTTCTTTTTCAATTTCATCAAAGTTTCTGCTGGATTTTTTGCCACGAACGGAATGTAACCGACAATGGGCAGACCTCGCGGACCAGGAGGAAAATATTTGGGTTTTCTCTACAAATAAAACCAAAATATCAAGGCTGCTAGACCAGCTAACATATTTGTGTATTCAAATATTTCAATCCACATTTTGTTTTACTCTTTTGAGTAAAATGTTTTTGTTTTATTGTAGATGATTAAAATCTGAAAAAAAAGGGTATTGTTGAATCCGACATATAGATAGAAAATATTTAATTAGTGAAATAGCAAATATTTTCTAACAAACTTCAGCCGTTTTACCCGGTAGGAGTTGTGTACATGGCAAAACTAATAATAATGATTGTGTGACCCAGTTTGATGTCTAGAGTTGGGTTTATAGACCGTCGACAAAAAATGTTGCACATCACTGTACCATTTATAGTACTATAATAGCCTACATACAAATACATTTTTATAAATTCCTCTAAACATCATTTTAACATCAAGACAAATGCAAACGGTGCTACGAAAATATTTTTCAGATTTTGCAAGATAGGTAGGTTTATTTTGCTATGACGAACATGGACAGAAATATTAAGGTACGCCTATATCTCAACTTATGATAAAAATTGAATATGTAAACCGACCGGTATACTCTAATCAAGTGAACATTTTATTATGTATTTTGAACCGACATTGAATTATGAAACTTTCAAAAGTGAGTTCTCAATTTATGATATAAGAACAAATAGAGCCTTCCAAAAGTTCTAAAGTTACGTTAACGTTGCTCAAAAACGACTTCAAATTGTGAAGGCTCATATGTTGCTAAACAGTTCCCATCGATATAAAAAGATGGGAGCGGCTGTTCAGAGTCCGGAACTATTTTCAACTTCTGCAATATTCCTATTAGGATAATGAATATTTCCATTTTAGCCAGCTGTTGTCCTAAGCAACCTCTCAGGACGAATGAAAACGGGATCACGTGATTTGATTTGATGAATTTTCCGTCACAGTCGAAAAATCTTCTTGGTAGATTTCCCTCTGGGTTTTCAGAGTGTTCTGGGTCAAAATGAACAGCCCAAAGATTTGGGCAAACATAAATCATAAATATTTATTTAGCATTTAAAGTTTAAACGAACAGTTAACAAATAGGTAGAACTTATTATTGCATTTAACGCCAAACTGTTTCTACTATTATCTATTTACAGACGTTATGCTCGGTGTAGAAGCGAGAAACGCATTATAAAAATTTATCACTAAAATTAGTCAAATTACCAAAGCCTACCGTGGTATTTTTTGGGATAGAATATCCATATAGAATTGCATCTTCGTTAGTTTTATGGAATACACTCAGTGGTTCCAATGTTCGGTGCCTCATTAGTTCTTGTATAAAAGCGCAAGTGTAATGCATTTCTCCTTGATGATTCATGCTAGGTACTCCATCATCCCATATTATAAGATTAAAATGAAATTGTAATTTTTGGAAACCGACATAATCAACATTCATGGTTTATATTTAACAACCTCATGGAATTAAGGAAACAATACCGTGCATATCCATATTTGCATTTTTACGTCTGAGGAATTACAAAAAAAAACTTTGAAACAATTAGTGTAAACACAACGTAAGTTTTTTAAGTAATTCAGGCGTTTTAAATATGAAAATTATAATGTGCAATAACGAAAACATTTTTGAACTATAAACATTCCTCTACCTGAATTGAGTCTCAATTTCCCTTAACAGTAATTCTCAATATTATTCGTTCAATTCATGCCTTCGTCTATTCTGGACTCTTTATTCCTACCTCACGACGCAATATGAACTAGACGTACATTAATTAATCAATCGTGAATGGATAGTTAGCTCGTGGTATACACAAGTCCAATTTCCGCTTTTGTACAGTTTGCGCAAATTATAATATGTGCACGAATTTGTATTGTAATAGTAATAAAGAATTAATGAGTATTAGAAACACTACACCAAATACAGAATGCCCCCAACGGTGAAAATTTTTTTTGCGAACCAATTCCTCGCCGGGTGACCCTAGGGATTTTACGTTGTTCAATACTAATTTTGGTACTCATGTAGTGTGTGAACCAAGATGGCGGACACCAGAACGTAGTATGTGTATCAGGTTAGGGTTAGGCCATACTTTCAGATGAAAATACTACGGGACTCACTTGGCTATTTCCCGTACTCGTAATATAAAAATAATAAAGAAAATTGGAATAAAATTATGGCCTAACCCTAAACTGCATGGTAAAGAAAACCAAGAAAAATACCATTACACTTGCATTCATAAGCCATATGTTACGAAAATTTATTCAGCAATTTTCTTTTGGCATTCTTGAAAATGGGCAAGCGCAAGTAATGCCCAAGATGAAGTACTGGTGGCTGTTAGTGACCCGGCGTCGACCAGATACAGGATGTATTGAATTAACTGTAGTTCCTAAAAATAAAAAACCCAAAACCGGTGTTATGATATACTCTTTAGTAATGTCATCTTTGCTTTTTAGAAACGAAATGGAATCATTTTGCTAAATTGATGCTGTTGTTTTTGTTGTTGTTGTAAAAAAAACGTTTTTTCTATTCAACTACTGGAAAAATTGAAATTTTCAGTGGTTACAAATTGATTTGTCGCTTGACGGCTATTACTTTTATTTATTTTCTGTTCTCGAAACCTAGAATTGACTCCCCCAAAAATATGATATAATGCTAAGGGTCAACTAACATTAAAAGCTGGATCATCTTCTGGACTCTTTTTTATTTCAAGAAGAAATGCGTCAATGAATCCCGGATGTCATGTTCATCAAAGTTTAATTCGTGTTACCATAGTGGAAGAAATGGGACTTGGGATGGAATCTGTGATGCCAACACAGTTATGTCTAACTCTTAAACCGTTAGGCCATTGAGCTGCTTAAAAATAAGAAAACCCGAAAAATTAGATCAATTTCGGTCTCACTAAGATTCGTATAAAAAAATTCATACCAATAACATTTCATAGTACTTTATCGTATAAACGTCAAGCAAAAATTGAACAATTATTCAACTCGACATAGATTAGAGATTAATACAAGCCTATATCTAAATGCTCAATTTTTAGTATAATATATTAGGTTAATTGATTAAGTGTGGAAGGATTTTTTTTATAATTTCTATATACATCACGGGAGGTAAAAATGATAATAAGACGACACAATCATACATGAGAATAGTAAACCGGGTATTTGTTTCAGATGTATGGACTTGATGGTAGGGGATCTATAAACGACCTTCGGTGAAATGAACTATTCTATGCCAGTAACGAGTCTATCAATCCTACTGCATTTAATTATTCTCGATGTAATTCGAACTTGCAAACACGTGCAGAGTGATCAGAAGTGTATTGCAAGACTATTCTTATCACTTAACATTATGATCCCACTGCCAAACAAATATTACCATGCCAAAAAAATGTTAAAACACTCATATGAGAGAATGGAATTTAGTAGATCGCATAAGCCTATTGGCATAATCCATATATGTCGTCTGTCGTCTGTCTGATTATTATGTCGTCTGAATTAATCATCAACAATTAATATCCAATACCACAAAGATGATAGTAACATAAATAAGAGATTTCTTAACTTTGTATCCGATATAAAAATTAAAACACGTTATATTTTCACGCATTTGCGAATTTGTGCAAGGATAGCCGCACACGAACAATTTTTTTAATAAACATAAAAGTATTAGGACAGTAGTAAACACAATGAGAAGGAATTATTTGATTTTACTGGAAATTGGCGGAAATATACCAGATTAGACTAAAATTAAATAATAGCGCATAATTGCCAACAGGTATATTCATGTCAAAGATAAATAAAGCACAACCGGTGTATAGCAAAACGATATCATTTGCCGACGTTTCGAATTTCTATTCAGAAAAACTTCATCAGGGCATGATATGAAGAGTACACTATCATATATATATAGAGTAGAAAAATAAAATTAAAAAAAAAAGATAGTAAAAATTAAACGGCGTGAAAAACTGAAAAAAGGGACAATATGATAATAGATCCGGGTGAATAAGCGCAAGTTCAAACAATTACGCGACTATCTAAACAATGATTTATATATATGCGGGAACAATGTAGTATCTTTATCGTTCATTGAATTTTTCGCTATGTTGATATAATAAGATTCGAGAAATAGTCTTTTTCTGTAGTGAATTTCATGTTCCAATATCCTGCTGTTATCCCAATCAATGCTGTGATCAGAAGAAAGGGCATGTTTCGAAAGGCATGTTTTCCAATTTTTCAGATTTCTTTTGTTTTACATCACGCTGATGTTCTTTTCGAACGAAGTCTAAAAACTAGAAGAAAAGAACATCAGCGTGATGTAAAGCAAAAGAAATTTGAAAAATCGACAAATTCTATGGAAACCAGGTGATGTTTTGAAATATATTGAAATAATAGCCGTTCATCGACAACAACAAATTCAAATCACTAAAAGTTTTAAAGCATATTGTTGACAACAACAACTTCTGGTGACTCCGGGAATGTTACGACGTATTTGAATCAGCATTATAATACAACAGGGTTGTCTCACCTCAATAATAGCGTCGTGATAGTTTAAAATGACCCAATATTCACGTGCAATTTGCACAGACATTACCGATCCATATTTTCATTTGAATTGCATCAGGGATTTAGCAGCGTTGGTTTTCAAGAATGGAATATATCCTACTAAAGGCAGACCGCGAGGACCTGGTGGGAAGTTTTTAGGTTTCGTCCACAAATAATAGCATAATGAAAATGTGAAAATTACAACGATATAAATTACTTATTCCAGATTTTGAACCCACAACATCGTTAGGTCCTCTGCCTTTAGGAAAAATTTTAGTATCTAATACCTATCATCACGTGTAAAGTAAATAAGCAATGATTTATTAATTATGAAATGAACAAAAATGAGACAATCAGAAATGTATATATGTTAATATAAAATAGAGTAATTTGCAAATTTCTAAATCATATAATTGATTTTTGACGATTTGTAGGCTACTAATCAACTGAAAGAACGCTAGGCGCTTGACATCTGGGCATTTAAACTAGCAGCAATGTATAGTCTGCGATCGTTCCCCCCCGAGAAATAAAACTATACGATTAGCTTGTTAGTGGAGCTAATGAACCTATTTATCACAGGAGATAAGAAAATAAAATAAAATGGAACCTCTACTTCATTCATTCACATAATGCACCACAATTTTCACATTAAACATTATCTTATTGTCTTATAATTCTCTCAAATCTCTGAACAGGTTATTTCTTTTTTGCATCACTACGACAGTAATAAATATTTCTTTGATTAGATCTGGTACATCCAAAGCCAAAACTATATTTTATTAATACTCATTAAAAGTCCAACATTGATTTACTTAATGTATTCTACTGTATATGTACAAGTGTCAACCCATTTTTAATTTTTAAACGAGTGACGACCATCTCAATGTAAATTTTGTTCTAAACTGATCAAAATATCAGTGGGCGGTGCACATATCATCATACGGCTGATTTTTTGAAGAAACTGAAATGAAATTTTTGATTCAACAGACTGCTCTAATTATTACTCAAACTGATGCAGAGACGGAGTTTGAATTTGTGTTAAGTGATTCCGTTATAATTTATGTAGTAGTATACACTTTTACAAACAGAGGGGAAAATGGATTAAATTCCGTATTTCATGTTGATGAGATGCGCGGAAAATCATTATTGTGCCGGGACACTCATTATTAACCCTAATAGTAATTAATATAAAGTAAAAGAAATAATTGTAATAAACTTGAAAAATAAAATATGTCGAGGCGTATTTTAACGTTTGCAGGCCACTCGTCGAGACCTTCACTACATGTCATGAAAAATGCGTAAATCAAAGTTTAAAAATTATCAATCTTATGAATGGCATTTCCAGGGACTGGAATCGATTAACACTGCAAACATTTTACATGTCAGTTTGTTGTCTCCTATCCAAGGTCGATGCCACATGACGCATTACGCAATTTAACATATTACACTAACAATAAATGTGTGTTAAAAGTTTCGTTAAAATATTTTTCTATTTTAAGTTGGGTAAACTCTCCAGTAGTAGAATGTAATATAATGTATAAATAAAGTACTTTTTAATGTTTTGCTTGATGTTTATAAACCAAAAGACTAAAGAATGGTATTGGCATGAATCTGTTTAATGCGACGCCTATTCAGATCCAAATTGATCCAATTTTTCGAATTTTCCTATTTTAATGCGGCGCTTTGACCTAGCGGTTAAATCGGTTGAAGCATCGCAAATCAAGTTACGTGCCCTAAATTGGGTTGGCAATGCCGGACCGGAAAGTTTATGATCCTTCCAAATAATAGTAGCTTCCGACATATCGTTCGGTTTAGTTTGATCCCAACTAACTCGGGCTGGGTTTTGACCTGTGATTCCTCAACGGAAGTATCAAGTCTTTCTTTAAGTTCAAGTACAAACATGTTTTATTTATTATAATTTTGAAAAATGTTTCCAATTATGAAGAAAAAAATCATAAAAATATTATGCCAGTAATTAATGTTTTTCAAAAAGGGTATCAAAGTAAGGAGCCCCGTAAGTTCATATGTTAAATCCACCAACGTCAAAAGGAGGTTTGTCAGGGTCATTTACAACTGTTAGTTTATGTCCATATGTTCCCCCAGGCAGTGTCGAGGTCCAACGGGATCACGTGATTTGATTTTATGAATTTTCCATCACGGTCGAGAAATCTCTTAGGTCGAAATTCTCTCGGATTTAAAAAAATATTTGGATCGAAATGAGCAGACCTAAAGTAAATAAAATGCACCTACTGCATAACACTGAATACAAACAACCATGACTATTCATATATATGCTCGTATTTCTTCCCGTATGAGCGGAAAGCAACTAACGACTAGAATGAGATTTAAACTTGTTACATGAAATTAATAATTTCCTGGTTAATATCGACATGGGTTTAAAATATTGAATTACATTTCAACATAAATCTTTTGATTTACTATTCTCAATTTAGCAACTGACATATATATAGTCATACAGAAGGGATAAATCTGCATATATATAACTGCTAGCGCGTCAATTGTTTTTAAACGACGTTTATTCCCACATTCGTCTTGTACAATCGGCCACTGCCATAGCAGGACCTACTATAGTTTGTAAAGATGGACTCTTTCCGGTTTTACATTGCTTACCCAATTTATTACATGTTTCACTTTAACTTCAAGAGTTTGTATCGATGTTTTGAGCAAACTTCGCAAAAATTCTGTAACACTTACCGTGGTATTGTATTCATTCAGTGTCGCTTCCTCGTTTGTTTGATGAAAATCAATTTAGCGGGAGTAGAGTGCTATGTCTAATTAGTTCTTGTATTAAGGAACAAGTGTAAGGCCTTTCATCTCGATGTTTTATTGACGGTATTCCATATTCACCTGTTAAATAAAAGGTGAATTTTCCTTATTTATATGTATATGGAGAGAGAATGATTTATAAGACTCTTTCTCTGAATACATGGTCACGCTTAGGTAGACATCTACAATATTATTTGATGGTATAAATAGCTACTATATTTCGGCAATACCGGAATATGTGCGCGAGGCATTGCATACCCAGGTAATTAAACCCTTGGTGAAGAGATGGGAAACCGGCGTTCTAAACACTATATAATAAATTAATACGGGCCACCCATAGTGCAACTGGCAGATGGCTCTCATTCAAACAAGAGCGCGTCTCGTGTCTTGGCAACATTCTGCACTGATCAATAGAATACTCTGTCATATCAAATTTGAACCCTCGTCGCTTTGTTGAGCGGTTGAAAGTCAGAGATATTGTAAGCTATAGATTAAGAAAATCCATGTTCGACTTTTAATTAAAGATTATTCAGAAAAGATTTTTTTGGCTTTGGATGTTTCCGATCTAATCAGAGAAAAGTTTATTGCTGCCGTAGTAATGCAAAAAAATACCCTGTTCAGAGATTTGAGAGAATTATAAAACATTGATGATGTTTTTTATGTTTTGGGTGAAAATTGTGGTGAATTATATGGATGAATAGTAGAGGTTCTACTTCATTTTTCTACTTATCTCCTGGGAAATATAGGTTCATTAGCTCCACTAACAAGCTAATCGTATAGTTTCATTTCTCGGGGAGGATTATCGCAGACTATATACATTGCTGCTAGTTCAAATGCCCAGATGTCCAGCGCCCAACGTTCTTTCAGTTGATAAGTAGCCTACAAATCGTTAAAAACCAATCATTTGATTTAGAAATCTGCAAATCACTCTATTATGTATTAATATATATACATTTCTTAGCTCCTTACTTTTGTTAATTACATAAATAACAAAATCATTGCTTATTTTCTTTACAGGTGATAGATATTCGATTCTAAAATTGTTCCTAAAAGGCAGAGGACCTTACGATGTTGTGGGTTCAAAATCTGAATATGTAATTTATATCATTGGAATTTTAGCATTTTTATCATGCTATTACTCGTGGAAGAAACCTAAAAACTTTCCTCCAGGTCCTCGCGGTCTGCCTTTAGTAGGATATATTCCATTCTTGAAAACCAACGCTGCGGAATCCTTGCTGCAATTGAAAAAAAATATGGATCGGTAATGTCTGTGCAAATTGGACGTGAATATTGGGTCATTTTAAACGATTACGACGCCATTATTGAGGTGAGACAACCCTGTTGTATTATAGTGCTGCTCAATAAAATTGTATTCAAATACGTCATAACATTCACAGAGTCACCAGAAGTTGTTGTTGTTATCAACAATATACTTCAAAACTTTTTTGGTTTCTATAGAATTGTTTTCCACTATCATTGAAATCATATAATCACTATTGTCTATTTGTCTGCAAAGGCACTGGTGAAACAAGGAGAAAAGTTTTCTGGACGACCTGGAAATTTTGTATTCGAACTGATTAAAAACAATCATGGAAGTATTACGATAGACTACGGACTTAATTGGAAAGCTTCACATAAGTTTGGCTTGAGGACATTACGAGGGTAAGAACACTATGCCAGTGGTTCTCAGCGTTTTTGTTAAATTTTTCCCTTTGCCTAATTAGCAACTCTCCATTCCTCTCTCACAATGCAATAAAACTTCTTTATTTGTTCAATATTTAATGGATCCTTTGCTAGTGTTTTGCACAAGTCGCAATGCCATTATTTTACAGTTTAAATATGTTCATGTTCATGAATATTACAGTTACAACAAAAAACTTAGGAATATGAGTAGTGCTATAGCGAATACAATGCAAAAACAGAAAAAGGAACAAAATCTTCCCCGTTTGGGAAATGTTACATTATGCGAACGTGTTTAACTTCAGAGTAAATATATTATTGGCAAACAGGACAAACTTTCGCAATAGAGGAAACTCATATGTTTGCAATTGCTATTTGATCGGCTTTTGAATAGCGAGGGCATATGGATTTTTATACAAACATCGAGTGAAGAAAATATACATGACATAAAATTGAAGTCAATTAAAATTAGAAAAGAAGACAGTTGAAGAATTGAAATTTTTTGCTGTACGTATACGTAGAGAGGCGATGCACCAACCACCGAACAGATTTTACAATTAAAACCAAGGTGCATTGTACACCACGCTTTCATTGCTTCCAAAAAATAATTCTAACCATTGTTATTAGATTTGGCGCAGGCAAGGAAGGAATGGAAGAAAATGTTGTTGAAGAAACTTATTTCTTGATTAAAAATTTAACAATGGCAAAGGATTATAGTATACAAGTAATATTATTCTTTTTCAGGCCAATCTGGTATATTTCCGTCTATTCTCAATAAACTCATACAATTCTTTCTCATTGTGTTAATTTCTGTACTACTAATACGTTTTTGTTAATTAAAAAGTTTGCACGTGTGGGTGTATCATTGCTTAAATTCACAGATGTGTAAAAATATAACGTGTTTTAATTCTCAGACAGAATACAATATATATGAATTCTATGATTCATGTAACTATCACCTTTGTGGTATTGAATATTTTTTTAAGCGATTTATTAGAGCTTTATATCAAACTTTAGGTTTTTACGATATACGATCTGCTTTCATATGAGTGTTTAACATCTTTTTTTGCATGAAAATTGTTTGGTTGTGGGCATATATATTCAAATGAAAGATTTTTATAAATTGATTTTTACATGAAATATTCCGGCATTCCATAATTGCCAAATTCTTCATACAGTCTTCATTACAAGATTCTTTAGGCTTTAACAAAATCAGAAGATAGATATGTCCAATGTAGGCTTGAACTGATTTTATTACAATCCTACTTGTATAATCCTATAATTAAACTGAATCTATTTTTAGATGAAACTTACTTTTACAACGTTAAATATTATATCTCGATAAGTGCTGGGCTCGAGATTTGAATACGACAATAAAAAATTGCTTCATATGATCGAAATTATTCAGAAATTGTAAGTTTTTGTAGTTTCAAAATCAATATATTCTAGTCAAAATCAATTACATTGTGTGTATCTTAGTGATATTTTTGTGCTTTTTGTGTATTAATAATGAGGTCTTACATTTGATTCTGCATGTATCGATGACACAAATTTAGCCGAATTAGCCGTGTTTTACTGTTGCGTCTTTCGTATTAAAAATCATTTTGAGTTTTGACAACATTCTTGAATTTTGGTTTCATTTGTCACGTGTGTTTTATTATTATTGAATCATGACAAATAAATTTCCTACCTATTGATTATATAGCAAAATCGGAGTATAGATGGTACGAAGTATAATTATAAAAATCATGGGCAAGAAATGATTTATTCAACTTCAATATAAACAATGAACTAAAATGGACTACAGTTTGTTTCAGATTTCGATTTTTATTTGTAAATTCAAAAAATTACTAATTTGTTGATAAGAAACTATATAAATATTAAGTTGTTTTCATTCACATGGAACTCCAGGAAAAATTGTTCTTACGTGTATTATATATACATTTCGAACATTTTGTTATATGCCTCAAATGTTAAATCGACCAATCATGGCGGATAAAGCTCTTTGCCAAAATTGAAGACATCCTTATTTTTTCATCTAATAAAAGATTTCTTCGGAAAGTCCCAAATTTGATATTGAAACACAAATGGTACAAATTTTTATTAGCAAA
This sequence comes from Styela clava, assembly GCF_964204865.1. Classification (NCBI taxonomy): domain Eukaryota; kingdom Metazoa; phylum Chordata; class Ascidiacea; order Stolidobranchia; family Styelidae; genus Styela; species Styela clava. Next base: position 25,040,111 of record NC_135250.1, read on the forward strand.
TTTTTTTGACTTTGTTTTTTTCAATTTTTCAGTATTTTCATTACACTTGTTTGATGTCATGAAGATTACCTCTGAGGTCAAAATGTTTTTTCTTTGAATTATTCGCGCGACAAACATATCTTGTACAAGAATAGGTAGGTACCTTTGGAGTCAAAAAATGCTTGGCTTGAATTATGAGCACGACAATAGTATTTCCCTATGTCCAAAATTGTTGCATTGTCATAGTGTAGTATAGATGAACTTCCATCTATTATCTGATAAATTCCATTTTTCTTTATATCTGTTGAAACTTGTTCATGAGGAGATTTCTTATACCATTCTGCAGTTTTGCCCACGCAATTCTTTACTCGACATATTTTTTTGTGGTGTGACAAGACATCATCAATGCCGATTACTGGTGTTGCATGCTCTGCATTAGAAAATTTTAAGTTAGTCATTTGTGCGAAAACATAAGATAGTAATAGTTGATTTGGCGGCGTGAGGTGCTGTTGCAATAATACACCTTTCATCACCTTTGTAAGCTTTGTAGTTAACACACTACTCTGATCAATTCCTATTCCTAATTTAATCTAAATTTTATGCTCGAAGGCCTAATGAATGAAATAGTGAATTATCGTCCAGTTTATTTTATCATTTTAAATTGTCTTTAATATTCCATTTATTTGCTGAAAAAATTGCTTCCGTCGTAAATTATTTATTGTTAATATAAGCAACAGTTATTTGAAACTTTACTGATGATATTGTTGCAATCTATTGCTCATGGCATCATATTTGGTATTGATTTGTGTTAAATAAAATTATGTTTATCAGACAAGTTGCGAGTGGAAGAACATGAACAAACTACTTCATGTCATTTGTTGAATGTTAAAATTGTAACAATCCCAAGACTTGCTATATAGTTCGCAGCTCTTCAGATTCCTCACCGGCCATGTGGCTTCCAGTGGATGTGATTTAATGCTATTACAATATATATTTGAAAGAAATTACCTGACTGTGAATCGCTGAAGTATTATTTGTATTATTTTACACTTGAGTTCGTTGTTTAAGAATTAGTTGCGGGGTGCGATTTAGGAAAAAGCATCTTAGCTGCACTAGGAAGCTAGTTTATGTTTGTTCGAAAACTCCAGTCACAATCTGGAAATTAAGAGGTCTCAAACTCCGGATAGTTTAAACTTTCACGGCTCTGGTTCTCTCAAATTTGTCGTGTATTAAAATATTGCTTTTATTTTTGTGAATCATTACTAGCAACGGAATTGACCTTTTTCTACGGCTATGGGTTGTTCTTGAATGCCGAGGGCTGATAATAGAAACAACGTTATTTTTGCTTCGTTTTCACGCAATTCATTGCTGTTTTTGTCATGATTGAAAAATATTGTAAATAACCTGATTGACAAATGTAAAATATTCGTTCATGGCAGGGGTTGTCAGTCCATAGGTAAGTGTCTCTTCCTACTAACAAGCAATCTTCCCCATCACGACCATAATTGTTCGGCTGACCGTGTTTCCTTCAATAAATGTATTTATCAGTAAATTAGTATGTTCAATATCAAATTTCCTGTGCAATCTAAATTGTAGTTACCGAGTATGAAATTGAGCTGTTCGAAATACTGGTCGTTACTGACAACGCAGTATCAGAAATACTTATGTTATATTTAAAAACTCTTATGTTGAATTTTAGGAAATTTATATAGGATAAGATAGAAAACAGATAATGGTTAAATTCCTAATATTTCAAATCTAACCAGTTTTGATATCCGACTTCTTCTCTCATTATTACGTCAGTACCATCCTGCCATTTCCAATCTCCTTCTGTAGCTAAATCGTTACCTCCAATGAAGTAGGAATTAATAGATCCAACGAGTCTGGAATTTTCAAACAAGAATAAATCTTAATCCAACGAGATACATAATAGCCCAACTGCTTCCACAAATACTTAGAATTTCGCGTCGAAAAACTATATTAAGCTATTCATTAAGTACGGGTAGATGCCTTGTCTATGCTGGGTAAGCATTTATACAAATATACTCAAGTGTCGGGAGACTCGAGTCACTGTTTTTGTAAGCCCGAGGTGACTCATCTAGTCAACATAACTCGAACACAAGACTAAATGCTAAATTCACTTGACTAAATGGGAATTGACATAAGACTCGGAGAAAATTTTTTGGAATAGCAAATGATATTTTGAAGAACAAGTTAACACACCAATATTGTTGTATTAGAAAAAACGTAATTAGCTAGATTGTTGCGGTGATAAATGGAGATGGATCGACTTGACTTGTGCCTGAGAAATGCAGTAACTTGGAATTGATTCAAAAAGCAAGTTATTGGACTTGGCTTGCATCTAATACTGAATTTATAAACTCACTCGAAAGTTGCATTGATGACATACGTCATTCTTTCATTGTCAACTTTTGCCAAGTATCCTCCAAGTGATACGCAGGCAGCTTTGGCTCCATTGTAATTCTTTGGGGTATCATTGAAAAAAGCCAGTTCATACTGATTCACACATTTTGTTGTCCATGGAACTATTGAAATATTTCAGGAATAACAGTTAGCAACAATGTAATTAAAAAATACCAGTCGATAGGCCATGCATTTTTAAAAACACAAAAATGCTAGTGATGTTACTCAAGGATAGTGAGATAATAATACGAATTACCCATGGAATTGGTATAAAATCTGCAGAATCACAATTTTTGCGTAATAATTTTTTATAAGAAAATTAGTTTGTTTAGCGTAAAAAATTAATGTTCTTTTACTTCACATCTGTGAAATAATTTTGCTATCCTATTTCATCCGATGTTTATCAATATCAGTGTGGGATCAAACTATACATATTTTGCCATGCGCTTTACATAAGACGTTAAGACGACTTAAGACGACGATCTATTTAAACGTGCAATATCACTACTATATTTAGAAAATTATCTTACTTTGTGCGTTTGAGACTCCAAGTATTATTGACGTAATGATATAGAGTATGGATATTCCAAACGCGTTCATTTTCTTTGCATTTCAATATTTCCATTCGAATTCTCAAATACACTAGGATAAATTTTGGAGACCGTCCTAGTTACGATGCGTAGCGCTGTCTGAATTCCTAAGTATAGAATGGCTGAAACTATGCTATACAAATGTTGTTTAAAAATTAAAAATATCTCCTTTTTTGGGGGATTAATGGCTAGAGTAAATTCTAAATCGCGTATCGGTTTATCTTAGTAACAATTACTAACTCCCTAAAATACAGCAAAACATTTCAAAGTTCGTATTAGGCCTCATTACATGTCCATTGGAACCGGTTTAGCAGGCCACAAAAGAAACTTTTTCACGCTTCAGTTTTTCGCGCGAAATTTCAAATCAACATTTTCGGTCCGCATCATTGTATCACCTACCAAGGAGTTCTGGAAGTGAGCTGCACTGCTGCACTTTAATATACCGGTACTAGGCTTGCACGTAATTTACGGATTTACGGAATTACGGAATTATTTCGAGTTACGGAAGCGAAGTTACGAATTACGTAAAGTCGTAATTATTGGTCGAGCGCTTTCGCGATTGAAACGAGCTCTCTTCAGAGCAGTCAATTCCGTCGATTGTAAAAAATTAAAGTTTAAGTAAAAGAAGTTAGAGTTCTGGTATTCGCAGCCGTTTTTCTCTCTCTTGTTAGGCAGATGGGGAAGGCATAACGCGTCATTTACTAACCTATTATCAACTTATCTAGGATGACCAATGTACATATTAACCGTAAATAAGGAATAGAATTGTGTTGAGACCGATGGACGTCGGGTGAAACGACTAAAGAATGTAAGAGATCAACTTATAAAACATGGTCTATTTGTAAATGCCGTGATAATTAATGTCGCGCTTATCAAACATCAATATAAAGACGGAAGAGAAATTGCGTAATGAACCAACGCAACTTAGTCTTTTCTGCATCGGTAAAGCGATTGAGACGGCAGAGAAACAACAATACGACGGGATTTCCCGTGTTTATTCTGCGCGAGATCCATTTTCTATTACAAAATCTTGATGTTCTGTTACCGATTTTATCGTTATATATCTGTCCGGACTTGGCATTGCTCAATAGGTTTTTCACAATGCCTCGCAAGTCGCAATATGTCGGCCAAATATGATTACCTGTCTTTACCAAATGCGGCAACTTATTTTGATTTATCGTCGACTCGAATACCACCGGCACTCGACCAAACTTGTGTCAATCTTGGCAAATAGGATTGTCGGCTTGAGTTGGAAAAATAAATTAATATTTTCATGAGTACAAAATAAATGACACAAAATGCATTGTTTTGCGATATAACTTTGTATTTTCGGAGAAGGCATGTCATATAAGTACGGTATTTTAAATAATGCGCAAATAATTAATATTTGATCTAAATTTATCGCAAATAATGTTATAACTTTTAGGTCGCGAAATGATTTAATTTAAAATGAAGCATAGAATTCGGAATATCGTCAATAAGTCGGCATCAATAATTATTATAAAATGCTAACTAAGTAGTAAAGTCGGATATTGGTGAAATAACAAGTCTTCGTCGCGAGGCATGCGAAAGTATAATCAAACGAGAGAATACGCTTGTAGTTGATTAATAAATTAGCAACATGGAATTTTTATTTAATACGAAAGTCGTATTAATATGTTAATACGATTTAAAAAAAGTGAACTATCGTTTCCTAAATATATTACCAGTGTTGGTAATGATAAAATTGATCGCATAAAATTTGGTGATAAAGTGGTTTAAAAAAAAATCAAAGCTAATACAAAAGATAAAAATCAGAATAAAATTATTTTGAATTCACTCCTTGACATTTGTCTTTAACATCTGTCGCCGGCGTGTAGTACTGCCGGGAATATGAAAACCAAACTTCGATGTCCCATCCGGAATAGAAGTGGATTAAATTGGTTGTTATGATAGGTTTAAATGTGTGAAAAAAAATATCGCAATTACGGGGTCATTACGTAATCGATTTGGCCGTTATTACGGAATTGATTTTTGTCAATTACGTGCAAGCCTAACCGGTACCAGATGGGATTCTGGTGCGGCGTATTGGCATGATTGGTTATTGCTTTGGAACAGAAAATAAAATCTCAATGTCCAAGGATTTATTGGTACAAACTGAGCGCAATGAAATTTCAGTTGATGAACTTTAGTTTGCATTAAGAAATTTTTTTGATTTTCACCATACATCATCCAAACTGGGACCGGTACGGTACCCTAAAAGTATATACCGGTACAAATTCAGAGCTTCAGTGTCGGGAACGGCGATATTAAAATAATGAAAGTGCTTCTGTTTACATATGATTAGCCCCTTGACAAAATGTAGTTGTCTAAATTTGATTGCCACGTTGACAGTAGTGGTAACAGTAGGCACATCGTAATTTCTTAAGCGGATCGTGTGGCGTAAGGTGCCAGCACTCTTGCAAATCAGGAACTAAAAGTATGGTCGCCAAAATGATCTGGCGCGTCTACCTTTTATGCCATTGATTAATTTGTTTTGTTTTCAGATTATTAGAATTTGTTTTGTTCTTAGAGTATATATGGGCGATAAGGGACAAATTTCAACGAGAAAGCAACCCGTCATATTCTGCAAACAACTTTACAGAACTTCATTCGAGAACATGCATATAATTTTGATACTTCAATTAACATCTGTATTGAATTTCTGAGTTTATTGAAGATAAAATATATGCAGTGCGTTTGCAAATTGTAACTTATTTGCTCTAGTCAGGCACCTCAAAAACCATTTTTATCTCGTTGGTTTGGACATGTAATCGAGGGAGCTAAGTAGTCTGTGAGACCACTTTAACTTTTCCTAATCGAACCGTCTCACTGGTCTGGTTTTGATGGGCATGTAATCAGGCTTATTCCCGCCCACAGCGCCCGGTCTAAAATAGTACTCAATTGTAATACTGATATGGAAAAGCAATAATCATTGAAAATGGTGTTGGGGTGTTCTCTTTTATAGTAATCTTTCATGCACGGTGCTTGTTTCTGCACGAATATGAGAAAATACTCACAGATTTCACATTAGAAGTAGCCAACGATAGGGAGATGAAAGACACATATATGTGCACTGATTCAAAACACTTTTATCGAAGCTAAAGCGTTCGGTGCTCGTCGGCATCTGATGCTACACGTGTGCTTTCACAAAATAATAACAGTATAGAGATAGATAAGCTATAACTACATGTCACGGCCATGACTGTACAATTCGAACGATAATTAATAAAGTGATGTCAGATATGGAGAAAAAGGCATATCTGCAATTTTTCATCCCAATTCACTTTCACAAATTCTAGCTGAAATCGGTATCGTTCAACCCCGTCGCTTTGAAGCACTACCACGCACGTCACTAATACACTCGGAAGTGCCTGTTACCGTTTGTTCCTTTCAGAAAGCTGGTTCAGATGTCGAACTGCGTCTGCCACCACATCAACGTAACACTAAATTTAACATAACTAGTCATAGGTGGTAGCATACGTTGCTAATTGTTATCTAAGACGATACCAATTTCCTCCTAGCCCGGTCGACAGTCAAGAGTCATATTCTAGCAGGGATTATTTGTTTTTACACCATTGATGATGTTCAGGATGCGCGGGCAAGATAACTGAAAACTGACAAAACAATATTGCTCGTTTTATTACACTAGTGTGTGTGTGTGGTATGGTAATATATGGCGCTTTAAACAATTTGAGTCTTTTGTGCCAGACAATTTAAATCAAAATTTTGTATATGCCTATAATACTCTCTTGGTAGATTTCAAAAAATCAACAAGAGCAGGGAAAATGCTAGGGTCGCGTAAGATAGCTTTGAGTTGAAATTCAATGCCATAATGGCGGCATTTCATCTTTAGTATGCGTCTTTCATTTCTATATGCACGACAGTTCATTAGAAAATCTTCTACTGTCTCTGGATCATTACAGAAATCGCAAAGTCCATTATTATGGCATCCTATTTTATGGAGGTGCCCATTTAAACGGCAATGTCCCGTCTGAAGTCGAAATAAAATTTTGTCCATTATTCGTGGTGACCAAGTGGAATTCTTGATGCTGTCTTCAATTGAGGGGAAAATTGTCTTGTAATGAAACGCTTGGTCACTTTGTATAAAATGTTGATCCCATTTATTAGCGCAGAATTGTCGAACTTGTGATTTGACTTTGTTTTGTGATTGGGATAATCTTTTGTCCACATCGACTTTCGCCGCTGATACCTTTGCTATTTTGTCGGCGACTTCGTTACCCGGAATGCCAACATGTCCTGGAGCCCATAGTAGTGTGATTTTGCATCCTTGTTCCTGTAACTCAAAAAGACAAGTCTGAATATTTGAAGATATATTACTAATTTGATCCGAGTTATTATTTATAGCGTGTATAGCAGACATACAATCCGATATGACAAGTATATTCCTTTTATAGTTATTTTTTGACCATGTAAGGGCACTATATATTGCAAAAACTTCGCAATCAAACGAGGAACAGTCTTTGTCTAGCCTAAAACCCATACGAGAATTATTATATGGAACATAAACCGCAGCACCGCATTTGTCATCAATTTTTGACCCATCGGTATAGATATGCACGTGTGATTGATAGGATTCATTTATATAATCCAAACTTATAGCTTTTGTTTGGTCGGGCGTATACCAAGGAAAAAGTATATTCGATAATGCATCGTCGATATTAATTTCGTCCAAATACCATGGGGGAATTTCTTCGGCTTTAATAATACTAATATCCAATTTGTCAATATCGAAAGTCCTTGCAATCATACCAAATGTACGAAATGCTGGAGAGTTGGGAAATATTTCATGCCATGAGTGTTCGATGACTTCGTGGCAAGGATGGTCAACAAATGTTAGCAGTTTAGCCTTATATAAGAGGTATAATTGTAGTCGTCTTATACTCAATGGCATCTCATTACAACAAACTTGTAAAGCAATTTTGGGCGTACTCATCATGCCACCTGCAGCGATGCGTAGACATTGAGATTGGATAATTTCGATTTTACTTATGGCATTTATTGATGCTGAAAAATAGGCTTCCATACCATATTCAATAATGGGTCGAACTAGGGATCTGTACAATGACAAAAGGGGTGATTTGTTAGCTCCCCAGCTAGTTCCAATAAGCAAACGCAGCAGATTAATCCGTTTACTACATTTTTGTACAACATATTCGATATGTCTCTTATAATTTAAGCGCCTATCGAAATAGACTCCGAGGTATCTTACTTCATTCCTGACTGGGAGTATTACACCGTTTATGTGTAGTTGTATTGGTGGTAATTTTCTCTTTCGGGTGAAGAGTACAACTATTGATTTTGTGACTGAGATCTTAAAACCCCATTGATTGCACCAGGACTGAATGCAATCCAACGAGTTCTGAGAGGAAATGATTAAATCTTCAATATTGAGACCAATGTGCCATAGAGCGCTATCGTCTGCAAACAATCTAACATTATCTGATGAAATAGTACTAGGCATATCGTTTATCATTATATTGAATAGCAGTGGACTGATTACGCTCCCTTGAGGAATTCCGTTTTCCAATGAGAATATACTTGAAAGACGACTGCCTACTCTAACCTGAAATGAACGATTTGTCAGAAAAGATGCAACAAAAATCCAAATTTTCCCGGTGACACCAATGTTATATAGTTTGTATAACAGTCCTCTTTTCCATACCATGTCATACGCTTTTTCCATGTCTAAGAAAATGCCAAGTACAGATCTTTTATTTGGTAAAGCTTTATATATGTCATCGTGTAATTTTAGATATGCATCAGTTGTAGATCTCCTCCACCTAAAACCGCTCTGTTCTCTACATAATAAGCCATTTTTTTCAACAAACCACTTCAGTCTGCGAACTATAATTCTTTCCAAGACCTTACATAAATTGCTAGTTAAAGATATAGGCCTATATGAAGATGGTTGGTCTTTTTGTTTATTGGATTTAAGAATCGGAATTACAACAGAGCGTTTCCAGGTATCTGGAATACTCCCTTTGTTCAAAATCAAATTGAACAATTTGAGTAATATGTCTTTACATTCTGCGGGCAATTTTATAAGCATCGCGTAGCAAATCTTGTCTAGTCCTGGAGCAGTGCTTTTTCTTGGTTTTAAAACTTGATTAAGTTCTTTCATTGTGATATTTTTATCCAATTTGTGATTAGCCTTGAAGATTGTTACGTCATGTGAGGATTCGAATGCGATCTTTCTTTGAAGAAATTTCGGAGTGTAGTTTTCATTGCTACTGACCGCCGAGAACGAACTCGCCAGAAGCTCAGCTTTTTCGGAATCTTCGATTGCTGTTATACCATTGTGTCTAAGGCCGGGGATTTGTTCGTATACCTTGCTTTTAGTGAAGCGCCTAACCATTTTCAATACGTTGCTGAGTTTTTCATTCTTGTCCAGTGAGCTACAGTAATCATGCCAACTCTGCCTTTTAGCCTTCAATATTATTCTTCTTGCTTCAGATCTACGTTTTTTATACATTATCACATTTTCGATCGACCTTTTCATTTTACGGAACGCCGCTTTTCTTAGCCGTATGGCTTTGTCGCAATCAGCATTCCACCATGGGATGCCATTTTTTGTGTCGGATTTTGTTCGTGGTATTGATTCATTTGCTGCTAAGATAATCGCATTTGTAAGAAAATCATTGAATTCATTTATATCGCTTGTGACTATATTCTCACTGATGCGCGTTTTACATAATTCCGAGAACTTATCCCAATTTGCTTTATCGAGTCGCCATGATACCATGTAATTACTTGTGTCTCCGAATCCAATAGCGACCAATTATTTACTCTGTTATGGGATAAATTCATCCTAGTGGGAACAGAGGTGTTAAGTACTACTAAATCTGTGCTGTCAATAGCTCCAGCAAGAGCTAGTCCTCGTTGATTGTTTGTTGGGCTACCCCACAAGAAATGATGTGAATTAAAATCCCCACAAAAGACTGTTTGTCGTGAAAATTGATCAAAAAATCGTTCGAAGGCATATTGAGAAATTCTAACATCAGGTGGGACGTATACATTGACTATCTTAAGATTTCCCAAACTGACACTTTGAGCTTCTGCGCCATTTAGAGGTTGTAAAGGTATTTCAACAAAAGATATATTATTTTTTATAACAAATAAGATGCCACCACCTTTACTAATCAATCTATCTTTGTGTACTAGGGTATACCCTGGTATGCTAGGATTATACTTTGGTGTGAGATTGCTTTCTTGAATGGCTATTACGCCAGGTTTCTGGTGTGAAGCACTAATAAAGTTTTTCAATTCACCTAGTTTCCGGTATATACTACGGCAATTCCATTGGATGATAGTTAAGTTTACTTTTTGGTTGAATGTTGTTTTATTGCATTTTTAAGGTTGCCAGCGTCGACATCGAATCCAAATTGAGCGCCAGCGGACATCGAAACAATAGCGTAAACATCACATTCTTTTCCACTTTGAGAAACCACTAGCGTATTTTTTATGACTTCTGCGATAAATGCGAAAAAATGTATTGGGTCCAGAGATATAGGTGCATTCTTATCTTCATTTACCTCTTTCGAATTGGGGCGACTATATTGGCCTATAATAGGCGCTTGTTGAGATGACTTGTCTGATGACAATGACAATATATCTTTCGACTTTCTAATCATAAGGACAGGTGTACTTCCTTGAAAAGGAACTTTACTGGGAAGAGCCGGAAAATCATTTGCCGAAAATTGCGCAGTTTCTGAAATAGTTTGCTTAATGTGGTTCTTTGCCTCCTCATACGGTAGTTTAGTACTCGCCATTGTTTTTTGAATCAACCGTTCCCGTTTATATACTTCGCAGCCACCATATGCGGCGCTGTGTTCTTGTCCACAATTACAACATCTTGGAGTTTCGAAATCACATTTATTATATTCGTGGTTTCTACCGCACTTGGCACAGCGAACTTTACATCGACAATTTTTAGCTACATGGCCAAATCTATTGCAATTAAAACAACGAATCGGTGGAGGGTTATACACTCTGGTCCTGAATCGCATATAGCCGATAGTCACGATTGATGGTACAATGCATGTGTTAAAACAAATCAGAACTGATTTACTCTGCACAAACTTGCCTTCGATTTTTCTATTAAGCCTTTTTACAAAGACAACACGTTGTCCAGATAATGCGTCCAACAATTCATTATCGGCCATGTCAATTGGCACATCGCTAATTACTACTCTAGTATTTTGATCATTGTTTACAAACAATTCGGTCTTCACTGGAATGTTGGTTGTGCTATCGCCGATACCATCACATTCCAACAATAGTTTAACTTGTTTTTCGTTTGAACATTCAATTTTCAAATCCCCAGAACCAAGCACACGTACCGATTTTAGTGTTCCAAACTTCTGCACCAAATTTCTATGTATAACTATAGGATTGTACGTTCTCATCTTACGCTGGGTACCCCGTACAACAACGAATGTAGATATAACGTCATTTTCTTGACTTATCGTGTTAATTTTTACTTTACTTTGGGCATTAGAATTACTATCGTCCCCCTTCCTTTTCACTCCGGAAGAAGTTGGCGATTCATCGCCGTCCATCTTATAACATAAAACAGCTTTATCCGTAATAAACGTTCACTCTCCAAAAGAAAATTTGTACTGGATTTCAGTCAATTGCACTTTATATACAGCAATATATACAGATCGAATATAAAGAAACGATCTCACCGTATTAATGTAGTGTTGTATCCAGTTTAATCCACAAAACAGAAGATAGTTTGTATCCAGGTTTATGCTCACAAAGACGTCCGCACTGCGCGACGTCGCGTTGTCGAGTCTATTACACTAGTGAAGGTTAAGCTATTTGTGTTCTCCTGTAAGCGCCAGTCATGTACTGAAACGTCGGTTAGGCATTTTTTTTAAAACGCACACCGACACAAATTTGCTAGACATATTTTTACCTCGCGGGTCTCTCTGTTATGATCTGCACAGTATTTTTGAACACTAGTGAAAATGGCTTTATATATCATTATATGAAATATGAATAGTTTTTCTAAATTGTCTGCTTTCGAAATATAACCTTTCGCCACAACTAATGAACATTGAAAATGTTACTTAAGGATATTACTTGTTTTTCTGAGTCCTTGGAGGGCCAATATTTCAACCAAAATTGTACTGTTTCAATTTATTTCATGAAAACTTTATTGACATTTGACTAGATATTGCCCTCTTATTAGGAAGATGATAATATATTTTACATATGGCTATGGCAAAAATATTGTAGAAACGTATTAGCCTTATTATTGACTCAATCTTGACCGAAAGGCGTTATTAATTTCGTAGAGGAAGCATATGAAATAATTGAAAGAAAAGAATGGCAATTGGCTATTATGACCGGGAAATGAACTAGGTAGAGACAATGTATTATAGCACCAATGAACTCTTATTCAATTTTATGAGGAATGTGATCATATTTTTGATATCATGAAAAATATTTCTCACTGCCAACGTTCTTGAAAATTTGACTACGTATATTAAGTAAATACACACAAACACTAAATACAATTGTCGATGTACGTATATATATATAATCTTGATTTATGGCCTCTGAAATGAATATGACTGAAATTTGCTTATGATATAATTTCATACTCACGCATCGGCGTAACATTTATTACGCTTTAGCTGCTCTATCCTGTGGAATTTCTGGAAAATATTTGCTGCCTGTTTTTAACTGTGAAATCAGTTGCCAGATTTTTTTAATTTCAGTAGTCTCGTTGGTGCGTTGTTTTTATCGTGACCAAACGCTGTTGTCCACAACTGAAGAACCATGCTTTTTCAAATTTTCCGTGATAAAGACTATCGCTATTATTTTTTTAAGGTTTTCTCAAGTGCGGTATATTTCATTTCAAATTTTTATATTCACGTGTATATTACGCCACCGCGTGGCTTTCAGTCAGTCTAGTCCGTCATCTTTTCGACCAACACCTGAGCTAATACCTTACTGGTACCAATGTAAATTGCTGTGCTGATGGATCTTTTCTTTGAGTGATCAGATTGAAGATTTCTGTGCAAGTTACAATAACCACTACTGTACTGGGGCTAGTCACTGAATATTTGTATCCACGTATTTGAGAATTGCTCTCTTCTTTAAAGGTGAAATAGGTTCAATGTGTAATTACAAGAGATTTTATAAATAGAGATGGCGGAATCGACTACGGAATCGATTCCGGAATCGATTCTTCGTGGAATCGACTAGAATCGATTCCGACGCATTGGAATCGATTCTTAAAAATTTGGTTATCAACAAGGTATATAACGTTTTGTGACAAGTCCGTCGCCGTATAAACTTGCTATGTGGAGTTTCACGACGCCGCAAATATCGCTATATTTCTACACGTTTATTGCACTCGCTCGTTTGTTCGGGTCATGTGAGCACGCGGCACTTTCGGACCATTCCGTATCTTGTTTCTCTTAATTACTGTGAGGGAGAATTAGTGGTGCTTCTTCACTTTTTATCTCGCACGCCATTGGTTGCTGCATTCTCCCGTATCACTCGCTTGTTTGCGCTGGCACGTTTCGTCTTGCGAGGGCAGCTTGAAGCGTCGCGCGACCTTTTGTTCCAAAAAAACTCATGTTGCGCGACTTGATTTGCGATATTACACCGGACTAGTTTATTATATTCACAAATGCAAGCGTTAGGCTGTTTAGTGTTGTGTCTGTCAAACGCCATTTATTTTGTACATTGTGGACTACTCCATTTAGTCTTGAGATAGGACATTTTGTAGGCTAGTCTGCTAGTACTGTGATTTTCAGACCTGTATATATACTGCTAGTCTAACTGAATAGTCTGATAGTAGATTAGCTCATTGGACAATTACTAATCCGGCAGTACCGGTATAGTAGGCTGCTGTACAGGCACCTCTTTCTTATGTAAGTAATATTACTGCGTTAAGGGTTCTATACAGTACAATGCCCCGAGATGGTTCACCATGTGATTGAGCCATCATAATACGATACGGTACCCTATTACAGTTTTAGCTTTCTCTTTCAGGAAATATAACAATATTCTTCTCATTTACAGAATATTCTACATACTATTGAAAACTTAGCTACATTCTGACATTTGGATCAGAGTGCCCAATATGAAAAGGAGTGGAGCACATCGGAAATAAAAACAAATCAAGTCTGGAATTATCTTAGAAAATGAGGTGTTTGAAAATTAGTTTTCGTCAGTCAAATGCTGCGGGGAGTGAGTGTAAAAAATCATATGTTTAGTAGGTTTGTTCGTAATTTTATTTCCCACTTAACTCTGTTTATTAGACTTTCAAACAAAACCAATCAACCTATAACAACGCTATGTTGCCAGATGTACTGAATGAGGAAAAGGGTCAAAGTTAACGAAGAGTGCGTAACAGGTTGCTTTAAATTATTTGACACAAAGTGGGCATATGGGTCGTTTTGTCATAAATACGTAGCGGTGGTGTTTGGGTGACGAAGTCAGGAACAGCACATGCGTAAATTGTTACGCCACGCCCACTAGTGGTATCTGTGGTAGACTACACACTGTACCACACTAGACCCAGTTACGGTAGCTTTACCAGCTACGTTCGGAATGAGGTTTTAAGGAAATTGCGGGTTGAACATTTTTTTTGACTTCGTGTCCATAGATTTGAGAATTGATCTCTTATCCAAACAATGACGCCACCAAGTATTCTTCCCGTCTATTTATGTCTTGAATGGAATCATCTGTACTTCATAATTCTAGGCATGCTAGTACCATCATTGGTAAGGAAAATGCACCATCACAACACGACATACGTATTTTTGTGCTTTTATTAGAATCATCTTTAGAATAGAATATATATGCATGAAACAGTTATTTACTCAAACAATGTTATAATAATTCAAACATGGAAGAAATCATAATAGAACGATTAACATGTATTTTACATTTATTAGATTTTGATCACTCAGACTCAACTATTTTACGTTTAAAATAACCAGATGCGTGAGTTTTTTTTCAAAATTATTTGGTAATAATAGAGCATTTGTTATAGTTTACCTCAAATATAATAACAAGATTTGCAAAATACGAATTGCTTCGTCATAGAGTCCACATTACTTGTGGATTCGAAAACAAAAATTTAAAGGCGCAGCAAAACGATTAAGTGAAAGTGGAGTAAACGATAGAACTAGAGTCCAGTGGTTCCCAAACTTGGGGTAATTACCCATAAAAGGGTAATTTGTACTGGGTAATCCAGACGTTCGCTGTTTTAACAATTTCTTTTGTAATCCCCATACTTTTGACTATTCTGGTCAAAAGCTGGACATGCAATGCTCGCATCTGGTAAGTGAACCTAGTCGTCTAGTCACGCACTTTGTAAGGACGTATTAACAATACTTTGCCGTACAGATTGTAGGCTAAAATGCTGAGCTAGCGAAAGTTTAGAATCTTCAAGCAAGTCTTTGATCAAAAAAGTAATAATGATATGACTATTGTATTTTCATGAAGGTGGGTTTTTGAGTTTTTGGTAATTCGATTCAGGGGTAACGATATTAAAAAGTTTGGGAACCACTGAACGAGACCAAAGCGGGCCTCTTCAAAAGCTCACTTACACGATCAAGTAGTTTGAGCTTCTCTAGAGTCAGCTATTGACGGTTTGTGAAATTAGGTCAGACACACCACCACTAGGAAGTAAGGCATTGTTGATTCTACTCAAAGTTGTATTTAACTTTGGAGGATCTTTTCTTACTATTACATGGGAACACACAAAAATAACACAAATTAGTTGTTGGGGTGACAGTTACAACAATCAATAGAAAATTGGAATAGAACTTTTCAAGTACCGCTTTTTGATTTTCTTTATTGAAGAATAATGGAATGCACAGACTTAACAGAACCAAAAAAGTCGTTTATAAGAATGTATATATATATATATGACAATAAATGTTTACGGCATATCACAAGGAGCTCAATACACTCTGAGTGAGCAAGTGAAAAGAGACAAATAATTGCTTGGTCCGGCTGTAACATAGAAATGTCGATCGACACCAACACGACTGTTTACAGAGTGTTTTATAAAATTCAACATGTTTTCTTCCATTATGTGATGTTCGAGTAGATACTGCATAGCTGAAGTTCATTAGGCGTTGTAAGTTTCGTAAGCTAATTCCACTTGTGTTTGCTTAGTTGTCGCAGGTAGAGCTTGTTCGTAACCGGCAGTTTCTTCTAGCACGTTCGAATATGATGGTTGAGAAACTGGGTCGTTGGAGAAAGTTGCTGATTAATTGAAAAAAAGTTCGTCTAACAACTATAGCAGAAATATTAATTAGATTTAAAATATTGATGAACAGATGGCTTAAAGTGAGATACCTTTTCAAATGATTTCCAACAATTTTTTTTCTATCACTCAAAAGCAAATGAAAAAAATATGCGAAATATGCCGTTTGTATGACTTATTGATACAAAAAATACAACACCAATCTTTGTTATATTTTAGTAATCTGAGATAGAAATGACTCCTGAGAAGGCATTTTCTCGGGTTTTTCCAAATTTGCTTAATTTCATGTTCAAATATTTTAGCATTGATGATAAAAAAGAAAGCTGGTGAATGTCACATGTACTTGTCAAATATTTAGAATATTTTAATGGTTGATGAGTTGAGTAATATTTTACGCTTGAAAGGGAGATTTTCGGATCTCACTACCTTTTTCTTGTATAGTTTCATAATTATGTCCTTTAGCTTCTGCAATTTTCTTCAACTCCTTTATTTTCTTCATCAGTTTGTATATGATTAAGGCAAAGACTACGTAGAAGATCATAGGAATAAGAAAACCGATCACAAAACTGACGATGTTGAACTCGAACAATTTTGTTTCTATGAAATAAGAAACAATAACTTAAATATTGTAACTTCAATTTTGAATAAGTTGAAATAAAACTGAAACAATAACTTAAATATTACAGATTTCCTAAATAATATTGAAAGTCTTATATTTAAGTGAGTGTTTCCCAAATTTCCCTCTGTTTTGAAGGAAATGAACAGTTCAATGTCTCACGTCAACTGGTTTTTGCAAAAGTTAAACGTTACTGTCATAAACTTTCGATTGGAATATTATATAGTTCTCGGAACATAATCAGTCAGTATTCAAATACTTTTTCACTTGAATTATTTTCTTATTTCTCTTAAAACTTATACCGATTTAGATTTCAGCCGAAATCATACATCAACAAAGTAAACACGTTCTGGCTAATATTGGCTCTTTAATAAAAAACAAACTTTTAATATTTTTATCCTATGCCCTATGGTATTTTCACACTTTTTTGCTCTGTAAATACAAGGATTGAAACTTAATTAGCGGGATCTCTACAACTTAATAAGGATAATGCACCAACCACTCTCCATGAATTCCATATTAGTGAGTGAATTCTCATGATTACTTCCAATTGTGTAAATGCAAATATTCGAACTTATAACAATTGAATTCAATTTATACCAGTTGGGTTTCCCACACAAAAACCTTTGACAGGCCAAATGCAATTAAATATTTTTATAGATGCCGAATAGTTACGATTTGGTTCTGATTGAATGGAAAACACGTATCCTACGCTAGTTGCTTCCATGCTTGCATCATCTGATTTGTTTTGGGTCTCGTGTTTGATGGGGTATCGCCTATTTACGCAAAGTATAAACCTATATATTTTTTTTATTTGTTGCTGCCGTGTCAAGAAATCTATTCTATTTGTACTAATTCTACCTTTAGAAAAGTGCTTGTGACCATGTTTTGAAAATAAAAGAGAAATTTTAAAAGTAACTCACTCAATAATATTGACGGACTCGTTTGCAAGCAAATATCATTTCCACAAGGCGTTGTTGACACGACAAATGCACTTAAGGAAGAAAGGTAACATTATGTGAAACAAGAGAGCTACGCACAAATATATGGACACGTTAGACCAAAGCGAATCAGTCATTACCGGTACCTTTGACGCTACCGGTACCCTCAAAAAAGTTCTGAATTTCCAGTAGCAAGAATTTTGCAGAATCAAAACGTACAGCCAGTCATGACACTGACTAAAATCCGTGTTCCCATGGATAAAAAATAATACAGCAAAATTTTAGACGAAATATCAAATTTCATAGAATCCACGCAAAATTTTGAAATAAATAAAAGTAATAGCCTTCTAGCGAAAAAATTAATCTTTAACCACTGACAATTTCAAAGCAATTGGTCCAGTATTCGAAGAGAAAAGCGAATTTTTAAAAACGTGTCAAAGAACAAGAACAAGAATAACAACAACAACATAATATTGAAACGATTGTTATGGCCACTAAACGTGTCCAATAAGCTTATTAAACACGGTTGGAGATAAAAATAGTTTGTAGAGCAGCGCGTTCGTTATGCACATCTTATACAAAAATTGATATTTTTGGACTCTTTTATTGTCGATTAAATACTATCATACCTGTAAGATTTTTCATTGTTAAGTTTCCGATTCTGTCCTACAAATATTACATTCTTTCCGACATTTCTCCGCCGCCTTCGCTTATTGGACAGGGCGTCGATAGTTTGAGTGACGTTACAAGAAGATTTTAAACCATCGCCAAGATTAATGACTTTTTCCTCGCCAGTAAATCTGCCACAATGGTAGAACGATAAAAAAGAAAGAAGTTACTAGAAGTTAGAAGTAATAATCTAATAGGGACGGGGTCCTTTACATGTGAAATTATGAGATCTAACCATATATATATATATGTATAACAGAATAATGTTTCAATTTACGAATATTCCAGTCTGTAAGTCATTAGCAAATTTCAATCTGTAAACTCATTTGTTTACTGTCCGTGGTTATCATATAATAAAAGTCATATAAAATATAATAAAGTTATATTATATATATATACATTTACAGTGTACCTGTAAACTGGCAACGCTACGGCAATATATTCTGTTGTTGAGCTCTGTGCCTTGATCAAATCCTCCATCCTAAAATTTGTGTTTTCGCCAGACCATCCATCATTTACGATGATAAATAAACAGCTTAATGAAATGAACATATTTTCAAAATAAATAAGAAAAAAACGCAATAATATTCTGACACAACTGTCAAATCACTAATATAATGGACGTTTCCCTAAGCCTCGACCCCTTGCAAACTCTACCTACTCTTTAACACTGCAAACAAACTGTCTCACATGTTCAAAATTAACAATTTTAATCAAAACATTGAACCAAGTGTCGCTTACAGAGACAAATTTAGGACATAATGACAATTAGGTTATTTGATTTAAAACTATTTTTTGGAAAACAACCGAAATCTGACAAATACCACGCAAAACAACGAAAACGCTGGAGCGGCGCACAAATTACAATTGTTATTCCATTGTTAACTTATCGCTGATTGGCCATTATTACCTAAAAAATAAAGAAGGAAATCTCTGCTCGGGGAAACATCCATAACCACAATGCCAGAAAAATACCAACCAATTGTTAAAATACTGTGACGAATGTCAATCGTGGGGTTTCATGGGGCATCATATGACTCAGATGAAAAAAAAAAGTAAGAGTCTAAATACTTTTCCCTCCATCATTGTGTTTTTGCAACTTACACAACAGCAATTTCTATTTAGCTAAGACACCCATTGGCTGTATTCTCACAATACAAACCTCAGTAAACCGTTGCTTTCATCAGGTTTAGTCACGGTTATTTCGCGCATCCCGTCACTGTCGGTGGCGTCATCAGAAACAATTGGTTTTGCAATTTCAGTCGGAGCTGTTGAAGAAAAAATGGAAAACTCATAAACGGTATAAACAGTGAATCAATTTATGCAAACTAGTTTTTCATGAGGTAATACAAAATATTTAAACAATTTAATTTTCTCATTTGTAATATGATAATATGAGGGCGAGATTTTATTCCTTACAAGTATTTCGATATTTTTGTAGATTGTGATCAAGATATGGTTATTTCTTCGTAATGACAATAAATAGTCATACGCAAAACTTGTTACAATATTGACTAAAAATATGTTGTTTGTATTAATGGAAAACAACAGATCCTGTTAAGAGTTTTCCTTTTAACAATAACTGTGGCTTGTATAGAAAAAAATATTATTATAACTCATAAATTGACATCAAATTGCGGCGCCAAAGTATTCAACTGTCGCGTTGAAATAATAACCATCGAAGTGAAATAAGTATACCGTTACCATATCTAAACATTGAGCAGCTATAGTTTCTAATCGGTGTCAAAATTATATTGCTACATATTACTATTCACTACGTGGTAATAAACACATTGAATGACTTTTTACCCAAGTGCTTATTAATGAGTTCATTGGGTATATCCTATTATTTCCACGCCACAGATTCTCTGCTTAGTTTTCGTTGATTATGTCTATGTTAGGTTATTGGCCCACATTTCACTGTTTATTTACTAACAAATGTCCATTATGATAAACAGAGAAAGGTGGGGTAATAGCTTACTTATGGTATGTATGTATGTTTATTCGTCTCGTAAAAGCAAAAACACAGGAGTTAGTAAATATCAACATTGAAGACGGGATGTATACACAAGACCGTACTGGCCTATAACACATGAACGTGCGGCATACACCCCTTATGATAAGCATAAAATGCAATAAATCGAATAAGTATAATATGGTCCTTCATACAGACAGTTGTGCGAGGAGGGTGGATTAGGCAACATGGGTAACGGTGGAGTATGCCCAACTGTCTGTACAAAGGAGTTGGTAGGACAAGACAACATCAATAAATAGAGACAATACAACATGAAATATAATACATAATATATATACATAAGAATAGTGTTGTGACAATAATGTAATTGTAAATTTACTGATGTAAGTTTGTAAGGAAGAATTGCGTGTAAAAAGAAACTGAGGTACTGCTACTTTAAATGAGTTAGTTATTGCTATCTATTTCTGAAATCCTGCTTACAGCTAATAAAAGAAATAAAACCTGCTGCTTTTCCAACACAATATCCTGTTGCGTTCACTGCCTCGCCCAGTCCCGCACATCCGATAACTTGAATTGATATTGTACAGTTTCTGTTGGGTACCGTAGTAAAAGATTGCGGCATTGATATGTTGAATGAGTCCATATGGAAAGAGTTTACAATCGATCGTGCCGCAATTGTAGTGCAATATCTCGTGACCTAGAACATTTTTAGTTGATACTCAACAGAGGAAAATATTCCAAGCATTTACAACAAGTGGAGTTTAGTTTTTATTTGAGGCAACTTAAGCCATTCCAACTATAATTCTGACTTTAGTATGTTTTAATCATATTTATCTATTTTCAAACTTGTCTCTTACTTTCAAACCTGCAACGTTTACTGGTTTGTTAGTGTTTTTCCAAATCCACTGTATAGAACAGTTTGTCGATAGAGATGCAGATGTCACAGATTCGGTTTTTCCATTTGTTGTTGCAGTTGCATTAGCTGAATATGTTGTGCGGCATTCTCCGTGTGTCACACAAACTACGATCTAATATACAATATACATGAATATATTAGTATTGAAGACAGGAGTTCTTTCGGGAAGAGTCACAGAAGTGGCTTCTCACACATATTTACATTTTTTCGACTCGTGTATATATGCATAGCCACTCTGGGAAGTTTCGAATAACTTAATTTAAGACTGAAATTGCAGACAATGCGACATATTACTACGCTACTCTTTTGTATAGTGATATGAACATTTTGGCGGGAATAACGTCTCGATGTACCTGTTTATATATTATAGACGTCAGATCTCGATTAAGAGTTTCGATGAAGAATAATGGCAGTATCACAACAAAGACTCACCGTTACGTTATATCCGGTAGTTGTTATTAATCCTGAAATTTCACTGATCACAGACGTGTTTGATTTTGGTATAATGAATGTTGAGAAGCGTTCATCATGAGTATTAGAATTCTTTGCTGTGATTCTGAAACGACATATGGATATAAATTTTGGTACCATACATTTGTACAGACAAGTCGACGCTCTCGTTATAAGTCAGTATACTATGGACATAGACGTACGCTTTTACTGTTGCGCGAAAGCCATAAAAAAGGCGTTTTCTGGTATTTTGTTCAAAATTTTTTACAAATCTCAAATACAATACAAATATAAATCTCTTTTTTTTCAAATATGAAGTAAAATATTTTGAAAATAATATATAGGACATACTTGTGTTGTAAGCCAACTGCATATTTGCTTGGATTCCAGGTAACGAACAAACTTTGGTTACAAGATGAATTTGTAATCGATGTAATTGTTGGATTACCATTTACTGTGTAGCAAGCACAAAATGTTCAGAAGTAACTGATATATATTAGTTACCAGTTTAACCACTTTAATTTAATGTAGTAATCAGTTTCGCATCAGCTATCATAAGGCAGACGACGGTAAGATGATAAATAGATTTTAAACCCACTTTTAAATATATGAAACATGGCTATTACAAAAATTAATAGTACGTTGTCGTTCTTCTCAGTAACGGGTCTCAGGCTGTTATTACAAATTTAAAACATTGCACAAGTTGAAATAAAATTTGATTGTGAGCTATGTCAGGTTAAGTAAAATTCGCTTCAAATCTAAAACATTATGACATTAATATAATGTTATGACAAGCAAGTATTTATTACCTTCGAAGTCAAAATATTCACCACCACTTGAATTATGAACACGACAGAAGTATCTGCCTGTATCCAAAATGTTCGCTCTGTTTAGGTATAGCGTGGAGGAATTTTCATTCATGATTTGATAAATTTGCTTCTCTTTGAAATCAGTTGTTACTAGTTCACCATGAGATTCCTTATACCATTGTACAGGGGTGTCTTTGCAATTACTTGCTCGGCAAATTTTACTTTGTTCTGAAGGGCCGTTCTTGATTTTGATACTGATTTCTGCAGAAATATGATAAAAAATTTTGCTTTTTTAAACTATGATTTTGTCTTAAAATGATTGTGTACAAGAGAACTGAGTAATATAGATAATTTCTCAAAGAAAGTGTTTAGCAAAAATGCTTCCATCATTTGTGTCATTTATAATTTTAATATTTCGTGTACACATACAGATATATGGTGGCCCATCGTTGTCACGCGTAAAATTAAAAAAAAAAAAATGAAAAAGCGAAAATAAAAAAATAGTTGTGAAAAACATAAAAATAATTGAAAAAAAAGGAATGAAAAAAAAATTAATATTAAAAAAAAAATTAAAAAAAAAAAAAAAAAAAAAACGGAAAAAAAAAATTGAAAAAAAAAAAATAATAAAAAGGTTGACAACGATGGTCTGCCTCGTGGCCCATCGTTGTCACGCGTTTTTATTTTTAGAAAATTTGATGCTGCTTGGGACCAACGTTGTCAGGCTTAATCCTACACGCACAAATGTGTTTCCTGGGTTTCTAACTCACTACTTAACACACTACTAACAGCCTACCTAACACACTACTTTTCATGAGCAATATTCAATAAATTCAACATGGAAATGTTCTATAAATTCTCCATGCTACAAGTTCAACCACAAGCAATATATTTATAATAATGATAAGAGAATATAGAATTGAATACGAAAATTTGTTTTTACGTGTAGAAGGTAATTTAATTGGAAAATGCTGCTTAACTGCTAAGTTGTCTGGACACTCGTGCGATGCCGGTACGGTACCGTCTGACCGTACCGGTACCCATGCAATCACTCATGAAAGAATGGGAGATACGGATAGTCTCGTAGAATATAGACTACTGAAACACTCTCTGCGCCTGCCCCATACCGTACAGCTGTAACGTACCGATCCAGACAAATGATAAATCGCCCGTGCTCAACCATTTATTTCAATCCATACCTCGACTCACTATATTCTAGTAGGATCGAGGTATGGATTGAAATAAATGGTTTTATTTTATTATTATTATTTTATTTTTTTATATTTTATTTTATTTTTATTCAATTTTTTTTTTTTCAATTTTAATTTTTTTTTATCATTTTTTTTTCAATTATTTTTATGTTTTTTCACAACTATTTTTTTATTTTTATTTTCAATTTTACGCGTGACAACGATGGGCCATCATACAGATACTATTCTTTATCAATTCTCTCGATTTTTTTTTAAATCTTATGTTAGTCGATATCTTAATGCGTAAAACGACCACTTCAGTTAATGTATGAAAATTTTCGTAGTCTCACAATTGATTGTCATAAATTCTACACAAATCGTTGGTGATATTTGACGCTTGATATTTTTTCTCTAATAGAGACAACGGCATTTGATTCTTATAGTACTTTATCCAAAAATTATATTAGTTTTCTAACGTATAGTAAGGAGTATATTTCCAGGTCTGCGGAGTCGGAGGAAAGTATCATCAGGGCCACACGCAAATAACTTACTACCGTTGATAAAATATTTGATTCCGGATCCTGATTTATTGTATCGAATGTTTGACTCCAACTCAGAAAAATCAAATCTTCGCGAATCTCGAGAAGCAAGAATGAATTAAAAATTTCGAAACTAATACTTCAAGACATTTCAAATTTGACAGTCTTTGTAAAACGCCTTATTAGAGGTATACGATTTTTATTACACTACGTACTATAACACTACGCAATTTAATGTCATATTGTTTGCAACTATTCTACCAAAAACCTTATGCATATACTAAATATTGTAATCGTTTTCATTACAACAAAACATCACAAGTTTTTTATGGACAAATAAATATTAGTACTCAGTAGTAGACCATTCAAAATTTGTGTAGGATATTTATAACGCGTGAATACCGTAATTAAGCAAAATAAAATCAAGCATTGTTATTTGTGCAAACAGATTTACAGTAAATGTAAGAAACGATGATGCAGTAATTAAATATTTCATTACTTTTTTGACAAATGTAGTAGAATTGCCTATCGCATTCCACGTCAACCCACTGGTACGTTTCTCTGCCAACAGTCAAACAGTCTTCATCGAAAACTTTTCCCTCCTTCCCAGTTGGAATCCCACCGTTTGGTTGATTTCTTTTCCTGAAAAATTCAAATGCAATGTTATTATATTCTTTTAATTAATTTTTTAGAATCCAGAGTATTATGCCAATTCCAATCACCAATATAAATATTATTACCTTGATAAGGGGATGCGCACCAAGTCTACAAATAGACGAAATATAAAGTTACTAAATATGTATAGATGGAAATTTTCAATGCCTGGAATAGTTTATTCAATTGCTAGTAACTACAACCTTGAAATACTGGTATTCATCATGTTCCATTATACGGCTTCAGGTTTCACTAATGAACCCAGAGATAAAATTGAACCACGGAAGAAACCAGTGTCATTGCTCTAAATCGCACTTTCAGTTAATTATCTTTCGAAAAAAATATCGAGAATAACAAATATTGCACGGCGTGAAAGTGACTGTAAACCAATTATCGTTCACTGTCCGTATCTGATTATAAAGCTTTTATATTTACAACTCCGCGCATTGAAAAACAAACCAGTTTTGATATCCCACTTCTCCTCTCATTATCACATCAGTACCATCCAGCCATTTCCAATCTCCTTCTCTAGCTATGTCGTTGCCTCCGATATAGAAAGTGTTATCACCCCAATTTATTCTGAAATATGGTTGTTAAAACAAGAACAAGATTTAGAAAAAATTAAAAATGTAGTATATCCTCAACTACTTCCATATAACCTAACATCTGATTCCATCAAAAACTGATAGATTGTTTATTAGAAGAAATAATAACATTAAGCTGTGCACTCAGTATAGATGAATTGCTTCGTATGTCATATATTACGAATGAAATATGCATAAGCAAGTATTCTCACTTAAAAGTGGCATTGATGACATAAGTCATTTTTTGATTATCAACTTTTGCCAAGTATCCTCCTAGTGATTCACAGGCAGCTTTTGCTCCTTCGTAATTCTTTCTGGTATTGTTGAAAAAAGTCAGTTCATACTGATCCACACATTTTGTTGTCCATTGAACTATATAGAAACAATTCGAAAATAACAGTTGGCAACATTGTAAATAAAAGAATACCAGTCGATCGGTCATGAATTTTTTAAAACGCAAAAATGTTAGCGATGTTACTCCAGAATAGTGAGAAAATAATAGGAATTAACGAAGAAGTCGGCAAAAACTGTTTGCGTAATAATTTTTTATAAGATAATTAGTTTGCCTAGCCCATTGTTCTTTTACCTCACATCTGTAAAATAATATATACTCTCTTTCTTCCGCTGTTGATCAATATCACTATAGGATCAAACTATAAATATTTTGCCATGCCCGTACATAACACGTTAAGACGACATATCTATTTCAACGTGCAATGTTATTACTATATTGAAAAAATTATCTTACTTTGTGCGTTTGAGACTCCAAGTATTATTGACATAATGATACAGAGTATTGATATTCCAAACGCGTTCATTTTCTCTGCATTTCAATAATTCTATTCAAAAGCATAAATACAGCTTAACCAGGATCAGTTTTGGATGTAAGATGTGAACTTTCCTAGTTCCGATGTACAGAACCGTATGAGTTCTTATTTACGTAACTGCTGAAACTATGTTGTCCAAATGGTGTTAAATATATCTAGGCCTATTCTTTTTAGTGAATCAATGACTACACAACAAATTCAAAATCTCATAACGTGTTAATTTTGGTAATCAGTACAAACTCTCTACAGGAAAACATTTTAAAGTGTTTGTTGCCGCCCACGGCGCATAGTCTAGAATAGTAGTCAGTTGTATTGTTGGTATAGAAAGTCAGTAATCATTGAAAATAGTTTCGGGGTGTTCTTTTTTATAGTGAACTTTCATGTGCCTGTTACTACAAGAATATGTGAAAATATTCACACTAATGAAATTTCACATTAGATGCAGCCTTCGAGAGAGAAATAAAATACATAAATATATATGTATTATGTGCACTGATACAAAACATTTTTTTCGAAGCTAACGCGTTCGGTGCCCATTGGCATCTGCTGCAACATGTATGCTTCCACAAAATAATACCAGTAAGGGAATAGATAAAATATAACTACATGACACGGCCATTACTATACAATTCAAACGATAATTAATATAGTGATGTCAGAAATGGAGAAAATGGCATATCTGCAATTTTTCATCTTTATTCACTTTATAAAATTCTAGCTGAAATCGTTATCGTTCAACCCCGCCGCCACACACGTCACTAATCAACTCTAAACGGCCTGCTGCCGTTTGCACAGTTCAGAAAGATGGTTCACGATGTCGCCCTGTGTCAGCCCTCAAATTAACATAACATGGCACCTATTCATATGTACTAACATACGTTGATAAGTTCTACCCAAGACAATACATATTTTCTTGTAACCCGGTCGACAGTCAAGAGTCCGACAGGGTTCATGTCTTATCTCGCTATTGATGATGTTAAGGATATGCTGCCCACATATCCTTAACATCATCAATAGCGAGATAACTGGCAAAACAATGTTGCTTTCTCAATATTACACTAGTAAGGTTAAGCTATGTGTCTTATCTTAAGCGCTGTCACGTAATAAAACGTAAATTTGGCATGTATTTGGAACACACACACACAAATAGGTTGAGTATTAACAAAATTGCTTATTATACTTTACACCTCACTTGTCTTTCTATCATGATTTATACAATATTTGTGAACAGAACTGAATATGGTTTCATCATGTCATTATATGAAATATAAATAGTTTTGTTGAATTGTCTGTTTTCAACATATTGCATTTTACCACAACTAATATTCAGTACTTAAAAATTGAAGTAGTTCGTAGGTGTCTACTTATTTTTCTAATTGCTGCGGGATCCAGTACTTTAAACAAATTATTGTTGTTTTATTATTAATCGTGTAAACACCTTTTTGACGTTTGACCTCCATGCAGATATATTCAAACTTTGCTCTCGTATTACTGAAGTGATGATGTATTATATAGATAAATTTTCCCATAATTTGCAGAAATGAACATGACATAATGTATTAATAAAAGCCGAAGGACTTCCCCTCTTGATATAGGAAACATGGGAAATAATTGAAATATAAGACTGACAATAACTTATCATGGCGGGTGAATGCACTAGGCAGAAGCATGCGTTATTGCAACAAAGGTCTTTCATCCTCGGCCAGTATCACACGTTTGATATCATAAAATATCTCTCACTGGCTATAAAATGAATGTCGTTTTTCAAACCTACGTAGCCTTCATAAAAGAAATACAGTATAGTATATGATTTCTTTTGTCGTATATAATTTTGTTTTTTGATTTAGATTGAGTATATTGTTGATCCATAACTTTGGCACAATCGTATTTAAAATGTAGCTTTATGCGTGTGACATAATTTTATACTCACGCATCTACGAAGCATCTATTACGCATCAGCTGCTGAATCTTGCCAAATTCCCGGAACAAAAAGAAAATGTTACCTGAATTCGAGCCCCCTAGCATTGATAAACTTATTGTCATACTTGTCGCTCTATAGCGTGACTTATGTTAAGCATTTAGAATTAAACCAACATCGATCACGTCGAACTCTTCCAACAGTTATGTCTTCAGTGTTACGTAAGATATTTTAGCCGTAGATATATTTTTAAATGCAGTTTAATTTTAACACGTTTTCTATCTAATTAAACCCTTATTATACGGATGTTTTATGAGTACGAAGTACCAAGGTATATGCTTGTCTATTTTTACGATTTTCTCCACAGCAAGTGGACTCAATATTTCACCCTGAAATTTTTCTTTTAATATCGTTGTTACGCATTTTTCTCCACAATAAGTGGGCAAAACGATTTCACATTTTCCGCACTCAAAGATAGAAGAGATTGCTACAAGCAAGTCTCTGTTTTTTTTCTGAGCCCCTACGGACTCGACTTTTTTACCCCAAATCTTTCCATTTACGCATATATTGCGCCACCACGTTGTCATTTGTTCAATCTATAGTGCGCCATTATTTCGGCAATCCCGATTCTCAGATAAGATCTTACTGGTACTGACGGGGCTTAATTTTTCAATTTTGATTTGAAAGACCTTATAACATATTTTCGTGTCTGTTGCATCATCTGCAAATAGTCTTTTGATATTCGTATATATACATATATTTGAGCATTGCTGGTTTTTAAAAGTGATAAAACTTTATTCTAAGTGCACATACAAGGAATCTTGTAGACGTAGAGAATAACAAAAAATGGTTTTAAATTACGTTAACATGCGCTGCTTCTGTATTTGGATTGGTAATAGTCAAAGTTTTGAGAATCTGAGCTTGAAAAATTAGTTGTCGTCAGTTAAGCGCTTTGGTGAACGAGTGTAAAAATTTATATGTTGAGAATGATTTCATTTCTTCCATTTAACTTCATTAGAATTAATTTGAAACAAAGCCAATCAACCAATACCAATACTGTGTTGCCAGATGTACTGGATTATGATAGGTTAAAGGTGGAAGTTGACGAGAAATGCGCAACAGTTTTCTTTGAATTATTGGACACATATTGATCGTTTTGTTATAATGAAGTAGCAGGGGCGTAACTAATAAATGACATAGTCAGAGTGTGGTCAGTAATGACATATGCAAAATGTTTTACTCCACGCCCATTTGAAAGACTTGTGGTACTATACTACACTCGATCCAGTTACGATAGCTGTTTCATAGTTCCAGCTTCGTTCAGGATGTGCATTTGGGGAAATTGTGGGCAGAATATTTCGTTTTGTCTTTTCACATATTTGAGAATTAATCTCTTATCCAAACAATGACCACACCAAGTATTGTTCTCGTTTTTTTATGTCTCGAATGAAATAATCAACACGCATACTTTGAGGCATCATAGGAGAATACACCATTACAACATGACATACATTTCTTTGTGCTTTTATTAGAATCATCTTTTAAAAAGAATATGCATAAAACAGTTATTTACTTAAACAATATTATAATATATTCAAACATGAAAAAAATCAAAATAAAACGATTAACATGTATTTTACACTTTTAACACCCGAGTGTTAACTATTTTACGTTTTGAAATCACATAATCTTACTATAAAATAACCAACCAGAAGCGTGTTCCAAAAATATCTTTATGTTCGGAAAAATGTTTGAAAAGATGAGAAAACTAGGTATTCACTTTTAATGTGAATTATCAGGTTTGGCGTGTACAGCTATCCATTGACATTTCCGTTGCATGACTGGGCGGGTATAATGCCCCCTGTGTGTCAATTGGTCTCAAACTCGACTGTTTCCACATTTAGTTGAAAGCTTGAACAATCTTTTGTGAATATACTATAACAGGCTCTTATTTTTGTATAATCAGCCATTCCTACTTCAAAACGCAAATATCGGATTGTATCACCACAAGGTTTCCAAAACTACTTCATATAAACGTACGTGATTGGGATACTACACAAGTAATATGAATTTACGATACAGTGAAGAAAAAGTATAGAACATATATAATTAAATAACTGTCGACGCTATGATTATTATCCTGTTATATTCAATAAATCAGAAAAAGAAAAAAAACATAAAAGACACTCAATTAAATAACTTTGAGTATTGTTCATCTGTGATGAATAATGAAATACACTAAAGAATAATGAAAATAAACGTTTCATGTCTTAAAGAAAAGTTAAAAGTTTGAATAAAGATCGAATGATTTCAGATATTCCACGATAGCTTGATAGCAGAACTTGTATTGATCCTGAAATAAATTATACTTGTGTTTTAGAAACCAAAGCAGTAATACGTGGTGAATACAAATGAATATTGAATAATATGTTTACTATCTAATTTATGTACACGGTTGTAACTGGATGTCGAGATCGCGAACCTAGAATGAAAACATGTTTCAAATTTTTGGGCCAAAGCAATTTACTTTTCACCACTGCCATTACAAGTCGGTGTCATGTACTATAAATAGGCCTTTTTTAAACGATTGTTTTATGAATCATTTTCTGAAACAATTCTCAACACTCTCAAAAATTAAAATAAACCGATAAGGTTGATACAATAATTATAAATACAGCTAAAATATACATATACAACCTATTTGCGTATATATGCAGCCAATTATAAATCCAACGCACGTACATATGCAGCCATTTACACTTATACATATACAACCAATTAATTATAAATGCATGTATGACCGTGTTTTTGAAATCAGAGCGTTATCTGTTGTCGAATAGGCGAAGCATCACGTGAATGGAACTATTATAGATGTATTTTGTTGGTGTAATGATGTGCTATTTCGCTTACAATAAATAAAACGATAGGCAACGCTAAATGCATACTAAATCGATTACTTTTGCATGCACACAACTTGAATGGCTGTATGTGTATATTAGGTTGGTTGTATACTGGTATCACTTCAACTGTATATGTGATGGCTGTAGATATATTACCCCATTTACGTTACATACTCACTCACGTGAATGAACATTTATATGCGTAATTTGAAAAACCATTCCACAATAACATAATTAGATTACCGAGGTTGATGATTCATCACGTTACTGTGATGAATAAGTTGGGCGACTTCCATGTCACAAGAAATGAGAAGAAAAACTGATGTGACTATTCTTACCAAATTTTCCACCATATTTGGTCTTCCATCTCTGAGATCTTTCACGGCTCTGAAAACATCAATTCGATTCTCGCATTTCAATCGATCTATCAGGTTCACTGTTGCACAGAATACACCAGTTCGACCGATACCATCACTGAAATAGAAGATATTAAGAAACAATGTGATTATTCATTATTTTTTTTGGCCATATTAGATTTGGACTAAAACAAAGTACACAGCTACAAATCGTTGAGAAATAAATCTCATTCTCGAAAAAGTACTGATGGCGATAAATACCTGCAATGTATGAGAGTGACTCCATTCCCAGCTGATCGAATATTTTTCTGCATTTTACTAACAAGATCGATTAATTCTCTTCCATCTTCGGGACAACTTGTTGATTTCCATCCAATGTAATGGAACTGAGTCACTGTTTTCTGAATAAATGAGAAAATGTTCAGAAATTTGTTTGCTTTATATAGATAGACTGGCATCAGTAGATAGAACAGTAGATAGACTGGCATCATTACCTACTTTTTCAAGGGTGTCTATTACAACTTCGCTCCAAATGAGCTACTTATATGTTTTTTTTTTATAAACACAGGAATTCTACGTTTTTTTAATTTTTAACCAGTTCATTGTGATATTGAAACCTGCATAAGGGTTAAAACTTGCGACCTGTCAACCCGCGATGCCAGAATAGTTAATTATTGCAACCTACTGCATTTTTTATTAACTTGAAATTCATATAGAAATGATAGCAATGACTCACCGATTGAGATCCTCTTTCCACTCGAATTTCTCTCTCTGTTATGGGAGCTTTTGTTTCCTCATTAATCCTAGTTACAGATAAGTTATTCCATTTCATAACTTCACCAACATTTGTAGGCCAATACTGAGCACATTGTTCCTGAATTTATTAATAAACAATAAGTCAGTTCAGCGGAACAGCATTGCAGAATTTGGTTTGAAGTAAATAAACATGAACACGATCTTGCGTTAGTTGGCAGTCTGATTTATATTTTATACTTCTAACCTCTTTCCCTTCTTTGAGTTTCGTCAACATAACGATTGTATTAACGTTGTTATCCAGAATCAATCTCCAGAATAAATCAATGTTTGATGAAGTTGGACCTTGAGATGCGATCATTGGACTTGATTCATCATTGCTCTGAAAGTAGTATAGAGTATATTTCTTTCAAGTAGTTTTCGTTCGGGACCAAATAAGTCATTGGCCAATGAAATGATTTTATTAACTTCAAATAAATTTGAATTCTGAAACGTGAAGTTCAATAATTTTTTAGAAAATGGCATTGTTCATTTATATGTTTTTATTTTATATATAGACCTCCAGAGTATGGAGTTGAATAAATAGTTTAAATTTCAAATGTACCTCTACCCACGAAGCATTCATATAAGGAATCTCATCTTCATCTTGTTGCATGAATATTGTTACCAGTGTGTAGTCGTCTAGAAAAAAGGGGGTTAAAGACAGATTGATTTAGTAAAAGTTGATTTACATAGCAATCATTTACATCACCCTGAGGGTTCGCGGCGCTGTATCGGCAGGACAATAAAATAATTTGAAAGGTTGGATATTTTAAACGTTTATTAATTTTGTCCAGTAATGAGAGTCTATTGAAGCCTTTCTTGAGCATTTTAAAGACTTTCCCAATCTGTATAAATATGTCAAGCAGGCAAATGTGGTCAACAAAAATTGGCTTTTCTAGTTATATACATAAAAGAATGTTTAATTGGGAATATGAAGTTTACAAAACCTACATGGAATAGATTTCTTTGATCTGTTCATTTTCTTATTTTTACCATCGAGCCCACGCAATTTTGAGTCTTTCATTGGTCCAATTCGATTTAAATCTTCAAATTCTTTCTTTATTGAAGCTTCGCCATCAGGAGTCCTGGAATTTAAATTTATTCGATACTTGTTATTGTGATAATTGATATTAGCGATAAGTGTAAATTTCCAAGTTTAGCTGGAAAAAGGAACGGAAAATACAGTGATCTGTACTACCAGGATCTAGTGTAGTTTAGTGCCTTAAGTACTTCTAGTAATTTTTGCATATGTAATTTTGGTACCACCATCCGACAACGTTACAAAAAAAATTACTTTACTTCGACCCTACTACTGTACAGACTGACTGGGCATTTAAAAATACAACTTCAATACTGAACCATGCCCTCACCAATACGTATACGCGAGCAAATCTGTGTAGGAAAACCGTAAAGCCTTAGTGGGGAGTCATTTACCAAGACCGAATATATAAAAGGAAATTTTTCAAACTTTATCTTTTCCAATTTAGCTTTTGCTTCATCAGAAGATAAATCTCTGCCTTCAATCAAGATGGCTTCCAATACGAGCTTGTGAACGAGAACGTATTGATCCTAAATAAATATTAATATTATTGGACAGAAATTGGACCTATGAATTGTTTGGGTATTACTTATCGATTTTAATTGGTAAGTATGTTGATAGGTATGTTTGTCTGTCTGTCTGTTAGATGCACGCGAAAGCGAGATTGAATCTGCTCCAGATTTTGCATGTGCATTCATTATATGTCGGACCAGAAGCCTATTGATTTTGGATGAAGTATGTCGTATAATTAGCGAGTTACTAATTAATTAGTAATTGGACACAAGGTGTCACTATGGAGTAAGAGCGCTGTTTTGGGATCCCCTAACTTTCGATCGATAAGTCTTTGGTCTCTGACCGATATTCTCGTTGTGTTGTTGTTGTCGTTGTGAAAAATCGCTTTTCTCTTCAACTACTTGACCAATTGCTTTGAAATATTTAGTAATTAAAAGATTGTTGTTGTCGCTGGAACGCTATTAATTTTGTTTATTTCGAAAAAAAAATTTGTGGGATCTTTGGGATTCGTTTTTCACTTCGAAGTTTTGTGTGATGACGTCATCAATATTAAAAAAAAGAGCAACGTGCCTTGGTTCCGTGATCACATCTCAGTGATATGGTGGTCAGAATACCGGTCCTGTAAAGGATTTTATACTACTTTGTTTTGTCCCTCGTGTCCATATATTTGAGCATTGCTCTCTTGTTGAACATCTGATTCATTTCAGGGTGCAGTTGCCAAATAATGAATATCACGGTATGGGCAAAAATATAAGATATAGCTCACCGAATTTTGCACCATCTCCACTCTCTGTTTCCTCATGTTGAGAACGCAAGCAAAGGCGTCAATAGATCCTACAGACTTGCTTTCATCAAGCAGAATATCAAAACCAATCAATGTCCCAGTTCGTCCTGCACCGGCGCTAGAGAGCCAAGAAAACGAAGGTGTTAAAATATTTCGCGATAATTTGTTTGTCGTAGATCATACATTTTTGATAGATCCTATTTTGTCTGTTTACCATCCCTATGCCAAAGTAGAAATTTAAGAACCTGATATTCATGTAACTCGCGGATTCTACCCACGAAAAATTCACTAGAACAATATCGAATAGAAAGCGTCGATATAACGCCGACGGAGCATATCATAAAATTTTATTTATCTTCATATAAGTTCTACAAATCTGTACGTCTACAGAAAAGCAATACCAATGTCTAAGATGATCTTGAGAGGTTCAACAGAGTTGGGTGTTCGGCATTTCAGAGAAATGAGGTTTGCACATAGTTCTAAAATTGATAATTTCAAATAAACTTATAACGATTTACAGGCTGTGCGTTGTAATACCTGCAATGGACTACAATTGGAGATCCCTTTCCGATTTCCTCATAGTTTTCCATCACAGCCCGATGCATTCGCAATAAATCTGAAGTGGTTGCCGGTGCACCATGGTCAGGCCATTTCAAGAATTGGTACTGGTATACATTTAACGTGACATCAAGACCCTAAAATAAAGCATTTGATTCTGAATGTATAGGTCAGCGACCTATTTACATTTTATTTTAGGTCGTGGCCATACGCCAACGCAACACGGGTCATGTGCCAGTTAAATTGCGGTCAAGATAATAATTCTACCTCCTCCAACGTGACGTCAGATCAGTGCTTAGGGGAGGGTACATTGTGTGATGAAAATAATTTCAACGTTAAGCAGCAGCAAAATTGCAAGATTCATCAAAACCGGCTGAAAATCTCTCATAAAAATTGAAGAAACAGTGCTTATATACCCATGTAAACTTAATATCATTGGTTATAGCGCTTAATTATGATAGGTGGTTACAGATACTACAGACATTGTGCCGTACGAGTGATATTTTACACTGAACTTATGGATATGCAAAGTAATTTTTCTTCATATGTTTACTCGTATTTTAAATATTAAATTAGACATAATTGCCTTTGCTTTGAATTTCATCGATAATTTATGTGTTATTCTCAAAATGTGTTTACCATCATGCCCTATTACATAACATATGCAGTAACTTTTCACGCTAAACCAGTAACGACGTTATAGGTGTCGCTGCTTGAAAACCTCATGAAGTTCCTCGCGACTCCTGTCCTACAAATAGCCATAATAATATTTTTATTTTTGTATCGACTCTAGTACACATGCTTTTGTGATACCAAATAAGCGATTGACTGACTGACTGACGCGCTTTTTTCTTACCTTATTACGAGACTTCACAGTAAAACTTCGCTTTATAAACGAGCCGTAGTTGACTTCGTGTACATTTTCCACGAGCACGGAACCAAACTCCTGGTTTTTGTTCTCATCGGGCCAATATTTTTCACATTTTTTCTACAAATAGAATTTAATTGTGTTCAATATATTTTCTTGCGCCAAGCATTTTTGTAATGCTCTATCTTATCCATATGTTGCATAATTCTATGGATAATTGAATTGTTTTAGGATATTTGGGAATTACAATGTCTATCACTGAATAACACACTGGTGAACAGTTTAGGATTTACATATTGCCCATTATCCACTTTGGCATGGAATCGTTCGTCATAGAATTTTGATATAGACGTCTTTTGTCAGAATTTTGGTTCAGAAATACAGTTGAAGTCAAATTACCTTCCCAGCCTCTTTTTCCTTCGTTAACATCACGATCAAATAGCATTTATGTTCAATTATCATCTGCCAAAAATCATTTACAGTTGTTGCAAGAGGTCCCTGAGTTGCGATGTATTTACGTCGCTTGTTGTGACCCTTTAGAATAAAATTGAACATCCAATTTAAGAGGTCAGATTCAAATATTTTTGCGATGAGAATTTTCTTCAATTTCCAGTAACCTTTATCTGATTGCAGTTTTGCAGAATAAGAAATAATACGAAACGACGCAAAAGTCGACAATATAATTTCCGAGATATAACCTAATGTAAGTATGATTCATTTGATAAATGATTTAATTTGATGTGTTTCAAGTCATATATATTAGTTTACCAAGTATAGTATCACTATATTTTTAGTTGTTCCATCATACATTAACATTTGGCATATATATATATCCATTTTTCACTTAACAGTGATACGAGTGTTTTTTGAAAGTATGGTAAAGGCTTATAACGCGTACGTAAGGTAATAAATCATAGCGGTTTGTTTTATACTTACATCAATATAGCAGGCGTTGATATATCCCGAACCTTCTGGTGATATTTTCACTCGAGTTTCATCAACTGAAAACGGGGAAGTTCACAACTGAGTCATTGAAAATCATCATAATCATTGAAATCTCGTTAAGATGTCAAAAATAGGATGCTGAGCTTTTTTATTCTTTAACCCCGACCACTCGAAATTTCTTATTGTAGTTTTAGATTGTAGATTTTTTTCAATATACTTTATTACTGAATGAGAAACATACATGCCGGATGTCCGATCAAATTTAAATGAACTTTTGTATTTCCATTGTGTTATTCTCAATCTTTCTATGACCGTCGGATCGAAGTCTTCTAGGTTTGACTAATAAAATCGCCATTACAAGGCGTGAAGGTTATTGAGATTTCAACATTAAGGTCAAATTGCACAAAGAATCACTTTCACTAATGCCACGCATGAGTTTGCCTAGTGAAATATGTCGTTGTCTATAATCACAATGATGTGACGAAATACTATTGTGGAAAACAATTTACAGTATACAACTCACATGGAAGAATATTCTTGTATCTGTTCTTTTTTTTTAGATCAGGATTGGAAGCAAATTTTTTTGGCTCTCCTAATTTGGCAGCTTCCGAAAGAATTTTCTGAAACGCAAATCAAAATACAAATGATTTCAATACACAGGGAAGAAATGTATACCAATCTAAGGTATTCAGATATCTAAACTCCTGACGGTGAACATTTCGAGACTGTTGACAAACACATTCGATGGGAATGAACAAAACATGAGAGCGATGCTCAAATACATGGACACGAAATCGTACGGGTATACCCTACCCCTACAGCCTGTCACGGTAACGGCGGACACCGGAAGGTAGTATGTGTACTAGAATAAGTTTAGGCCATAATTTTAGGTACAAATACTACGGGAGTCACTTGGCTAGTCCTCGAACTCGTAATAGAACTGAAATAAGAAAAATTGGAATAAAATTATTTCCTAACCTCAACCGGGTACACATACTACGTCCCGGTGTCCGCCATCTTGGTTCACATACTTCGGGGGTACCCAAAAAAGTTCCAGGCGCTATAGAGCATATGTAACCGGTAACGTTACTCATTCGCTAATATAAACCGTGCCGTAATTTTCGGTATTTACCCTGGTATAGCGGACTGTTTTCATGATATTTCGCTTATTAAATCATATCTGAGTATATAGAATTGTTCAGGTAGGTTAAAGTGAGCGTTTAACAAGGCTTAAGTCATAGCATCATAGAGACATAGACTATCAGTTAGCTATCCAAATAGCCCAATATTACATTAATTTTGCATTGTTACGTCATATGCTATTTTTTATAGTTAATGTTTGTTACGTGACCTTGTTACCGGTATCGATATATAGGATACTGAACTAGACTACCAAGACTGGATATCGAAGCGCGGGGGAAATTATTACCTGAAATTGATCCAAAAACTGTGAGTTTTCTTTTTTTCTCATTGAATTGTAAACTTCTTCTAAATCAGAAGTGCTGATAGCGGTATCGGAGGATTTTGAAAATTTGAATTTTGCCGTTATGTTGATGTAGGGACCCAAATCTGTAAACAATTGTTGAATTGTGATTTTAATTATTTTTATTTATCTGAACTATGCTGGATTATATGCCTCCGCCACGTATTCGTGATATTGAATTCAAATCCTTGTTCATATTTTATGCTTGGGATATAGTGATTAATATGATCATTTATATATTCATATTTACTGTACTCTGATATTCTGAGATATTAGTAATTGTCAACCCACCTTCCTCTGCATTTATTTGCGTCCTTGGTGCGCTCGGCGTGTTCGGTTTGGTTTGTATTTTTGAATTTGATTTTCTGAAAATGACAAATACATCAGGCTAAAATATTTAATTTACACTTTTCTGAAATTAATTTAGTACGCATGGAATCTTGGGTGAAAATTGCAAAATACCTTTTTGTTATTAAGATCCTTAATTGATAAAGATTACAACTGTTTCTGTAAGTATTTAATACTTTGTTGCATCTCACGAAAGATTTATAAATCCAATCAAAAACTTACTTGGTGGTTGTGGCATTTTTTGCTGTCCCAGCGAAGGCCATTTTAGTATAACCATCGGTTGATTCTTCTTCATTTTGAAAATTCCTGTTGCAAAATAAAATATGTGTGACTGCCAGTGGAAGAAAAGCGAAGTTGCATTGTTCCCCAAAATAAAAATTTAAAAACACTAAAAGTCTGAACGCTAAAAATGAGAAGTGGATGAAATTGTTATTGTAGGAAGGCGGGATGGTTGAACTCCATAGTGAAATTCATTTGGCGTAAAATAAAAGGTTGGAATCACCACATTGAACCCCAAAATTATAAAATTAATGATATTTTGTCTGTAGATAGTTGGGGTAGTTGAAGTTGCTAAATGGTTGAGCCTCAAAGGGAAGCAGGGGATGAAATTTATAAACTTCATTCTTTTTGGGTTGTCCGTTATTATTTTGCCAAACTTTGGCGTCTTTGTAAAATCAAGACAAATCCTTACGAGGTTGATGAAGTATTTTTGTTTGTTGCAGTAAAACCCACTTCAGCATAACCACCAGTTGTTGCCTCTTCATTTTGAAACTTCCTGCTGCAAAATAATATATATATATTAGCTAATTCATACACTTCAGTAGTTAATATCTTTTTCCATCTTCCACCAACAAAATGATTGTGAATGCTAGATGCTCAAATATATGAACACGAAGGCAAAAACGAACCAACCATCCTATCGTGCATTTCCGATATCATATAAACTCTGACTTTCGCGTAACACGAGGTCGCAAAATAAAAACGGAATATTTGTTCCTAACAAAAGAAAAATGAGAACAACAACATAATAACAAAACAATTTCATACATTTTGTATCCAATAAATGTAGGCAATATCGGAAAAGTTTTACAAGACTCACGAAGCTGAGTCCGGTCTTGTTGGGATAACTTCGTCCACCGAATCGATTTTGCTTGATATACTTTTCGCTTTGCTAAAATAACAGTATTTAATTATAATTATATAAATTTGAAGTTAACTATTGAAGTATTTTTTAATCTTTTAAATTTTGAATACGCAAATATACGGATGGTTAGTGTTTAGGCTCTGAAAAATATTTTATATTAATAAAAAATATTATTCCTATATAAGTGGTTTCTATAACAATAATCTGAAACAATTCAGACAAGCATTTTTATCAATTACTGAATACTTGTTTGTAGCTTCATATTGTGAATAAGAACTCACCGTCGTTTTATCACTACAACCATAATCAGCAGAGCTATCAACAAGCAAGCTCCAGCTACTATTACTGCAATTATCCAAGATTGAAAAGCATTAGCATTTCCTGAAGAAAAAAAAAAAAAAATACTTTCATGCACTGCTAGGTATTTAATTCAGCTGTTTGAACCAAATTACCTAAAATTGGCAGTTTATCCGACATACCTGCTCATGTACTAATTCGCAATTCTACCGTGGCTGAGATAGAATCTTAACTTAAATTGACGATCTGCTGAATGCTATTATTGGAGGAACTATACTCACTAAATGGTGTTGGCGGACTCGTTTGCATGCAGATATCATTTCCACAAGGCGTTGTTGAGACAACAAACACACTGTAGAAAAAAGGAAGCATTACGCAAGGTAGTTTGTACACCTGTATTTTCAGTTGCCACTTGAAAAAAAGGGTGAAAGGGGGAAACTTTATTCCTTCAAAAAGTATTCCTAGAAGAAGCATTATTAGATTATGTAAATATTGTGTTTTCGGTGGCCGATTTCTCACACACATTCTCGAAGCGAAATTGATATTTTTGGAATTTGTGTTGTCGGCAAATAACTAACTTACCTGTAAGTTTTTTCTTTGTCAAGTTTCCGATTTTTTCCTGCAATCGATGTATTTTCCGAGACACTTCTCCGCCGCCTTCTTTTTTTGGATACGATGTCGATTGTTTGGGTAACGCTACAAAAAGATTCTAATTCATCGCCAAGATTGATGACTTTTTCAAATCTGCAATAAAGGTGTATGTGTAATTTAAAAAAGAAAAGAAAAATAAATGTTCGTTTTTGCAGCGCGAGGTAATGATTTGATGGGAATGTCTGCTGTAGAAAGAATTTTGGATCGACGCTACACAAGTTATACTGGGAAAAGAATTTTCTTATAAAGAGCAAAAATCATTGATTAGCGGAAAGTGAAATAAGCATGTCAAACTAATTTTATTTGAAATATTAAAATACCTTCTATTTTTTGTTTTTATAACAATTTGAATTTTGAAAAGGTCGGAAAATTTATATCAAAACACTGCACTTTATTTCACCACGCGGTGACGTGGTCAGACGGCAATTTCATTGGGTGTATTCTGACGAATGTAATCACGTTACGATATTCTTACGGCGTACTTGAAAACTGGAAGCGCGACTGCGATGTATTCAGTGGTTGAGCTCTGCGCCTTGATCAAATTCTCCATGCTGAAATTGATATTCCGTTCATATGATCCATCTTTTACGATGATGAATAAACAGCTGAATGTAATGAAAATATTTACAAAATAAACAAGGAAGCAATGCAATATTATACTGACACAAAGGTCAAATGATTAAATTATCACTGCAATGCCAGCAAAATTCCAGCCAAATGGTAAAATATTTTACTGCATGCCATTCAAGTTGTCTTCACAATTAAAAAAAAAAAGCATTGAAATTTGGGTTAAACTATGTATGCGTAGCCAATAATATATATATTTGTAACTGCTTGGTCCATTAGTTGTGACAAAACCCGCCTTCGTGTGCTATAATAAGTGGATGCTACTAACTTAAAATAGTAGAGAAAATGCGCAAGATTTGTTAGTTTCAACGGCGTCGTACAAAGTGCCATGAATAGAGTGTTAGAATGAATTAGAGCTATATTTCTTTGCACTAATTTTCTTGTATAGTGTCATGTAGTAGTTGTATTCTTACAATACAAACCTCAGCAAACCGTTGCTTTCATCAGGTTTAGTCACGGTTATTTTGCGAATCCCGTCACTGTCGATGGCGTCATCAGAAACAACTGGTTTTGCAATTTCATTCGGAGCTGTTGGAGAAAGAATTCGAAAATTTTTCACAAGATCAAATTATATATCTAATATATATATATGTACAATTCAAGTATTATTCACAAATATAATACGCAAATATAATAACAAATACGCTGCTACAAAATAGTCTAGTTTTGACATTGACAGTGCATATGATTTTCGACTGTTTCCGCTTTTGGAGTTACTTGAATTATCAAAATAAAAAGATTAAAAAGGTATGTTGTATAATACAATAGACACGATATTGGCAGATCTACACAAAGTGGTACAACGAACATATGCTTTTATTTCTACGGGCATTTTGATTCGTTTGGGGAGATCTGGCCAGTGGTGACGTTTACGCATGTCAACTTTGGCGTTACAAAACCAAATTTGTATATTTTTTCGAATTCTGATAAATATTGTTTCAATAGTAATATGCAAAACCTGGTATTATTATGACTCTAATTATGGGTGTTTTCTTTATAGTAAAAAACATATCGAAGTGGGAGCTGTCCCGCGGCAGTTTGTGAGAAAAAAATGTTATTTGAACTGACATTTTAAACTGCGGCGTAATAACATTGACCTTTCAAATTGATCTTTCTTTACAGCTCGGTTGCCGCATAAAATTACCATTACCAGATCAAACATTGATCAATAGCTCGACCACATATGGTTTGAATTTGTCGTAAAACTTCTATAAACAAAATTTTTTGCTCCCCTGTTCGATCGCAAAGTGAACTTCAAGAGATAAATCAAGTTTCATGTTCATAAATAATTGGCATTGAGTTTAATCCCTTGAAAAGGTAATATGAAGTAGATTTATACAGCTCATAGTTAGCTTCTGGTATAAACAGGGATAAACAAAAAGACATGTACTGCAGGTCTACCATCTCTTGCCACCCAGATTGAAGGGTCTGAAGACTAGTAGTCGAATAGTACCTTTATTGATATAAATAAATAACGAAGAATTGTCTTTGAGAACGCAAATTTAATTACCGTGGTATAAATTGATGCCACTGCTTCTATGCCCCATATTTGTTTATGAGTAGATTACTAGTAACTGCATTGTTGCGCAAGTATAATTTTTGAATGAGTTTTTGCCACCTGTGTCTGAAATTTCCCATATTCGTCCATGATTTGATTACTTTTAACTGCATTGATACGTAATTTTTGAGTGAGTTACTCCTATTTGTTTCAGAAATATTGGGCACCATTGATAAGTTATACACAAAACCTGCAGTTTTTCCAACACAATATCCGGCTGAATTTACTGCTTCGCTCAGTCCCGCACATCCAATAATCTGCATTGATACTGTGCAGTTTCGGTTGGGTACCGGAGTAAAAGATTGCTGCAATGATATGTTGAATGAGTCTTTATGGTGAGACTTTACGTTCGATCTTGTGGCAATTGTAGTGCAATATCTTGTGACCTGGAAAATAGGTAGATATTTAACTACGGTATTCTGACTCTGAGCATCACTAACAAGTGAATCTTTGTAGCCGAGTCATTGCCGAGGCTTCCAGTCAGTATGAAACCGCTTTGTTTTCGAATTTCTCGTGGCTCTAAACCAATTGCTCATATAACTTAAGTTTTCATGTGAGAAAGTCTATGGCATTGGAACTCAGGATTGAAAAGATGAAAAATATTGGAGTTTCGGCTATTTCTACTTTATTATGATTTGAACTCATTTCAACTCTATTTAATTTGACCGTTGACACGCTTCTGATTATTGTTAAGGGACTCAATCAGTATATACTTGTGTATCTCAGGCCAAATTCACCAGCGTTGAAAATTACTTAAATTAAACAATGTCCATATTATGTTAAGGAAATTTAACAATCTTTTAAGTAGTTCTTCCGGTATTGTTTAATATTTACTTCACTTCACTTCACTTACTTTTAAACCTGTAACGTTTTCTGGTTGGTTATTATTTTTCCAAATCCATTGCATAGAGCAGTTGGCCGATAGAGATGCAGATGTCACAGGTTCGGTTTTTCCATCTGTTGTTGCAGTTGCGTTTTATGAATATGCA
The DNA here is from genome assembly GCF_964204865.1 of Styela clava. NCBI lineage: Eukaryota > Metazoa > Chordata > Ascidiacea > Stolidobranchia > Styelidae > Styela > Styela clava. The sequence goes on from NC_135250.1 coordinate 25,084,329, forward strand.
GAGCCGCATTCATCTTTTGAGACGCAAACTACGATCTTTTACATAATATACATTTACGCATTAAATTATTAAACAGTAGTATTTTAAAAAATGACTTCTCATAATACTCGGGAGCTTGCAAAGTTTCCCACATGCACGCTGTGTTTGTATTTATCTCTGGAAAACAGCTTTAATAGCAATGCTGCAAATGCGAAATATCATCACTCTGTTGCGTGATGCAAACATTTCACTTCGAATGGCGCCTCGTTGTCCTTCCTGTTTATATGTGTATACATGAAATCTAGAATAATTGTGTTTTTGGCGAAGAACATTGCCATCACCATAACAACGACTCACCGTTACATTATATTCAGTAGTTGCTTTTAATCCCAAAATCTCACTGGTCACTGATGTGTTTGATTTTGGGGTAATGAATGTTGAGAAGCTTTCTTTAGTATTAGAATCATTTGCTATAATTCTGAAACGAAATATGAATATATATATTGGTAGCAAACACTTTCCCAGACACTTTTCTCGTAATAAGTCAGTGCACTACGGACATATAGACGTACGCTTTTACCGTTATGCGAAAGCCATAAAAGGCGTCTTCTGGATAATACGCAAATATTATGATTTTTTTATATTTATAAAGTAAATTAGTTAAGAAATTTATATGGGAATACTTACTTGTGTTGAAAACCAACTGCATATTTGCTTGGATTCCAAGTAACGAACAAACTCTGGTTACACAGTGAATTTGTAATCGATGTGATTGTTGGATTACCATTTACTGTAAGGGAACCACAAACATTTGTGAAATAACTCAACAATTCAAATCTCAAATTTCATAATGTCAATATAATATTAAAAAAGGAAGTATTAATTACCTTCGAAGTCAAAATGTTTTTGAACGCCCGAGTTATGAACACGACAGAAGTATCTCCCTATATTCGAAATGTTCGCACTGCCAAGGTATAGTGTGGAGGAATTTCCATTTATGATTTGATAAATTTCCTTTTCTTTGAAACCAGTTGTTACTAGTTCACCATGAGATTCCCTATACCATTGAACAGTTGTGTCTTCGCAATTCTTTGTTCGGCAAATTTTACTTTGTTCTGAAGAGCCGTTCTTGATTTCGATGCTGATTTCTGTAGAATGATGATAACATATTTTGCTTTAATAAACTAGGATTTTGTCACAAAATTATTGTGTATTGGATAACTGAGTAATATAGATCATGCACAAAGAAAGTGGAATCGCAAAAATGCTTCCGTCATTTGTGTCATATATATTTTTATATCTCGTGTACACATATAACATAAGTATTATTCTTTTTCAGTTCTCTCGATTTCTTCTAAATTTTATGTCAGTCGAGATCCCAACGCCTAAAACGACCCCTTTAGTTAATATATCTAATGGAAATTTGTGTAGTTTCACAATTCTACACATATCGTTGGAGAATCTAAATTTCGCAAGAAGCAAGATTTTTTTTAATGAATTAAAAGTTGCGAAACCGATTCTTGTGGGTCAAAAATTGTACTATGCATTCGAAACGTTTAAATTTTTAATTCCACGGCCCGTGTTGGAATTCAGTGTGGCCTTTCATATTATTCCGGAATGGTCCTAGTAATCCACCTATATTCTGCAAATTGGCGATTTGATAGTAATCGTGATGTTTGATATTTTCAAATGATGCATCTATTTTGGCGAGTCAAGATGAGAATTTGTGAAAACGAAATTAGTGTTTCAAACTATCAATATATAAAGATTCATAATCACTTTCGTTATACTCTTCAATAGTGTAACTAAGGTTACACTGCCATTTTTAGAGGGTTTGATGCCCAGACGAAAGTAGCGTCTGAGACTGACTGATACTTGAAGACGTGTCAAACTTGACAGGCTTTGAAAAATGCCTTATTGGAGTTATGTGATTTTTATAACACTACGTACATGAAATTGAATGTCATATTGTTTGCAACTATTCAACCAAAAACCGTAGGCATATACGAAATATTACTATTCTGGCAAATATAGTAATCGTTTTTATTACAAAAAACATCAATATACAATTAGGTTTTTTGCTGACAAATAAATATCAGTAGTAGACCATTCAAAATTCCTATAGGATATTTACGTCGTGTGAATATCGCAATTGTACAAAATAGGATCACGCGTTGTTATTTGTGCAAAATGATTTACAGTAAATGTAACAAACGATGATGCAGTAATTGAATATTTGATTACTTTTTTGGCAAATGTAGTAGAAATTTTCATCGCATTTCACGTCAACCCACTCATACGTTTCCCTGCCAACTGCCAAACAGTCTTCATCATCCGTATTATTTAGAGTATTACCGTTTGGTTGATTAAATTTCCTGATAAATTCAAATGTCGTTAGATGATCAATGTTATTACTTATTACTGTTATTATTAATAATTCGCTTAAATCTAAAAATTAAGCCAATTCCAATTACCCAATATAAATAATATTGCCGTAAGGAGCACAAAGTCTCTAAATAGACGTATAAAAATACTGAATATGGAGAGATTGAAAATTTCATTGCTTGGCATAGTTCATTCAATTGGTAGTAACTACAACCTCGATGGACTAGTATTCATGTTCCATTATCTGGCATCAGGTTTCACTAATGAATCTCGAGAAAATATTTATCCACGGCGGAAAATAGTGCCATTGCTCTAAATCGCACTTTTCAGTTGATCATCTTTCCTACAATATTGAGAATAACAAATATTGCATGGCGTGAAAGTGACTCTGAACTATTTATCGTACACTGTACGTATCAAAATATAAAGTTTTTATCTCCGTGAATTGAAAAACAAACCAGTTTTGATATCCCTCTTCCCCTCTCATTGTCACATTGGTACCATCCTGCCATTTCCAATCTCCTTCTCTAGCTTTGTCGTTGCCTCCGATGTAAAAGGTGTTATGACCGCCATTTATTCTAAAATATACGAAATTTAACGTAGACAAAAATTTAGTAAATCCCTAACTACTTTTGTGTAACCTAATATCTAATTCCAACAAAGACTCAAAAAGCACTCAGTATAGTTTAATTGCCTCGTGTGTCATATGCTACGCATGAAATGTGCTCAATTTAGCAAGTATTCTCACTTAAAAGTGGCATTGATGACATAAGTCATTCTTTGATTATCAACTTTTGCCAAGTAACCCCCCCGTGATTCACAGGGATCTTTTGCTCTTTCGCAATTCTTCCGGGTATCGTTGAAAAAAGTCAGTTCATACTCATCCACACATTTTGTTGCCCATGGAGCTGTATAGAAATAATTCAAGAACAATTAGTAATAACAGTTGGCAACAATGTCATGAAAAGAATACTAGGTGCTCGGATTGTTAATGATGTTACTCAAGAATAGTGAAATAATAACAAGATTTACCGATGGAATCGGTAAAAACTCGCAGAATCGCAGTTTTTGCGTAATAATTTTGTATAAGAAAATTACTTTGCCTAGCCCAAAAAATCAATGTTCGTTCACTCCACAGCTGTAAAATATTTATGTTATCTCTTCCGCTGTTGATCAATATCACTATAGGATCAAACTATCACTATTTTGCCACGCCCGTTACATAAGACGTTAAGAAGACATATCTATTTCAACGTGCAATGGCATTATTATGTTGAAAATTATCTTACTTTGTGCGTTTGAGACTCCAAGTATTACTGACATAATGATACAGAGAAATGGTGTTCCAAACGCGTTCATTTTTTCTGCATTCAAATATTTTCATACAAATTCACAAATACAGCTTATATCTTCTTTTTTTAGTGAATCAATGATTTTGAATGAATTCAAAATCTCGTATCGATTTATATTAGAAATAAATTCTAATTCTAAAATACAGGAGATTATTTCAAAGTTGTTATTGCCGCCCATGGCGCCAAGTCTAGAATGGTAGTCAGTTGTAATGTTGGTAATCGTTGAAAATGGTTACAGGGTGTTCTCTTTTATAGTGAGGTATCATGTGCCTGTTACTACAAGAATATGTGAAAATATTCACATCAAAAGCAGCATTCGAAGAGAGATAATATGTATATATGTCTATCTTAATATAATTGGTGTCTCAAAAGTAAGTATACACTGTTAATTTAGAATTTTTTTTGAGGTACTCATCATAGATCGTTCATTTATTCAGGAAACATAGCATGGATAAGAAGTAAAGTTTAGATATTGTTTGCATTATTCGACAACCCACAGAATGACAAGGAGATTAACTCAAGAAATAAGGTGCAGAATTGCTGTTTGGCAAAAAGCATATGAATCAGTAAGACAAACTCAGGGCCTCTTTAACAGAGCATTTGTAGTTAATTCGGCTCTGAATGTTTTCCTCAGAGCGTCCGCTCCTTGGTCTTCCTGATCTTTGTGCATCAACTACAGATCCAGTTTTCATAAATTTACGATGAATTACATAAATTGTTTGTCACTTAGGGGCCGAATTAATTCCAATTTACCAAACAGCAATTTTGCATCTCATATCTTGGGTTAATCTCCTTGTCATTTTGTGGATTGAAGAAAAATGTAAACAATACATAAATTTTACTTTTCATGCATACTATGTTTTCTGAAGAAATTATCACTCCATGATGAGTACCTGGAAAGCAAATCAAAATTAAAAGTGTACACTTACTTTTGAGAAACCCTGCATATGTGCAATGATTCAAAACATTATTTCGAAGCTAACGCGTTCGGCGCTCGTCGACATCTTCTGTACTCCTACGAAATAATTAACTGTATACCGATAAATGAGCTATAAAAACCTGACACGGCCATTACTACACTTCAAAAGATAATTGATAAAGAGAAGTCAAAATTGGAAAAATGACATATCTGCAGTTTTTCACCTCCATTCTCTTTCATTAATTTTAGTTGAAATCGCTATCTTTCAACCGGTTTCTTCGAAGCACTATCATGCACGTCACTCACTAATCAACTCTAAACTAATCAACTCTAAACTGACTACCGTCTGCATATGTCAGATAGCTGGTTCAAGATGTCGACCTGTGTCCGCACTTAAAATAACGTAATATTACACTCATTGCACCTATTCATAGGTACTAACATACGTTGATAATTGCTGTCCAAAACAATACATATTTCCTTGTAGCCCGGTCGACAGTTAAGAGTCATATTTTGGCAGGGATTATTTGTTATTACACCATTGATGATGTTCAGGATACGTGTTGCTCGTTTTATTACACTAGTAAGGTTATGTGACTCATCCTAAGCGCCTGTCATTTACTAAAAAGTCGAGTTGGCATGTATTTGAAACACACACACACATATAGGTTGGGTATTAACAAATTTGCTAGTTATATTTTTCCCTCACTTCTCTTTCTATCATGTTATGCACAGTATTTGATAACATATTTGAATATAACTTCATCATATCATCATATGAAATGTGATTATTTTTGCTAAATTGTCTGTTGTCCAAATTTTGCATTTTACCACAACTACTATTCAGTACTTAAAAATTGAAGTAATTCGTTGGCTACTACTTATTTTTCTGATTGCTACGGAATCCAATATTTTGAACAAATTATTGTTGTTTCATTATTATTCGTGTGACACTTTCTTGACATTTGACCCCCATGCAGATATATTCGAACTTTGCACTCGTATTACTGAAGTGATGATGTATTATATAGATAAAGATTTCCCAAAAATTTGCAGAAATGAACATAATGTATTGATAAAAGATATGCCGAAGGACTCCCCCCTTTTGATAAAGGACACATGGTAAATAATTGAAATATAAGATTGGTAATAACTTATCATGGCTGATCAATGTACTAGGCGGAGGCATGCGTTATAGCAACAAATGCCTTTCATCCTCGGCCAGTGCCGTTACACTTTTATTATCATAAAATATCTCTTACTGGCTGCAAAAAGAATGTTGTTTTTCAAACCTACGTAGCCTAAATAGAAAAATACAGTATAGTATATGATTTTTTGTAGTTGTAGTTTTGTAGTTATTTTTTTTGTGTACATCGAGTATAATGTTGATCCATTACCTTTGTCATAATCTTATTCGAATTATAGTTTTATGTGTGTGACATAATTTCACACTCACGCATCTACGTAGCATCGTCTACGTGTCAGCTGCTAATCTTGCCAACGTCCTGAAAAAGAAAATTGTCACTGGTATTTAACTGTGAAAAAGTCTTTCTAGATTCAGTAGTCGCGTCGCACTGCGATATCTACGTTAATATTGGAGTTTTTCGTTTGAAGTGTACAGTAAAATCGTAACATATTACACTTCCGTTTTGTTGGTTGCAGTAACAAGGGGCTAACACATAGGTTCTCAAAGTGCTCCGTACGGAGCCCCAGTGCTCCGCGAGAGAAACCCAGGGGCTCCGCGAGCTATTCGGTTACTTTTCAAAATACTGACTTGGCTAATTTTGTAACTGTTCAAAGAAGCAATAACAGCTTTGATAAAATTGGACAACAATATAGCCTCGAAATATGGCAAAAAGGCGGAATTAAAAAATGACATTATTTATAAGTAGGAGCACAGCCAGGATTCTTAAGAGGGAGCGGTTCAAAATTGGAATTGGAAATTTCTACGCAACATTCTTCATTTAAATTGCATTTAAAGTGTCTTGTCGTAATAATTCTAATTGTGCTCATCGTCACTCACGTTTGATTCGAGATTACTATTAGGATTACTAAAATGATAGAATACTATTCTAAAACAAGAGAGCTACGCACAAATATATGGACACGTTAGACCAGAGCGAATCAGTCTTTACCGGTACCTTTGACGCTACCGGTACCCTCAAAAAAGTTCTGAATTTCCAGTAGCAAGAATTTTGCCGAATCAAAATGTACAGCCAGTCATGACACTGACTAAAATCCGTGTTCCCATGGATAAAAAATAATATAGCAAAATTTTAGACGAAATATCAAATTTCATAGAATTCACGCAAAATTTTGAAATTAATAAAAGTAATAGCCTTCTAGCGAAGAAATTAATCTTTAACCACTGAAAATTTCAAAGCAATTGGTCCAGTATTCGAAGAGAAAAGCGATTTTTTAAAAACGTGTCAAAGAACAAGAACAACAACAACAACAACATAATATTGAAACGATCGTTATGGCCACTAAACGTGTCCAATAACATAAAATACCCAAGGTCTGGGCAAAATAAGAACGATTGTAATTTATTTTATTGCATGCGGCTAAAAGGTACAACGCATGAACAAGTGACTGTGTTTCGATTTCGCAGTTACTATGATGAATAACCAAAGTAAACATAAAACTAAATTTTGTGATTCACAATGTCTATAAAAGTCTGCTGAAACAACACTTATAGTGTTATCTCCCATTTAAGTTTCAGTTTTAATATTTTAGAATGCCGCTTTCCAATCAAGAAATTCGAGTTGCGGATTTACCTCTTTATTAATTATTATTTTTAGTATTTCGTCGCCGATGACTATAATATGATAACATGTTTTTTTACATTGAACTCATAATTCCCCACGAGAACAAAAAAGCAATTATCGTTGTCATTGTGGAACAATACACGTATATGTCAATGGAAATTTTTGATTTAGGAAGAATAAACATCGGCGTAAAGATGTTTAAGGTTTAAAACACGCCATTCTGACGAAAACAATCGGCGATTGTAACAAAATGCAATCGCGCGCGTTTTTAGCGCCTTTTAAGTCTTCCAAAAATGTCAAAAGGGAAAAGATTCGACCCCTAATTTATTGATATGTCTGTCAAGTGTCAAATTTATAGCTTTAGTATATATAATTTATCTTTGAAATTTAGATTCATTTATGACTTGTATTAACCCTATTAAAAAGGTGTTGCATTCAAATTAAGTAAAGTACTTTTAACTTACTCAGGAATATTAATTGGAAAGTAACAATTTTAACATTTTTTTTGGGGCTCCGTGAATAATGGTCAACCTTTTCAAGGGCTCCGCAACATCAAAAGTTTGAGAACCCCTGTTCAACTGATAGATTTTTATTGCTTTGTTTTCCCACCTTTCTCCCAGCATTGCGTTAAGGACAAAACTTATTGCCATACTTGTCGCCCTATATTGTGACTTTTGTGAAGCGTTCAGAGTTTAAACCAACATCGATTACGCAGAACTCTTTCCCCAGTTATGTCTTCAGTGCTAAGTAAGATATCTCAGTCGTAGATATCTTTTTAAATGCATTTCAATTTGAACTCGTCGGAAACTAATTAGCCCTTTATATGCGCATGTTTTATGAGTACGAAGTGTACCTAGGTATATATTTGCGGTTACGATTTGCTCCGCATCAAGTGGACTCGATATTTCACCCCTAAATTTTCTATTTATATTGTTGTTACGCTTTTTTCTCCACAACAAGTGGGACAATCGATTTCAAATTATTAGCACTTAAAGATGAAAGAAGTCGCTACAAGCAAGTCACTGTTTTTTTCCGAGCCCCTACGGTCTTGACATTTCACCCCAAGTCTTTCCATTTACGCATATATTGCACCACCACGTTGTCATTCGGTCAATCTATAGTGCGCCATTATTTCGACAAACCCGATTCTCAGATAAAATCTCACTGATATTTCTTAATTTTGATTTGGATGATCGTATAACAGATTTTCGTGTCTGTCGCATAAGTTGCAACTATTTGAGCATTGCTGGTTTTTAGAAATGCTAAAGCTTCATTCTAGGCGCGGACTGCAAATACAAGGAAATATGTATAGAGGAAAACAAAAAAAGGGTTTTGAATTTCGTTAACATGCGTTGCTGCTGTATTTGGATCGTTAATGGTCAAAATTTTGACAATCTGACCTTGAACAGTTAATTGTCGTCAGTTAAGCGCTATGGTTAACGAGTTTAAAGATTTATATGCTGAAAAGATTTTTCGTGATTTCATTTCACCTAACTCTGTTCATTAGACTGTGAAACAGAACCAATCGACCAATATTAATGCTGTGTAGCCAGATGTAATGAATAAGAATAAAGGTCAAAGTTGACAAGAATGTGCAACAGGTTGCTTTAATCTTGGACACGAAGAGGCTCCATGGGTTGTTTTGTCAAAAGAACGTAGCGGTGGCGTTTGGGTGACGTAGTCAGGTTGGGGTCAGGAACGAGATATGCATTAATTGTTACGCCACGCCGACTAGAAGTAAATCCGTGATACCATACTACACTAGACCCAGTTACGGTAGCTTTACCATAGTTCCAGCTACGTACGGGATGGGGTTTTGAGGAAATTGTGGGTAGAATATTTCGTTTTGACTTTCGTGTCCATATATTTGAGCATTCATCCCTTATCCGAACAATGACGTCACCAAGTATTGTTTTCGTCTATTTTTGTTTTGAATGAAATCATCAACACGCATATTTTTAGACATGCCAGCACCTTCACAGGCAGGAAAATGCATCATTAAAATGCGACATACGTTTTTCTGTGCTTTTATTTGAATCATCTTTTAAATAGAATATGTATGAAACAGGTATTTACTTAAACATTAATTCAATAATTCAGACATGAAACAAGTCCTAATAAAACGATTAACATGTATTTCACTCTTATTAAATTTAATCACTTAAAGTAAACTATTTTGCGTTTCAAAATCATATCATATTTTCACTATAGAACAAGAGAGCTATGCTCAAATATGTGGACACGAAGAGTAAAACGTAAATTTTTATCAACAAGTCCCTGAAAATCTTATGTGGTTACCGTGACGACGTCATAGCACACAAAACTCACAGCATACAGCTCACAGAAATATTTGAAATAAACAAAAGTAATAGCCTTCTAGGGTAAATTTCAACCTTTAACCACTGAAAATTTCAAAGTAATTAGTCCAGTAGTTTATAGAAATACGATGTTTTCATAACGACGGGAAGAAGAATAATTAATGAAGAACAGCAAAATAATAATACCAAAACGATCCATGGGTCCACTACGTGTCCAATAACCAGAAACGTGTTCCAAAAATATATTTAATGTGTCGAAAATATATGTAAAAGTACGATACGGCAAGTCTATAAGAAACTGGGCTTTTCTTCATTAATTAATTTCCGTCGCATGACTGAGCAGGTATAGTGCTGCCTGGTTTGAGCTTCTCTAGTGTCATCTATTGACGGTTTGTGAAATTATGACAGACACATCACCGCCAGGAAGAAACGCAGCGCTGATTATATTCACAGTCCTTATGTAGTTAACTTTTGAATACAATGAACGGGAACACAATAAAACACAAATTAGTTGTTGGGGTGGAAGTAACAACGATCAATAGAAAATTGGTGAAATTTTCAAGTACCGCTTTATGATTTTCTTTGTTATATAATGGAAGTATAATTGAAAGCGCAGAATTAACATAACTAAATAAGTCTAAACTAAAACTAAATAGTAATAAATTTCTTGGTCCGGCTGTAACATAGAAATGTCGATTGATACCAACACTACTGTTCACAGAGTGTTTTATAAAATTCAGCATGTTTTCTTCTATTTTGTGATGTTCGAGTAAATACTGCATATCTCAAGTTCAATAAGCGTTGTAAGTTTCGTAAGCTGATTCCACTTGTGTTTGCTTAGTTGTCGCAGGTAGAGCTTGTTCGTAACCCGCAGTTTCTTCTAGCACGTTTGAATAGGATGGTTGAGAAACTGGGTCGTTGGAGAAAGTTGCTGATCAATTGAAAAAAAGTTCGTCAAACAACTATAGCAGAAATATTAGTTAGATTTAAAATATTGACGAACAGATGGCTTAAACTTTTTTTTTTGGAAATAATTTGAAAAGGTATCTCACTTTAAGCCTTAAAGTGAGATTTTCAAATGATTTTCAACAATTTTTTTCTATCACTCAAGAGCAAATGAAAAAAAATGCGAAATATGACGTTTGTATGACTTAACGATACAAAAAATACAAGACCAATCTTTGTTATATTTTAGTAATCTGAAATAGGAATGACTCCGGAGAAGGCATTTTCTCGGGTTCTTCTAAATTTGCTTAATTTCATGTTAAAATATTTTTGCATTGATGATGAAAAAGAAAGCTGGTGAATGTCATATGTACTTGTCAAATGTTTAGAATATTTTAATGGTTGATGAGTTGAGTAATATTTCACGCTTGAAAGGGAGATTTTCGGATCTCACTACCTTTTTCTTGTATAGTTTCATAATTGTGTCCTTTCGCTTCTGCATTTTTCTCCAACTTCTTTATCTTCTTCATCTGTTTGTATATGATTAAGGCAAAGACTACGTAGAAGATCAAAGGAATGAGAAAACCGATCACAAAACTGACGATGTTGAACTCGAACGATTTTGTTTCTATAAAATCAAAACAATAACTTAAATATTGTAACTTCAATTTTAAATAACTCAAAATAAAACTGAAACAATAACTTAAATATTAGAGATTTCCTAAATATTATTGAAAGTCTCATATTTCAGTAAATGTTTCCCAAATTTCCCTATGTTTTGAAGGGAATGAACAGTTTAATGTCTCACGTCAGCTGGTTTTTGCAAAAATTAAAAGTTACTGTCATAAACTTTCGATTGGAATATTATATACTTCTCGGAACATACGGTAATCAGTTAGTAATTAATTACCTTTTCCCTTGAATTATTTCCTGAAACTTAATACTGAGTTTGGTTTCAGCCGAAATCATACATCAACAAAGTAAACACGGTTCGCTAATATTTTCTTATTAATAACAAACAAACTTTCAATATATTTATTCTATGCCCTATGGCAGTGGTTTTCAACCATTTACGGCTCGTGGCCCCCCTGTTCACCATTTTAAATAACTAGACGCGTTGGATCGTATTATGTATTCACGAACTTTTATGAAATGCAAAAAAAACCACAGTCAAGAAAGTCGAAGCTTTTTAGTATACAACCAATGGGAAACGTGTGCTTGGGACTGTCTGACTAAGTTCCTTATTTTGGGCACCGTCTGTGATATAGCCATACCGTCTGTGATTTAGACAAACAATTCATGCACAAGAAAATTTTCTTTTAAAGGGAAAGTATGCAAACGAAGTCGCTTTATAATCAATTATTAAACTCGTGTCGTGGCCCCCCTTGAGCTGCTCCGTGGCCCACTTGGGGGCCATCGGCCCCCGGTTGAGAACCACTGCCCTATGGTATTTTCACACTTTTTTGCTCTGTAAATACAAGGATTGAAACCTAATTAGCGGGATCTCAACAATTTAATAAGAATAATGCACCAACCACCTTCCATGAATTCCATATTATTGAGTGAATTCTCATGATGACTTCCAATTAAGTAAATGTAAATACTCGAACTTATAACAATTGAATTCAATTTATACTAGTTGGGTTTCCCACACAAAAACCTCTGACAGGCCAAATTTCTGTGATTGCATAATCTGATTTGTTTTGGGTCTCGTGTTTGATGGGGTATCGCCTATTTACGCAAAGTATAAGCATATAGATTTTTTTATATTTTTTGCTGCCGTGTCAAGAAATCTATTCTATTTGTAGTAATTCTACCATTAGAAAAGAGTTTGTGACCATGTTTTGGAAATAAAAGAGAAACTTCAAAAGTAACTTACTCAATAATATTGACGGACTCGTTCGCAAGCAAATATCATTTCCACAAGGCGTTGTTGACACGACGAATGCACTAACGGAATAAAGGTAACATTATGTGAAATAAGCTTATTAAATACAGTTGGAGATAAAAATAGTTTTTAGAGCAGCGCGTTCGTTATTCACATCTTATACCAAAATTGATATTTTTGGAATCTTTTATTGTCGATTAAATACTATCATACCTGTAAGATTTTTCATTGATAAGTTTCCGATTCTGTCCTACAAATATCACATTCTCTCCGACATTCCTCCGTCGCCTTCGCTTATTGGACAGGGCATGGATAGTTTGAGTGACGTTACAAGAAGATTTTAAACCATCGCCAAGATTGATGACAGTTTTATCGTCAGTAAATCTGCCACAATGGTAAAACGGTAAAAAAGGAAGAAGTTGCTAGAAGTTAGAAGTAATAATCTAATAGGGACGGGGTCGTTTACATGTGAAATTATGAGATCGAACCATATATCTGTATAACTGATTAATGTTTCAATTTACGACTATTCCAGTCTGTAAGTCATCAGGAAATTTCAATCTGTGAACTTATTTGTTCACTGTCCGTGGTTATCATTTCATAACAGTCATATAGAATATTATAAAGATATATTATATAATATAACTTAACAGCGTACCTGTAAACTGATAACGCTACAGCGATATATTCTGTTGTTGAGCCTTGTGCCTTGATCAAATCCTCCATCCTAAAATTTGTGTTTTCGCCAGACCATCCATCATTTACGATGATAAATAAACAGCTTAATAAAATGAACATATTTTCAAAATAAATAAGAGAGAAATGCAAAAATATTCTGACACAAAGGTCAAATTACTAATATAATGGACGTTTCCCTAAGTCTTCGACCCCTTACAAACTCTGCCTACACTTTACCTTTGCAAACAAACTGGCTCACATGTTCGAAATTATCATTTTCAGTCAAAACATTGAACCAAGTGTCGCTTACAGGGACAAATTGAATACATAATGACAATTAGGTTATTTGATTTACAACTAATATTTGGAAATACAACCGAAATCTGACAAATACCACGCAAAACAACGAAAACGCTGGAGCGGCCGCACAAATTTCAATTGTTTTCCATTGTTAACTTATCGCTGATTGGCCATTATTACCTAAATAAAAAAGAAAATGAATGCTCGAGGAAACATCCATAACCACAATGCCAGAAAAATACCAACCAAATGTTAAAATACTGTGACGAATGTCAATCGTGGGGTTATATGGGGCATCATATGACTCAGATGAAATAAAAAAATAAAATAAAAGTAAGAGGTTAAATACTTTTCTCTCCTTCATTGTGGTTTTGCAATTGGAACAATAGCAATTTGAATTTAGTTAAGCCACCCATGGGCTGTATTCTCACAATACAAACCTCAGTAAACCGTTGCTTTCACCAGGTTTAGTCACGGTTATTTTGCGCATCCCGTTACTGTCGGTGGCGTCATCAGAAACAATTGGTTTTCCAATTTCAGTCGGAGCTGTTGAAGATAAAAATGGAAAACTCATGCTTAAATATATAAACGGTATAACCAGTTAATCAATTTATGCAAACTGGTTTTTCATGAGGTTATACAAAAGATTTCATTCAATATAATTTTCTCATTCTGTAATATGATAACATGTAGACGAAATTTTATTTCGATTCTTTTGTAGATTGTGATCAAGATATAGTTATTTCTTCGTAATGACAATAAATAGTCAAACGCAAAACTTGTAACAATATTGACTAAAAATATGTTGGTTGTATTAATGGAAAACAATAGATCTGAGTAGGAGCTTTCCTTTTAACAATAACTGTGGCTTGTATGGAAGAAAATATTATCATAACTCATAAATTGATATTAATGAAATTGCGGCGTAAAAATATTGATCTGTCACGTTAAAATAATAACGATCGAAGTACTTTTACCATATCTAAACATTGATTGATAGCACTAGCACATATAGTTTCGTATCGGTGTCAAATCGAATCACTACGTTGTAATAAATATATGGAATGATTTCTTACACAAGTACTTATTATAAAGTTTATTGGGTATATCCTATTATTTCCGCACCACGGATTCTCTGATGTATTTTAGTTGACGCTGTCTATGTTAGGTTATTGGCTCACCTTTCGCTGTTTATCTTACTAAGAATTACCTATTATGATAAATAGAGAAAGGTGGGGAATCAACCAAATTATAGTGATGTGACAATAATGTAATAGTAAATTCACTGATATAAATTTGTAAGGGGAATTGCATGTAAAAAAGAAATGGAGTTACTGTGGCTTGACTTTATCTTTATGTCCCATTGGTTGTTTATGATGTGGTTACACACGATCTGCATTTATAAGCGAAAATTTTGTAGTTTAAATGATTTATTGCTATCTACATCTGACATCCTGCGTACAGCTAATAAAATAATTAAAACCTGCTGATTTTCCAACACAATGTCCTGCTGCATTCACTGCCTCGCTTAATCCCGCACATCCGATAACTTGCATTGATACTGTGCAGTTTCTGTTGGGTACCGGAGTAAAAGATTGCGGCATTGATATGTTGAATGAGTCTACATGGAGGGACGGACTTTATGTTCGATCTTGATGCAATTGTTCTGCAATATCTCGTCACCTGAAAATTAGATGAATAATTGAAATAGATATTCCAAGGATCAGTAACAAGTAAAACTCTATTGGTTAAGTCGTAACGAAGTTTCCAACGAGTTAGCATACACCGCTGTGTTTTTGGATAACTTGTGGCGCTAAACCAAATGCAAATATGACCACAGTTTTTATCAGAGGCATTCAAACTTCAATTTTGACGGGATAAGCTTAAAACATTTGTATGTTCTGCTATATCTACTTTTATTATGGTTTAACCTCATCCCAACTCTAACATCGAAGATTCATAAAAAACAGCATTGGCATTTTTTCCAAGCATATCCGGGTCATTGAACTTCCTAGATTGTTGTGAATTTGTCAAAATAGTACCAACATGTCAAGAAAATATGCATGGATTTCACTAGCATTTAAAACTGCTTCAATTAAAAAATCTATAATATTTCACATAAAACCCGCTTGAAAGATGTCTCAACAAGCCTGTGCCAGTAGTCTATTCTGTTTTGCTCAAGTTATAGCGTCACCTACTTTCAAACCTGTGACTGTTTCTGGTTTTTCATTATTCCTCCAAACCCATTGCATAGAACATTGAGTTGATAGAGATGCAGATAACACCGGTTCGGCTATTCCATTTGTACTTGCAGTTTCGTTGTCCAAATATTCATAACCACACTTGCTTTCAGACACACAAGCCTCAACCTAATAGATATAAACATATTGATAATAAGTATTTTGCTCGAGAAAATTTGCTCATAAAAATGTATTCACTATTAAACTTGAATTGGTTGGTTTTGTAGAATATTTGACTATAAGTAACGTTCTGAACTGTCTCACCAACATAGTTTATCAGCTTGCGACTTTCCCATATACGTTAAATTAAAAAAAACATACCGTTACTGAATATTCTGTTGAGGATTTCAATCCGAAAAGTTCTGTATGTTGAGGCGTGATTGATGTAGGGACCGATGAATTCCAGGAAACCTCTTTTTTGGTAGTTAAATTTCGTGCTGAGATTCTAAAACAAAGCGAAATAGATTATCATTATATACAAGAGAGCTATGCTCAAATATATGGACACGTGGAGTCACATAATTTTGATGACGTCATAGCGAAAAAAAAAAGTAATAGCCTTCTGGAGAAAATTTATCTTTAACCACTGAAAATTTCAAAGCAATTGGTCCAGTATTCGAAGAGAAAAGCGACTTTTTAAAAACGTGTCAAAGAACAACAACAACAACATAATATTGAAACGATCGTTATGTCCACTACGTGTCCAATAAGTCCTAGTAAATGGACAGACATTGTAGCTGTCGATGGATAGCTATAACAAAATATTCATATATGAACCAAAAGTATATTCATACATTTATTATCTCAGTCATAATTTGGTATTAAGTATAGTATCATTAGCTCTCAGTCATCGACCTATCTATATCAACATGTATAACGAATAGGGATGGGCCGGGATTCGGATCCGGACTCGGATTCGAGTCGAATCCAGGCATTTTTTGGACTCGGATTCGATTTCGAGTCCACGTCTTTTTTACCGAGTCTATAATCAATTCTGTTTTTACTAATTTACGCCTATGTTTGTACTTTTACCCCTATAAATCTCACTACATACCTTAACTATAGTTGAAATTCAAGGTTAGATATGTAACAATATCACTCGTGTGTATTATGAACACTCTTGATAACAACAACGACAGATATCCAGATAATATAACGCAATTTAAAAACTATTGATAGCTCTTAACAAAGTCGCTAGTCGCCTTCAAACTATCTATCTTTTTTGGTATACTTGTGGTACACAATAAAACATGTGTTAGCGCAATATTTTTGAGTTTTCGATTCGCGTAAATAAATATGAAACATGCGCAGGATCAACCCAGGGGCAATCTCATTAATACTTCTTTTAAATCGAGTTTATTACGTGCAATCATTTCTCTAAAAAGGGAGCAATGGAAAGAATGGAACGTTTTAGAACGTTTTCAACATGAACTACTAAATTGCAAGCATTGTATTGACTACGAGGGGCATCTCTCTACCATTTGCGCACGCGGATAGTAAATTATATAGCTCCTTCATTGGCATTTGTTTAACCTAATCCTGAGTAAATGATGCAGATTTTTGTACCTGTGAAAAAATCCGATAGCATTTTTGTTGGGTATCCATGTCACGATGAAACTTTGATTGCATGGCGAATTGGTGACCGACGTGATGGATGGATTTCCTTCCACTAAAAGATCGAAATGAATTTCGATGAAATTAATTGATTGTGCAATCGATGAATGTATTTAATCCAAAAAAAAAAACTAAGAATAGTGTAATCTCTTCCCGAAATGGCAAGTTTATCACTTTGATATAGTCGCTTTCAAGCATTGTGGCAACGGCCACATATCTATCTGATTTAAGAAGTAAACAAGAAGAAAGGACCATATTTGGGTAATTAATAGTAATATGTTATTTTTTGTCCGTTATTGCCCGGAATACATATCAAGTATATATAACGACTTGTTCTTTTTTTTATCGTAAGCGAAGTTTACCTGTAATATTATGCTCAATACCGCCACTGACATCTGTTATCTTACATATGTATGTATCGATATCGGAAAATGATGCATTCTCTATATGTAATATTGAATCCTTTTCCCTAATTTGTTGATAAATTCCATATTGTCTGGGCATATTTGGAAGAGAACTAAAATTTCTGTACCATTGTACCTCCATACCCGTGCAGGAATCTTTTAGTGCACACACTATTGTTTTATAATTGGAGCTAACATTGATGGAGATGGCATCTGTGAACAATTATTTATGTATTATGATAGAAAACTAATAATATTACTATTATGGAACTAAATCATAGTTACATTAAAAACAAATATCGGGCAGACTTATTTCGGACTGTGCGATTTGTTGATTGTGATTGTTGTTGTTGGGGAAATTGCTTTCTCCCCATGCAACTAATAAACCAGACATTTTTGGATAAGTCGGTGCCTATTTGCAACATATGCCATTCCGTCCTTCAATCCTATATATATTTGAGTATCACCTACCAGAACAAAAATTGCGAATTCAGTTCATATTTAGTTCAATAAGTAGTAATATCAATAATGGCAGTGGAATACACCAACAAAGTTTCAAGCTCGGTGCCGTTTCAGCTAGTAGATAAAAAAATCAATTCTACACAAAGATAATTTTTTATGATTAAGAGTATGTAGAATTGATAATCGTCTAATTGCAATACTATGTAGTATAGCACGCAATTGGAAATTTTTTTTTAATATATCAAATAATGTTTTACATGCTCGCAAAGAATTGTGATAGTTGCAACCAACCTGATTGACAAATGTGATATACTTTATCATCACAGCTGCTATCAACCCATAGGTACGTGTATATTCCGATAAACAAGCAATCTTCGTTGTTCAAATTGTTCGGCTGATTATGTTTCCTTTAAAAAATATGCATACATAAATAGATACGTTCAACTCAGCTTTCAATTATTATTAGTTGGGGGTTGCTGAGTATTCAACGAATTTTAGCAAATTGAGATAAGCGACGTGGCTGACACTGTTGTATATATAGTAATTGTTTCAGTTATAATGGAATATTATGATCAAGTTTATGGAGGATAAGATATTAAAAACAAAAGATGTAATTCTGGCATTATTACAAATCTGACCAGTTTTGATATCCTGTTTCATTTCTCATTATTACATCAGTACCATCTTGCCATTTCCAATATCCTTCTTTATCTATGTCATTACCTCCAATGAAGTAGTAGCTATCATGTGAATAGTCGATTCTGAAATTTAGATTTATTATCAAACAAGAAGTTTCCCAAAGAAATACGGTATTGGCTAATTGTTTTTTAATATTATTTTTTACTCATTTTTTGATTACAACACTCGCTGTTTCGCACCAGAAAAAGATATTAATGTATTCTTTTGGTAGATGCATTGCCGATGCTGATTAATCATGATATACGTTTATTCAATTGGGGAGACTCGAGTCACCGTTTTTATGGACTCGAGGTGACTCAAGTTATGTAAACAAAATGACTCGAAATGGACTAGCTGCTGCGTGGACTTGTAATGATACTGGTAGACAATTTTGTTTTTGGAATAGTTTTAGAAATAGCGAAATAATCCCGTAAAATATGATTCACTACACCATCTATGTTGTATCGAGGAAAATTCGCTAGTTTGTTGCAGTAATAAATTGATATGGGTCACTTAGTGTCTTCCAGGTGTAACAATGTTGTGAGTACATGATTAGTTATTTATCGCAAGGTAGATTTGAATGCCAACGTAATTCAAAGTACTCATTCATTTCACTGTTGTTTATTGAATCTACTATTAATCGGACCATGATCTTTCAGAACCGAAATTGACTCGACTTGATTCGTGACTCAGAATTGACTCAAAAATCGGATGGCCTCCAACTCTACACGACCCGGAGTTAGACCACTCGACTTGTACTCAACACTGAATTTATAAACTCACTCTAAAGTTGCATTAATGATATAAGTCATTCTTTGATTATCAACTTTTGCCAAGTAACCCCCCCGTGATTCACAGGCAGCTTTTGCTCCTTCGTAATTCTTCCGGGTATCGTTGAAAAAAGTCAGTTCATACTGATCCACACATTTTGTTGTCCATGGAACTATAAAGAAACAATTTAAGAAGAACAGTTGGCAGTATTGTGAATAAAAGAATACCAGTCTATCGGCAGTGCATTTTATAAAACCCAAAAATGCTAGTGATGTTACTCAAGAATAGTAAGATAATATTACGAATTACCCATGGAATTCGTATAAAACCGTCAGAATAATTATGAAAATAATTATGTTATCTTATTTCTTCCGCCGTTGAACAATATCACAATATGATCAAACTCCTATAAATGTATTTTGACACGTTCATAAAAGGTTAGGAAGAGTAATGTTTATGGCATTATTATGTTGAAAAAGTATCTAACTTTGTGCGTTTGAGACTCCAAGTATTATTGAGATAATGATACAGAGTAATGATATTCCAAACACGTTCATTTTCCCTGCATTCCAATATTTTCATTCAAATTTCCAAATACAGCTTATATCTTCTTTTTTTAATGAATCAACGATTAGAGTAAATTCAAAATTTTGTATCGATTTCTCTTAGTAATAAATACTAACTCTTATGTACAAGAAAACATTTCAAAGTTGTTATCGTCGCCCATGGCGCCAAATCTAGAATAGTTGTCAGTTGTAATGTTGGTATAGAAAGTCAGTAATCATTGAAAATGATTTCGGGGTGTTCTCTTTCATAGTGAGCTTTCGTGTGCCTGTTACAACAAGAATATTTGAAAATATTCACATCAAAAGCTGCATTCGGAAGAAAAATAATATATATATATATGTCTATTTAAATATATATGTGCACTGACTCAAAACATTATTTCGAAGCTAACGCGTTCGGCGCTCGTCGCCTCTTTTGTACTTCTACGAAATAATAACTGTATAAAGATAGATGATCTATAAGAACCTGTCACGGCGATGACTACACTTCAAAAGATAATTGATGAAGAGAAGTTAACATTGGAAAAAATGACATATCTGCAATTTTTCACCTCCATTCACTTTCATTAATCTTAGCTGAAATCGCTATCGTTCAACCGGCTGCTTCGAAGAACTATCACGCACGTCACTACCTGTTACCGTTTGCATATGTCAGAAAACTGGTACAAAATGTCGGCCTGTGTCCGCACTTAAAATAACGTATCATTAAACTCTGGGCACTTATTTATTGGTACTAACATACGTTGATAGTTGCTGTCCAAAACAAGACATATTTCCTTGTAGCCTGGTCGACGAGTATTAAGAGTTATATTCTGGCAGGACTTTTTGTTATACGCTATTGATGATGTTCAGGATACGTAGGCAGAATTACTAAGAACTGTCAAAACAAGTTTGCTCGTTCCATTACACTAGTGAGGTTAAGCTATGTGACTTCTCCTAAGCGTCGAGTTGGCATAGGTTGGGTACTAACAAATTTGCTAAATTTATTTTTTTCTCACTTGTCTTTCTATCATAATCTGTACATTATTTGTGAACATAATTGAATATGGCTTCATCATATCATATTATGAAATATAGTGTTGCTAAAATATCTGTTGCCAAAATTTTGCATTTCACCACAACTAATATTCAGTACTTGAGAATTGAATTAGTTAGTTGGTTACTACTTGTTTTTCTGGTTGCTACGGAATCCAATACTTCAAACAATCTATTGTTGTTTCATTATTATCCATGTTTTTGACCTTTCATCTTTTTTGACATTTGACTTTCATCCAGATATACTTGAGCATTACTCTCGTATTACTGGAATGAGGATGTATTTATTATATAGATAAAGATTTTCCTAAAATTTTCAGAAATGAACATGATATAATATAATGATATGCCGGAGGACGTCCCCTTCTGATAGAGGAAACATGGGAAATAATTGGAATATAAGATTGGCGATAACCTATCATGGTGGTTAATTACCAGGCCAAGGTATGCGTTGTAGCAACAAAGCTTTCATCATTGGCCAGTGCCATTACATTTTCGATATCATAAAATATCTCTCACTGGCTGCGAAATCGATGTCCTTTTTCAAGATAGGACTACATACGTACATATAAAAATACAGTATACTATATGAATTTTTTTAGAGTTCAACAAATCGTTTTTAATGTAAATTGAGTATATTATTGATCCATAACTTTTGGCATATTTTTTCCAAATATATGTTTGTATTTATGTTTATACTCACGCATCTACATAGCATCTATTACGTATCAGCTGCTGAATCTTTTCAAATTCCCGAAAAATATTTGTTAGGGTTTTTGAATGCGGAAACAGTTCTTCGAAAATTTGAGTCTCCTTTTATTGCGTTAATAACTGATAAACATATTTTCATACTTGTCGCGCTATAATGTGACTTTTAGACCAATATCGATCACACCAAACTCTTCCACCAGATATGTCTTCAATGTTACGTAAGATATCTTATTTTTAAACAACTTCTTAAATGCAGTTTAATTTGAAAATCTTGAAAACTAAGTTAGCCCTTTATATACACATGTTTCATGAGTGCGAAGTGTACCAGGCTTATATTTGCTTATTGCTGTTACGATTTTCTCCACATCAAGTGGACTCGATATTTCACCCCGAAATTTTATATTTATTATTGTTACGCAATTTTCTTCACGACAAGTGAACCAATAGATTCAGTACTTGAAGATGCAAAAAGAAGCAAGTCACAGTTTCATTTTCTGAGCCCCAACGGACTCGATATTTCACCCCAAATTTTTCCATTCACGCATATCTATATGTTTTTTGAAGTCCTGAATCCTGTTTTTGCTGAACACTACAATCTATAGTGCGCCATCTTTTCGGCAAAACCGATTTTCTCAGATATATATGACCTTACCGGCACTGATGTGAATTGCTGCAGGTACGGGGCTTGCATTTTGATTTGAAGCATTTGAAGGGTCGTATAACAGATTTCCGTGTCTGTCGCATAGGCTAGTCTCTTGACATTCGTGTCCATATGTTTGAGCATTGCTCGTTTTTGGAATTAAGAATGATGTTGTTTTAAATCATTGTACACGAAATGGAGTAGGAATGAAATATGCATAAATCGTTACGCCACGCCCAGTAGAAGTATATGTGGTACTGTACTACCATGGACCCAAATATAGTAGGTTTTCCATAGTTCCAACTTCGCTTGCAATAGGGTCTTGTGGAAATTGCGAGTAGAATATTTCGTTTTAGCTTTGGTGTCCATATAATTTTTTTTATATCCGAACAATGATGACACGAATTTTCGTTCTCATGTATATATATACATATATCTTAAATGAAATCATCAACACGGATATATGACATTTTGTAAACTCTAGGTATGCCAGTACCATCATAGTTAGTGAGAATGCATCATCACAACATGGCATACATTTTCTTTGTTCTTTTATTAGAATCATCTTTTGAATAGAATATGCATAAAACAGGTATTTACTTAAACTATTATAATAATTTAAACATGAAAGAAATCATAATAGAACGATTAACCTGTATTTTACACTTTTTAAATTTTAACACTTGGAGTAAACTATTTTACGTTTCAAAATCATATAATAATCCAACTATAAAATAACCAGAAGTGTGTTCGAAAAATATCTTTAATGTAAACGGACGATACGACTATAGTTTATAAGAAACTGGGTATTTGTCTTCCTTTATACGTTCGTGATTCGGATATTACACAAATAATACAAATAAACGATAAAGTGAAGAAAAGGGCACAACAAACAAGATTAAATAACTGTTTTCATTCTGTTATAATCAGGAAGCAGGAAAAAAGGTGGAAAAACTTGAACAATTTTAAATAATTATAAAAATTGCCAATTATATCTGTAATGAACGATAAAATTTACCATAAAATAAGAAAATCAAGTTTCATGTCGTAACAAAAATTTAAAAGTTGGAATAAAGATCGAATGATTTCAGATATTCCACAATAGCTTGATAGCAGAACTTGTATTGATCCTGAAATAAAATAAAATTGGTATTTATTAAGCAAAGTAGTGAGACGTGGTGAATGAAAATAGACTAATGTTTTTGACAGGTAAAATCTCTACATTTTGGAGAAGGCTGTGACAGTGCAGTTATGTACTACAATTGGGTGCCACAAAGAGCTCTCTTCGAAACGAAAGTTCAATGAATAATTCTGTATAAACAAAGCTTCACACATCCAATCTCACGTACTGATTTTTAAATAAACCGATAGGGTTAATACCATTATTTACATATGCATCCAAATTATACAAATACAACAAATTCACGTACATATGCAGCCAATCACACATATATACAACCAACTCACGTATATATGCAGTCAATCATTTATACATATACAACCACTGTCATATCCATACACAGCAAATCAATTTTATATTCATGTATGGTCGTGTGTTTGAAATCGGAGCGTTATTCTTTGTTGAATTAGCGGAGCATCACGGAAATGGCACCGTTAAGATGCTTGTTGTTAGTGTGTGATTGCGCTACATTCAATTCCCAATAATGGTTCATCGTTGTGTATATCTCTAGCCTACCTATGGAAATTAGAATGTGACGTGTATAGTGATAAACTATGTTTGATGGGTTCGTCGCGAGCATGTTTTTGACTCTATGTGTATATCACGTTACCAACCCAACCATAATAAATGCAGTATAGTCATTATATGTGCAATTTAGAAAGTCATTCAACTGCAGCATAGTCCGATTTTACGAAGTTTGAAACTTGGAATACAACGTCACAACGTACTGTGATAAATAAGATGACCGACCTCCAGGTTCCTACACTTTACGAATAAGAAAAAATAAATGGTAAAAATATTGTGAATATTCTTACCAAATTTTCCACCATGTTTGGTCTTCCATCTCTGAGATCTTTTACAGTTCTGAAAACATCAACTCGATTCTCACATTTCAATCGTTCTATCAGATTCACCGCTGCACAGAAGACCCCGGTCCTGCCGATACCGTCACTAAAATGCAGAAAGATTTGTTTCACTTTTATTGATGATTTCTCTCAACTTATAATATAACTAGACATTATTGTAAGTGGTAGACAGTTGGAATACTAGATCTGCGAAGCCTATATTTGTGACTCCCGTATATATTATGAAAACCACTGTCACTGATATATGTATATAGAAGTAGTTACTGATTTTTTAAACACTATAATATTTCAGCTTCGGTTGTGGATACACACTGCATGACATCATGGGTGAAAGCTCAAGTTGTTGCCGATTGAAAGCCCAATTTATATATCATACTACACCAAGGAGTACGCAATATCCGCTCAATTTGTTAAAAGATTTTATGCCAATGAAAGGTGGGAAACCACTGTATATTAGTGCAAACACCGACACATTTAGAGTATCGATACTGAAATATTAAGATATGGCGAAGCTGTTGCAGACACCACAGAACTAAATATCCGGTAGAATGAAGTGATTAGGTTTTATCAAATAAAGGTTTACACCTGCAGTGTATAAGAGTGACTCCATTTCCAGTTGATCGAATGTTTTTCTGCATCTTATTAACAAGGTCAATTATTTTTCTTCCATCTTCAGGACAACTTGTTGATTTCCATCCGGTGTAATGAAATTGAGTCACGGTTTTCTGAAATAAAAATGAGATTAGTTTTTGAATTTATCAGAATTGCATATCCACTTGCTTAAAGCATTTGAAAGAATTGCCTCGTTAAATAGGCTCAATCAAAGGAAATGGTGAGCACAGTAAGTAAGTTTGCCGTCATCACCTACATTTTTGTGGGACTTTTTTGTATACCTTCCCCCAAACGAGGATAAACTATAAACCATTAATATGTAAGCAGCTATCGATTTTAGTCGAGGAATTTACAGCAATTCCGTTTCGCCATTTTCTACCCAGTTCATTGCAACTTGGGTGAGACATGGGAAACTACCTTCGATGCCAAAATAATTAGGGCTAACGTTTGAAACACCAGGAAAGCCATCGCGCCGTTGAGGATAAAAATTTCATAATAATATGGGATATTATTGTCTTTGAATATTAACTAGCGTAGACTATTAGCAATATTAATTTGACCCGACTTATCGGCCACTTTTATCACAAAATTCTATGGAGAGTTATAGCAATGACCCACCGATTGAGGCCCTCTGTCCACTCGAAGCTTTCTTTCCGTTATCGAACTTTCCGTTTCATCACTGACTCTGATCACAGATAAGTTATTCCATTTCATAACTTCACCAACATTAGTAGGCCAGTACTGAGCACATTGTTCCTGAAATTATACCAGCAATTACCTAATGCAGATCATGAAATAGCTGATTTAAACGTTGGGCAGCAAAATTGAATGGATATGCACATATATATTTTCGCTTTTTGACAAGATCAAGGCTCCAGATTTACATTTGATTCTGTCTATAGTTCCAAACTTCGAGAAAATGCGCTTCCGACTAATCTAGGATTCCAACGCTGAATAAAGAATCCTGGAGTTTGAAAATACTTCTCCGACATTAGTGGAAGCATGCCCAGCTTTGACTACGACTTTACAGCCCTGAAAAAATCAATATTCACTAAACCTCTTTTTCTTCTTTGAGTTTTGTCAACATAACGATTGTATTAACGTTGTTATCCAAAACCGATCTCCAGAACAAATCAATATTTGATGAAGTTGGACCTTGAGATGCGATCATTGGACTTGATTCATCATAGCTCTGCATAAAAAAAATGCAAGGTGAAATGTAAGATATCGTTTTTAATTTTTTTTGGTCGTCACCCTCTATCGTTTTATACAAATAAACGGACATTTTTCCATATTCAATTTCACAGTGATAAATCATTAGTTTTTTACATCAAGCTTTGTATCCTACCTCTACCCACGAAGCATTGATATAGGGTTTCTCATCTTCGCCTCTTTGTTTGAATATGTTTACCAGTGTGTAGTCATCTAAAAGAATTTGCAGGGTTAAAATATTTTGGCTTGTAATGTGTGTTATTTTTTAAACTTAACTTAAAAGAAACAGATATTTCGATGGTACTTTGGGTACATCTGACAGAGTTTCGCTATTTTTATGCAGTCTAACAGAGTTTTAGCGCATGATTACCATTGTAAACGAAATGATATAGACGATTAAGTTAAGAAAAAGAGAACCGTCAATCTATACGTTTTATGAGATGTGACCACTAGGTTCTGAAAACTGAACAATAGGTACTTGTAATATATTGCCTACGCGAAATAGTGCTAAATTTCAGATTCGCACCACTCAAGTGGTTATTACAACGTCATAAAATTTGGTCCAAGACATTTAGTCTTCGACGCTAACATAATTGGTTCCAGCATACTGCATGATCTTCATCAAGCGCATAGCCACCCAATAAAACCGGAAATGGTGGTTCACACAGATCATGCGAATCTTTTAAGTTTACACATCATACATGGAATAGATTTCTTTGATCTGTTCATCTTCTTGTTGTTTCCATCGAGCCCGAGCAGTTTTGTGTCTTTCATTGGTCCAATTCGATTTAAATCTTCAAATTCTTTCTTTAATGAAGCTTCGCCCACATGCGTTCTAAAATATGAATTTATTCTGTTATTGTGATAATTGAAGCATGTTCTCGACCATAGTATATTTCCGAGTCAAACTGAAAAGGGAAAGAAAGGTACAAAACTGTAATACCGGAGACTAGCGTAGTTTAGTACCACAAGTACTTGAAGTGGGCGTGATGTAACAATTTTTGAATATGTCTTTCCCGCACCCCACCCCACTATGTCATCCAAAATTACGTCACTGTGACCTTAATACTGTAAAGTTTAGTCTGGCATTTAAAACACAAAAGTACAAAACTGAATTAAGCTCCCAATAATACGTATGTAGGTGTAAACACGTAAGCAAGCCGTGAAACGTAGTGGACGGACATTGGGGCCGAATATAAATTCAAATTTTTTTTCTTACTTCATCTTTTCCAATTTAGCTTTTGCTTCATCAGAAGATAAATCTCTGTCTTCAAGCAATATGGCTTCTAGAACGAGCTTGTGAACGAGAACGTATTGATCCTAAATAAAAAACAATTTTAAACGTCTGATCCAATTGCTGAATATTAAATTTTATTAGGGTGTTCTATAGATAGATTGGGCATAAAACAGAAGTAATAGCTCACCGAATTCTGCACCATTTCCACTCTTTGTTTTCTCATGTTGAGAACGCAAGCAAAGGCGTCAACAGATCCTGCAGACTTGCTTTCATCAAGCAGAATATCAAAACCAATCAACGTCCCTGTTCGACCTGCACCGGCGCTAGATAGGCAAGAACACGAACTTGGTAAATATTTTTCTATAGACTTTATCTCTATCTTTTTTATGTAGGATTCGTCATAGATCATACATTTTTGATAGAATGTAAATTTGAATTTATATCAATCTCTATCCAAAAGGGAAAATTTAAAGAACGAGTATTTTTGAAAGCTAGCAGGAACTGCCCACAGACAATTTACTAGTACAATTACGAATAGAAAGCATTTGCTTATTCAACGATTATGTTGGTGTCATTTGCGGACAAACCTATTTTGGACATTTTCTTTTATATTTCTTCTATACAAACTTAGAGAGAATGAGATTTGTGCATATTTTTAAACTACTAATGCAATACCTGCAATGCACCACTATCGGGGATCCTTTTCCGATTTCCTCATAACTCTTCATCACAGCCCGATGCATTCGCAATAAATCTGAAGTGGTTGCCGGTGCACCATGGTCAGGCCATTTCAAGAATTGATACTGGTAGACGTTTATCATCACATCAAGATCCTGAAATAATGCATTTGATTAAATACCTATGCACATTAAAATTTTCTATTGGTGGAATTCAGTGATGTGAGTATGATTTCAATTGCGATTATAGTAACACTTGTATCAGTGCTTAAAGGCCTATATAAGTACTTGTGTGATAAAAAATAATTTTACCGATAGCGAATTTAAATATCTGCATGTTCACTTTTGAATCTAAAGTTCAAGATTTGTTGTAAACGGGATTGTGATCCTAAAAATTGCAAAAAGTGGAATTTTTTGTTATACTGATAACTACGCAGTAAATATAATGAATTTACATTAAAACCAAAACTAGTTTCAATGCTAATTTGCTGACAAGAATCATTAATAATTGAGTATGAAACTATCTTAACATAACACACACGCTTTCTTACCTCTCTGAGAGACTTGACAGTAAAACTTCGCCTCACAAACGAGCCGTAGTTGACTTCTTGAACGTTTTTCACTTGCACGGAATCAAACTTCTGACTTTTGTTCTCATCAGGCCAATATTTTTCACATTTTTTCTGCAAATAAAGCATTAATTATTTAGTTGTGATCACAAAGTTTAATTTATTATTCTTGAGTCAATAAGCCTTTTTGTATCTCACTATCGTATCGACATATTGCATTGCATACTTCCATAGATACTGAGGGTGTTTTGAAATATTTTTGATTACAATGCGTAATCACTATCACTAAATAACAGTTTAGGATCTAAATATTGAGCCCTCTACAAACTTTAGTCAACAGTTTAGTGAGTTCAGTTTAGCAAAATAGTTAAAGACAGATAACCTTCCCGGCCTCCATTTCCTTTGTCAACATTACGATCAAATAGCATTTATGTTCGATTATCATCTGCCAAAAATCATCAACAGTCGTTGCAAGAGGTCCCTGAGTTGCAATGTATTTACGTCGCTTGTTGTGACCCTTTATATAAAATAGAATATGAACGTCATGTCTCGTTAAATATGAAAACTCAAAAAATGAAGAAAGAGTCGACTTTCTTCCTGGAGATATATTGATATATCAGCATTATTTGTTCAAATTTAATTCGATATATTTCAAATAAATTTGGTCCAACGTTAAATTATTTTCAGTTGTTCAAAATTTTTTATTTTTGAAAAATATCGAAATACCAAATAATGTTATTTATATTAATTGTGATGCTACGCTTTATATTATACTTACATCAATATAACAGGCATTTATATATCCCGATTCTTCTGGAGATATTTTCACTCGAGTTTCGTCAACTGATAAAAGGAAGAATTGTTTTTAATGTTTAAAGTAAATTTGGACTTAATGATGTCATTGAAAGCTCGTCAACCATCGAATATGTCAAGAATATAAAGCTGGACTTTTGTTATTTGTTAATCTTGTCGCTCGAAAATTCCCCTCGTCGTTTTATTTCAACATACTTTATTACTGAATGAGAAACATGCATGGCGGATATTTAATCAAGTTCTAATGAACGTTTGTATCTTAACTGTGTTATTCTTGACCTTATTATGCCTATCACCTAGATTTTAACTTATGAAAATTGTTGATACAAATTCTAAACGTTATTAAAATTTCGAGATTGGAGTTAGTAGATTGCCCAAAGTAGTTTTGCATTTCACTGATACCACACTTTGCCAATAGATTATATTCGAATATGTGGAATGCCGAGTGTCTGTATTCATAATGATATGACAAAATATTACTACTACTACTGGAGAAAAATACTTTGATACTTTATTGTTCTACTTAAGTTTTTCCAAACAACTCACATGGAAGAATATTCCTGTATCTATTCTTTTTCTTCAAGTCTGGATTGGAAGCAAATTTTTTAGGCCCTCCCAGTTTGGTAGATTCTAGTAGAATTTTCTGAAAAGCAAATGAAAATGCAAATAGTTTTAAAAAACAGGAAGAAATGTATACCAATTTAAGTTATAAAGGCATCTGATCTACTGGCTGTCAACATTTTAAGACTATTTAGTGCAGTGGTTCTCAACCGCCGGTCTGCGACAACTTTGCTGCCGGTCCGTCAAATATATTTCAATTTTAATATATCATAAGCAAAATACAAAGTATTGACGGCATGTCCATCAATTTTGTGATTTTTCAACTCCTATTGATTCGTAGTACCGGTATGGCGCGGGAAAAATGCGGAATTTCTTAAAAGAAATCGAAAGTAAAACAGAGCATAAAAGTGAAATAGGGAAAAAACGAGTACGGGATTACATCGTAGTAAGTGCCTTTCATCATGCTAGAATTTATTGTTGTTTCGTGTTTGACTGTTTGGAACGTTTCGAAATTATATATGAAACGTCTGAAATACGATAATATAGCAATACGAAAATGTTCACTTTAATGCGGAGGCGATGTGGACAAAACATATAGCCTACTCGTAGATTAACAAAGCGCTTCCGCAACTGATCGAAACCTAGGATAATTACTCGGCCAAGACTCCTGGCAATCAATGCATTGCTTGTCAAACACCTAATTAGGGGCCGATCACCAATTAAAGCAACTTGGCTATGTATAACCAAGCGCCTACACAGGTACATAATAACAAACCAACCAACATAATTTCTCGCAGGCTGGCAAAAAATCCGGTTCGAGAACCAGCGGTGGAGGCGCCGGTTCAGCCTGCATTTACTTACGAACCACTGTGATAGCATATGGTACGGTACCTGATTGAGAACTTCGCAGTTCGTACTTCCGTAATTTTAAAGTATGTCTATAATTTAACAAAGTTTAATAATAAAATGAGGGCAAACAAACAGCAAAGTATTATCCAGTTTTTACGGAAGAAACCCAGCGGTGAGAATCAAGTTAGCGGTGTTGACAGGACAAGGGAAAAAGACTGCTACTCCAAATT
This sequence comes from Styela clava, assembly GCF_964204865.1. NCBI lineage: Eukaryota > Metazoa > Chordata > Ascidiacea > Stolidobranchia > Styelidae > Styela > Styela clava. Next base: position 25,115,788 of record NC_135250.1, read on the forward strand.
TACAACATGCCCCGATACGACCTTGCAGCAATGTTGATAAAGATCACGCAAAAACAAGCTAAAATCGAAAAGGAGACTTTATTAGGCAGTATGATAAGAAGTATTTGGAGTTTCACTATTGCTCCCAGAAGCGAAAAAGTATCGCTACCCATGTGCCTAGTCTGCGCCAAATTTTTTTCAAATGACGCAATAGAACCAGCATAGGTAACGCGACATTTTCACTCGCAGCATAGCAACCTCGTCGGAAAGCCCGTTGCGTATTTCATTCTACTTTTGTAGTAGAATGAAATTTGGTTAATTTTGAAGGTCCGCCGGTCCGCAAAATTTGTTCGGAAATTTTACCTGTCCGCGAACTGAAAAAGGTTGAGAACCACTGAAGTGTTATGAAACACCTTTGATGGGAATGAACAAATTAGCGTAGGCCTCACGCTAGCAGTGCATTATTAACAAAAAACATGAAACACAAAATATTGTTACACGCCGCAATTTTATTGAGAACAAATCTCACGGGATCAAGTTTTTTATCTCTCAAATTAAGGTGACTGCTGTATATAATGTTATCATTCATTTTGCAATTATTCAGCTTATTTTAGTGTTATGTCATCAGGAGATCACGGTTGACAAAACATGTCCATTCCACAAATTTCAACTCACTCCTATTTGAATGAACCATATAGATGTAATCGTTTTTATTAAAAAAATATATTTGCGTGATTTACATCCGTTTCCAGTTTTGAACGAAGCCGACACGCTTAAAATGGAATTCTATTTCAGAACGCCTTGTTGAATTCCGGAACAACCGTAGCCAAGCCTGGGACGCTAGACGTCAATTCCTGGACTGTCCCGGCCATTCCGGGACGGTTGGTAGCCCTAGTCCAGTGGTTCTCAACCTTCTACTGACCGCGTACCATTTTACTGTTTTTTACTCTGGCCGCGTACCACCGAAAAAAGTCCCGTTTTAACGTGGTGAACAATGGCACAAGACACGCGCAATGGGAGTATCTTATATTCTGGCACTACATCCTTAGTGACCTAATTTGCAAGCCGGACTAAAACATGTCATCTCGATTCGTTCGTGAACAATAGCAGGCGAGGGCAATCTCTTAAGACTGGACTGGTCAATGGGATGTTTCTCCGGCCCTTGACCCCAGACAATTCTTCTTATACTTTACTATTGCAACTTTTTTTATACTTATTCTGAGAGTGTTTTGATGTGTTGGCGCTTTTAAGTTGGTTTACATGATTGAAACCCTCATTTTTATTAAAACTATTCAAACATATGCACTTACATGCACTGATAGCTTAGTTTAGACGAGTCTATCGCAGCATTGGCGAGACTCATTTTTGATTACAGCAACTAAATTAATGCTCATTTGAAGACATAATGACAATTGAGATATTTAATTCACAACTATTTTTTTATACGCAACTGAAAACTGATAAATATCACTCAAAATAAACAAAAACAAGGCAATGTTTACTACGGAAATAAACAAGGTAATTGATGCCCGGGGAAACATTCATAAAGACCGCTCAGCGAATACACGCAGTATGGAAGATAAAGCGTTGTCAGCATATTTTGGCCAACTCAAAAATGTATTTGTTGCAATAATTCAAAGCTGCTTGCGTACCACTTGATCATCTTCCGCGTACCACAGGTTGAGAACCAATGTTCTAATCGCTATAGAGCAGTGGTCGGCAACCACCGGGCCGCGGCCCATCACCGGTCCGCGGAAAGGTTACTACCGGTCCGCAGAAACGTGACACAAAAGACGGACAATGTCCCAATAAAATCTTTAGTTGATTGGAATTTCAAAAAATAATGAGTTGAAAGAGTCTTTGCGATGTATAGGTTACTTTGGCAGTCTTTTGGGGCAATACTGCTAACTGAATATCCCGGCATACCAAAAAAGCTTCACATGCATTTTACATTTATGTGTGGTCGGATTTTCAAAATTGACTATAAATCAAAGTCGGCTGAACGTAAGGACCCACGTTACTTAAATAGCATCACATTCATTTTTGAAATTCAATTTCAACCTATTTTTCCTAACACATTTAATTTATTACATAAGCTTATTTCGTCTGTACAAGGTGGTCCGACAAAATTTTGGTCAGACTTTACCGCTCCGTCATCGAAAAAAGGTTGCCGACCACTGCTATGGAGCAAATGTGAATTTGTAATCGGTAGTCTGACAAATGCCGTACAAAAATGGGGTGCTGTTGTGGCCACTAGCACATTCTTGATGCACAATACACGATGTCATAAAAACGCGTTTCCACTTTGCAAAATATCTCCGTTTGATAGCGACGGAGACGTGGAATTGTAACGTTGAACGTAATTTAGCATTTGGTCACACAAAGCATTTATGATTACACCAACTAACGTAAAAGTTTAACAAAATACCATTAATACAACAAAATAATGTAAATTTCACAAAAATACGAAAAATCATCAAATTGACCCAAATTTTAAACAAAATCTATCTTTGGATCTGCTTTTTACACTCAAAACATATTTGGCGTATGGATGCATATTTAATATCTGTTCAATCAAATGAAAAAATTGAATGAAAACTCGATCAGTATCCTAACAAAATACTTTTAATACAACGTAATAAAGTAAATTCCAAATAATCCGAAAAATCCTTCAAGTGACCCAAAATTCGAACAAGAACTATTTTATTCACAAGATACTTGACACTTGATATGGTCACGAGACACATGTAATCTGAATTAAACGGTCGCTTTGAATGCATTATTACTCATTCGATAATATAAATCGTGCCGCAATTTTTGGAATTTACCTTGATAAAGTGGACTGTTTTTATGATGTTTCGCTCATTTTATTGTACTCGAGTATACAGTACTGTTTAGGTAGCTTAAAATGAGCGTTTGACTTCAAGCGAAGCTAGTTATCCATATAGCATACAGTTGTGTTGCATTGTTGTCACGTGGAACCAGGGCCAAAGTTTACTAGAGATAGATAGTTAGTAGAGATCATAATAAAAAGTAAACCCAACGAATCGAATGGGAATTTTTCATTTCAACTGAATTACTAGAAACATGTGTTCTAAAAATTAGTTTGGGGAATTTTGTTCGATTCGTCTTTTATTTTCGTAAGTTACGCTATTTTGGACACAGAAGGATTCATTGAATTAATTATAATTTGATTTTATAAAACGTTCGCATGTATACTTTTCAAATCTAATCAACAAATGTCTGACGGCCGCCTGCTAAGTCGATATAAAGGGACCTGTGATTTAGGATACTAGACTGGACTAGAATATTGTGGCTGGATATGAAAACGCGGGGAAAATTATTTTCAGCAAAACAGGTAGGCTACGTTAAATATTATTGGTTATGTTTTCGAAGTCTAGTTAATCTAACCCTAAAGCAATCTTTGTTCATTGTTGTTGAAAATAACGTTGCCATATCATCGGGTTTGAATATCTTGTACTAAAAAAATAAATTACAAAAACCTGAAATTGATCAAAAAACTGTTCTTTTTTTCTCATTGAATTATAAACCTCTTCCAAATCAGAAGTGTTGATAGAAGTATCGGATGAATTTGATGCCTGACGGTTTGCCGACACATTCGCGTAGGCACTGGAGTCTGAAATGATTGTTGAATTATAGTTGAGATTACAATTGTTTTAATTTGTCTAGTCTATCCTGGGTTACATAACCCTGGCCTAAGATGTACTAGGTGTCACTCCAAAATTATTATTTTGGGTACTCCTGTAGTATACAATCCAAGATGGCGGACACCGGAATGTAGTATGTGTGTTAGATTTAGGCCGTAAATAAATTCTAATTTTTCTCATTTTAGTTCTATGGACTAGCCACGTGACTCCCGTAGTATTTGTACTTTAAATTATGTCCTAATCCTAATCGGTTTGCATACTACAGAAGTACCATTTTTTTGGTATTCAATTTTAATTCCCGTATTTGTGGTTGAGGAAAATCGTGTTAGTCCGGGCCAGTGAACTACTATAATAATTTATAAATTATCAAATGTTTTATATTTAACGTCTACCGATATTTTACAATATTAGAAATTGCTAATCCACCTTCCTTCACATTCACCGGTGTGTTAGGCGCGATAGGCTTGCTCTCTTTCGTTTGCATTTGTGTACTTGATTTCCTGTAATATGACAAATACATCAGGTTCAAATTCCACTAGCCTAAAATTAATTTAGTACTTTCGGAAACTGTACTTCCCTGATGAAAATTGGAACAAAATCTTCGGTATGTGAAACCATTAATTCATGAGACATATAACTGCTAGTACTACATGCTTTGTTGCAATCGAAATGAGAATTTTTTCCTACCTAATTTCGAATTTGCATATGCAGATAAAAAGTTTTTCAAGGATTCGGCGTAGAGGAACTGTGTGTAAAGTGTGCGTCCGATACCATGTAGTTGATACTTGCTAATACTGAATTTCAGTCTTGGCGACATATCAAAGTTTAAAATTTGACAAACATTGCCTTTATTATTAATACCCTTTTCAGACTTTTGGATGTTTTGAAAATAAAAATTTACTAAATTCGAACTACTGGGCTATAAAAATACGCAATCAATTACTTACGGGAATGATATGGTATTTTCTTTTATCCCATTGAACGACATTTTAGTATAACCATCAGTTGCTTCTTCTTCATTTTGAAATTTTCTGTTGCAAAAGAAAAAATATGTGTAACTTTCAGACCGCTTAGAACCAAGTCGTCTGAAGCATGGGCAAGGTCAAAATAAGAAAAAATGATAGTAATTGAAGTCCAACACTGAAAGATTGTAAAGGAAAAGTGGAAGTTACAGTGTGAAAATTGAAAAACACTGAAAGTCTGAAAACTGAAAGGGTGTGGATGAAAAATGGTACTTCCGTAATATGTGGACCAGATTTGGGTTTAGCCATAATTTTATTCCGCTTTTCTTATTTTAGTTACGAATTCGGGTACTGTCTGTGTTGGCCAAGCGGGTTTCAGTCTCTTTACACAACCTCATGTAAAATAGGCAAACAAAATAGGCTACCTCAGTATTAGTACACATACTTCTGGAGCGCCGAAAAGGGGGCTGAATTCGGAAATGGAAGGAAATTTCTATTCTAGTGAGGTGGGATGGTCGAACTTACTAAATGGCTGAACCGTAAAAAAAGAAGTTATTGTTTTCTTTTGTGGAAAGGTGCTAACAAGTTGAGCCCTTACTTCAGCTGTTTAGTGTTGTCCGTTATTGACAGCATGAATTTTTCAGGTTTGTGATTCTATCTTTCAGAATTTCTGATGCTTTGTGAATATATAATTTCAACGAATTCTAGTTATTAGGCGGATGAAATCAATATCAAAACTTACGAGGTCGATGGGGCAGGTTCTTCCGTAACACTTAAGGCAATTTCAGCATAACAACTGGTTGCTGCTTCTTCATTTTGATGCTTTCTACAAAACCAAATATACGTTATAGCTAATTCATGATGCACAATTATTTAATGGCGTCTCCTTTCGTCCTCAAAGATGGAAAATAAACTGATTGTGCATAATGATATTGATTGCCATTGGAAAGAATTCCAACTATGATTTGTGACTACGACCTCGCTACATCTGAGTCATCTGAACAGAAATCATGCATGGCAGGAAATCACGCTCTTAAGAACAATTAATGATTTGCAGTATGAGAAGATGCACAATACTTACGAAGCGGAGTCCGCGTTACCGTTACTTGGTCTTGTTGTAGTAACTTCGCTCATTGATATAATTTTGCTTGTTCCACTTTTCTTGTTGCTAAAATGACAGTACAGTATGTAGTGGGTGCTGAAGATTTGTATAATCGGCTAAGGAAATACAGACGTATGTCCCCTCATTTTTGTGACTTTTACTTTAAAGTTACAGATTATTCGAGAAGTACATACAAGTTTAATTATGTTATATATATGGCGTTTTAACATTAATTTGAAATATCTAATGAGACAAGTATTTTTATTCCCTATTCACTATTGAATACTTTTTAGTAAGTCTATATTGAAGAGCTCACCGTCGTTTGACTACAACAATCACAATCACCACAACAATCAATAAGCAAGCTCCGGCCACAATCACTGCAATTATCCATGATTGAAAATCATTTGTATTGCCTATTGTATTTGTATTGCCTTAACGAACAAAGAAACATGTTTGAATACATTTTGTTTTATTTGTCTGATCTGACCTTACCCTAGCTTGAGATATACTGGGAATCTTTAAAGTCTTTAAGCAATTTTGTTCGTAATCAATTTAAATATTTGGGTCAGAGGTATCGTGTATCTGTAGACTATACTCAGATCATTTATGGACGAATATAGCGTTACATTCTTGTTATTGCAACGAATTACTTTTAGGAGTCCCAGGTTGCCAACGTGTTTATATAATTACCAATTTTTTTTTAAAGGAACTGCCGGAAAGTAAATTTGGCTTTTTTCAGCCGGATTTTATACAATTGGCATTTTATTATACATGTCTAATGTATTCGTAGTTAGTTATCCGTCCAATGCTATATTAAGAGTTAATATAGGAAATAACTTACTTAGTCGTGTTGGCGTACTAGTTTGGATGCAAATATCATTCCCACAAGGCGTTGTTGAAACAACAAACACACTGTAGAAAAGGGAGAAACATTGAGCAGGTAGTTTAGTTACGTACATCCATTTTTCGGTGGACACTTCTTCTTTATTTAAAAAAGAGCGGAATAAGAAATTATATGCCCCTAAAAATGAGCCTTGGAGAAAGTATCATTTGACTATGTACATCTCGTACTTTCGGGTGTCGCTTCCTCATTCCCAAACATTCACCAAGTGTAATTTATATTTTTGGACTGTTGTGTGTATGACAAAAACTACCTTGTACCTGTAAGATTTTTCTTTGTCCAATTTTCGATTTTTTCCGATGTATGTTGTATTCGTTGAGGCACTTCTACGTTTCCTTCCGCTCACGGATAAAACGTTACAAGAAGAAACTGATTCATTGCCAAGTGTCATAACTTCTTTATCGTCAGTAAATCTGCGATGTGGGTGGTAAAAATAAATAAATATTTGTTATCATAGCGCGAGGTAATGATTCGAAAGCTTCGTCTGTTATAGATATAATTCTGTAATCGACGCAAGTACTATGAAAGCAGTTTTCTTCACTAAAAGCAAAAATCGCCAATAAGTTATAGTTCAAGAAGCGAAATGTAAAGCCATCAGGTCAAACCAAATCCTATTGTTTTCGAATCTCCAAGTAAATAACCCATTTTTTATTTCTAAACATTCCGATTTGTAAATCATGAGAAAATTACAATCGAAAATAAATGCACATGGTTAGCTGACTCATTTATGCCTGTAACTGCATTCATAGTTTTTGGCACAGAGTCTCCTGGAAATTATAAACGATATTTTTACGGCGTACTTGAAAACTTGCAAGGCTACAGCGATGTATTCTGTGGTTGAGCTCTGTGCCGTAATCAAATTCTCCATGCTGAAATTGATATTTCCGTCAGACGATCCATCTTTTACAATGATGAATAAACAGCTAAAGGTAATGAAAATATTTAGAAAATATACAAGATAACGATGGAAAAATATAGTGACACAGGTCAAATGACTAATTCTATCACCGCAATTCCAGCCAAATGTTAGAATATTGTACGGAATGCCAATGAAGTTGCGTTTTCAAATTGGAAAAAAAAAAAATTTTGGTGAACTATGCGTCGCCAATAATATTATGAGCCTTGTAATGACGGCTTCACCCATCAATAATTTTAAATATTTGAAATTGCTTTATCCATTATGGTGGCCAAAGCCACCTTCTCGTCATAACACAAGTTGATGCTATAGCATACTAACTTGATATAATGCATAAATACGCACGAATTGTTGAATTTGATAGCGTCGTTCGAGGTGCGCTTTATGGCGTGTAGGAATGAATTAGAGCTATATTTATTTGTACTATTTTTCTTTGTATAGTGCTATTTGGTAGTTGTATTCTCAAAATACAAACCTCATTAAACCGTTGCTTTCATCAGGTTTGGTCACGGTTATTTCGCGCATTCCGTTACTGTCGGTGGCGTCATCAGAAACCGTTGGTTTCGCAATTTTACTCGGAGCTGATGGAAAAAGGAATGAAAGAATTTCATCTAATCAGAGAATATATATATACCTGTATATATATGTATGGTTCAAAAATTGTTATCAAATATAAATATGCTCCTACAAAATAGCTTAGTTTTGACATTGACAGTACATGTGATTTTCGACTGTTTCCTCTTTTGGGTATACTTAAACCATCAAAACAGCAAAAAAGAGATTAAAAGGTAAGTTGTATAATGCAATAAACACGATGTTAGCAGATTTACAGGAAAAGACACAACGAACATACTTTATTTCAACAAGCATTTCGATTCGCTTGGGGATACCTGGCCAGTTCACTCATGTCAACTTTTGCATTTCAAAGTCATGTTTGTGTTGTTTTTCGTAATGATAACAAATAATGATTCAATAGTAGTATGCAAAACGTGGTATCATTATGACTATAATTCTGAATGTTTTCTTTGCGAAAAAGAGCATATCTGAGTGGGAGCTGTCCCACGGCGGTTTGTAAGAGAAAAGTATTATCTGAACCTTTGAACAGACAATAAACTGCCGCGTAATATCATTGATCATTCACATTGAAGTAATATAAATCGTCACGTAAAATTACCATTACCAGATCAAACAGCGATTAATAATTCTAGCACATACGGTTTGAATTCGGCGCAAAACCTTTATAATTCAAATATTTCACTCTCATTTCGATCGTGGACTTCAAGAGATAGGTCATGAATATTTGACCTTGAATTTCTTCCATTACAACGGTAATATAGAGTTGGATATATTGCAGTTCATAATTAGCTTCTTACATAAACAGAAATAAACAAAAGGACAAGTACTGCAGGTCTACAATCTCTGACCAAACAGAATTAAAAGGTAAAAGACTGAAGCAATCACCTCGAAGAATAAACTATCACATCACATTAAAATTGAAACAAAATAAAAATTATCCATTTTCACAGTCGCAAAGATTTCAATTGAATTGTATGTACCACGTGTGTCTATGTCCCTAATTTGATTGTGATTCGATTACTAGTAACTACATCGATACATAAGTATAGTTTTCGAGTGAGTTACTCCTATTTGTTTTTTACATATTGTGCTTGACTGATAAGTTTAAAAAAAACCTGCTGGTTTTCCAACACAATATCCGGTTGCATTCACTGCCTCGCTCAGTCCCGCACATCCGATAACTTGTATTGATATAGTGCAGTTGCTGTTGGGTACCGGAGCAAAAGTTCGCGGCATTGATATGTTGAATGAGTCTGTATAGGGAGAATTCACGTTCAATCTTGTTGCAATAGTTGTGCAATATCTGGTGACCTGAAAAATTGATGGATAAATGAAATATATATATATTGTTACATTTTAATGTGTTTTCCCATTGCCAAAATCATTCAATAGTGTTACTGTCGGCACTTGCAATAGAAATGAAAGAGTCAACCAACTTATATTTCATTAAAACAATTAATTATTATAGCTAAAAACATCAAATAGGCCTAAAGTTATAAACCGCTGAATGTATCTTTTCACGTTATCAAGCATAATTTGATGACAATGATCATAGCATTTACTATGTCGAAACGCTTATTCGAGATATGAAATAATCGTCAATTCTACAACGATTTGGGTGAAGTGGTGCTAGTTTAATTTACTAAATTTAATAAAGGTTTTATCAAGTTTCGTTGCACCAGTGTTTGGACTACCACGTGTTTCGCCAGATTACTGTTCTGATAGAATCGAATAATTCAAATATCAACAGGCATCCAGAACGCTAGACGTTCGTTCCAATGTTGGTGAGCTATTTCTGCCCGTCCTCTTTTTTTTACAAGGACCAATTCTTAATCAACGGCGGACGTCGAAGTTTGACTTTATATTCCTGGGAAAACTATGCGTTCAATATTGGCGACATATGAAACAGCTATTTAGAAGTTTATTCGGGATTTTTTTCCGATTTTTATCTTTAATCTTTGAGCCGACTGTACCGTGTGTAAATTAACTGTCCCAATGTTAAGCTAACAATATTACCATTTTTGCCGCAGAAATGCGGATATTTATGAATATTTTTGTTGACCTTCGTATGATTTTACTTTCTTTTGTTTCTGTTTTATTTTTATACCCGGCAAAGTCATTGAGTGAATCCTGCATGTTATTTTGCGTTTTCATAATGATTCAATAAATCAGCAGTAATGGTAATTCTACTAGTCAAATATTAATTCCTTGGTAAAATTTGGGAAAAATTTTGCACAATAATTTGTTACTATGTTTGACATTTCCCCTTTTACGAAACGGTGTAGAAACTAAAAATTAAAAATTGCAACAATACCCAAATACGTAATCCGTGCTTGAAAGGCGACCGAACAATCCTGACTGACAGGTCTTTCCTGTACTGCTAAAGTTTTTACGACACTCACTTTCAAACCTCCAACGTTTTTCGGTTGGTTATAAATTTTCCAAATCCATTGTATAGAGCAGTTGGTCGATAGAGATGCAGAAGCCACAGGTTCGGTTTTTCCATTTGTTTTTGTAGTTGCAGTAGCTGAATATGTTGAGCGGCATTCATCGTCTGACACGCAAACTACGATCTGATACATAATATACCTGGATAAATCATGGATAAACTATGGATATTAGAATACTGCCGGAAAGATTCAAAATGGTTTCTCATATTAACTGGGAACTTGCATGTTGTGATATTCGATTGACTGGTGTATCATCTGTTTCTTTATATATGCATATATGTGGAAAATCTTAAATGGCTCTGCTACAGGCAAAAAAATGCGACATATCACACTCCCAACGTTGTGTCCATGTAATAAAATAAACACTTCACCGCGCATAACGTTTCAATGTCCTTCCTGTTTATATATATACATGCGCTAAACCCTTACCAATTATGGTTTCTATAAAAAACAATGTCCTTATCAGGGATATGTAACATATTTTTCTGAAGTCGAAGTCTTATTTTCAAACTCCACAGTGTGAGAATTCAAAATAGAAATTCGAAATTCACTGGATGAGTTATAATAGTTTTTCAATGGTGATAAATTAAGTCAAAAGATCCTACTTAGACTCGAGAAGCTTTAGTTTTGCTAAATGTTATTACCAATTCAACGAAGGGGCATACGTTCAAACTTCCGTATACGTATACGGAATCGAAATATTTCTTGAATTGGAATCGGGAAAGTGAAAAATCCGTATTCTGTGTCGATAGTAAATTTCTACCGACCGGAAAGACTTACCGTTACGTTATAATCAGTGGAAGCCATCAGTCCTGAAATCTCAGTGATTACTGATGTGTTTGAATTGGGGGTAAAGGATGTTGAAAAGCTTTCTTCCTTAGTATTCAATATATTTGCTGTGATTCTAAAACGAAATAAGAATATTGGAGCAATCTACACCCAGTTAACTCTCTCTTAATAAGTCCGTGTACTCTAAACTTCGCCCAGATGTTGACGCTGTCAAAAATTATGAATTCTCGTTTTTAGGGCGTTTGTCTATCAATAACGAACATTCACTTTTTTTTAAAATATAACGTTAAACTATACGAATGCGTACTTATGTTGAAAGCCAACTGCATATCTGCTTGGATTCCAAGTAACGATCAAACTTTGGTTACATGATGAATTTGTAATCGATGTGATTGTTGGATTTCCATTTACTGTAAAATAATCACAAATAATTAGCCGATATAATTTAGTTACCCAATAATCCACTAAAATTGAGTATTTTGCAAGTAGTATTGCATACCATTGACGAATACAAATTGATACAGATGATCTCTGTTACTAGAAAAACTCTGGTAATATGAGGCAAAGACTTTGTTGAAGTTCAACTGGTTGTAAGCCTGTTATAGCAAATCCAATTTACTCGAAACGAAAATTTGATCATAAGCTATCACAGAATTTAATGTTAAAAAATATTTAACGTTAAAAAGTATTTACCTTGGAAGTCGAAATTTTTTTTGTCTGAATTATGAGCACGACAAAAGTATTTCCCTATGTCCAAAATTGTTGCATTGTCTAAGTGTAGTGTAGATGAAGTTCCATCTATTATTTGATAAATTCCATTTTTTCGGATATCTGTTACAACTTGTTCATGAGGAGATTCCATATACCATTCTGCAGTTTTATTCACGCAATTCTCTACCTGGCATATTTTTTCGTGGTGTGACGGGCCATCATTAACACTGACTTTTGGTTTTGAATGCTCTGCATTAGAAGATTAAATTCAAGTCACTCGTGCAAGATCATAACATTGTTGTAGTTGTATCGGTGAAAGGCGCTGTTGACAGAATTTCGGGCCGTTGTCTGTCCACAGATTGCACTATGTTTACACGCTTAGGACAGTGGTTTTCGACAGTGGTGTACTTTGTCTAAATCTCACGTGAATTCCTCGTGTTTTTGCCGAATAAAATAACGTCTTAACTTATTTCTAAGTATAAATAAGTTTCAACCAAAACAATTATCCGCGGCAGAATAAAATATTGGAATCCAAGATTTTCAAATGACTAACATTCATTTTTTCTTATTTCAATTTTAATTATGTTAACGTATTATTCGAGGGGTCAATAGGCAAACCAATGGATTTCTTCTAGATTATTTGATCATTTCGAACTGACTTTATCGTGATGTATGTTTATTAAAAGAAGATGCGTCTTAAGTTGATTGAACGATATAAGTATCTTCAATTTGAAACTTTGCGTGTAGTTTTACTTCTCACATTCTATTGCTCGTGACATCGTATTTGTTATTGGTTCTTGTCAAATATTTTCCGCTCGACAAGTTTAACCCAAAAAACATTTGGTGACTGGAACCTCTCCAACCACATCTGGTTGCAATTTCTACATAGGTAATTGCTCATCATGAGCTCTAATGCTTTATCGTTTAGTGTATATGGGTCGCAGTAGTTGATTGTGATTGAATGGAACATGTTTGGTCAAGAATATTATGTTGAAAGATCGAAGAGTCTTCGAATCCATAAACCTGGCTGGAACGCAGTATGATATTTCACACTGTTGTTGGCGATTGGATGGCAATTATGACGTCGAAGCCCTAATAAACTGAAATATAACCAAATTATACATCGGTTTCGATTAGACAAAATAGTAATTTATGGAAACGGACTTTGAGTTCCAATCTAGTCATATAGGCATATTCATGATCACTCTTAAAATATGTACAAACGGAAGATACGTCTGAGGCTGATACTTGAAGCCATATTAAATTTGACAGTATTGGTAAAATGCCTTATTTTATATATATATATGTGATATTTATAACCCTACATGCCATTCAATGTCATATAGTTTACAACTATTGAACCAAAAAATTAAACAAAATTAGATCAAGCATTGTTTGTGTAAAATGATTTACACTTTACAGTAAATGTAACAAACGATGATGTAGTAATTAAGTATTTCATTACTTTTTTGGCAAATGTAGTAGAAATTTTCATTGCATTTCACGTCAACCCACTGAAACGTTTCTCTGCCAACTGCCAAACAGTCTTCATCGGGTACAAAACCACCATTCTGAGTTTGGGTCCCACCGTTCGGTTGGTTACTTTTCCTGATAAGTTCAAATGTCGTAATATGATCAATGTTATTTTATATTTTCAATAGTCTAGCCTAGACCAGGTCACGCGAGCGAGGCCTCGGAAACGAGATCCTTCTCCTTCAGATAAAAAGTTTCAAGACTCTGGATTATCTGATGAAACTCGATGTTCGTTTTTTCATTATGGTTTGTTTGGTATGGTTTTGTCATTATGATTTATTTGAACTCTTTTTGTCCCTGCATTTGAATAGATTCTCGAGGTTAAAACTTGGATTGCAAACAATGTGTAACGTTGTGTGGCGATTCCTTCATATATTTGTATAAACTGCTTTACAGGTATGTTGAGTTGCTACGACGCTGCGAATATATATATATATATAAGAAGGATGAAGGATTCATTTTTTGTGCGATTCAGTTTTGGCCTTTTTGTTCGTTCATATATTTGAACATCGCTGTCTTGTTTGATTTCATGTGGCATTGCATAGTTGGGTATGTTTTCTTGGTAAGATATGTCGAGAAATCGGAATCAAAAATTTAGGAATCGAATACTTGTGAGCAGTCATACTTAACATCCTCAATATTGACTAGAGTTATTTTTTAACGTACTGTTATAAATTGATTTCGAAATAATCATAAGTGATTAGGGAAGGGAATACAAAAGAAGAGTGCAGAAAACGATCTATTGCGTGATTGGGATGCCATTCCCGAAATTTTCGGTGGCTCAAAAACTTTGGAACTGCATTTCTATGTATGCTTGTGAATCTTGGTTCTCAATAATGAAATTTATTGAGACACGTACTATGGGGTTAGCCTGAAAGATGAAACCAGTATTTCTCTGGGAGTTATAAAATATAAATTCAATTTAAAATCTCTATCAGCGGTAATGCAGCAGCAGAAGTCTCACCGCTGTAGAATAAGAAAGTAATCAAATCTATTTGTCGGACTGATTATCGGACCCTATTAGTGAATCTGTCTTTTTAATATTTTAAAGGCTTATTATTGTGTACCTCTGCTTTCAAAGCGGCAAAGCACTTTTTAAATTTTGGTTGGCACGCGGAACAATTTTTTCCTTAAATATAGCCAATTTTGGCACGCGAGACGAAAAAGGTTGCCCACCCCTGGTCTAGACTCTAGAATAATATGCCAATCTTCATGACCAATATAAATGATATTGCCTTGATAAGGGTATGTGCACCAAGTCTATAAATAGACGAAGTATAATGATACTGAAATTGAAAAGATTGAAAATTTCATTAATTGGCACAGTTTATTCAATTGTCAGTAACTACAGCCTTGAATGACTGGTATTCGTGTTCCATTATCTGGCTTCAGGTGTCTCTAATAAACCTCAAAAAAAAAATTTAGCCACAGCGGTAAATAGTGTCATTGCTATAAATCGCACTTTTCAGTTGATTATCTTTCCTACAATATTGAGAATAACCAATATTGAAGTGACTATGAACTATTTATCGTACACTGTACGTATCTAAGTATAGAGTTTTTATATTTACGAACTCCGTGCATTGAAAAACAAACCATTTTTGATATCCTGTTTCTCCTCTCATGATCACATCAGTACCATCCTGCCATTTCCAATCTCCTTCTCTAGTTCTGTCGCTTCCTCCGATATAGAAAGTGTTAACACTCCCACTTATTCTGCAATTTAGTTGTAAAGACAAGAACGAAGTTTAACAAAAATCAAAATTGCACTATTCTCCAACTACTTCCGTATAACCTAATATCTAATTCCAATAAACACTCAAAGAGAGTTTAGTGGACATAATTGCCTCGTATGGCATATATTACGTATGCAATATGCTTAAACAAGTATTCTCACTCAAAAGTCGCACTGATGACGTCAGTCATTTTTTGATTATCAACTTTTGCCAAATAACCTCCGATTCCTTCACAAACTGATTTTGCCCCTTCATAACTTTTTATTGGATCCTTGTAAAAAGTCAGTTCATACTCATCAGTGCATTTTTTTTTCCAAGGATCTATATAAAAATAAATCAGTTATCAATGACATGCTAACAGTCAGTATCGCTGTAACAAATGACTACTTACTATTCGATTGGAAAGGGAATATGCAGAACGTTAATATAATAATAAGCATTACTGATGGAATTACAATTTAATGGCCTCATTTTATAAGAAGATTAGTTTGTTCAGCACTGAAAATCGTTAAAAAGTCAACATATCTTTAAAAGGATTGTGTAATCTCATTTCTTCCGGCGTTGTCGAATATTAAATAAGATTTGAAACATATGGATAACATTGTTATGTTGACAAGCCATGACAATAATGTGTTAACGAAATAATAATCTTACTTTGTGTTTGAGAGACTCCAGGTAGTATTGTTATAAGAATACAGAGTAATGGTATTTTTAACTCATTCATTTCACCATTCCCAACGAAATTCCTTATTACAGTTTTCGTCAGTATAAACGCAGGAAACGATGTAAGATCGGAACTTTGACTAACAGTGTTCTCTGCGTTCTTAATTTGATTATGTGGACTCTTCTGTCACAATGATATTGAAACCCTTTTAGTATATTCCTTGACTATCGTAAATTCTGAAATATCGTAACATGTTGATTCTATAAAATATAAATAGACTACTGACCCTTTTAAGAACGATAATAAAATATTTTATAAGTTCCCATTACCCTTAAGTATAGTAAAGTAATTTGCTGCAGTGTTCACATCTTTTGAAATTGGAGTGTTCTTGGTTATATGTAAGTTCTATTCTTACCCTTTGATAATAAGCATCTGTTTCTACACGAATATGTAAAATGTTTACAGAATTTGCACCTCAACGAATGCTCAGAAGAAGGATACACGACAGTATATATATTTACGGTTATTCAAAACATTGTCAAAACATAAAGCCGGGCGGTTCGATAGAATCTGCGTAAAGTGATCTGATCTGATAACACGTATCCTCCAACAAAATATAATATATATATATCATTAGGGAAGTTATGCTACAAAAACACGATACCTCGATAGCTGCAATTTAGAAGATAATTAATGAAGGGAAAGTGGCGAAATGACATATCTGCTACTATTCATCTCGATTGGCATGTATATATATAAATTCTTGCCGAGATCTGTAGCGTTTAACTCCATTACCTCGTAGCATTAGCTTTCCAGCTTGTCACTAATCAACTATAAATTGTCTACTATACAGTTAACACATTTTTGTGAGCTGGTTCAAGCTGTCGATCTGTGTCTGCCTGCAACTTGACATAACAATAAACTCCTGATGCTTTCATATTCATGATTCATAGGTACCAACATACGTTGATCTGGCTATCTAAGACAATACTAATTTCCTTGCAGCCCCGTCGGCAGTCAAGAGTCATATTCTGGTAGGGCTCATGTCTTATCGCGCCATCGATGATGTTCAGGATACGTGGGCATGATTACTAAGAACTGACAAAACAATGTTGCTGTTTCTATTACACTAGTAAGATTGAGCTTCTTGTCTTCTCCTTCGCGCCAGTCATGTAAAAAAAACGTCGATTAGGCATGTATTTTCAACACGCATCACATAAATTAGCTAGGTATATTTTTACCTCGCTGGCCAAGTGAGAATGATTTTATCATATCAATATATGAACAGTTTTGCTAATTTTCTGCTGTCAAGATACGACCATGATACTATTCATATTATTACTTCAACCTAGCCTGAAAGGCCTTATTACTCTGATAGAGGAAGCGTGGGAAATATTCAAAATATAAAAAGCCGGCAACCTACCATGGTCGGAAATAGTACAAGGCAGAGACAATGCATTCTAGAAGCTATGGTCTTTTACATACAATTGAAATTTACGGCGAACGTGATAACATTTTATATATCAAAAAGTTACTCTCTGGCTGCAAAATCATTTTCGTTTTTGAAACTATAACGACATACATAAGTAAATTCATAGCTTAATTCATAAATATATAATTTCTGCTATAGTTTGACAAGTCAATTTTGAACAAACCATCGAGTACAATCTTGATGTACAAGTTTTGGCATATTCTTGTTTGAAATTAACTCGTAATCATGCATCGACGTGGCTGCTATAACGCGTATGTCTTGAATCTTTCCAACCTTGTCTACCTATGTGGTTTTAAAACATCGACAATATTCCTAGTCCATAATTAGGTATAGTTGACCTATAGTCACTTGCGTACTAATTGCTTTAATTAATTAACATCACCTGAAGGAAAATTCAAATTTCAATCAGTGTATCTTAGTGCAGAGAAAGACAGTGATTGCTCTACACTCCATACATCGATAGGGGGTGAACATCCCCCTCTTAAAATTTGAAACAACAACCTTATTTAGTTATGACTTCACACTTTAGTTCCTAACTTTTTTATAATTGAATTTGAATATCAAGAAAATGACGTGTATACATACAAGAGCAGACGGTCAGTAAAATGCATACAACATTTTTATGCGTACAAATAGTTTTATGCTAATAGTAAAATATCTTCCACACTTCCAAGCTGTGGAGAATACTGGTCAGACAAAACAAATCAGGAAAGTATTGAATGGAGTAAACATGAGTCACATCAATAATTGGATTCCTAAAATACCAACTGTTAAAAAATATACGCTTCAAAAATGAGTAGTCAATCACCAGTGATATATACAGTATATGCTGTGGGAGGCAAGGCTGAAAATGAATATTCATATCTGTGAAAATTTGTTCATTCACTTCTGCCACCATCCTGCTATCATTTCTGCCACCCAGGTCTGTTTTGTGGACTTGATAATCATCGAGCGTATACTAATAATGTGTGCCAGATATATAAGAAAGGTCCAAAGTTGGCAAAGATTTGCAACAGGTTGCTTACATTATGATCCAAACAATGAGCCACTCTGACACATGAGGTTTTGTCATTGTCTATACATAACAAACACGCATGCATGACAATTTGTGAATTCTAGTCATACCAAGTACCAACATAGGTTTGTGGTTTATTTGTTGTTTTATTAGAATCACTTTTTAAAAGGAATATACACAAAACAGGTAATTTGATCGTAATTTATAACGTGCGCAAAACGTCCGCTCGATTTCTTTTGTTACGTAACGCAGATCAAAATCGGAATCGGATATTCCCATGCAACGACTTTTGAACCCGTCGCAGCGTCCACGCTACTCGTTAAAACAATCGACTTTTTCAGCGGATAATGATTATATTCGTGACCGATACAAGCATCTAAAATGTCCTCCTTATTTATTGTGATCAACATAATTAGCGTTCGCGTCGAATTACAACAAAATAAAAGCACTCATACTCTAGTACAGCGTTTCCCAACCTTTTTTGGTCGCGTTTCTCACCGGCGAAAACCTTTGCGGACTCAAGGTGCGTTTATTGCAACCAGACTCTGTGTGAAGAAGCAATAAAACCAAACACAACAGAATTTTAAAAAATTTCAAAATTGCAACTTTGCCGCAATTACGTGTTCGTTAAAAATCCTATTATCTGCTATAAATTTCCAGAAAGTACAACTTGATTTAGTACTTAAAAATATATATAAAGTATATTAGTAAATCGAAAATACATATTCATCGCCTTGAATTTTTCGCGGAACGACTTTTGATGTAATCGCCGCGTAAACGTCACTCGTTGAAAGAGCCGACTTTTCAATGATTTTTTTGTTGTTGTATAAAACATTCAATCCATGACCAATACGCGCATTTTTGAAATGGGTTGCTTTATTAATTTACTTGTGATCATTTTAATTTGCGGTTGTGTTGTATAAATGAAAGCATTTCTTCTCAAAAAATACCATGACAATCCGTGGACATAAAATGCGTGGTAAAGTGCTCGATTATATTTTGTTTCGATTCGTATTTTTGTGAATTCGACCAATGTGGAGGCAGTAAGGCAAAGTATCCCAAGGGAAATGCCCTGGTACGTATTCTACGGTAGCACCCAAAATTTTGTGATTTGCATTGTCTAAAAAGTGTTTTTCACCGGTGGTGACGTGACGATCATAAAACAAAACTCACGGTGTTCTCTGTTTTATTTTTAGTATTTGGTATTGCCGCTTTTCAATTGAAAAAAAAACGAGTTATCATCATTGACACCTACCAGGAAAAAATTTATTCTTCGTTGTTCAAACTCGCGAGAAACACCACTTAGGTATCTATCGAAGCGACCTGTCGCGTCACGGGTTACCAAATTTTCTATTAGTAAATTGCTATTCAAATAGTTTAATGTTGGAATAAATGCCCAGCCCTAGCCAGTAATTATTGACTCGATCAATGTTATGCGATTAAACTTGTCTTTATGTAATTTCTAATATAAATCGTAACTTGGCTGATAATTAAGATTCGCAAAAACGTTTGCGACCCGCAGTGAAACTCTGGCTCGTTGCGGACTCACTCAAACGCACCGCGGACTCATTTGAGACCGCGGACTCGGGTTGGGAAACACTGCTCTAGTAGTACATGGTGGTCCAAAATTATTTTTGCATTGTTCGCGGGACACAATAGTACCAAGAATAGGTAAACAGTGCAATACAAAGAAAACACTTTTATTGTGCAAACACATTGATCAGTGTTTGACATTCATCAAGTTAAAACATGCAAAAACCACCAAAAAACTTACCAAAACACGCAAAAGTCTTTCTATATTTACATTTAGTGAGAGATTTCAAACTCATTATAACGGAAAAAGTGCTTCCTCAAATGTAAGTGCTTTCGAACATCGGTAAGATTTTTAAACAAAATCTTAAGTTTGAAAAATGCTCACTGCTCACAAGATTCTAACATGCCGTTTTAAATTATATTCGTTTGTCACCAACACAACTTGCCGACATATCAGGCAAACTTTGTGGTATTTTCTCTCCCACATCCAGTTAAAAATATGTTTGAATTCGCCAGCTTTCTTTTCAAACTCATGTTTACAAAATAACTGCAGATTAAATGATTACCAAATGTGAGATACAGGAGGGTAATTACTAACCTTTCTGACATATAGGCGGCATTAATTGCAATACTGTTTAGGGAGTTTGCAAAAAACACCCGGCATGAATTATATTGGGAGGCCATAACATTAATATTCAGTTTTCAGTAATAGCCAACCTGGGCTAATAGAATCCGTATTCGATTTTGAGTTCTCTATGACAGGGCAACTCTACTACTTTCACCAAAGATCCGTTTACGAAACTTCAAAATTACTGGGGTCTGGACATTACAGAAAATTTATTTCATCAAAAAAACAAAACTTCAAATGCAATATTAAATTAAATACAAGCGCAATGAATGGCTCGCAAATATGGACACAAATAATATCGCACATCGGTACCAGTACGACAAGCTATATAGCTGTGTATTCAAATTGTATCAAAATCATCTAAAACTATAAAACGAGGCTTTTGCTGCCAAAATAAACAAGCAGAGTGGTCCAAATTTTATGGTCGAAAGGTTCGGATTCGGACCACGGTCCGCCAGTTGAGTAGCCCTGCTTTATGATGCCAAAATTGTAAGCATGTGTTCCCGACCAAAATGATTGAAAGCCAGATAACAAACGATATAGACTGCCAATCACATTCATTAAGTTCAAAGGAATAAAATTCATTTAAAGACAGTAAAATATTAATACTATATATTCATTAGCTTATAATATATCAACATATTCCGACAGGAAAAGTAGAATGCGGTCCGGACGGTATTATAGGGGAAAGTGGGGCACGTTGGGACATGGGGCACAGTGGAAAATCAGCTCTGACACTGATACTATATCCGCAATCCTGTTCGCGGTTCGATGTTTCAATCCGCCCTTCGGTGAGTTACAACCTCTCCGCGAACGGGTAGAGCGGCGCAAGCTATGAGATAAAATTGGTTTTTGGAGGTTGAAACTAAAACTTCACCGTTCCAGATTTTCTTTTTTCTACTTTAGACTTTCCAACATGACAAACCACCGTCTGATATTTTTCAGCTTTAGTCCACTGTAGAATATTCATAACGTTGGCGAGTGGATGTGCCTTCCAAATTTCGCCGTGGGATAGTCTGAAAATATTTGTTGCCTAGGAGGAACAATGGACCGGGGCAAAGTGGGATATGCCATACAGGGCACAATTCGACAGTGTTTGATACAATAGGTGCTCAGAGACCTAGAGATGCGTTATATATATTATATGTAATAATATGGTTTCTTTTGACACATGGCCCAATATGGAATATATTCGAGAATCAATAATATTTCCAGATTTAGATTCGAGGAAAGAAATAATCAAATTTGTTTGCGAAATTTTTTGTCAAAATATCTGAACTATTTCAGATGAACATTGATTTTAAAAATATTAAAGCTTCAAATTTGAAGTCTCCCTGTTCTTTAGACGATTATGCTGATTAATTGCTTATTTTTAAGGACATACTTTGTTGAATTTAGACGGACTGACCCATGGTGCCCCAGGGTCTGTCCGAATGTGCCCCACAAGTGGGGTACAGTAGGACACTTGACAGACGTTTTTCAAAGCATTTTCGTAGTAAGATGTGTGTCGCAAGGAAATTTCTTATTCGCTGAATGAAAACTACACTTACCCCTCTATGCATTAGTCCCGCCAACTTAAGTGAATATGCAGAATTAACGCTCAAAATATGCAAAAGAAAAAAAATGTCCCAACCTTCCCCACTTTCCCCTAACTACAATTCCGCACGTACGCCTATCTAACAAATACCCCTCTGCCGTTGTATGTCTTGAGCCACGAGGACGTCGAGAAATATTTTTTTGTTGTTGCCGGCAACCAGTGTGTCGCCTGCGTCCAGTGTGAAAACGCCAAATAATCTGATCATTGGCGACGTTACGATGTAAATCTGAAACTCAAATCTCCAACTGAAAATTTGGTAGTAAAATACCACGACTGAAATACGCTTCATAAAATAAACGACATACACTTTTATTTATGATCCCGCGACAGATCAAACAAATTGATAATTTGGTTACGCGCTGTAAATTGGTGTGCCCGCGACCCACATTACGATTGGTAAGCATTGAAAGCTATATCATAGTCAATTCAATGAAGTTAAAACACGAGTAACTTTTTTGTGCGATGTACCTCCTTATCCTTTTTTTAACCGTTAAGATTTGGATGTTCACTTCCTCAATAAACATTTCACGCTACAGAAAACATATAGCATTGATCCTCATGATTTTACGCCAATATTAGCAATACCTTTCAAAACAATCGGCGGAGCTAACAAAATTAGCTTATAAAAATTGCAACCGGTTTTAGCGACTTTTTCGATCTAGCGTGAATTTTAAGAAGAGAAGGTGGAGATGTTGTCCTATTTGTGTATGTTTTGTATTCACGAAACTTTCAAAAAATAACTCGTTTGCAGAACAATGCCTATTATTACAGCAAAATATATGAGTTCAGTTTGCGAGACCTTGCACCATGTCATTTTCTTCCTCCATTCGCATATAATGACAAATGAAGTGACTCCAACACTTATGCAGCAATGTATTCAGTCTGTTAATTTAGTTTAAACGATATATATTCAAAATGTTTTTGCAGTGCTATTTCAAAATAGTCTTTAGAAATATACACAGATTTCACATTAAAAGCAGCCTTCAAAAGAGAGATATATATATTATATACCCTGATTCACAACATTTATATTGAATTTAGCGCGTTCGGTGCTAGTCGGCATCTTCGAGTGCGACCCAAAATAATAAGAGCGATAGATAAGATCGAAGTTTACATAACTACAATTTTTCATTTCCATTCATTTGCATTCAAACTATATTCTTGCCCTTTGCTTTGAAACACTACCACGCACGTCACTAATCAACTCTAAACTGTCTGCGACCGTTTTCACATTTCAGAAAGCTTGTTAAAGGTGTCGACCTGCCTCTGTAAGCATAGCATGGTAACATCAAATTTATCATACCTAATCATAAGTACTAGCAAAACGATACCAATTTCTTCCTAGCCCGGTCGACAGTCGTCAGAGAATATAATAGAGCCTTGATGATGTTCAGGATACGTAGGCAGGATTATTAAAAAAATACCTGAACAATGTTGCTCTTTCTATTACCCTAGTAAGGTTAAACTCCAACGCGCTTGTCATGTAATAAAACGTCGGTTAGGCATGTATTTAAAAATGCACGCTCACACGTTATGTATAAACAAATTTACAAGTGATGTGCTACCGTATATTTTCCCCTTACCTGTGTATCTGTTACGATTTGTACAGTATTTTTGAACACAAGTGAAAATGACTTTATCGTATCCCTATATGTAATTGGAATAGTTTTGGTAAATTTGTATTCCAACACATTTGATGGACTAATTTGCAGTATTTTTGAAAATTGAAGAGGTTTCTAGAAAATTGTTACTTCTTTCTCAGAGTCCTACGAGGGCCGATATTTCAACCAAAACTTTTTTGACATTCGACCTTCCTGTAAATTTATCATATTAATGTTTAAATGATAATATATTTTATATATGGCTATGTCAAAAATATTGCTGAATTGAATATGATAATAGTCAAGCCTAAGCTAGGCTGAGAGGCCTTATTATCATTACTCTGATAGAGGAAGCATGGGAAATAATTAAAATATGAGAAACCGGCAACCTATCATGGTCGGAAAATGTATTAGGCAGAGACAATGCATTTTAGAAGCTATGGTCTTTTACATAAAATTGAAATTTACGGCGAACGTGATAACATTTTATATATAAAAAAGTTACTTTCTGGTTGCAAAATCAGATTCGTTTTTGAAAATATAACGACATGCTTAAGTAAATACATAGATTATAGGATATATAAATGATTTCTGCTATAGTTCAACAAGTAAATTTTGAGCAAGTGATCGAGTACAATCTTGATATACAAGTTTAGACATAATCTTGTTTGAAATTTGGTCATATGCATATGACATATTTTCATACTCATGCAACGAAGTGGCTACTATAACGCGTATGTTTTGAATCTTGCCAAATTTCCTGAAAGATTTGTTACGTGTTTTTTGATTGTGGGAGCAGCTGCCAATTCTTTTTAAATTAAGCAGTGTCGCCCGTTGATAGTCTCATTAGGACTGGTGTTCCTCACTTGAAGTGTATATGGGGTCCTATTTAAAATTAGGTATTACATCGAATAATAGATACCAATCTGGTTTCAAAAAATCAACAACAAATTCTAGTTCATATTTAGGTGTAGCTGACCTATGGTCATTTGCGTACTAATGGCGTTAACATAACCTGAAGGAAACTCCAAATTCTGTATTCAATCAGTGATGAATCTTAGCCTTGATTAGTACATACATACATAAAGTTCACCCCCTGAATTTGAAACAACAACCTTATTCAGAGGTGTGACTTCACACTTTAGTTCTTAATCTTCTATAAAACTGTAACTGAATATCCATAATGTGGCGCAGAGTTGGATCAATTGTAATTTGTGGTTGTAATTGATGTAATTATTTACAGTTTTTCATGTAATTGTATTGTAATTCAGGCATTTTCATTCTGTAATTGTAATTTGTTAAAATTTTGGCTCAATTATACATTCAATTAGACCAGGGGTCACCAAACTACGGTGAAATATTTTCCCAAGGGGCGTTTTCTAAGAATCGCCTTCCTTTTTTTTTATTTCAAAACATTAGGCAATCATCAAGATGTGGAAAAGTGACGTAACAATATGCCTTTTCGCATCCGTTAGGACACTCAGACAAATTTTCAGTCGTGATTTTAAACAATACCTCATTTTGCGATTTTGAATGCTCTTTGTTAGTTTGCATTTTGAAGAAAACCCATTAATGTATTGGAAGAAGAAATCTTTTTTATTTTTATTTGGGACTAACAGCAACATCAGCCCCGTCAGAATGAGTTTTTCAATTGCGGGTACTTTTTATACGGCAAGAAGAAATTTATTGGGGTCAGAAACTTTTCGCAGCCTAGTTTTTGTCAAGCGCAATCCAACAGTTTTTGAGCAAGGGAAACTGTAAATACGAACCCAAATAGTATTGGACAGGTTAGTGGACACAATGATCGTTTTGACCAAAAATTTTGGTATTTTGTGTTGTTGTTCTTGTTCTTTGACATAGTTATTGAAAAGTCGCTTTTCTCTTCGATTACTGGACCAAATGCTCTGGAATTTTCAGTGGTTGAAGATGGAATTTTTTTCTAGAAGGTATTACTTTTTTTATTTCTACATTTTGTATGAAATCTGATATTTCGTCTAAGATTTTGCTGTATTATTTTATCCATGGGAACACCGGCTGTCTGGTTTGATTCTTGCTACGCGAAACTCGGAATTTTTTTGAAGGTAGCAGTAGCGTCAAGGGCAAGGACTGCTTCGCTCTGTGTAATGTGTCTATATATTTGAGCATTGCTTTGTTGTAATTGTAAATGTTACTGTAATTTGATATTTTTTTGCACGAAGTAATTGCAATGTAATTGAAAAATTTAAGAGAGTAATTGTAATGGTAATTGAACTGAATTACTGTAATTGATTCAACTCTAATGTTGCGAATTTACATACCAGTGCAGACGGACAGTCAAATACATATAACAGTTATTTTATAAGTACAAATAGTTTTATCATTAATAGTAAAATATCTACCAAGTCTTAAACTTGGACATTGCTCCCCTGAAATGAAAAGCTGAGGAGCGCACTGGTCATAAAAAATAAATCATTGAATGAAGTAAACATGAGCCACACCAATAATTGGAATATTGGATTACGAAAAACAACACTTTAAGAATTAGTAGTCAGTGACATGTGTGCTGTGTCGAGAACATTGGTTCATTCCATCATTTCTGCCACCTAACTCTGTTCTTGATAACTATTTAGCAATCTATACTAATCATGTGCGCCAGATATATTTATATATAAGAATAGTCGGCGAAGAGTTTGTGACAGGTGTTATAAAATACTGAAAATAAAACGGAAACACCATTTAAATTTTATTTTAGGATGGCCCGTGACGGATTAAAGATGATTTTTAGGCATTGCAAATCACAAAAACCTTTTTTGTTGTACAATTACCGACAGGGCCAGACGCGACTATGCTATGTGTTTATAATGCCGTAATTACGGTAATGCATAGTATATTTAATTCATTATTTTGACATAAATTTTACTCGGTGGGATATTATCGCTGACTTAAGGTTTTTTTCTACCGTGAACCTTCAAGAACAACATACAATCCCAATTAAATCAATGAAGCAACACATTTCGTTTTGTGGAGATTTCGAGGTGATGAATATGTATCTTTCATATAAACACTTTATATGTATATTTATTTATTCATAAAAACTAAATATAATCAGGTAGTTTATCTCACATTATTATGTCCGCAGATTGTCGTGTTATATTAGATCGGTAATGTTCTTGTATGGCGGGCACAATCGCGAGTTGAACACAATTAGATTGAAATTGTAAACACAGATATATCTGAATATACAAAATGTGGCGTATATACATACCAGTGCTAATCGCGAATATTAAAGTACTTTACACACTTTAAATTTGTACACCACCCACCTAAAATGAAAAGCTTGGGAGCATACTGGTCAGACAAAACAAATCAGGAAAGTATTGAATGGAGTTAACATGAGTCACACCAATAATTGGATTCTTAAAATACTAACTGTTAAAAAATATACGCTTTAAAAATGAGTAGTCAATCACGAGTGATATATACAGTATATGCTATGGGAGGCAAGGCTGAAAGTGAATATTCATATCTGTGAAAATTTGTTCATTCACTTCTGCCACCATCCTGCTATCATTTCTGCCACCCAGGTCTATTCTGTGGACTTGATAACCACCGAGCATATACTAATGATGTGTGCCAGATATATTGATATATAAGGTCCAAAGTTGGCAAAGATTTGCTACAGGTTGCTTACATTATGATCCAAACAATGAGCCACTCTGACACAGGATGTTTTGTCATTGTCTATTCATAACAAACACGCATACATGACAATTTCTAAATTCTAGTCATACCAAGTACCAACATAGGTTTGTGGTTTATTTGTTGTTTTATTAGAATCACTTTTTGAAAGGAATATACATAAAACAGTTAAATACTCTAAGAAACTTGAATTATTTCAAAAGTCAAAAAATTCACAATAAAGCGATTAACACATAGTGTAATTATATAATGTGATAGTGTAATAATACAAAACTCTAATACGCAGACCTAATCGTTTTGCGTTTAAAAATCATACAATCTCGTTTTTAAAATTTTCATTTTATACTATATCCACTCATTCGGAGTTTTATCATTTCACATGCTGAAATTACAAACTGTACTTAAAATGTGGAAAAATAATTGCATTTCAGTGTGAATGGGAGCTGTAAACCAATAATGCGGTTATCGAGCAGAGTCACATTTGGGGGAGTCTGGCAATCGCTGTTTATTGCATAACAAATGGCATAGATAGGTAACCATTCAATTGCTGGGATATAATGGGCTAGTTGTTTTGCGCGGTATAGGCTTGTTTATTTCTTCGCGCAGTACCGCATCCGAGTGCACAGGCATGAGCTACATCCCGAATTTTTCTATTTTCGCATTCTGTTTTCCAGGGCGCTTTATACAAATAAATCAATAATAGTTGACAGTTGGCAACACCGTAACAAAAATAATACTAGTCGATCGGCCATGCATTATTAAAACGTAGAAATATCAGTCATTTTACTGCAGATAATTGGGATAACAATTAGAGTTGCCGGCGGATTCGGCTTAAACCTGCAGGATAGAAATTTTTATTTAGTTATTATCATAAGAACACCAGGTAAATAATGAATAGAAAGACTACGTAGACGTGAAAGTTATTGTGTATTCTTCTACTTAAACTATACAAAATTGCACAGGGTGTCGCAAAAAACACAAGGCCAACTTATTAATTTCAACAAGCTATATTAATATTAAGTTGACGGAAATTATCTTACTTCGTGCGTAAAAGACTCCAAGTATTATTGACATAATGATACGAAGTAATGAAATTTCGAACGCGTTCATTTTCACAGCATTTCAATATTCCCATCCAAATTCATAAATATAACTTAACCAGGATCAGTTTTGGAGACTTTTCTAGTTACGCTGTCTGAGTTCCTAATTATGGAATTGCTGAAACTATGCTAAACTATAAAATCTATCTATCATTCATAAATACAGCATGAAACTATGCTTTCCAAATGGTGTTGAAAATATGTATTCCTTTTTAGTGAATTGATGACTACAGTAAATTCAAAATCTCGTAACGTGTTGATCTTAGTAATGAATGCTAGGTACAAAGAAGGAAAATATTTCCAAGTTCCCATTGCCGCCAGTGGGGATGTCTTATCGTTTCCGTTTTGCGATGTATTGGAATAGTTTTTTTTCTAATTCGGTTAATCGTAATTTATGATGTGCGTAAAACGTCCGCTCGATTTCGTTTGTTACGTAACGCAGATCGGAATCACATATTCCCATGCAACGACTTCTGAACCCGTCGCAGCGTCCACGCTACTCGTTAAAACACCGACTTTTTCAGCGGTTAATGATTCAATTCGTGACCGATACGAGCATCTAAAATGTCCTCCTTATTTATTAGGATCAACATAACTAGCGTTCGCGTCGAATTACAACAAAATAAAAGCACTCATACTCCAGTAGTACATGGTGGTCCAAAAGTATTTTTGCATTGTTCGCGGGACACAATAGTACCTAGAATAGGTAAACAGTGCGATACAAAGACCACACTTTTATTGTGAAAACACATTGATCAGTGTTTGTCATTCATCAACTTAAAACATGCAAAAACCACCAATAAACTTACTAAAACATGCAAAAGTCTTTCTATATTCACATTTAGTATAGGATTTCAAACTCTTCATAACAGAAAAAGTGCTTCCTCAAATGTAAGTGCTTTCGAACATCGGTAAGATTTTTAAACAAAAATCTTAAGTTTGGAAAATGCTCACTGCTCACAAGATTCTAAAATGCCGTTTTAAATTATATTCGTTTGTCACCAACACAACTTGCCGACATAACAAGCAAACTTTGTGGTATTTTCCTTTCCACATCCAGTTAAAAATCTGTTTGAATTCGCCAGCTTTCTTTCCAAACTCATGTTTACAAAATAACTGCAGATTGATTGATTACCAAATGTGAGATACAGGAGGGTAATTACTAACTATTCTGACATATATGCGGCATTAATTGTAATACTGTTCAGGCAGTTTGCAAAAAAACACCCGGCATGAGTTATATTGTGAGGCCTTAACATTAATATTTAATTTTCAGGAATAGTCAACCTGGGCTAATAGAATCCGCATTCGATTTTTAGTTCTCTATGACAGGGCTACTCAACTATTTTCACCAAAGGTCCGTTTACGAAAATTACTGGAGTCCGGACATTACAGAAAATTTATTTCATCAAATAAACGAAACTTCAAATGCAATATTAAATTGAATACAAGAGCAATAAATGGCTCGCAAATATGGACACAAATAATATCGCCCATCGGTACCAGTACGATAAGCTGTATAGCTGTGTATTTGAATTGTAACAAAACCATCTAAAACTATAAAACGATGCTTAGGCTGCCAAAATAAACAAGCAGAGCGGTCCAAATTTCATGGTCGAAAGTTCCGGGTTCGGACCGCGTTCCGCCAGTGGAGTAGCCCTGCTCTATGATGCCAAAATTGTTAGCATGGATTCCCGACCAAAAGAATAGAATGCCAGATAACAAAAAATTTAGACTGCCAAGCATATTCATTAAATTCAAGGGAATGAAATTCATTTTAGGACAATAAAATATTGATACTGTATATTAATTAGCTTTTAATATATCAACATATTCTGGCAGGAAAAGTAGAGTGCGGTCCGGGCGGTATTATAACTACAATTCCGCAAGTACGCCTCCTATCTCACAAGCACCCCTCTGCAGTTGTATGTCTTGAGCCATGAGTACGTCGAGAATTTTTTTTTTTTATTGCCGGCAACCAGTGTGTCGCCTGCGTCCAGTGTAAAAACGTCATATAATCTGATCATCGGCAACGTTACGGTGTAAATCTGAAACTCAAATCTCCAACTGATAATTAGGTAGTAAAATACCACGATTGAAATACGGCTTTAAAAAATAAACGACAAACACTTTTATTTATGATCCCGCGACAGATCAAACGAATTGACAACTTAGTTACACGCTGTAAGTTAGTGTGCCCGCGACCCACATTACGATTGGTAAGACTTGAAAGCTATATAGTCACTTCAATGAAGTTAACACGCGGGTAACTTTTTTGCGCGATGTACCTTCTTATACTTTTTTAACCGTTAAGATATGGAAGTTCACTTCCTCAATAAACACCTCACGCGTAAAAAAACATATAGCAATAATCCTCATAATTTTACCCCAATATTAGCAATAATAACAATTGCACCCGTTTTTAGCGACCTTTTCGATCTAGCGTGAATTTTAAGAAGAGAAGGTGGAGATGTTGTCCCATTTTTGTAATGTTTTGTTTTCACAATACTTTTCAAAATATAACTCGTTTGCAAAACAATGCTTATTATTACAGCAAAGTATATGAGTTCAGTTTGCCAGACTTTGCACCATGTCATTTTCTTCCTCCGCACGCATATAGTGAGAAATAAAGTGACTCCAACACTTATGCAGCAATGTATTCAGTCTGTTAATTTAGTTTAAACGATATATATTCATTATGTTTTTGCAGTGCTATTCTAAAATAGTCTTTAGAAATATTCACAGATTTCACATTAAAAAGCAACCCTTGAAAAGAGATATATATATTATATACCCTGATTCACAACATTTATATTGAATCTAGCGCGTTCGGTGCTAATCGGCATTTACGTGTGCGACCCGAAACAATAAGAGCGATAGATAAGATAGTCGAAATATACATGACTACAATTTTTCATGTCCTTCATTTGCATTCAAACTATATTCTTGCCCGTTGCTTTGAAACACTACCACGCACGTCACTAATCAACTCTAAACTGTCTGCGACGGTTCTCACATTTCAAAAAGCTGGTTTATGATGTCGACCTGCCTCTGTAAGCATAGCATGGTAACATCAAATTTATCATACCTAATGATAAGTACTAGCAAAACGATACCAATTTCTTCCTAGCCCGGTCGACAGTCGTCAGATATTATAATAGAGCCTTGATGATGTTCAGGATACGTAGGCAGGATTATTGAGCAATAACAGAACAATGTTGCTCTTTCTATTACACTAGTAAGGTTAAACTATGTGTCTTCTCCAACGTGCCTGTCATGTATAAAACGTCGGTTAGGCATGTATTTAAAAATGCACGCTCACACGTTATGTATGAACAAATTTACAAGTGATGTGCTACCGTATATTTTCCCCTTACTTGTGTATCTGTTACGATTTGTACAGTATTTTTGAACACAAGTGAAAATGACTTTATCGTATCTCTATATGGAATTGGAATATTTTTGGTAAATTTGCATTTCAACACATTTGATGGACTAATTTGCAGTATTCTTAAAAACTGAGGAGGTTTCTAGAAAGTTGTTACTTCTTTCTCAGAGTCCTACGGGGGCCGATATTTTTCAACTAAAACTTTTTTGACATTCGACCTCTATATCATATTAATATTGAAATTATAATATATTTCATATGTGGCTATGTCAAAAATATTGCTGAATTGAATATGATAATAGTCAAGCCTAAGCTAGACTGAGAGGCCTTATTATCATTACTCTGATAGAGGAAGCATGGGAAATAATTAAAATATGAGAAACCGGCAACCTATCATGGTCGGAAAATGTATTAGGCAGAGACAATGCATTCTAGAAGCTATAGTCTTTTACATAAAATTGAAATTTACGGCGAACGTGATAACATTTTATATATCAAAAAGTTACTTTCTGGTTGCAAAATCAGATTCGTTCTTGAAAATATAACGACATGCATAAGTAAATACATAGCTTATAGGATATATATATAATTTCTGCTATAGGTCGACAAGTCAATTTTGAGCAAGTGATCGAATACAATCTTGATTTACTATTTTTGACTTAATCTTGTTTGAAATTTGGTCATATGCATATGCGTATGTTTTGAATCTTGCCAAATTTCCGGAAAAGTTTGTTACGCGTTTTTGATTGTAGGAGCAGCTGCCAAGTCTGTTTAAATTAAGCAGCGTCAGTCGCCGATAGCCGCTTCAAGATTTGTGTTCCTCATTTAAAGTGTATATGAAGTCCTATTTAAAATGAGGTATTACATCAAATAATAGCTACCAATCTGGTTTAAAATAATCAACAAAAATCCTAGTCTATAATTAGGTATAGTTGACCTATAGTAATTTGCGTACTAATTGCGTTTTAACATGTGCATACATACATAAAATTCGTAATGTCGGCCAAATGAATATACAAGTTGATTCAAACGCGCCAAAGTTGTTTCAAAACAATTAATTTCGACGAAGGCGAATCGCACGGTGCCTTGACATAAATTTGTTTGGAAGTGAAAGATATTACGTTATAGTTAGGGCAGATACAGGGGGCCATGCGGAGGAAAACAGGGATTTTTCTACATCCCTTCCACCTATAGGGGGTGTATACCCCCTCTTAAAACCTGAAAAAACAACCTTATTTAGGAGTGACTTCACATTTTAGTTCTAAACTTCTATAAAACTGAATATCCAAAATGTGGCGTATATACATACAAGTGCAGACGGCCTGCCAAACACATACATTTTTATGAAAACAAATAGTTTCATCGCTAATATTGAAATACCTACCACTCTTCAAATTTGTACACCACCCACCTAAAATGAAAAGCTGGGGAACATATTGGTCAAAAAAAATCAGGAGAGTATTGAATGAAGTAAACATGATCCACACCAATGATTGGATTATCAAATTACGAAAAATACCACTTTGAGAATTAGTAGTCAGTCACCAGTGACATGTATGTTATGTCGAGAAAATTGGTTTCTTCTATCATTTCTGACATCTAAATCTGTTCTGCGAACCTAATAACCATTGAGCAATCTATACTAATATTGTGCGCCAGATATATTGATATATAAGAAATGTCCAAGTTGGCAAAGAGTTCGTGACAGGTTGCTGAAATTATGATTCAAACAATGAGACATTCTGACACATTAGGTTTTATCATTGTCTATATATAACAAACAAGCATACATGACAATTTGTAAACTATAGTCATACCAAGCACCAACATAGTTTGTGGTTTATTCGTTGTTTTATTAAAATCACTTTTTGGAAAGAATATACATAAAACAGTTAAATACTCTAAGAAACTTGAATAGTTTCAAAAATCGAAGAATTCACAATAAAGCGATTAAAACACAATTTAATAATATAAAACTTTAATACGCAGAGCTAACCGTTTACGTTCCAAAATCATAAAAAAAAACTCATTTAAAAGTTCCAAAATTTCACTATACACACCCTGTATTTCATTTTTTTATATGCCGAAAATACAAACTGTACATACAAAATGTGTAAAAATAACTGCATTTCAGTGTAAAGGGACGCGACAAACCAGTAATGCGGTTATCGAGCAGCATCACCTATGTAAAATCCTGAAAAGATTTGTTACGTGTTTTTGACTTAGTCCAGCGGATAAGAGGTAAAATCATGCACTTTTGGATGCAAGCATAAAACTTGGCACACATGTACAGTAGCATCCATTCCCTGATCAATTTTGGATATGGTGCCATCCAAGAAAATACCCCGTTGCCATGGAAACGAGGCATGATGAACGTGAACGTGATTTAAAAGCGGCATTATAAAATACTTAAAATAAAACGGATACACCATTTAAATTTTATATTAGGATGGCCCGTGACGGATTAAAGATGATTTTTAGCCATTGCAAATCACAAAAACTTTTTTTGTTCTACAATTACCGACAGGGCCAGACGCGACTATGCTATGTGTTTATAATGCCGTAATTACGGTAATGCCTAGTATATTTAATTCATTATTTTGACATAAATTTTACTCGGTGGGATATTATCGCTGACTTATAGTTTTTTCCTACCGTGAACCCTCAAAAACAACATATAATCCCAATTAAATCAATGAAACAACACATTTCGTTTTGTGGAGATTTCGAGGTGATGAATATGTATCTTTCATATAAACACTTTATATGTATATTTATTTATTCATAAAAACTAAATATAATCAGGTAGTTTATCTCACATTATTATGTCCGCAGATTGTCGTGTTATATTAGATCGGTAATGTTCTTGTATGGCGGGCGCAATCGCGAGTTGAACACAATTAGATTGAAATTGTAAACACAGATATATCTGAATATACAAAATGTGGCGTATATACATACCAGTGCTAATCGCTAATATTAAAATACTTTACACACTTTAAATTTGTACACCACCCACCTAAAATGAAAAGCTTGGGAGCATACTGGTCAGACAAAACAAATCAGGAAAGTATTGAATGGAGTTAACATGAGTCACACCAATAATTGGATTCCTAAAATATTAACTGTTAAAAAATATACGCTTTAAAAATGAGTAGTCAATCACCAGTGATATATACAGTATATGCTATGGGAGGCGAGGCTGAAAGTGAATATTCATATCTGTGAAATTTGTTCATTCACTTCTGCCACCATCCTGCTATCATTTCTGCCACCCAGGTCTATTCTGTGGACTTGATAACCACCGAGCATATACTAATGATGTGTGCCAGATATATTGATATATAAGAAAGGTCCAAAGTTGGCAAAGATTTGCTACAGGTTGCTTACATTGTGATCCAAACAATGAGCCACTCTGACACATGAGGTTTTGTCATTGTCTATACATAACAAGCACGCATACATGACAATTTCTAAATTCTAGTCATACCAAGTACCAACATAGGTTTGTGATTTATTTGTTGTTTTATTAGAATCACTTTTTGAAAGGAATATACATAAAACAGTTAAATACTCTAAGAAACTTGAATTATTTCAAAAGTCAAAAAATTCACAATAAAGCGATTAACACATAGTTTAATTATATAATGTGATAGTGTAATAATACAAAACTCTAATACGCAGACCTAATCGTTTTGCGTTCCAAAATCATACAATCTCGTTTCTAAAATTTTCATTTTATACTATATCCACTCATTTCACATTTATCATTTCACATGCTGAAATTACAAACTGTACTTAAAATGTGGAAAAATAATTGCATTTCAGTGTGAAGGGGAACTGTAAACCAATAATGCGGTTATCGAGCAGAGTCACCTTTGGGGGAGTCTGGCAATCGCTGTTTATTGCATAACAAATGGCATAGACAGGTAACCATTCAATGGCTGGGATATAATGGGCTAGTTGTTTTGCGCGGTATAGGCTTGTTTATTTCTTCGCGTAGTACCGCATCCGAGTGCACAGGCATGAGCTTCATCCCGAATTTTTCTATTTTCGCATTCTGTTTTCCAGGGCGCTTTATACAAATAAATCAATAATAGTTGACAGTTGGCCACACCGTAACAAAAATAATACTAGTCGGTCGGCCATGCATTATTAAAACGTAGAAATATCAGTCATTTTACTGCAGATAATTGGGATAACTATTAGAGTTGCCGGCGGATTCGGCTTAAACCTGCAGGATAGAAATTTTTATTTAGTTATTATCATAAGAACACCAGGTAAATAATGAATAGAAAGACTACGTAGACGTGAAAGTTATTGTGTATTCTTCTACTTAAACTATACATATTTGCACAGGGTGTCGCAAAAAACACAAGGCCAACTGATTAATTTCAACAAGCTATATCAATATTAAGTTGACGGAAATTATCTTACTTCGTGCGTAAAAGACTCCAAGTATTATTGACGTAATGATACGAAGTAATAAAATTTCGAACGCGTTCATTTTCACAGCATTTCAATATTTCCATCCAAATTCATAAATATAACTTAACCAGGATCAGTTTTGGAGACTTTTCTAGTTACGCTGTCTGAGTTCCTAATTATGGAATTGCTGAAACTATGCTAAACTATAAAATCTATCTATCATTCATAAATACAGCATGAAACTATGCTTTCCAAATGGTGTTGAAAATATGTATTCCTTTTTAGTGAATTGATGACTACAGTAAATTCAAAATCTCGTAACGTGTTGATCTTAGTAATGAATGCTAGGTACAAAGAAGGAAAATATTTCCAAGTTCTTATTGCCGCCAGTGGGGATGTCTTATCGTTTCCGTTTTGCGATGTATTGGAATAGTTTTTTTTCTAATTCGGTTAATCGTAATTTATGATGTGCGTAAAACGTCCGCTCGATTTCGTTTGTTACGTAACGCAGATCGGAATCACATATTCCCATGCAACGACTTCTGAACCCGTCGCAGCGTCCACGCTACTCGTTAAAACACCGACTTTTTCAGCGGTTAATGATTCAATTCGTGACCGATACGAGCAACTAAAATGTCCTCCTTATTTATTAGGATCAACATAACTAGCGTTCGCGTCGAATTACAACAAAATAAAAGCACTCATACTCTAGTAGTACATGGTGGTCCAAAATTATTTTTGCATTGTTCGCGGTACACAATAGTATCAAGAATAGGTAAACAGTGCGATACAAAGACCACACTTTTATTGTGAAAACACATTGATCAGTGTTTGACATTCATCAACTTAAAACATGCAAAAACCACCAATAAACTTACTAAAACATGCAAAAGTCTTTCTATATTCACATTTAGTATAGGATTTCAAACTCTTCATAACAGAAAAAGTGCTTCCTCAAATGTAAGTGCTTTCGAACATCGGTAAGATTTTTAAACAAAAATCTTAAGTTTGGAAAATGCTCACTGCTCACAAGATTCTAAAATGCCGTTTTAAATTATATTCGTTTGTCACCAACACAACTTGCCGACATAACAAGCAAACTTTGTGGTATTTTCCACATCCAGTTAAAAATCTGTTTGAATTCGCCAGCTTTCTTTCTAAACTCATGTTTACAAAATAACTGCAGATTGATTGATTACCAAATGTGAGATACAGGAGGGTAATTACTAACTATTCTGACATATATGCGGCATTAATTGTAATACTGTTCAGGCAGTTTGCAAAAAAACACCCGGCATGAGTTATATTGTGAGGCCTTAACATTAATATTCAGTTTTCAGGAATAATCAACCTGGGCTAATAGAATCCGAATTCGAATTTTAGTTCTCTATGACAGGGCTAATCAACTATTTTCACCAAAGGTCCGTTTACGAAACTTCAAAGTTACTGGGATCCGGACATTACAGAAAATTTGTTTCATCAAATAAACGAAACTTCAAATGCAATTTTAAATTAAATGTAAGATCAATGAATGGCTCGCAAATATGGACACAAATAATATCGCACATCAGTACCAGTACGATAAGCTGTATAGCTGTGTATTTGAATTGTATCAAAATCATCTAAAACTATAAAACGATGCTTAGGCTGCCAAAAAAAACAAGCAAAGCGGTCCTAATTTCATGGTCGTAAGGTCCGTATTCGGACCGCGGTGCTCCAGTTGAGTAGACCTTCTCTATGATGCCAAAATTGTTAGCATGTATTCCCGACCAAAAGGATAGAAAGCCAGATAACAAACAATTTAGACTGCCAAGCACATTCATTAAATTCAAGGGAATAAAATTCATTTAAAGACAATAAAATATTGATACCATATATTCATTTGCTTATAATATATCAACATATTCCGACAGGAAAAGTAGATTGCGGTCCGGGTGGTTTTTTAACTACAATTCCGCAAGTACGCTCATCTCACAAGTACCCCTCTGCAGTTATATGTCTTAAGCCACGAGGACGTCGAGAATTATTTTTTTATCGCCGGCAACCAGTGTGCCGCCTGCGTCCAGTGTGAAAACGCCATAAATTGTGGTCATCGGCGACGTTACGGCGTGAATCTGAAACTCAAATCTCCAACTGAAAATTAGGTAGTAAAATACCACGACTGAAATACGACTTTATAAAATAAACCACAAACACTTTTATATATGATCCCGCGACAGATCAAACGAATTGATAATTTAGTTACACACTGTATATTGGTGTGCCCGCGGCCCACATTACGATTGGTAACCCTTGAAAGCTATATCATAGTCACTTCAAAGAAGTTGACACGCGGGTAATTTTTTTGCGCGATGTACCTCCTTATCCTTTTTTAACTGTTAAGATATGGATGTACGTTCCCTCAATAAACACCTCACGCGTAAGAAAACATATAACAATAACCCTCATGATTTTACCCCAATATCAGCAATATCCTTCATATTCGCTATAAACATTCTAAACAATCGGCGGAGCTAACAAAATTAACCTATAAAAATTGCAACCGGTTTTAGCGATTTTTTCGATCTAGCGTGAATTTTAAGAAGAGAAGGTGGAGATGTTGTCCCATTTTTGTATGTTTTGTTTTCACGAAACTTTCAAAAAATAACTCGTTTGCAGAACAATGCCCATTATTACAGCAAAGTATATGAGTTCAGTTTGCCAGCCTTTGCACCATGTCATTTTCTTCCTCCACACGCATATAGTGACAAATAAAGTGACTCCAACACTTATGCAGCAATGTATTCAGTCTGTTAATTTAGATATATATTCAAAATGTTTTTTCAGTGCTATTCTAAAATAGTGTTTAGAAATATTCACAGATTTCACATTATGACAGCCTTTGAAAAGAGATATATATATTTTATACCTTGATTCACAACATTTATATTGAATCTAGCGCGTTCGGTGCTAGTCGGCATCTTCGAGTGCGACCCAAAATAATAAGAGCGATAGATAAGATATTCGAAATTCACATGACTACAAATTTTCATATCCTTCATTTGCATTCAAACTATATTCTTGCCCGTTGCGTTGAAACACTACCACGCACGTCACTAATCAACTCTAAACTATCTGCGACCGTTTTCACATTTCAGAAAGCTTGTTAAAGATGTCGACCTGTCTCTGTAAGCATAGCAAGGTAACATCAAATTCATCATACCTAATCATAAGTACTAGCAAAACGATACCAATTTCTTCCTAGCCCGGTCGACAGTCGTCAGAGAATATAATAGAGCCTTGATGATGTTCAGCATACGTAGGCAAGATTATTAAAAAAAACCTGAACAATGTTGCTCTTTCTATTACACTAGTAAGGTTAAACTCCAACGCGCCTGTCATGTAATAAAACGTCGGTTAGGCATGTATTTAAAAATGCACGCTCACACGTTATGTATGAACAAATTTACAAGTGATGTGCTACCGTATAATTCCCCCTTACTTATGTATCTGCTACGATTTGTACCGTATTTTTGAACACAAGTAAAATGACTTTATCGTATCTCTATTATATGGTATTGGAATTATTTTGGTAAATTTGCATTTCAACACATTTGATGGACTAATTTGCAGTATTCTTGAAAATTGAGGAGGTTTCTAGAAAGTTGTTACTTCTTTCTCAGAGTCCTACGAGGGCCGATATTTCAACCAAAACTTTTTTGACATTCGACCTCCCTGTAAATATATCATATTAATATTAAAATGATAATATATTTTATATATGGCTATGTCAAAAATACTGCTGAATTGAATATGATAATAGTCAAGCCTAAGCTAGGCTGAGAGGTCTTATTATCATTACTCTGATAGAGGAAGCATGGGAAACAATTAAAATATGAGAAACCGGCAACCTATCATGGTCGGAAAATGTATTAGGCAGAGACAATGCATTCTAGAAGCTATGGTCTTTTACATAAAATTGAAATTTACGGCGAACGTGACAACATTTTTTATATCACAAAGTTACTTTCTGGTTGCAAAATCATATTTGTTTTTGAAAATATAACGACATGCCTAAGTAAATACATAGATTATAGGATATGGTGACCGTACATTTGAACCCATGTACATTTGAACCCATGCGTATATCCACGGGTTCAATCTATATGCGGGTGCTAAAACCCATGGGTTAGGGTTAGTATGGGTTTAACTATCCGTGAAACAAAAAAAAAATCCATAGGTGCAATAGCATACAGGTGCAATTGTCATGGGTTCAAATGTACGTGGGTTCAAATGTAATGGAACCATAGGATATATATATAATTTCTGCTATAGTTTGACAAGTCAATTTTGAGCAAGTGATCGAGTACAATCTTGATTTACAAGTTTATACATAATCTTGTTTGAAATTTACTCATATGCATATGACATAATTTCATACTCATGCATCGACGTGGCTGCTATAACGCGTATGTTTCGAATCTTGCCGAATTTCCGGAAAAATTTGTTACGTTTTTTTGATTGTGGGAGCAGCTGCCAAGTATTTTTAAATTAAGTTGCCCGTTGATAGTCTCATTAGGACTGGTATTCCTCATTTGAAGTGTATATGATGTCATATTTAAAATTAGGTATTGCATCAAATAATAGCTACCAATCTGGTTTCAAAGAATCAACAAAAATCCTAGTCCATATTTAGGTGTAGCTGAATTATAGTCATTTGCGTACTAATGACGTTAACATAACCTGAAGGAAACTCCTAATCCCGTATTCAATCAGTGATTTATCTTTGCCTTGATTAGTACATACAGTACATAAAAATGTATCTGAATATCCATAATGTGCCGCAGATTTGGATCAATTGTAATTTGTAGTTGTAATTGATGTAATTAATTACAGTTTTCCATGTAATTGTAATGTAATTCAGGCATTTTCATGCTGTGTAATTGTAAATGTGCTAAAATTTTGACTTATTTTTGACTTATTCTTTCCATTAGACCAGTGGTCACCGAAATACGGCGAAATATTTTTCCAAGGGTCGTTTTTCGAGAGTCGCCTTCCTTTTTTATTTCATAACATTAGCCAATCAGCAAGATGCAAAAAATGACGTATCAATATGCCTTTACGCATCCGTTAAGACACTCAGAAAAATTTTCAGTCGTGATTTTAAACAATACCTCATTTTGCGATTTCGAATGCTATTCGTTAGTTTGCATTTTGACGAAAACCCATTAATGTATAGGAAGAAGAAATCTGAAGAATTTTCCAGGCTTGCTTCTTTAGCCAAATTTCATTTGGGACTAACAGCAATATCAGCCCCGTAGGAATGAGTTTTTCCAATTGTGGATACATTTTATACGGCAAGAAGAAATTTATTGGGGCCAGAAACTTTTCGCAGCCTAGTTTTTATCAAGCGCAATCCAACAGGTTTTGAGCAAGGGAAACTGTAAATACGAACCAAAATGTTATTGGACAGGTTAGTGGACACAATGATCGTTTTGACCCCAAACTTTTGGTATTTTGTGTTGTTGTTCTTGTTCCTTGACACAGTTATTGAAAAGTCGCTTTTCTCTTCGATTACTCGACCAAATGCTCTGAAATTTTCATTGGTTGAAGATGGAATTTTTTTCTAGAAGGTTTTACTTTTTTTATTTCTACATTTTGTATGAAATCCGATATTTCGTCCAAGATTTTGCTGTATTCTTTTATCCATGGGAACACCGGCTGTCTGGTTTGATTCTTGCTACGCGAAACTCGGAATTTTTTTGAAGGTAGCGGTAGCATCAAGGGCAAGGACTGCTTCGCTCTGTGTAATGTGTCTATTTATTTGAGCATTGCTTTGTTGTAATTGTAAATGTTATTGTAATGTAATTGTAATTTGATATTTTTTGCACGAAGTAATTGCGATGTAATTGAAAAAATTAAGAGAGTAATTGTAATGGTAATTGAACTGAATTACTGTAATTGATTCAACTCTGATGTGGCGTATATACATACCAGTGCAGACGGCCAGTCAAATAAATATAAAATTTATTTTATAAGTACAAATAGTTTTATCGTTAATAGTAAAATATCTACCACACCTTAGAATTGGACACCGCTCCCTTAAAATGAAAAGCTGAGGAGCGCACTGGTCATAAAAAATAAATCATTGAATGAAGTAAACATGAGCCACACCAATAATTGGATTATTGAATTACAAAAAATACCACTTTGAGAATTAGTAGTCGGTCACCAGTGACATGTATGCTATGTCGAGAAAATTGGTTTATTCCATCATTTCTGCCACCTAACTCTGTTCTGTGGACTTGATAACCATTGAGCAATCTATACTAATCATGTGCGCCAGATATATTGATATATAGTAAGGGCCAAGCTGGCAAAGAGTTTGTGACAGGTTGCTGCTATTATGATTCAAACAATGAGACATTCTGACACATGAGGTTTTGTCATTGTCTATACATAACAAACAAGCATGCATGACAATTTGTAAACTATAGTCATACCAGGTACCAACGAAGATATATTGTTTATTCATGTTTTATTAGAATCACTTTTTGGAAGGAATATACATAAAACAGTTAAATACTCTAAGAAACTTGAATAATTTCAAAAATCAAAGAATTCACAATAAAGAGATTATTAACACATAATGTAATAATATAAAACTTTAATACGCAGAGCTAACCGTTTCACGTTCCAAAATCTTACAAATTCATTTAAAAGTTCCGATGTTCACTATACACATTCAGCAGTTTATTTTTTATACCGAAAATACAAACTGTACAAATAAATTGTGAAAATATAATTGCATTTCAGTGTAAAGGGACGCGATAAACCAGTAATGCGGTTTTCGAGCAGCATCACCTATGAGAAAGTCTAACGTGAGATCATACCAGGGAAGAAGCCAAACCTAACAAAAGCCGCCTTTTAAACTGTGTATTTTAAGGTAATTTATTTATCACTCGTTTCAATGGCAGAAAACGACTCCTGCCGCAGTAATCATGGCAACCGCTGTTGATGGAATAACGAATGGCATGGACAGGTAACCATTCAATGGCTGGGGCACAATGGGCTCCTTTTTTGTGCAGTACCGCATTTTACCGTCTTTTTTCCCAATTTCGTTGTTGCTCAGCTGTGACTTTACCGGTACCAATCTGAATTTCTGCAGTATCAGGCTTGAATTTCAGGAATGATTTGAATGACCTGATAACAAATGTCTCGACGGGTCGCATATAGGGTACTACTGCGGCAAGTCATTTGATTCTTGTGTTCATCTGACACGTTAAGGTGTGTCATAGTCTAGTTATCAAGATATAAATTTAACTCTAGGCATGCCAAGTAGCAACATAGGTAAGTCAAATGGGGCATTTTCCAACACTTTTGTACCTTTATATTATTATCAATATAAAAATCATCCAATCATTGTACTTTAAATCGCAAATCCCGTATTATGAAAGCGTTGGATCTATAGGCCTATGCAGTGGTTCCCAACCTATTATGGCTCGTGGCCCGTTCCGGAGGCTTCTAGCACTCATGTTTATCATTTCAGCGGTATTTATAATACTATTTTAATGGATAGATTCCAAATCTCATTATGTTCAGACATTTCATACTCAACAAAGTAAAACCACCCTGTGAAATCCCTTATCAAGCAATGAAACTAATAAAAACGAGGAATGTAAAAACAGTTTTGTGCAAAGCATCCATCAT
Organism: Styela clava; assembly: GCF_964204865.1. NCBI lineage: Eukaryota > Metazoa > Chordata > Ascidiacea > Stolidobranchia > Styelidae > Styela > Styela clava. Next base: position 25,159,927 of record NC_135250.1, read on the forward strand.
ACAGCTTTGTGTCTCCCTTGGGTGTCATGGGACCTCGGTTGGGAACCGCTCCTATGTAGGCTTCCTGCATGTGTCTGTGATTAGGGTATTACACAAATAATACAAATACGATAATACGATACAGTGAAGAAAAGTACAGATTCGATTGAATGACTATTGATACTGTGATTCTCATTCTCTAATAATTGACAAAAGAAAAGAAAAACAAGTTTCAAATATATCTGTAAATACAATAATAAAAAGAAAATTTTATGATGTCGTAACAAAATTTAAAAGTTTGAATAAAGATCGAATGATTTCAGATATTCCACAATAGCTTGATAGCAGAACTTGTATTGATCCTGAAATAAATTATAATTGTGTTTTAGAAACCAAGCAGCGAGACGTAGTATATTTTAATAAAAATTGACTAGTATTTTTGAGTAGTTGAAACTATAATTTTTTTGGCCATTTTTATTATATATTTCCAAATACCTTAATAAATTTCAGGTACATAGAAAAAAGGCAATAATCCTGGATAAGAGTGTTTTATTTGTGAGGTGCATTATTTTTCCTTCAAACGAGTCTCTGTTGACGCATTCACTTATATGCTTTTTTTCAAAAAATTTACATATTGCCGAGTAGGCAGTAGGCATAGCTTAACTACTATACTTATTGCGGTTGACTTAGTCATCATTGGCTTAAGGTTCGAGATATCAAGCCTGCAATGCCAACACCATTAAGACTAAAACGAATTACTTGAGCATAGCAGACACCGTACAATTCAGTTAGAAAATGGCTGCGCAGAAGGGCGTTCTTGGGTCGGTCGTCTTTTATATAAACAGTCAAACAATTAGTATTATTGCTTTAGGAACGTGTTTCGACATATACGGGGAGTGTCAGGTACTTTACAAACATTATTGGAAAACCTTCGGCAATATCATAATGGTATTAAGAAGATTTCGAACTCAAAATGTATATCCGCGGCACGATGATAAGAAAGATCAACTATTGCCTGGCATTTCGAATTGAATAGTAATTTATTCGAATCTATTCAGTCGAAAATTTTGAATTGCCGCCATCTTGTTTTTTGCACGCAAAAGGTAGAGATGAATCCCTACATTTGTTTTCATTTAAGCCATATTTTCAAAGTGAAAAAATTGTCATAAACATATAGAACATACATATGAGTGATGGATAATATGTTTTCAGTAATTTATGTGTCTGCAGGACCTATTACTATAAATAAGTCACTTATATTTACAGATCTTCCAAGTATTCGAGTTTGATTCGAAAAAAATATTCGATTCGATTCTGTAATCATGAGGCATTAGAAAATGCGCGATTCGATTCTAAATCATCATGTATTCGAAAATGCCCAGTACTACCCCGAATGCCCCATAAATGCGAAAATTAAAAATTGTGTATACTTGACAATTCTTACCAAATTTTCCACCATATTTGGTCTTCCATCTCTGAGATCTTTCACAGTACTGAAAACATCAACTCGATTCTCACATTTCAATCGATCTATCAGATTCACTGTTGCACAGAATACCCCGGTTCTGCCGATACCATCACTGGAATACACAAATGTTCGTTACACTTTTAGTGAGGATTTTTGTAACGTGTGTTGTAATTGGACAATATTTTTGTGATAGTTATTTCTCATTTACACTCGGAAAGAAATCATAGACACGGCAGTTGGGATACCTAACCTACAAATACTTTTTGAGCGGCCATTTCATAAAACTAGTATATTAGTTTATAACTAGCTTTATCAGTTTCGATACCAACATGATTATGACCTCGCTAAAAGAGAAAATATTGTGAAATCCCAACGTGGTTATGACCTAACTCTGGCTGATACAATTGTGTCGTCTACCTCGAAAATTCACAATCAAATTGTTGAAAAATAAAACACAGTATTACAGACGTACTAATTTGCATGTCTTTCGTCTTTGATTTTTACCCAACAAAACAAATCAGCATTTGCTAACGATGTTAAATGATTTATTCGAAATTTTGGCCATATATTTTCTGTTCTGTTATAAAATCACTAATTTGTACCCGTTTTTGTGTAATAAAATTCACACCTGCAATGTATCAGAGTGGCTCCATTCCCAACAGACCGGATATTTTTCTGCATTTTATTAACAAGATCGATTATTCCTCTTCCTTCTTCAGGACAACTTGTCGATTTCCATCCAGTATAATGAAACTGAGTCACGGTTTTCTGAAATTGGGGCCAAGTATATATTACTAATTAGGTTCAAGCCCACACATACCTATAGCTCAAAATAGAAAAATTGTTAGTGCTTAACTTGGCTCACTCCTTGGTATTACCAATAGGTTGTTTCTTATGTGGAGCCATATACAGAGATCAAGTGTATACCTTTTCATAAAAAATCACTGTCTGATACAATCCCCCCTTTTACATTTACAAGTTTAGCGTGTTAGAACGAGTCAAATATCGAATGGGATAAATTATCGATATTAGGAAAAGTCTAATTGATCGAAATTACATATTTTTATTGTGCAATTCATATTTTGTGGAGTAGTCTCTAATAAAAAAAAAGGATAACAAGAGATCAACGCTCAATGTATGGACGTGAAGGTTCAATACCGAATCTCAATACCTAGTTACCCTATACATACCTACATATTAATCTGTTATCTGGTTATTCTCATATGCATTAAATCAAAATTACCAGCAAAGTCGCACCGCCGCCGCGTCGGTGCCTGTCAGGCCTAAGATGAGCACTGGATTTGTTAAAAAGATGGCGGATTGGTATGACGTATGATCAAGTGGTAGCGCAATGAATGCGAAAATAACGAAGTTTCAAAATATTCGAAGTAAATTTAAAACTGAAATAATAGCGTTCTGGCGACTTCTACCGGCCATGCCATACGAGCACGATCGACAAACGCAAACCGACGACAATATGAATTTTCAAATACCGAAGAATAAAGACTCGAGAAAATCTCACCGGTTGAAATGTACTGTTCAATTTGAATTTTCTCTCTGTAGTGGAATCTTTTGTATCCTCACTGACAATCACGACAGATAAATTCTTCCACTTTAATGGTTCATCTTCTTTGACAGGCCAGTACTGAGCACATTGTTCCTGAAACCATATAAAATTTTATTGACAGGTGGTACTATTTTTACAACAGTCATCCCACTTGTCTACCACAGTTCTGAGAGTAAGTATATCTTGAGGGAAGATGATTACTAAAGTAATCACGTGAAATAAAATTTATACCATGTTATGCTTTGGGATAGATATATATATATAATACTTTAGCAGAAGGTTAGAGTATTTACACCAAGTGAGAGCCATACAATTTGGGCGAATGTGGGAAACGACATGTTTGAGACACTCAGACGGCAAAGTAAAAGCCTTTATACAGCGCTACGATAATAGAAAATTTAACATGAGCATCATAGCATAAATAACCATTGCAATATTATTTGAAATTTGATTTTGTAAGGATTTGTAGGATGACATTATGAAAGCAACTGTATGCACAGCATACACAATATTACATTTGAAAGTGTAATTGCAATATCAATTAGAATGTAAAAGGAAACATGGTGAGAGCCTTTGGCCTACAGCAGGGGTGGCCAACACGTCGATCGCCAGGTATCGAGTAGTCGATCGCATCTGATGTTGAGTGAATTTAATAACATACCCTCAAAAATTGCCTTGAACCAGTTTCATGCAACGCCTGTTGTGCATGAGTCGATCGCGAGCTATTTTGACGATTTTAGTCAATTGTGGTCGAAAGCAGGTTGGCCATTCCTGGCCTACAGAAAAACTATTTCAGGCATTTTCATAACAGGTTACAAAAATTGCTTCTTATAATACAAGGAGTGAAACAAACCTCGTCTCCTTCTTTGAGTTCCGTCAACATAACGATTGTATTAACATTGTTATCTAAGACCGCACTCCAGAATGAATGAATGTTTGACGAAATTGGACCTTGAGATGCGATCATTGGACTTGACTCATCGTAACTCTGCCCGAAGAGGAAGAAAAAAAAAGAATAAGGTATTTCGTTCGTTCGTAGATAAAATATGTGCCACTCCCGTGTTAAGTGTACCAGGTCAGGGTTAAGCCATGATTTTATTTCGATTTTCTTTATTTTAGTTCTACAACGATTTCGGGACTGTCTGTGTAAGCCAAGTGCCCTAGGTTTCAGTCCATTTACACAGCTTGATGTAAAATAGGAGAACAAAATTAGTTACCTCCATATTGGTACACATACTTCTGGAGTGCCAAATATGTATCAAGGGAGACGGTGTACTGTTTAACGTGTAAAGAAATGCATGAGGTATATGTATCGCAGCAGTAGAATCAAATCTGCTTGTGTCATATTTTAAAGTTATGTGAAAAATCGCATTTTTGTAATTTTCAAACTGTACAGCGAAACCTAACATGGACATAAGGCATTATCTAAAATCAAAACTAAAACATGAGTTTTAACTTTTTTTCAAGTTATTATATTTGCCAGCACACTTAGGGGATCAAAATCTATTTCGATTCTACAGATTTGACTAAGGTCGACAGTTTGTAGCAAATTTTTCTTTCGGCATAATATTTATATTAACATTACCTCTACCCACGAGGCGTTGATATATGGATCTGGAATTTCTTCAGTTTGCGACGATATTTTCACCAATGTATAGTCATCTGTAAAAGATATGTTATGTTTCAGTTTGGAGCATAATTTGACCGAAGGCATAAAAGAACGGATTCTAGAAAAATTCGCGGCAAGAAATGTCGCCGTAGGAAATTTTTCCGCATGAGCATTTTTATGTAAAACTAGTATTTGTGATAAAAACAGTTACTTGAAGTTTTTTGAAGTACCTTTCTATATAAAAGAAATTCGTTATTTAAGAGCATACCCTAACCTTGTAAACCTAACTGTTTTCATCCCAAATACTTGTTTTGCAGGAAAACTATCTTGCGGCAAATTTTCATGGGCGGCGAGATTTCTCACAACGAAATTTTTGCGGCGAATTTTCCGAACACGAAAATAAAGGTAGCTAGCTATAAATTCAGATTAAAACATGTACGTCGGCCCTATACCCACGTTTTACGCTCCATTCGTTTTTCATGTAAGCGACAGCCGAACATTGACAAAGACTGATTTATACGTTTTATGTGATTGACTGTACATATCATGTGTAGCTTATATTGTTCAAATAAGGCCAAATAAAAACGGCGCTTGAGACACCTATCCACCATTTTATAAAACTCAATGTAAAAACAATTTCATTGAGTTCGTGGTCCATGAATATTGGGAGCAGAAATAAACAAAAGCTCAATGTACTCTGTATGATATTGTTTCAATTCATTCACTGAAAAGAGAGATGAACTCCGTTTTACATACACTTATAACAATTTTTAAACGTCGCTTCAAATTGCTCTATGTTGACGTAAAATAAAACTGAGTGGATACAGGCAAGAAAAGTATTCTGGTAAGGAGGGGACTGTTTGACCAATATTGGGGGAATAGTGAATTAGTTATGAAATTCGTGCATTCATTCGTGCATGCATTCAACAAGATGACATGAGTAGTGAATAACTGATTTATCTATCGTCAAGTTTACAACACCTTCAAACATAACACAGGAGAGAACAATTAAAAAGAAAGGAATCAATACAGTGAGAGTACAGCAACATTAGAATCTTGCATAATTAGCTTTTTCAGATAGCTGCATATCTAGGCCTTCGCCCCGTACTAACACGACGGAACAGTTGGCTGATGAAAATATCAGGCAGCTTACATGGGATAACTTTCTTTGATCTGCTCATGTTTACATTTTTTTCTGCCAGTCCACGCAGTTGTGAGTTTTTCATTGGACCAATTCGATCCAAATCTTGAAATTCTTTTCTCAAAGAAGATTCCCCATCAAGAGTCCTAAAAATATAGAGTAGACTGTCTTTGTCTCGACTATTTATGAAAAAAAATATTTGGAAAAAGGGTGTTGCAAGTTATTTTGGACAAAATGCTCGGTATACATATGCGGTATAATTTATTTGAGTTGAGTTCACTAGTGACACCTTATTTAATTTTAATATATAAATCATTTTTTGTACGTTGTGTATAAGGTGGATATGGAGGTCAATCAACTGTCATATAATGCTTAAGCTAATCTATTGATTTCTTCACCTTATGTTTTCCAATTTCACTCTTGCTTCATCGGGAGATAAATCTCTTTCTTCAAACAAGATGGCTTCCAGTACGAGTTTATGAATGAGAACGTACTGATTCTAGATTAAAAATATTATTGAATTAATATTAAACATGTGAGGCATTACAGTAAGCCATAGTCGCATAATTGGACACTAAAGGGACCTATGTTTTGATAAATTGTTGTTGTTGTTGTTAGTACTTTTTTTGTTATTTTTTATTTATTTCAAACAGTTCTGTGACCTCAATTGATTTGTTTTTCACTTTGAAGTTTTGTGTGATGACTTCATCAAAATTAAAAATTGTTCATCGTGTGGCGATTTCAGCAATCTGGTGGCCAGCGAAGTCGGGAGTTTTTTGATAATGAAGACTACCGGTACTGCAAAAGATTCGATACTACTTCGTCTAGGCTTTCGTGTCCGTATATATAAAGTAGTATCAAAGGGTATGTGGGTTCCAGTTAGATATAAAACAGAAAATCCGATTCTTCGGGAAAAAGTCGTGAGAAAATTAAATTAAATGATATAAATCCAACTTACAGAATTCTGCACCATCTCCATTCTTTGTTTTCTCATATTCAGAACACAAGCGAACACGTCAACTGATTTTTTAGTTTTGCTTTCGTCAAGTAAGATATCGAAGCCAACGAAGGTTCCTGTTCTTCCTGCACCGGCACTAAAAAAACGAGAATAATATTAAACAATAGAGCAAATAAATGGGCACAAAGTCAAAAAACCAGTGCCGGTCGCCTACGCGACTAACAAGAACTATGGTAATCCCGTATGTGTACCAGGTTAAGGTTAGGTCATAATTTTATTTCGATTTTCCGTACTTCAGTTCTGTTACGAGTTCGGGGACTGTCTGTGTTAGCCAAGTGAATATAGTAATCACAACTTGATGTGAGGTACGCGAGAAAAATTAGTTACCTCCATATTGGTACACATACTTCTGGAGCGCCAGAACGAGAATCTCCAAACGATTCATAGACCTCACGTTCAAATATACCAGAAAAAGCGCGTATAAAAAGTGAGAATTTGGGAAACGAGAGATTGAGGGACACAGAAAAAAACGAGAAAAAAGAAAAAAAAGTCGAAGAGAGAGAGAGATTGAAGTTGTTTCACGAGGAAATCAGGTAAACTGAAGAGTAATAGCTAGCAATACCTGCAATGTACAACGATTGGAGATTCTGCTCCAATTTTCTCATAACATTTCATCACAGCTCTATGCATTCGCAATAAATTAGAAGTAGTTGGTGGTGCACCGTGATCAGGCCATTTCATGAACTGATACTGGTAGACATTAATCATTGCATCACCATCCTAAACAAAATAATTGTAGACTGTCACATAAGAATATAAGCACGCCTACAGCATGTACGAATTTCATTTTTTCATTAGTATCGTACACACACTGGAACATTTAATTCACATGGGCATTTTGGATTTGAACGATTTTATCAAAATAGATTTTCAAACCCTATTTATTTTTAACATACATACGTCAGAGGGCATACGTCAGAGCAAAGGCAAACTATAAAATGTATTTTCGCTTCCTGATGCCAGTCAATGCTATGAAAACCGAAAAATATATTCATCACAATTAGTTTCGATCACAATCGGCTGTTTTATTGTATGTAAAAATCACCCAACGCAATAGAGTCAATGGTTTGTGAAAACGTCGCCATTTGTATATGAGACCATTACTTTCCTTTTGCTTCTTTGATGATAAATTGTTGATTTCAGCAGGTGTTTAGGATACCCATAACAAAATTTGTTCAAAATGACAACTATTATAAGGACTCTAAAAATCAGAAAACGGTGTGATCGTTGTCGCCGCATTTACATATATCCTGGAAAGATACACTCGTTTCCCACCTCTTTGAGGAACTTCACGGCCAACTTTCTTCTTATAAATGCACCATATTTAATCTCCTGTGTGTTCTCTACCAGTACAGAACCAAACTTTTTCGTTTCATTTTCACCCGGCCAATATTTTTCACATTTTTTCTAAACAAAATATATTCATCATAAAATACAACGTAAATCATTACATGAATCCATTGCTCTTATATATTGGCCATGTCCGTACATAAACTAAACTTTTTATAATAAACTAATATATAAATGAAAGCAAAAAAGTTGCTTGTACCACGAAAATACAAAAAGTACAATATCTATGAAGTCATACAAGTGCTTAAGAATAACCACTGGTTATCCCCAGATGTTTTCTAACAAAACCAAATAAAAGTACAGTCAGTTGATGTTTATTTGAAGATAAAGGCAGTTTATGCCAGAGCTTGAAAATACGGTCTAGCAAATATAAAGGAAAAATCACAACCTTTGCTCCTTCTATTTCCTTTGCCAACATCACAATCAGACTGCATTTATGTTCGATTATCATCTGCCAAAAGTCGTCAACAGTATTTGGTAGAGGTCCCTGAGTTGCGATGTATTTGCGTCGCTTGTTGTGTCCCTTTAAAATAAGTTTAACATTATCCTTGTTTGATAAGTTTAGTTGAAAAAATAATTGTTATATTTCTAATGTTTGATGTACTTTTCCGGCTCCTATTCTGAACTGTTTTATAATTTTGGCATTTCGGGCAAAATATCAACCTTTCAAATCAAAAATTACATTTGGACTCAAGGTCGACTAGGTGCCATATATATATATGTCTTGGATCCGCAGTTCAATAATAAATGACGTTACAGCTATGGCAACGTGTCACTGGCTTAAATAACTTTTTAAAAGGCGACATCATGTGACGAAATAAATATTGACATCGCGAGCACAGAATATCGTGTTGCAATCGATTGCCTCCGGCAAAAACTCGGAAAAAAATAAGGAATATCGGAATAAAATTATGGCATAACCCCAACCTGGTACACACACTGCGAGAGGACCAAAAACTCGACTCTACCTTACAATTACATATTGATCGTTTAGTATACTATGATGAAAACGTACATTATATCATACTTACATCTACAAAACAAGCGTTTATGTATCCCAATTTTGCTGCCGGTACCTTCACTATCGTATCATCAACTGAAACATATAGAAATACATACATATGGCTACAATTTTACTCGTTCATGTTCTACATAAGGAAATATGCAGACGAGTTGCAAGCCAAAATTGATACAATTATGCGGCATCCTTGTTGCAAAATTCGAAGTAATTCACTTGTCCATAAGCTGACAGGTGTTTTATGGATAAGTCTCGAAACTCATTTGCACGATTCATGTAATATTTCTATGCCAGTGTGCAAAAACAATAATAAAAGCATATTACATATTCCGTAGAGGAGTAGAATTTAATAAAATTAATACCTAAATGAATAATAAAAATATAGAATATTTATTGCAAAACCTTTATTATACATTATAAGAACTATGATATAATAGGATTGGTTACCTATTTGGATACATTACATAAACGGGCTTAAACAAACGCGTGGCAACTGCTTGTTTTGGGCATTCTGTCTAAAACACCTGGACATAAAAACACCTGGGAAAACGTGCAAAAACCGTGTAAAAACCCCCTGCAAAAAATGTGTAAACCACTGGCTATGTTAAGCTAAAATTCCGGCACCTACGAACCCATTGGCTGCAAGGGTTTCTGCTTGTACAACACCTCATCAGAAGCAAATGCTATGGAACTTATAATAAACTTACACGGAAGAATGTTTCTGTATCTGTTTTTCTTCGTCAGTTCAGAATTGGAAGCGATTTTATGTGGTTTTCCAAGTTTGGCAGATTGCGAGATCATTTTCTAAATTTTTTTTTGTAGTTTACTTGAAATTTTAGGAAGTATCGCCTATGAGCACTGGTTCTTAACCAGTGAGCAACGGCTTGATATTGGGCCACAGATGGGCCAGAGATCGATTAAAAATTGCTAGAATTGTTGCTAAATTTAGATAAATTCTATGGTAGTAGCTATGAATGTTGTTTTTGTTATAGGGTAGCGATATCCTCATATTTATTATTAATGAGAAAGTGTCTATTTTTACAAAAAAAAATGTTTTTCTTGTAGTTTTTTTTCTAGCGTGGAAATGTTGAAAATTAAAAGTTGAGAACGATTGGGATATGAGTTTTACTAGTCAGAGGGCTTGTAAATATAACGGTTCAAATTTCATGATTTATTAAAAATATCACGCTTCGCACATCTATACTCAAAGCTAGATATTGTTAGTTGCGAGTCTTTTAAAAAAACTCGATTATGATTACACGGGTTATGCACTGTTTTAAATTTCAATTGGTATTTCATTGCATTGAGGTTCTTTTACCTAAATGAATATATACTGTATGCATAAACATTTATAATACTAAAACGAGAAAGGGGAAATGTATCGAAAAGATTGAGAACTATACCGCCTCAGAGTTCATTAAGATCTTGTACAAATCAAATATCGTTTACCATTGTTTTCAATTACTTAATTTTAAAATATTTCAGTATTTAAATTTTTATATACTGCAGTAGAAAGATTAGATCTTTTTACATGCAAAAAAATAAAAAATAAACCTGAAAATGCTCATTGAAAGGTGCATTTTCCTGTTTTCCCATTAAATTGTAAACATCTTCAAAATTTGATATTCTAATAGAAGTATCAGATTGTTCATCGCTTAGTCTGCTTGCAGATAAATTATCATGTCCGGACGATTCTGTAAGTTTTAACAAAAAGAATATTTCAATTTTATCCGTTCATTTGGATATTGTCTCGAGGTTAGGTGTCTTATTGTACAGCACGTCAGTAGAAGCCGCAATTTTTACGATAGTATAAATCTACACTCGCCAATTCGCACGGGATAAATTGTATACAGTGATTTACCTACACTCGCCAATAAAGGGTGAGCACCCATGCTAAAATTTCATCCTGCTATATATTATAATCATAAACCGCAAAATCATAGCATCATTGGTCGGCATCAAATTACTTTCACCTTCCCTCGTTAATTGTGCCACATTATTGTTTATATATATTATAAATAGATTGTAAAGAAATATTACTATGAGAACACTGTCGCACTGAACCTGTATTTGTAAGACAATATTATAAGGTTACCATCATTTATTTCCACTGATACTTCCGGCTTTGCTGCCAATGGTGGACTTGATATGCTGTAAATATGATACAACGGTAACTTCAATACGGCGATCGGTAGTTATGGCATTGCGCTAAGCAATAAAAGTCCAATGACACCTCGCCGCTTATTACTTGTGTGGGATTTACAGAATAAAACAAGAGAACGATGCTCAAATATATGGGCACGAAAGCCGAAACAAAATAGTACAGCATGTATGCAATCTGTCACAGTAGACTACTGGCAACACAGTGTTCACGACATCGTCTGTCGACCAGATTGCTAACGCGAAGGAGGAACCGCCACAAGGTGCGCATATTTCAATTTTGATGACGTCTTCGCACACACAAAAAACGAATCCAATGGAGCCCGCAAAATTTTTTGAAATAAATAAAAGTAATAGCCTTCAAGCGAAAATGCAATCTTATTGGTCTAGTAGTCAATGAGAAAAGCGATTTCTGTCATAACAACAACAAGAAATATAATTCTAACAACACCACCAACACAACGATCTATACGTTCATTTCGTGTCCAAAATAGGAGGGTAAATATGTGTGCACGGTTGCTATTGCTAGGTTGCTCTGTCAGCCATAGCAGAATTGTTCACAAAATCATTTGTTCGTTAGAATAGTTAGGGTTCCATCGCAATCCGTGTCCATGCATTCATTATGCAAGGTTATTCACGTAAACACTTGTCGGTTACGGTTTAGATAAAGTTATTATTTTACTATTCATTTACATTAGCCGACTTCATTCAATCAGTTATCTATAAGTGAAACGAAACGAAAAGAACGCTTTGCTTTTAGACGCTTGAAATAGCCATTGTCGGGGTGTTATTGTTGTTGTTAAAAATTGTCTTTCTCTCAATCTAATAAACTAATCAATTTCAAATTTTTAGAGCTCAAAGATGGAAGAAGTTGCTAGAATAATATTGCTTATATTTTTTATTATCAAATTTCATCTGATTCAGACTGGGCCCCATATTCACATCAAAATTTTTATACGTTACGGGCAGACGTTCATATGATAATTCTTTTAACATTTTGCTGACATTGGGGTAGCAACTCGTTTCCTTCGTGTCTAATAGTTGAACATTGCTCTCATGTTTGACTTTAAATATATAATGGTGTTTTGCGCGGTAAAAATATATGAACAATGGTGCCATATTTTTCGCACGCAAGCGTTTATGACAACAAAGGGGGAAGAGTATATTTCACTTTCTCCTTTGCTATTTTAGCAACGCAATTGAAAATTTCTAAATGCTCTGATTTTACGCGTCCATTGAATCACTGAAAGGGTGAACTACAAGGAAGTTAAACCGGAAGCGCGTCATCGCGATAGAAGTAACCGTTATCTTCCTTTTCCCTCAAGATACCACTGTAAAAGTTCTATTGGTATCTCACTGCGGAAAAAAAACTGGTAAAATCAGTAAATTTTACTACACAAATGTAACAAGCCTCTTCATCCTACAGCAGACATGCAAAAAAAACATTGCCAAAATCACGAGTCGACAATTTTAATGATTTTAACAGTGCATGAAATGTAGTTTATTGCTAAAAATAGCACCATGTTAAACTATTTCTCTCTTGTCTCAGTCGCTAAATATTCAGATCCCATTTGGAGTGAGGATTGAAAACCAAGAACAAGACGATAAAAGATTTGCAAGATAAAAAATCACTAACTTATCTAATTCGACGTTGTCCGAAATTGATGCATTAACTTCGGGTAAAAACTCCCTTTTACGTGGATTGCGTTTAGAACGGCTGAAACAATTAAATATTTAGTTGTTACTATAAAATTGCTCGAAGTCTCTGAAACAACGGTTTTGAAGTTACATATCGAGAGATAATATTTGAAATAAAAAACTGACAGATTTGAGAAATGAAAATACGTAAATATCTGTGTGAGATTTTATAATAACATTTGAGTAATGTGAACGTCCTCTCTCAAGAACTTAGTATTAATAAAGAAGTTCCTACGAAGAATAAAACTATATACGTCATCATTTATTTCATGTAATATATATAATGAAACCCACAATCGCCAAATTCCAAATATTATCCCTGCAATCACCAAAATGGGTCCAACTATTGCAGCGACAAATACAATGACTGGAGGAACATTTTCATATTCTAAAAAAAAATATGAATGCATTTGAACATAAATGTTAATGGAAGACTTTTAGACTTCATATTGATTCGCCCGTGTTCCCTCATATTTGGGCACGAAATGGACCTATGTATCGTTTTGTTGGTATGTTGTTGTTGTTGTTTTATTTTCATATTTTGGCTGATCTGACGCACAACTCATTTTTTACAGCAACCCATTACATTCCCACTAACTTTGTTTAAAAACTTTGATATTGATTATTACAGTTTAATATGAAACACTGCGGTTCTCGTAGCAACTAATCATCTGTATTATCGTGACTAGATAAAGCAAGAGAGCGATGCTCAAATATATGGACACGAAATTCAAAACGCCGAAGTACAGGTATAACCATCTCGACGTCATAAAACATTGAAGACATTCATCATGATATCATAAAAACCTGTTCCCATAATTAAAAATTATACATTTTAGATGAAATATCCTATCTCACAAAAAATTTGGGAACAAATAAAACTAATAGCCTTAAAGAAAAAAATACAATCTTTGAGCACTAAAAATTTTGAAGCGGTTTTTTTATAAGGTAACAAGAAGAGGGACAATAACAACGTAATAACAAAACAATCCATAGGTCCATTTCGTGTCCAATTTGTCATGTAAATAACGAGGGTACCTTTGGTAGCTTATACTGTGGCGAGAATGTGACTTACTGAGGAGTTCTTGAATTCAGGTCTTCAAGAATTCAATCATCAAGACGATGAAAATATTTTTAGGTAGATTTTTTTTTTGGAAGGAAATCCAAAATAGCATTCGGTCATGTTTATTATACGTTTTAAAAACTTAGCAAGTGTAAATTTATAAAGTTTGGCATATAACTTCCTGACTACTTAAGTATTTAATGAGAATAGATACTGAACTCCTGTAAAAATGCTTGCGTCACCTAATGTTTTGTTAAAGGGTGGGGCAAAATAATTTACTGTTTATCATTGATTAATTCACTCATAAAGAACTTGAAATTGCGAAGGTTTTCTCATCCTAAAGCACGTACATCATCCATTATCTTACAGTCGTATGATTCAGATCAAGTGAAAGTCAATTTACAAGGAGGTTTGCCTTGCACCTGGGGCATGTCCGTGACTTTTTCTTTTTCAAAGCAAAGAAAAAACGAAATTGTGATTATCAATTGGTTACAGAGATCGGCCAGTTATTTCTATGCCTAAGATAAGGTAAAATATTAACTACGGCCACTTACCAAACTCTAGTTTTTCACTTGTGCCAAAGCAGATGTTGTCTCCACAAGGCGTAGTTGACACGACCCAAACACTAAAGATAAAGCAAAACATCATTTTTTACAATAAAATTTACCCAAAATTTTCGAAATTTTCTCTATCACCTATTCCTTGCGCACATTATCATTAGGAGGCAACATATATGATAAAAATGGCATTAAAGCATGAATTACATTGAAATAAGGAAAAATTGATAATTTTTTTATATTAATATTTGCGCTCATTTCAAATTTGTTGAATGTCATTCAGCAAATACTAGGCTTAAACGAAATTTTCTAATCTCTTTATTTTTGCGTTTTTCATAAAAAAATATATGTATAACAAAAAATAGATATTGAAAACGCCTCAGAAATTTAGAATGTACATTCCCCTACACCGCTTGTCAACGGTGTTTTCGCGGCTAACAATATCAATGCCTGCCTGTAAAAATTCTCTGTATTCAATTTCCAATTCTGCCCAACGAACGTTTTACTCGGTTGAAATTGTCCTGGCATGTGATTTTTCGTTTGTGTTACGTCACAGGCAGATTTCGAATTGTTGCCGAGATCGACAATTATTTCATCGTCAGGAATTCTAAAAATGAATTTGAAATGAAACAAAACACGATACACGAATCCGACAAGGCGCAATGCATTTTATAAAAATAGTATGTGTACCAAGTTAAGGTTTTATTACAGGGACTAGCCAAGTGACCACCGTAGTATTTGTACCTGAAATTATGGCCT
The DNA here is from genome assembly GCF_964204865.1 of Styela clava. Lineage (NCBI taxonomy): Eukaryota > Metazoa > Chordata > Ascidiacea > Stolidobranchia > Styelidae > Styela > Styela clava. Next base: position 25,175,314 of record NC_135250.1, read on the forward strand.
AACCCTAACCTGGTACACATGCTACGTTCCGGTCACATACTACGGGAGTACCGATACTTTTTCTGAAGGCAGGTGAAAACATTACAAATCTTATATACGGTAAAAGTATTACAGCGTGCCTGGAACTCTCAACTCCACCTTCTCAAGCATTCTTGTGACACAAATGGCAAGCATTACAAGAAACGTATACCGAAGGATGGACAATCCGTCACATCACACCATATTACATATACACTGTGTTAAATCAAGAAAATATCTCCTTGTTTAGATACTTGTTCTAATTCGGGTGGAAAACGTTAAATAAAATTATCACAGTTTACCTGGAAACGGGCAACGCCACAGCAATATATTCATTCGTGGATCCGTTTGCTTCGGCCAAATCCTCCCAGTTGAATTCATTATTTGCGTGAGATGATCCATCATTTACGATGAAAAATAAACAGCTAAAATATAAATGAACCATTGGGTGAGAATTTTAGAAGTAGCAAGACGGGGCTGGTATGTTGGAATATTTCTAAACACAATTCCATATATGATATACATATTTAAATTCAATGACACTGGGTTTTAGCCTCTTCAAAGTCCTTCACAAATTGTTTATCCTGGTTTTTGTTCTGCAGTAATGAGCTATTCATATGTCATATTCCCTACTTCCGCGTTTCACTTATTTCGGTTTCTAACCCTGTGTTATTGGTAAGTCTAAATTCATCTGACCGCCGAACCTTATTTTGGATTACCATAAATTTTGAATTCGACCCCCGGTTTTGACATTAATATATACATATTTAATAAATAAAACGCCAGTTCAATCCACACGCCATATTTTTGCGCACAATTCCAAGAGGGACTGCGTGGACTATATCACCAATGCGATTCGTCGTGTCAGATTATGTAATGTCAAATGCCATTATTTTTCTGGCGGAAAATTGTTCGTCACACGTAAACAAAAAAAGGGTAAAGTATTGGAATTGATTCAATGTGATGAATAATTGAAATTATTATAACTTAATATAACGAACCTGATTAAACCATTGCCTTCGTCCGGTTTAGTCACGGTTATTCTCAGTATTCCTTTGGTATCAATATCTTCCTCAACGACGACTGGTTTTGCAATTGAAGTCGGAGCTGTAAAACAAGAAAGAGGTTGAAACTCATATATTGGTCTTATTAGTATTGTATTAGTCTTTGATACATTTCTAGATCTAGCTTATTCGACGGATCCAAGTTCTGTAGTTTTATATTTTTTTGCCATGGCGCTATCCAGAATCAAGTATATTATCTGAAGTGGAAACATTATATATAGATATACTTCGCTGACCTGTTGTTGAAACAAAAATCACGTTTCTCTTACCGCTGGGTATTCGTTTTTGAATTGTCAGTATTTGAATATGAGAAGCTCTTATAAAGCTATTATTGACTCGGCGTTTCAGTCATTGGATTACCCTGTGCAGGGTCAAAAGCGTTTTGTCACGTGTCTTATGTTATTTTTTGGGATAAATAGGCACTTCTCAATTTTCAGTGGAGCAGTTAGACTGTTAGAGCATACACTGTGTATCGGGTTAATCCAAAACATTTCGACTCATTTCTGGTTCAAAAATATACTTTACCTGCCGGTTTTCCAACGCAAAACCCGGTTGCATTCACTGCCTCGCTGTCTCCCGCGCACCCGAGAACTTTTATCGATACTGTGCAGTTTCTATTTGGTTCCGGAATAAAAATGTGCGGAGTTGAAACTGACTCGCCTTCAGATGCAATTTCTAAGTTTGATGAATTTGTGCTTTCTCTTGTCGCAACTCTTTTACAGAAGCCCGTGATCTGTGATAATGCAGTTTTTGTTTGTTTAATACCCGAATGTTTTTCCCCAATGTAAAACAAAAAACAATAGATGGTAAAATATACCAAGATAACATGCTAAATCATAGAATCTCACAATGGCTGAACTCTAAATCGAATAGAGAGTGCAGATGTGTAATCGCGCTCAATAGTTGAGTCGAAAGGAATACATAATAAAAACTTCGATAACTTTAGTTTCTTCTCTAATGATTGATTAGTGCTAGTTAGACCCAAAATAGTGTTTATAAATAAGATAATAGACCAATGCTCAAATGTATGGAAACTAGGGTCAAAAGTCATATAAAGTGTTTTCAAATTACACATAGAAGAGTTTCCGCGAATCTGTGAAAAAATTGGGTGAAATACGAGCAAAGGACTTGGATGAAATTTGAAAACCAAAATAGAAAAAGAGTAATAGCTTTCTATCGATTTATTCCATCGTTGAAAACTGAAAATGTGAAATCGATTGGCCCAATGGTTGTGGATAAAACGATATTTTTCTCAACGGCAACAATTTAGCAGAACGATTCATAGGTCTTCGTGTCCAATAATTGTCTTTTTACCTCCCATCTTGTAGCAGTTTTGGGTAGAACATTATGCTTCCACGCCCATTGTATAGAACAGTTCTTTGACAGCCGCGCAGAAAACGTGGATTCTGTATTTTCAATTGTTCTTGCAGTTGCATTAACTGAATACTCATAGTCTTCAACTTGAACCTAGTATACATTTACAAGTTACCAAGAACGGCTAGAACGTACGCTTATGCAAACTAAGTTGGGACATTTTCAGGTACTCCCAAAGTATGTAATCCAAGATGGCGGACACCGGAACATAGCATGTGTACAAGGCTAGGGTTAGGCCATAATTCCAGGTACAACTACTGCGGGAGTCACTTGGCTATTTCCTGAATCCGTAATAGAATTAAAATAAGGTAAATTGGAATAAAATTATTGCCTAATCTTAACCTGGTACACATACTACGTTTCGGTGTCCGCCATCTTGGTTCACATACTACGGGAGTACCCATTTTTACACGTGCGAGTATTCGGTGAAAATCAGTGTTGATTAGAATTCATAATCGAGTCAATTAGTGAGTTAAGTCTCACTGGTGGTTTGTTGATGATGAGAGTCATTTCATTTAGACGACTCGAATCATTTCGAGTCTTTGATAAATAGCGATTCGAGGACAACTCAAGTCAAATCAATCTCTTGAGCTTCCCCCAGCACTTGCGATATTTGCTTTATTTTCATTTGTGCATTCAGAAAGAGTTAGCCTATTAAAAGTTTTGATTTATATTTATCTAGTTCGGTCAATTATGAATGTGTGTATAACGCTATACACCGTTGTGTTAATTAAATATAAAGTTTTCAGATTTTGAATTGCCAATACCTACGAAATCCTGCATACGACACTGACTATGGGTTATAAGCCCATAGAGCCCAAAAAACTCAGTCTCAAGTGCTGGCTTATCGCATCATTACCTACAAACTGATCACCAACCCACTCACGAGTAAGTAATTATGCCGTATTGGCAACATATTAATACTTTTTTACACGATAGTTCCCGAAATCATAGTGGCTGCCTGTAATGAAACTAATTCAAAAACAAAACGAAGCAACGACTTACTGTCACAACGTATTCCGTTCCAGACTCTAAACCCGGAAGTTCAGTGGTTAATGTTTTTGTTGATTTGAGCTTTGAAGATCCATATGCGGTTTCAAATTTAGTGTCAGAATTTACCGCTACAATTCTGAATAATTGAACAAAGCTGTGTTGATTAGTAAAGGATCAGTTTTTCATTAGCTCAAATTGAAAACACTACATATATATAAAATATCGCGTCCCAAGAATATACTCAAATATTGCGCAAATTTAAATCGTTTTTAGATGACATTTATTCGGAAATTACTTGCTACTGGGCAGCTAAGTATGGTCTTGACTCAATTTCAACACAATTGAGCAGTACCACACTAAGAATTTATTAATTAGGATAAAATATGATGAACGATATAAATCCCAATTTTTTCAAAAACTTAAGTTGTCAGCACATAAAAGTAGCTGGTATATAAACTTTTGGGCACTCCTCAAGTATGTGTACCAAAATGGCAAACACCGGAACGTAATATGTGTACCAGGTTAGAGTTAGGCCATAATTTTAGATACAAATATTACGGGAGTCACTTGATTATAGTACCCGAACTCGTAATAGAACTAAAATAAGAAAAATTGGAATAAAATTATTGCCTAACCCTAACCTGGTACACATACTACGTCCCGGTGTCCGCCATCATGGTTTGCATGCTACAGGAGTGCCAAAGAAAGCGCTATATAAAATTTTGTTCAGAACAAAGCTGTCGAATATCTCAAAAAACTGAAGAATCAGAAAAATTAAGAAGCATTTACTTGTGTGAAAATCCTGTTGCGAATTTACTTGGTTTCCATCTGACAACCAAACTTCTGCTACATGCAGAGTTGTTAACCGATATGATTGTTGGATTTCCGTCCACTATAAACAAATTCAAATGTAAATACAGGGAGTGTAATTTGTAGCCGAAGCGAGTAATTCTTCTAATAACAGATTACGCAACACTTTATTAGTTAACAAACACCTCCACCGAATTCAGTTTTATCATTTATAGTTTTTAAAATGATGGGCAAATTCAAACGTAGACGTTTGGGTCTATTTAAGTTGTATAAGAGAAAAAAAAAAGGATTTCAATTCTAGATTCGAGAGGCGGCCGTGGCTGAGCGAAATTATACATTGAACGGTTTTTGTAGTGTTGAAATTGATTGTATGTACCCTTTTACCTTTAAATAACGAAGCTACAGTAATATTGGATTTGGTGGAATTACAATGATATATCCCTGCATCCGAGATGGAGGCTTTCTTCAAGTACAATGTCGAACTCTTTTTATTTATAGCTTGATAGATTCCATTTTCTGTCAATTCTTCTGTAATAGGTTCCGAAGAAGAGTCCTTGTACCATTTGACTGTAGCATCGGAGCATTTGCTAACTCGGCACACTTTTTTGGTGCTTGAGGAAAAATCGCCTTTGGTAATTCGTTGCGTTGTAACATCTTTAATGAAAATAAATAATGTTTACTTCATGAATTAAAGTATTAAACATGTCGAAAAACCTTAGTTTACTTGAATATTGCGGATTGCTAATTGTGGGTTTTTTCAATTGGAAGGTTTGAAACATATGCGTAGGAGAGGAGTGAGGACTCAAGACGAAAAATGCAAATATTTATA